>NC_141369.1:13307292-13934684 GCF_963921425.1 Dryas octopetala
GAATCTTTCCAATCCTCTCTGCAGTCATGTATGGTAGTGCTAAGGAGCCCATAAGCTGGGTGGATGAAGCTTGAACATAATTTCTTAATTTCGTTAATTGGGTTGACAGAAAGATCAGCACATGTTAGACTTTTTGTATGGACTTCATTAATTTTAGTTCAATTTCCATCTCAAGAATCCCTCAATCCTCACATTTCTCTCCCTCAATTTTTTCCTCAATTTTTTCCTAATTTTTTCTCAAAATCCAAATCCAAAATCTTTAGATTGATGATAACAAAAATGAAGCCCCAGCTCAAGAATGTCCAAGCTCATGCGTAACAAGTGCTTTTTATGTTGACAAAATTAACGAAATTAAGGCCATATTTTTAATTTGCAACTATTCGATAATCATAAGGGCCCATTTGATTCAAGTTTTGGAGGTATGAGAATGACAAATCAATTTCATTCCCATTCATTCCCATGTTTGGTAAGTACAGGGAAAAAAAATCGATTCCTGGTCTAAGAGAATCTGATGCCCTTATTGGAGAGAAAATGAAACCTTTGCTGGAACAATGGAATTGATTTCCCCCTTCTTGGGAGAGAGGAACTTACCTGCACTCCGAGTGATACCACCTGCCATCCCCATTCCCCCTCTCTCTATCTCTCTATCTCTCTCCTCTCTCTCTTTTTCTCTTTCTCTCTCTCTTGTGATATCACCTATCCCCTATCACGGGATAGGTAAGTTAATTTCCTCTTGGAAAAACATTTTTTTTTTTTTTTTTACAAAACTAACCTAAATTAAGGTATAATTGAAAAACTGACCAAATACAGCATTTATTGTTTCCAATTTCTAGTTTACTTTTCCAAACTTACCAAACACAGGAAAGGGAATTTCACATTCCCTTCCCTCTGAAAAATGTAAAGGAATTCCGTGAACCAAATGGATCCTAAGGACAAAATTGACAAAATAAAAACTTTAAAGACCTTAATGAACTTGACTCAACAGGCTGGGATGTTTTTGCAATTTGGTTTAACATAAAATAGAAAAGAAAAAAAAAATAAGAGAGGAAGATAGGTAGAAATACCAAAGAAGGTAATTGAAAAGAACACATTCAACAAAAACGTAATTGACTTAACCAAAATAAACACTTTTGGTGAATCAAAAGACACATATATAATAGTTTTTATTTTACTTAAAAACAAATATATTTTTTCACCTTTACAATTTTCTCAAACTTAGAAAAAAGAATTAAATTGAAATATTTAATAAAATAAGTGAATAAAAAATGCACTTCACAAGAAAACAAAAAACTAATTACATTATATATAAACGTCAATATACCATTTTTTTTTTTTTGGGTCTGCAATATACCATTCTTAAGTCTATCTTCAAATCAACACATTTTTTAAATAAAATTGTTTTAAGTTTATCTAAAGTAAAATAAAATACATAAATTTAAGAGGTTTCTTTAAGGCTAAAACAAAAAATGGCCTGATAGGTTGTCTCACACGCTTTATGTGGTGATAGGCCAACCCACTCCTTAATGAGATGAGTGCTTGACGTTTTGTTTTTTGTTTTTTGTTTTTTGTTTTTTTAATATTAACATTATTCGTCAATAACAACCATTCACTACTACTAAAAAAACCTCATTAGTTTTGGATATCATATGACACATTCCCTACTACTAGTGACTTTTAAAGTCCCTTAGGCTATTGTGACAGTACGTGCAGCATCCTTTTTCTTAATAGTTCAATAGGATGGGGTTGCTATAGAGCTAAACCAACTGCACCAACATGAGATTTTCTTTAATTTCTCTAATCTGCAATTTTTGAATAAACCTCCCCTGCCACATTGTCATGCCGTAGGTGTTCTTGTCGAGTCCTTATATTGCTTAGCAGTGGTATATAACAGTCTCTTACTCAAGGTTTTATAGTGATAAATATCAAACAGTCTCTTAGTCAAAAATTCAAATTTTAAAGATGTTGGGGGAGTAGATTCCCCTATTTTAAAATTTTGTAATTGTTTAGATTTGTAAATAAGATTCATATATATATATGATAAAGTATATTGTATTTTTTTATCACAGAGGCTTTTAAGGCTTAGATTTTGGCTTGTGGGTTGAAGCCCTAAAGCCAATGATTACACACTCAAACCTAAGCCTTAAAACCAACTCCAAACAGTGAAAAGACAACAAATGAAATAAATTGTGACTGAAACTCTATGTTAAAAAAGTTGTGATCATTATGCAGTCACAAAAGTTGTTTCGCTGATCCATCAACCAAGCCACTAATTGATTGGTGAAACAAGGTTTTGGCTCGATATTTAAACTAAAATAACATAAAATTTTAGTATTTAAATTGAAAAAAAGTTAAATTTAGTATTTAAAATTAAACTCAATAGACCTTATAATAATTGCTATATAACATAATAACATATAATACTGCAAACATAAAGAGATCTTCGAATAAAGAATAACACCGAAAAAAAAGGAGCAATCTAAATAAAAAATTAATTAATAGCCTAAAATAAAATATTGCTCGAGATTAGCACTTTTCTTTCATTTTTTTGACGATTAAAGTATGTCAAAAGGTGTAAACTTTTAAAACTTTATAGCTAGTATATATAACCTTTAAATGACAAACATTTAAAAAGAAAAAAAAGGGTGTAAAACTGTAAAGGGAATGGAGGAAAATCATTTGAGAGAGTTTATGGTGCTAATATTGGGATGGATGATCCTTATTCAAGTAGCAGTGCAAGCTAGGGGTGGGCATTTAAACCGCGAACCAGACACACCGAACCAAACCGGGGGTTAAAAAACCGTAAAAACCGTGTTGACCAAAACCGATCAAAGATTGGACCGAATTGGACCGGACCGGTCCTATACGGTTCCGGTTCCGGTTTTGCTTTCCTTGAAGCCGGGCCGGACCGGACCGGACCGTATGTGTATAAACATATATATATATTTATATATATTTATATCATTTTATATTTTTATATACTTTTTTAGCACATTTTTATACACATTTTTATACACTTTTTTACACACATTTATATATATTTTAGATAATAAAATTAATATTAACCTAGCTATATTTTAGACCCTAAAATATATTTTATATATATCCCTATATGGCCTATATAGTATATTATATATATATAGTACTATATAGTATATAGTTTATAATACTATAGTATATCCTAACTTATAATTTGTTTATATATATTATTGTTTACTATAAGACTATACCCTATACCCTAAATGGCCTATGGCCCCTATACTCTAAACCCCAATTGAAACCCTAATTGAAACCCTCAAACCCCAATTAGATTAGTTAATTACAAATTACCAATTTAAACCCCAATTGAAACCCTCAAACTCCAATTAGATTAGTCAATTACAAATTACCAATTTAAACCCCAATTGAAACCCTCAAACCCCAATTAGATTAGTCAATTACAAATTACCAATTTAAACCCCATTTGAAACACTAATTATATATTTGATAGTACTATATAGTATATAATTTATAATACTATAGTATATCCTAACTTATAATTTTTTTATGTATATGTTTACTACAAGACTATACCCTAAATACCCTATACTCTAAACCCCAATTGAAACCCCAATTGAAACCCTCAAACCCCAATTAGATTAGTCAATTACAAATTACCAATTTAAACCCTAATTGAAATATTAATTATATATTTGATAGTACCCATATAATATATAGTTTATAATATTATAGTACATCCTAACTTATAATTTTTGTATGTATATGTTTATAAGCTTATTATAAGACTATATCATATACCCTAAATACCTTATACTCTAAACCCCAATTAAAACACCAAAATTAAATGAAACCTCAATTGAAAGTTGAAACCCCAAAATCAAATGAAACCCTCAAAAAGTCAAACCCTAATTACTAATTAGATTAATCAATTACCAATTTACCCATTTGGCCATTTAGCCAATTTCCCTACCCAATTACGGATTAACCCGGTCCCCAACCCTAAAGCCCCAATTCGATTTCTGTCTCACGCAGCCAATCTCACTCAGTCACTCTCATCTCAGTCTCTGCCTCTCCTCTCTCACGCAGCCAAATCTCTGCTCTCACGCAGCCAAGTCTCTCACTCTCAGCTCTCACACTCGATCTCAGGTAACCATCTCTCTCACTCTCATGATCTCATCTCGCATCTCTCATGATCTCATCTAGTCATCTCTGTCTCTCATCTCTCATTCTCACTCGCGAATCGCAGTCATCTGATTCAACCATTCAAGAGCTGTTCCGGTACATCTCGTCGGCGTCGTCGCAGCGAATCAAAAGCTGTTCCGGTACATCTCGTCGGCGTCGTCTCAGGTAACCATTTCTCTCACTCTCATCTCTCATCTCGCGTCTCTCTCTGTCAGTCTATCATCTCTCACTCTCTCATCTTGTCATCTCTTTGCAATTTGGGGTTTGATTTCGGGTTTGGGTTTATATTAAGGTTATTCTGTAATTTTTGTGCAATTTTTTTGTTCTTCCTTGCAATTTCGATTTTAAATTAGGGTTTATAGTTAATGACTTAATGTGGGGTTTTATGGTGTATTTGATGGCTGCTGGCAAGGGTTATTTGAAGACAATGAGTGATTTATGGTGTTTGTTGGCTGGAGGATATGAAATTTTGTAATTATTGATTAATGGGTTGTTTTGATCCATATTGTGAATCCTCTTTACATATCTGTATACTGTATAAGCAAATTTGTGTTTTATTGTGTTGTGCTGTGTCAAATTACAGGGTATGTTTGACTGTAGACCATAATATGTCTGGCAGGCCCTTAGCTGCTATTCATGGTCTAGTTTTTGGTTACCAATTTGATTTGCTAGCTTGTGGCTTTGTTTTCTCTTGGATTTTAATTTTCTGTCGTTTCTTGAAATGTGGTGCAGTGAAAAGCTTATGAGTGCATGTTAATTTGTTCTGAAATGAGAAGTGAGAACATGACAGGATGTTGATTATTTTTTTGCCCAAATTTTTAATTGGGCTCAGACAAAAAAGCCCAAAACAGTAAGGCCCAAAACAGAAACAGTGCACTGGACCGGACCGGAACTGTTACAGTTTGGTTTGGTCCAGTTTTGCTGCAACAATTCTCTCACACCCGCACCGCACCGCACCGCACCGTATTGTCCTCTACAGTGCAGTGCCGGTGTGGGGGGAGAACTGGGCCGGACCGCACCGTGCCCACCCCTAGTGCAAGCAGAAGATGCTTCATCTCCCTCTCTTCCTCCATTTCTCCCTCATACTCTTCTACCCTTTTCAGTTGATTTGTATAGGTATAAAGATATATTTCATTACCTCGAACATCATAATGTGCATCTTGACTGCTTCTACAAGGTTCTTCCAAAGTGTTCATCACATCGACTCGCAGTGAAGTTCATGGCATGTTTAGCCCATCATATTCAGAAAGATTGTATTCGAGATGCCAATTCTATCAAACATTAGTGTACTTTTGGCACTACAACCTATGGTGGAAAATAGTAGATTTGGTACGAACATTCCCACTCTCTCTCTCTCTCTCTCTCTCTCTCTCTCTTCATTGATACAAATTAAAAGCACATACATTTTTATATATCACATATCCATATAATTTCTAGAATTGCATAGTTTAAAAAGGGTTTAAACTCTATCACATAAATTTGACGTTTTCATATTATAACTATCTAATTATAATGATTATTATCATTAACATAATATAGATATACAATAATTAATATTCACCCGCACACTATAAAATACAGTATTATATTTGTGTAAGGGACAAATATTTTTACACATATTTTTATAAAGAATTTAAGTTTTTTAATTTGATTACATCTAAAGGGTCTACAAATAAAGTTGAAGTGGTTGTCATCACTTATACTATAACTGATGTGGCAATAAGAAAATCTTAACAAAAAAAAACATGACAATAAAACACTTTAAAAAATAGAAAATTAGGATTAAATATCAAATTCCAATAATTTTTTGGTATAGCATGAAGACCATATAATATTTCAATTGAACTACCAAATTTAAACGTAGTTTTTAGATTATGTCACAAATATGTTAGCTCATTTGATTTGAGCCTTTTTCATTTGACATTTTTATCCTTTGGCCCACATATGAAGAGTGTTAGTTAAAATTTATAAGGTTTTGACAAAATTGCCTTTGAGGCTTTTATATTATTTTGAAAATTTGCTAATGTAATCTCAACTTCACATTTAGTTGTGACTGTACGACACTCACAACTTCAAATTTAGTTGTGACTAAACGACAGTCACATCTAAGTTGTGAGACAAACACAGTTAAGTTGTGACTTAATTGAATTTTTTTAGAAAAATTATACTACAATATAGTATAAATAGAGGTCAAAACAATAATTTTACTCAAAATAATATATGGTATATTGGTGTGAGTTGTCTTTTTCAATTTACCAAGACAGTCACAATTAAGTTGTGACTGGATTGATTTTTTTATTTTTTATAATACAATATAGTATAAATTAATGTAATATTTGTGATGTAATATTATTTTTATTTTTTTTTATTGTAGTGGCATGTGATGTAATATTTGTAAATTATAATACTTTTTACTTTATTAATTTGTTTGACTTTTTAACTAGTACCTAATCTAAAATGCTATTTAATTTTGATACATAAACTAAAAAGTTATTAAAATTTAGTAGTTAAAATCAATGGACTAAAAAAATAAAAAACGAGAACACAAGTCCAAAAATCTTCAACTTCACAGCTGTATCTTTTTCCATCTAGAAGTGTGTTTTATTTTCACCCAAAATCTTCAGCCATGGCTGTATCCTTTTGTGGTGCTAATGGTTGCCCTTTTTCATCTAAAGAAAACGAGAACACAGCCCCAAAATCATCAGCCATGGCTCATGGCTGTGTCCTTTAATTTTCAGCTAAAGAAATCTGTGTTCGATCTTTTCACCATCTATTATTTCTTTGACAGATGTGGGTCGTGTGGAAAACTATATGACAATTTGCTACAAGGACCCTAAGAATTAGTAACATTACACTTGTTGGTAAGAAAGGCTCGTTGTAATAGTTAGAGATAAATTAACGAGATGGAGATACAAAAAAAATTGTATCAACAAGTGTTTTTTTTTTATTGTTTTTTTTTAATATGTTATAGTAATGCTTGCTTTATTACAAGAACGTGTAATTTGTTTTTGGCCACTTGTACTAGCTTGTAATTTTTTTTTTTGCTTTATAGTAATGCTTGCTTAATGGTTTCTAATTTGTCTAATTTTTTGTAAGAATAATATTTGCATAAAGACTTAAAAAAGAAATGCTTGCGATCGTTGAAATACATGTATATATTGAACTCCACGTGGGGTTTGTGTTTTACAACTTGTTGTCATTGATGAAGGCGCCACTCTTTTGGATTATTATTAGAAAGTATGTTGAGGTGTTTGCTGCTCTGGGATTAGGGTTGGGGTCGGTTCGGTTACCAAACTCCCAGGCCCAAACTGTTGAGAGACCACCTCTCTCTTCTCTACATCCCAATCCTTTTCTTCTCCCCAGAAACCCAACGAAAGCCCAGAACCAGCCCAAAACCCGATGGTCAACGCAACGACTGGTTGGATTGCTCATTGGATCATCGTGCGAACTAGGTTGCTTGATGCCGGGATGTGGGATGGTCACGAGGAGAAGAGAAAAGAGTTATCATTTTGGTATCAGTACACCGATAGTTTTGGATTTCCAAACTGCCACCCATCGTCGGTTCGGTAGGCAAACCGATACTGATCTTTAAACAATCATCGAACGGCTTTTTTTCGGTTAAGCAACGTGGCCTGGTTTTTGCCAGTTCTTCGATTTTTTGGAAGAACCGACCCAACCCTATCTGGGATCATATTTTGAGAAATTATTTGAACCTGGTGCATTTCCATGGTGTCATTATTGTGTGTGTTTGGCACCCAACAGTGAGTAAAAATTAGGTGTACCAACTACCAATCCGGCCTAGTACAATGGATTAAGCTCAATTAAAAATTATTAGAAGTCTATCAAAATCGTCAAAATCTATATGGAGTCTATGAAAGTCATTAGAAAAATATAAACTCTACAAAAATTAGTAAAATTCCATATTAAATACACCTCCCTAACTCAACAATAAACTGGGCCTAGAAATCCCAATAACATCAACAATAAAAAAACTAACTCACAGTAAGATGAGGACTTGTCTAAACTCATGAGGCCCAAGGGTAATGATAGCCCAAAACTAGCCCACCCGTCAGAATCTTTTTTTTTTTTTTTTTCTCACTGTATACACATGGCCAAACACACACTCTCGATTTTTAGTCAAGAGAACTCAACAGGCAGGCACTAAGGAACCACGAGGA
Source organism: Dryas octopetala (assembly GCF_963921425.1). Lineage (NCBI taxonomy): Eukaryota > Viridiplantae > Streptophyta > Magnoliopsida > Rosales > Rosaceae > Dryas > Dryas octopetala. The sequence continues at coordinate 13,315,650 of NC_141369.1, forward strand.
TGACAGGAAACATAAGCCTGAAGCAAAGGTTAACAACAATGGCCAAGTCCATTTCACTAATGAGATTTGGTAGTTTTAAATAGCAAGCTAATTCTAGACCAAAGAACAAGCCCAATATTTCAGCAGTCACCACATTCCAAATTTGCAGCAAAACTAGAAATTCAGGCACCAACACTACCTCTCCGCACCCCCATCGATCCTGATGGATCCACAAGGACATTATCTTTCTAATATTCGACATGGCATGGGCCCGACTGTGTTTGTGCTTAGTACATGTAAAGCTCAAATGAACTCGAATTAGGTATTGACATGACTAATTTTATACCTCTAATTACTATAAAAGAGAATTATGGAGTGTTATGATTGTAGTTTTTACTAAGCATTTTAATAATCAACAAATATTAGAATAGGAAACATGCAAGTAATTTATATTTGTCATGATTAAGATACCACTTATTTGTTAATCACACCTTTTCCTTAAAAGAGGAAATCTCAATTTCAATTTGCTTTCTTAAAATACTACAATTCCTAGAAAGAAATTATACTTCTATGATATGGTCACCTTATCCTGAAGTTTTTATGGTTAACTATCCTTAATGTTAATCTTTAAGGATAATCCATTCTCTTTTCAGAAGTCCACTATAATCCACACAAATATGTTTATTTTATAAGAGTTAAAAAGAAAATGGGAAAACAAAAAAACCAAACAGTCATGTACTATTGAACCTAAAAGTCTAAAACCTTGCCCCATTAAGTTAATTATTATGTTTGTTGTTGTTTATGATAATCACTTTAGTCAAGTGGGTTGTTTGGCAAGACTTAAAACATTAATTTAAATTACCTTAGTTAGTTAACAACCCACTCACATTTCTTAGTACTCTGTCCACTTTGCAATGATATTGTCCTCTACACATCCAATCAACACATGGCTCATATGATTAAATGTTCCCCTGCCCAGCATCTACCATATATGCTTTCCGGGAATCCAAACAGATGAGTAGATGACATCTTTGTAAGTGGCTTTTTGACTATGTATTATAGTATTATGTAAAAGGAGAAAGCTATTTATTTTTTGGATATTGAGGAGCATCAAAGTGGTCATCAATTCTTAACCGTTAGATTAAAGCAATGGATGTCCATAAGTTAGGCACGTGGTCGGTGCTTAATAGGATGATAGGTAAATCCTAGCTAATGTAATGTAGGGTGGAAACGCTACAAAGTCTCTAATGGAAATTTTAGGCAAAGACAGTCTACTCTCGTGAATGCCAATTGATTAATAAAAAGAATAATTTATTCTCAGTTCAATTGAAATTTTTGTTTAGCTAAAATTAGTAAAGTAATTCATCTATCTATACTATTAAAGCGAATGAGTGTTATGTTACAGGTTTTACCAACTTTGACTCATCTAAAATACCCTTCGTTAGACAAAATTATATATATAAAAAAAACTTTATTTAAAGATGGTAAAATAGTAAATAAATCATTTATTTTAATCTAACTAAAAAGTAATTAATTCACACACTAACTTCCCTGTCTCCAATCTTTTCATTTCTTTCCAACTTACTAATTTTTATTTTTAAAAGTATGTCGGCACCCACGATAGCGCATGTCAAGATGCTAGTAATATGAATGTCATTATATTATTCTAATCTGTTATTTTTCTTTTCTTTTTTCTTTTTTTTTCTCCTTAAATATAAACTATTCAATTGAAAAATAATGACAGTATGTCAACCTTTCACGGAAAAACTAATACAAACGTTAACGGATGCATATGACATTACAATGCAGAAAAAATGTTATGTATGAAATTAGAAAGTTTTAATTCTCATATACCAAATTTAACAAGCAACCATATTTCCTATAGGTAAATCGTAAATGTAATTGAGCCTTGTTAACTCATATGAAAGTTAGAATTTAGATTGATGCCTTTCATAAAAATACAAAATAAAAAAATTAGAAAAAGAGAAAAATTGTTAGGAGGGGAAGATGGGTGGAAAGAGCTAAGAAGGTAACCGAGAAGAAAAGGAAGCACAGAGGACCCCGCGACTTCCCATCAAAGGTCAAAAAGTACACAAAACAGAACCATCCAAGCAAAGCAACCCAAAGAGACTAACTAGAGAAGAAGAAGAGTAAAGTAAAGAAACTACATGAACCATACAGATATGTCAAAAAGACAGACAAGAAATTAGAGAGAAAGCTGAGGCAGCAAAACCCTTTTACCCAATGTCAAAGTTCAACCCCTCACGCAAACAATCAAGAAAAAAAGAAAAAAAAAAAAGAAAAAAAAAGAAAAAGCAGATGAGTTTTCTGAGAGACTCTGTGTGAGCAGGCTCTGCAGTGTGTGTAGTCTTTCTACAGTGGACTACACCTCGTTGCTTGTTTCAATGGGCTGCTGACCCCAATGACTCATCATATATTGAAGGCCAGCTATTACCTCATTATTCATTTATCACTCACCTCCTGCCTCCTACAGTCCTACTATTTTCAAAATTCAAATACTTGCTAAAATACTGATCTTGCTCACCATTATTAACTACTACTAGTCTATACTACGTACCTCCACGTACTCACTTGTTACTTTTTTTTTTTTTTTTTTAACAGTTCCAAACCACAATAAGGTTATGATTGTTATTGATTAATTATTGCAAAGTCTATTTTGTCCTGCTGCTCATTATCACATCAGGGTGACATTATGCTTCGGCTTCACTTAACGGGAACCTTAGCTTGATTTTTATTTAAATGTGAACGAAGAGAAGGAAGAGTGAAAGGCCATCAAAAGTCGTGGGCCTCGTGGCTGTGACTGTGACCACCAAAGGGAAGGTTGACAAAGACTTATTTGACAGCATTTTTGGAAATGTCAAAAACATCAATAACAATGTTTTGAAGGGTGACCTATAAAATAAATAGCCCCCGTAGAATTGATAAAATTAAAAAGGAAACAAAGAAAAGACAATTAGCATTCCTCTTAACATAAATAAGTAAAAGTATTTTTGAATAAATGCTACAAACAAGAACACTTCTTACAAAAGCTCTCTTAAACTAACTGTAATTATTATTCTTGTTATTGAAAAAATACTTGAGCTTTCCTTTCTACCATGGTCATATTAGCTTTTGGAGATTCACATACGTCGATAATTAACTTTCATGATTCATCTACTATATATTAACAGATACAATCATTTACATTATATATTTTATGAATATCAATGATTGACAACCGTTCATGATGTTGGTTATTCATATTAATTATGAATTTATGATTTATTTACCACATATTAAAAGTTGACAATCATTCACCCTAATTATGATTCATTTACCATATATTACAAGTCGGCAATTATTTACGCTATAAATTTTAAAAATATTAAAGATTGACAATCGATCACAATACTTGTTACCATTGTTAGCTTTCTCAAATATTAATTACACCAGCAAGAAAAACGAGACCATTAAGGAAATAATTTTTCATAGAGCGAAAATAGAAAAAATCAGGTGCTTGAAAAATAGCATCGAATACATTCATAGTGGCTCACTGTATACACATAAAGTAAATTTTATATAAGAATTAATGTCAATTTGGTTCCATATTATTGCACTTTATCAGTTTAATCTTTAGGCTTTTAATTTGAAAAATTTAGTTTTTGAACTTTTTTCAATTTTATTAATTGAGGTTGTTTAGTCAATTTACACTTTTTTCGTTCAAAGCTTCATTTGTATAGAATTATGTGCCAATCATATACCCTCATTTTTTAGAATAAAATAGTCACTCTAAATTATATTATAACTCCATGCACATTTTAGCCATAAACATATTCATTTAATTTCAATTTAAATTAACTGAACAATTTCAATTAGCAAGAGACTTAATTTTTTGAATTAAAAATTTAAGAATCAAATACAAGTATACAATCAAATTCACATTAATCCCTTTTATATATTGTTGGCAACTTGGCAATTTGGCACGACTCTTCCTTTCGCGGTATATCTGACATTTCCACCACACATCACCCTATAAAGCAAACACACAGTGAACGCCAGAAAACACATAAGTACATAACAAAACAAGAAAATGTATGACCTAAAATAAAATATTAATTAAAAAAAAAAAAAGTTGAAAACACTTCTTTCTTTCTCTTTCATACAACAATAAAACCCCCACATTCGATGCCCTCTCTTCCCGCTTTGTTTCTCACTCGTCTCTCTCTCTCTCAGCCACCACCAACTGACCAACATGATGAACTCGCCCACTTACGGATCCGACCCGGCCTCGCCCAACACCACCTACGTCCAAGCCGACCCGTCAACGTTCCGGGCCGTGGTCCAGAAGCTTACCGGAGCACCCGAAGACCCATCAGCCCAGAAGCTTCCTCTCACCCTCCCCTCCCGCTACACCACCCCAAAACCCACCGCCGAAATGGGGCCACGGAGACCCGCTTTCAAGCTCCACGAGCGGAGGCAGAGCACCAAGAAGCTACACCTTAACCTCAACCTCAACACCACCTCCGCCACCTCAACCACCGCAGCCACATCAAGCCCATCAGGCCCATCATCCTTATGTGGGCCTGGGCTTGTTTGTAGGCCCAGAGGCGGAGGAGGGTTTGTGGGGTTTGGGAGTGAGATGGTGATGGTGTCACCCGTGTCGCCATTGGAGTTTCTCGCACGTGGGAGCCCGAGCACGCCCGTGTCACCGTGTCAAGCTGATCAGAAGGAGGAAGAGCGAGTCATTGCCGAGAAAGGGTTCTTTTTGCACCCGAGCCCACTAAGCACGCCCCGAGGATCCGACCCGCCTGAGCTTTTGCCTTTATTCCCTCTGCATTCTCCTAGAGAAAATAGCCAAAAGTCCCAAAACTCTTCTTAATTAGCCTTTCAAACATTATTTTATTTTATTTTAATTTTATGGTTATTATGTTGTTAATGAAGTATTTATTATAGTGGTAATAAATTATAATGGCATATGGGTTTAGAAAGTTTTCATTAATTTTTTGAGAATAATGTAGAGTAGAGCCAAAACCCAAAAGCCGTAAATTTGAGTCTACTCTATCTGAATGGAATAATGTGGCCAAAATAAAAGTGGACTAATGTGACATGTTGATGTCTGCACCTGCATTTGTCCAATTTTGTCCATGGCATTAGAATGTGAATATGTGATGCAAAGCGTGCTTATGCCAAGCACTTTTTCCTTCTTTTTTTGTTTTAGTTTCACTTTTTTATAGTGGTGTGTTGTGTAACTTGTGTGGTGTCATGTGTCATTCAAATAATTTTGCATATGCATTTCCAATTGTATTATATAAGTGATGTTAATTACACCTTTATTATTTTAGATTTTCTTAATAGCAAATTTAAAATTAACTAAGGATAGTGTAGTAATCATACATGTCCCTATTTGTAATTGGTCTATACTTTCTCTCATTTTTATCTTTTAAGTTAGGGCAGGAATCGAGTCTTATTCGTATTGTATCATTTCAAGTTTGTGTGGAATATTACGTACTCCATCTTAACTTGACTTATTGTCTTATTGAATTGATTGTATGAAAAAGACTTGATACAATCATACAAGATTGACTTATTTAATAATTTTATCATGTTTAGTGGCCAAAAAAAAATAAAAATTTTTTTTATCATGTTTAGATCCATACATACCTCATAATTATGTCAGAATCATCTTATTTGTTAGTGAAAACTTAAAATCATCCCTCATAAGTTACCATTCACTCTATTCAAATTCTAGCAAAACCAAATGAAGAAAACCTCTAATTATGTAAGCCTCTCTAGTTAAATGTGCTTGTTGTATTAAAATTGAGTTGCTCATATTGATATTAATATGACTTGTTTATTGTTCATGTTAACAATCCGTACTATTTTGCGGTTTGCATTATGTAATACTCAACTCTAACATGCTAAATTCAGGTCTGTGTAAAAATAATACATTCATGTTGTATCAAGGATTGTCAACTTCATTTTTAAACTATTCACTCACATACCTTGCATTGCCTCTTCTACTATTAGGATCTGGATCCCCCGCTAATACCTTGTACATTGTGTGCTAATCTCATATTAATCAATTAAAACTACGTTGTTTGACTGTGTAAACTCATGATCAAAATTGTTAATTTTTTAGATCACTCTTCAAATGTCATCTCTATAAAAAAATCAACCAAATCATAAATTATTTGGTCATGTATCTGTTATCAAATAAACATACAATTTTAGTATCAGTTAGACGCACTGTTTGTTTATTCAATAACAGTTATATATATAACCAAACGATTTCCGATTTGGTTCTTAGTATAACATTACACATGCATCATGTTAGCATGATATTCCTAATTTATATATATATATATATATATAAAGCAAACTCTCCTTTTATGTGAAATTTTCATAAACTCCCAAAATACCCTCCTACTAAAAAAATTGCTATAGTAAACTAATTTAATAAAGTAAGGGCAAAACAGTAAAACAATAATTTAACATAATTTAAATTAATTAAAATAATAGAAAATTATGATTAAATACCAAATCTCAATAATTTTTTGGCATACCATGAAGACTATATAATATTTCAATTGAACTATCAAATTTAAATGTGGTTTTTTAGATTAGGTCACAAATATGTTGGCCCCTTTGATTTGAGCCTTTTCCATTTGAAATTTTTATCCTTTGGCCCACATATGATGGGTGTTAGTTAACATTTATAAAGTTTTGACAAAATTGTCCTTGAGGCTTTTATATTATCTTGAAAATTTTCAAATGTAGTCTCAACTTCACATTTAGTTGTGACTGTACGACACTCACAACTTCAAATTTAATTGTGACTGAACGATAGTCACATCTAAGTTGTGAGACAGTCATAGTTAAGTTGTGACTTAATTAAATTTTTTTTTTTTAGAGAAATTATACTACAATATAGTATAAATAGATGTCAAAACAATACTTTTACTCAAAATAATACATAATATAGTGGTGTGAGTTGTCTCATTCAATTTACCAAGACAGTCATAATTAACTGTGACTGTATTGATTTTTTTTAATATAATATAGTATAAATTAATGTAATATTTGTGTTGTAATTTTATTTTTATTTTTTTATTGTAGTGGCATGTGATGTAATATTTATCAATTCTAATATCTTTTACTTTATTATTTTATTTGACTTTTCAACTAGTACCTAATCTAAAATGCTATTTAATTTTGATACCTAAATTAAAAAGTTATTGAAATTTAGTAGTTAAAATCAATGGACCTTTAAAATAAATCAAAGCACTAGCCCACTACTCACTCTCTCTCTTTCTCTGACTATTTTTTTTCGACCACTCTCTCTCTCTCTCTCTCTCACTCACTTTAACTAAGCAAATCTGTTAGAATTTCAAAAATTGTGAGTTAACATTAAACAAGAAAAAAAATTACAATTTTGTAGTAAAAAAAGCCAATTAACGCACACAGAGCACGTGTCAGCTTTGTGCGCGTTAATTGGCTATTGGTAAATAATTTATTTTCAACTTATTCTTCTTATGGACTAAAACATAGGCTTAGCCAAAAACATGATTATAACATGAAAAAGGGAGTTACTTATAGGAGTGCAAATAATTTTGTCATTGAGACCACACTCATGCGAAGGGTAAAAGAACACTACTAGACTCAAATTTTGAAACTTTGGGATAGTCTGATAGAAGAGTGATGGAATTATGGGCCTTAATTTTGAGAAGGGTAAAATACTGCAATATAGCTTCACTTTCGTATTCATTTTGAGAAGAAAAAAACAAAGAAGAAGAATAATTTAGATGAAGGCGAGCTAAATCTATGACGATCTGGGCATTAATTGTCGTGGATAAAGCTGCGATGCGTGTGAGATTTAATGACGAGTAGTTTACTTAGGCAAGGTACTTTGTCTGACAATCCAACGGTTTGGTTTTGCCCACGTGTATTTAATTGACAAAGCCAGGAGGCCCAGGACTGTTAGCTGCTGCAACTCTAATAATACCAGCCTCCTCGTGTTTCAAACTTTCAGACTTTTCAGTATATACCATTCCCGTAGTGTAATTAACAATAAGCCAAAGTTCATTTTTTATTCCTATAATTTGAGTTAGGTTAAATTTTGATCTCTATATTTTAAGTTAGGTTCAAATTTAATTCATATATTTTTAATTATTATTATTTTGGTCTTCGTATTTTGAGTTAGGTTCCATTTTATGTCCGTGTAGTTTGATAAACGAAAGAATGCCACTATTTAGCCCCAATTAATTTATTATTAACCCCAATATTTAAATGAGAATGTAATTTTATATTGAGTTAATTACACTTACACTTAGAGGTGTACAATGGGCCGGGCTGCCCCGAATTCGGCACGAGCCCGATCCATTTAAAGTAGGCCTGGCCCGGCCCATTAGTAAGTGGCCCGGTCCGGGCCCGGTCCATACGTATGGGCCGGGCTGGGCCAATGTTTTCTATCCCGTTGGGCCGACCCGGCCCGAGCCCGTTATGGGTTTGGGCCAGCTCGTTTATACTAGTATTTTTCAATTTTTTTTAAAAAAATTTATTATTAACCTTGTTTTAATTTTTAATTTTGATTTTGATGGTGAAATTTAATAAAAAATGAAATAAAAGTAGTAGAAAATTAAAAAAATTGATAGAAAATGAAATGACATAAAAAACTATTTGATTTATTAAACAATAATAGAAACTTAAAATAATTAATCGGCCCAGCCCGAGCCCGGCATAACCCATTATTAGATGGGCCATGGGCCGGGCTGGGCTTAAGGTTTAAAATAATTGGGCTGGCCTAAGCACGGCACGAAGCACGAATGTGCCGACTTTAAATGGGCCGGGCCGGCCCATTGTACACCTCTGCTTACACCTCTTGAGATTTATTGTCTTTTTATATACATCCTTGGAGTTTCCAAAATTACATATACACTCCCTGAGGGTTTAAAACTATTATATATAACCCCCTACAAGAGAAAAAAATAAATAAACAAAAAAGAAAATATTTATATTGAGGTTGGACCTTACACCTACTAATTTTATTAGGTCATTTAAGCCCTTAGCATGCAATTTTGCATAATTTCTTATCATTTTTTGTCTCACTATAGGAGGTTATACGCAACAATTTCTAAACCTCATAAGGTATATATGTAATTATTGAAATTTCAAGAAATGTATGTGAAAAAACGATAAACCTCAAGGAGTGTAAGTGTAATTAACTATTTCATATTTTATCATAATCTAAATTGACTAAGGCCCCGTTTGGGATTGCGATGAAGGACTCAAAAGATGTTGTGGATAACAATTCTCAATCACCTACAACAGTTTTGGTGTTTGGTAAAAAAATAAAAAACTGCTTTCCCCTACAATTCTCAACTTCCCACAACAAAAACAGAAAACAGGTTTCTAAATGCTTTTGAAAACTGCAGTGAATCACAACAACAATGAATATTTTATTTTACCCATACTAGCCTTATTGATTTCTATAATTTTTATTTGTTTATTTTAAATTTAAAAATATGTCCATTGTTAGTTATATTTTATATTGTGATAATTAATTATGATATTTTATTTGTACGATTAAAATTATAATATACTTAAAAAAAATAGGAATACTTATTTAATAATGTTGTTCTTAAAAAAATTAATACTAATAAAAATTTGTAGCCACAAATTTAAAAAATAAGTAAAAAAAAATTTAGTTTTTCCAAACAAATAAGTGAAATACACTTTCAACATCATGTCCATTTTAGTAATTATACACATTCACAACACTTTTACATTAACATTTAGCAAACACTTTGATATATATTTTTTTTCACTCACAACACTTTTGAAAACATAATTTACCAAACACTTAACTGCTTTATTTTACAGCTGACTTTACTTCACAGCTGTTTTTTTTCACAGCAATACCAAACTGGCCCTAATAAAGACATACCTGCTAATTTAAAAAAAAAAAAAACCTCATTTCAGTCAAAACCCATTCTCTATCCCCACCAGCCAACCAACATCCCCTCGATCTCTGCCGTCACCTCACCACCGGCAGCCCTCCATCACTCACACACACACACACACACACACACATACTATCTCTCTCTCTCTCTCTCTCTCTCTCTCTCTCTCTCTCTCTCTCCCCCTCACTCTCTTCCTTTTTCTATTTGCAGAACCACCAAAGCAAGAGTGGCTGGTAAACTGGTGGTTCGATCGACCTTCTTCTTGTAGCAAAAAAAATATAACCTAAGGCCTCCATTGTAGCAAACCAAAGGAATAAAAATTAAAAAGAGAAATGAAAAAAGAAAAAAAGATAGAGAGAGATGACGCCCATTGGGCGACATCGCTAGATCGGCCAGGGGAGGCCCCATATTGGTTGGTGGGTGGGGAGGGAGGAGGGAGTTTGCACTGGTGTTTCGACAGAAAAAAGAAATTAAAAATGAAAAGAAGAAAAAAGAAGGAAGAATAAAGAAAGAAGGAAAATGAGGAGTTCGAGAGTGAGTTTGTGCGATCTGCAGGTGATGGCTGTTATTTTGTTTCTATCTGCAGGAGAAAAAAAGAAAAAAAGAGATAGTAGCAAAAGGAAGAAGAATGAAGGAGGAAGATCTAGGGATTTTATTTAATGAAAATATTTCAATGTTGGGTGGTTGTGAATTGTGATTATGGGTGGTGGTGGACCTGGTGGTGATGGTAGCTAGTGATGGTGGTGGTGGTGATGATGTTGGGTATAGAAATAAATAAATTGAGTGTAGTATTTTAAGTGTATTTGTTAGGTTTTAGTAAGAGTGTTTTTGGAAAGGGAAAATTTTACAAACAGGACACATAATTTTATGATTGTTTCATTTCAGGACATTAATTTTGCTTTGTATTAATGAAGGACACATACTTTCATTTTGTGTCAATTAAGGACCATATTTTTTTTTCAGTTTTTATCTCAACTTTGGCCTGACGTTGGACCCATCAAAACTCCACCAAATTTAGCAAATTTATACTTGATTTGAATATATGCATCTCCTCTTTACAACCATATAAAGATCACCCAAATAGGATCTCTACAACTTCAGATAATCGGCCCCAAAGTAGGGTACCCGAAATTGTCCGATTTTCTAAATTTTTTCTCAAAGATCCGATATGACAATTTCGGGTACCTTATTTTTGGGCCAATTATCTAGAGTTGTAGATGTTCGATTTGAGTGATCTTTATATGGTTGTAAAGAGGAGATGCATAGCTTTAAGCCAAATATAAGTTTGCTAAATTTGTTGGAGTTTTGATGAGTCCAATGTTGAGCCAAAGTTGAGATAAAAACTGAAAATAATATAGTCCTTAATTGACAAAAAAAAAAAGTATGTGTCCTTCATTAACACGAATCAAAATTAATGTCCTGAAATGAAATAATCATCAAAGTATGTGTCATGTTTGTAAATTTTTCCCTTTTGGAAAAATTGTTGAGTGTAATAATAAATCTTCAAAATATTAATTTTAGAGTTGGGTGTAGAGAGTATAGCTAGTGGGGATAAAAATAAATTTATTGGGTTCGAATAGTGGCACCCTAAACGAAAATATTAAGATGTTCTTGAATTGCAACAATTTATAAACTACAGGACCAAAATCATAATAATTAAAATTACAGGACGAAAGTAGAATCTAACTCAAAATATAGGGACTATAATCATAACAATTAAAACTACACGGATCAAAGTGAAACTTAACTCAAACAACAAGACCAAAACCAAACTTTGGCCTTAACAATATTTGAAAAAATAATAATAATAAGAAGACTCAAATAAAAATGGTCATTCCAACAATGAATTACGTAATTCTTTTTCTATTAAAAAAAAGCTGTGAATAATTTTTATTACAAATTTTAATGTGAATTCTCACTTTTCTAAGATAAAATAAGAAGAGAAGTGAAAAATATTAAATAAAGACCAAAATCACATCAAAATAGAACAAAAAATTAAGTGTAGCATCGATGTTTGAACATATTATGAATTTGTGATAATAAAAATATGTTCATTAGCTAAAATCGCTCGAGAGCGAAATTGCTACATTCATCAAGAACGCTACAATTTTAAGTTTGAGCAACACTAATTAACAATAAGTGTTTACCTTATATAACACATATGATTAGTTTGATTCGGATCATATAGTTTAAAATGGTTAAACCCTGATTTAAACCGATTTAATTGAGCTGTCTGACTCTGAAGAGTTTCTAGCAAAACTAGTTAACATTTATTTTATTTTATCACACCTAATCGTTTTTGTGAAAAAATAAATCAAGATCGGAATAATAACAAATCATGGGCGTAGGGCCTAGAAACCAAAAATAGAATGTTTACACACCAATATGCGCACAAAACCAAATGTCCCAAACGTCCGAACTTTTACAAAACCAAAGTTAACTTTTATCGCTATTCTTGAAAAATTTAATTATAAAATTGCTATTTTTCTGAAAGGGGTAATTTATAGCTAGCTTTGATAAAACTCTCCCACCATATATATCACATACATGTTATTTCCTCAATTTTATCAATAGGATTGTTTGTTTGATATACATTATTAATTCATTATCTGATAACTTAAATTTATTTAAGTATCGATAGTTGAATGATGGTTTAATATAGTATCAGAACTCTACTTCCACTGTTCTAGAGATTTTGGTTCAAAACCTCACCGCTCATTCCTCAATGATTACTCACTTATATGTTAGTGTGTAGGGTGAGGTTACACCTAAACTACATATGCCAGGGCTACCTTTTTTGTGTAGGGTAAGTTTAGCCAACAGCCCACTTCACTGCTAGCCCACCCCTAGCCTTCATCCTCCCTTTCCCCAAGGCCCAGCTTAGTCCACCCCACAAGGCTTGGCCTCTGTCTGTAATTCTGTATTCATCTATGATCACTCGACGTGCAAGATAGGGTTGCACGTAAACTAGAGCTTTTATTTTTGGGATTAAGTGACTGTTTAACATGTATGACCATTGCTTTCTCTAACTTAATTAATTCTCCTTTCTCTTGAGAATACACTGATTGGATCGAAACAACGGGTGTGCCATTGGTGTGGGGTGATGGCCACCATGACAAGTTCAACATTTCGACCTTTATCGATCTCTTTCTCGCAAACTTTAACGAATTTTTTAGTTGTTTGCAGTAAGGTGCCAATTTTTCAAAAGGCAACGGAGTTTCAATCTCTCTCTCAAACTCTACCAAAGCTAATTTTTTTATTTAATTTATGAGAGAGAGAGAGAGAGAGAGAGAGAAGAGAGAGAGAGAGAGAGAGAGATTGCTGTGGATATAAAAGATGCAAACAAGAAGCCATCCCATGCATATAACTCTAGCTTTTCCATAATTATCAATGGCAAGGCTCCTTGCGGTAGCAATCTCTGCACTATTTGTCATCCTGTTGCTTGGGCTTGGGTTGGCTTATACCCTTTAGACCAACCACAAAGCCCAACAAAAAGCAAGACCACCCATTTTGATAACCAACGATCGGGTCGGATTTTGAGAGCTCTTCCTCCACCTGCTTCGAATCCAAGTGGTAGGGAACGTGATCATCCAAGACAAACTACTCCAACACCTCCCACAACACCTTCTGCCCCACGCCCTTAATTAATTAGTATGGTGCTCATGATTCATGTATTAATTATTGTTTGATCAATTCATGATAGCAACAGCGAATGACAAGAAACATTATTCATGATTCATATATGCTTATATATGTACCAAATTATATATCCAAGGAAATGAGAACCACTAAGTTTGGTATTTCAAAGGACACCAACGCAATCTTTTATTTTCTGGTATTTTTAATTTTTAAAGGCACTGTGTTGAATCCTAGCCTCTTTTTTTGTCTCTGATTTTTTTTGTAAATTTGCTGGTTTTTTTGTTTGAATTCTTATTTCTAGCTACAGTTGGGTTATGGCTTGATGCAAGTTATATGGCCTGGTAAAAATTGAGAATAGTCTTGTATTAAATATAAATTAAGCACAATAGTTTATAATATATAAGATAGAGTATCGAGGTTTTTTGATATAGCTCGAGCTCACCCTTGGTGAGTTCATTAGGGTTTTCCAAACTTCATTGAACCTAGTGTAATCATAGACAATATCATATAGTTCATGATCCTTTAGGATTGAATGTTGTTTTCAATTGTGTTCTAGGGTTTTAGTGAGCCCATAAGTAGGTTCTTTAGTTTTGAGTCGCATGCTATTCTAATTATGAAAGAATAAGATAATTTCGGGTTTCTAAGTGAGATTTGCGAGCTTGTGAGACGAAAGTATATGTCCTATGTATTTATCTCTTTCATATGACTTAAACTTGGCTCGTTGTGTCAACTTAAGATATGAATTATAGTTTGTACCAATCTGTCCCTTTTAACTTTACTTTGGATGCCAATATATATGCCACTTTTGTCAGCTTGGTTGCAAATTCAGTCCAATAGTTATCACGTGTCATGCACGTGATCACTTTTTCAAGGGTAAATTAATTTGTCATTCCACGTATTATTTTTTGAAAGAAATCTTGACTTTTTTGTTCATGATAACCAAGGCATTTTGTTGAAGCAAAACTCAGAGGTTAGAACTTTTTCCTCAGCTTTGCTGGACTAGATCTCTTTTTTCTCTGTTTCTCTAGCTCTTTCTTAGTAATTGTGCAGTTTTGCTTGTCAACATAGACTTCCTAATTATTTATGCATCAAAGAGAGAAATAGAGAGCATGCAACTCCTTTATATATAAAATTAAGGTGCAAGCAGGAAGCCATCCAATGCACAACTAAATCGATCTTTTTCATTATCAATGGCAAAGCTCCATGCAATTGCAGCCCCTCTGCGTTATTTGTCATCCTATTGCTTGGGATTGATATGGTTTACTCTTCAGCCGAACCAGAAGGGCTAATAAAAGGTGTGGTTAATCACCTAACATATATATATACAATATTTTTCTGCATTAGTACGTAACCATTTATTGCATTACTAAAATGACGTAAATTTTGGCAATTTTTTTTAAGACAACCCGAAACGAAACATAAATTACAGCAGGATGGACCTGGAAAAAGCCATGCCAATCAATTTAAAATTTTTAATTATACTTTACTTTGAGTAGACTGCCTCTGCCTGTGTAGCCAAATTCTGTTATGGAAGATGCTGATCCATTCCATCCTTGAGGCCGGCATACAATTTTTGGTTTATTTATCGAATTTTGGAATGAATCTTCGAATTAAATCCTAAACTACTTTAAACAATAATTCTACACTTTGTATTAATTAGTTAACTTTGTCTGAATTGAAATAAAAATTAGAAACCACTTAATAAAATATAAAATAATTTTTTTATTAATTTGGAGATGGAAGATTCGAACTTGAATCTCTATAATATTGTGGAGAGAATACCAATAAACTAATAATTAGTTGATAAAACAAAACAAATTGACAACTCGCTTAATCCACTTCACTATATAGATGCGATCGATCCTCTCGAGCATTTCTACACAGGTCCCGCACTTGAAGCTATTAGTTTGAACACAAATTTATATATATATTTTTTTGGTGATAACACTAATTTAAATATTTATATTACCTTCTTTTTCTTGTTGTATAAGATTTTTTTATATTGGTGGTACTCATTCAATTTCTTCTTGAACGTCCATGTCCAGAGATTGAGGAAGCCAATAATAATTATAATAATAATAATAATAAAGCAGCAGTTGACACGTGTGGGGGTACAAAAAGCAAGACCCATCTTGAATATAAGTAGCAATTAGCTCGGATTTTGGTGCGAGTTCGTAGAGGAGTACCTCCTGGCGGTGGCGGACGTCCCTAGCTAGTATATATGATATCATATAGGTGATCACTGTACGTGACAACAGTAATATTATATAATGGAGATCCAGCAACCTCTATCTGTTTCTGTACGACATTAATTAATGTTTGTTTCCATGGAAAATTTGTTAACAGTGGTGTTAAACCTAGTTCATCAGCTTAATTATAAGGGAATTTGATCAAATAGATTGTTGTGTTTGAGTTGTTGGGTCCCTGTAATTTCAATTGAAATACTTGAATTTCATTTATGTAATTGCATTGGAAAACTTGATTTTTTTTTCTTCCCAAGAGTACGTATTGGTATTTCTTGAATTTTTGTGCGCATTAAATTCTTGTGTTAGTATTTTACTTTTACAGTTGCAACATGAAATAAAAGACATGTGTATGAATGATTTTTAGACGTAATTAACCATTTTCCATTGACTGACAATTACAATTATAGATGATCAGTAAAAATAACATGACCGGACATGGGCTATTCTTTTAAGGTCTCCTTCATTTGGGTGTATATTGGAATGAGTCGAATGACCCATATAGAAAAAACTACAACATTGTATAATTTGTGCTAATTTATTGCTAATGAAAGTTAACTACAAAGATGTAATTGAAGACGCTAAAGTTATAATAAGTATCCAATCGAAAAACGACTCAAACTAGACATGCCAACTTGGGTACTTTCCTCCTGCTTAAGGTCAAGTACGTACGTATTCAGTAAACCTTCCAAAATCCTTAGAAAGGCCCTCACTTAATTAAAATAAAATAAAAAAGCTATAAGAAGGAAAAGAAAAACTTTGTCTAATAAAGTAAAGACACGTCAGATGGTATAAAAATGTGGTATAAAAATGTGGTAAGTATAGCATTATTCTTTTTCGTAACCAAAAATGAAATCATATGCAGTTTTCACCCCGCTACTTTCAATTGAACTTCATCTTCTTTCACACACAAATTAAAGATTAATGTTGAGAAATTGGCACCCAAATTTCATTTTCATTTCTAGTCTCATATTTGGTAATGTACTTGAGTATTTGATGCATTGAATAAGTTTTTTTTAATTAGGTGGGTTTGGTACGTGATGAGGGCGATGATAAGTTCAACGTGCATGAAGATGATCACAAGTTCAACGTGCATGAAGGTGGGGTTTGTAGTCAAGGTGGCTATTATTATTTTTCAAAAGCCAAGGGGGTACTACGTATTGTTGATTAGTTCTCGAGAAAAAAACAAATACTCCATTCTCTTTCTCGCCAACTCAACGAAAGCTTTCTTTGAGTTGTTTTACCTTTTATTTGCTTTCAAGGTCGCTACTTTTCAAAGTCAAGACTATTTTCGATTATTTTGTGAAAGAAATCTTGACTTTTTCCCCAGTTTACTGGACTCGACCTCTTTGTTTTTTCCTCTCTCTTTCCTTGTAATTGTGCAGTTTTGCTTGTCAACGTCACAGCCGTCCTAATTATTTATGCAACACAAATTAAGAGAGAGAGAGAGAGAGAGAGAGAGAGAGAGAGAGAGAGAGAGAGAGAGAGAGAGCGCGTATATCCTCTATATATAAAAGATGCATGCCAGGAAGCAACTCATGCATAATTAAGTTGTATCTTTTTCATTATCAATGGCTAAGCAAAAGCTCCTTGGTACAGCAGCCTCTGCATTATTTGTCATCCTAATACTACTCGGGCTTCAGTTGGTTTACTGTTCAGCCGAACCACACGGCAGGATAATAAAAGGTGACATTAATTACCTATCTACACGGTGTTAGCTCTTGCTGATACTATACTTTTCAGCATTAGCTAGGTATTTTACACGGTGTTAGCTCTTGTTGTGACCTTTTTAATTAGTTCTAGTACCCCTTAACATATATTTGTCTTTTTACTTTCGGTCTTTATAGTTTTAATTTCGACAATGTCGGTCTTAATGTCTACAATTGAAGGATCGATCAACTTGAATTTTCATAAAATCAATAAATGAAATGGTCATGTGTGGGGAGTTCGAAGCCAATTTTGTCCTTGCATGTTCTCTTATATAGATAACTACTACAAGCACTCACACATGCACAAAAGGATAAAATTGCCCTCGAGCGCATGCTCACGTGACCATAATGTAATTTATTTGACGAAAATGTAGTTTCTTCATTCAATTGCAGACGTTAGGAGTATATGTGTCAAAATTAAAACTACAGAATAAAAGTAATAAAATAGTCAAATTACAAGAATAAAAAGGATCATTTCAATTGGCAAAATAATATCCAAATTAATTCAGGAATTATGATGCATAGAGGCAATGCCTCCAAATGATGAAAATTTTGGCAATCTCTATTATACATTTACTTCGAGGAGGTGGCCTTTAATAGCAAAATTATGTTAAATTATGCGTGACCTTGATTTATTTGAGTAACATTTTATTAATGTTGTTGATCTCTTTCAGAGCTTAGTTTGTAATCATATTCTAAATTGATCGATAAATTATGTCAAGACTAAAATAAATCAATCCATGGAATTGTGTGATGGTATTCATGCAATTGCTTATTGAACGTACGTTTGTAGAGATTGAGGAAGCCAATTATGATGCAGAAGTGGAGAGATGTGGCGGGTGTACAAAAAACAAGAAGCATTTTGATCAAAAGCAGCGATTTGCACGGATTTTGGTTTCTAGGGGTAAGATCCGTGACTATCCAATACAAAGTCCACCACCTCCTGGAGCACCTTCTGGCAGTGGCGGACGTCCCTAGTATCAGAATCATCATATCTTGTTAAAAAAAAATACACCAACAATTAATAGCAAATCATCTGACCACATTTACCTATTTAATTAGCTCGATCACCACATAATAACTTATGTGTAGCACCCACAATATCAGTCAGTATGGGCAAATTGGATTTGTATTGATTATCATTATTTTCTTGTAAATAAAACTAAATTAAGCTTTCTCCTTTGCTTACTAACCCAAATTAGGTTTTATTAAGTCTGTTAATATTATATTATTTGATTCACTTATTTTATATCTAATTCGGTTTTGGTCTACTTATTATCTAACTTGTTCCATATTGGTCCATTCCGTCTATTTTGGGTGGATGCCGTTTATTTGAGGGGAATATCTGTAATTTCCTCATAAAAACAATTTATAAAATAAAATTAAAAGAAAAACAAGAAAAAAGATAAATTTTAAATTTAAAAATTGAAAAATTACCCCCCCTCGAATTCAATAGCTATAAAATATATTTTTTTGCAACTTTTTGCTTTTGTTTTTCTTTTAATTTTATAAATTATTTTTATGAGGAAATTACAGATTTGCTCAAATAAACGGTTATTCACTCAAAATGGACGGAATGGGCCATTATTGAACAAGCTAGAGGAACAATTAATTGACCAAAATCGAACTTAAAAAGATTGTGGATCAAAACCGAACTAACTATAAAATAAGTTGACCAAATCTGTAATTTCTTCTATTATTTGACATAAATTACATTATATATTAAATTGGGATAAAATAAATATCTGGATATAAAATTGGGACAAATGATAGTTTGGATACCTAATTAGGAGAATGACCAAAAGGTACCAAAATTAGAGAAAAAAAAAAACCCTTATTTTAATGTTACCCATGTCGTTTTAATTTTTTTTTTTTCACTACAACAAAAAACCCTTTCCATGACGTTTGAAAAACGCCATGGAAGGCTTTTCATGGCGGTTTCCAAACGCCACGAACCACGTCGTAGATACCGGTGCCATGGAAAGGGTGGCCCTACTACGGCACCGGAAAAACGCTATCTAAAATAGTTTCCATGACGTTGAACAATTGTCATCCTTCCACACCTTTTATGGCGTTTGATTCGTGTCATGTAAATGCTTTCTATGGCGTTAATTAATTGTCATTGAAAATGATTAACTTTTGATGATTTTCAGTACATGTCATCTAAAAAATTTACATGGCATGGCTTCAACGCCATTGAAAGGGTACAATTTATATGGCGTTTCAACAGTGTCATGCAAAACCTTTCCATGGCGTTATCTCAATGTCATTGAAAATGGCTAACTTTAGATGACTTTCAGTACATGTCATCTAAAGAATTTACATGGCATGGCTTCAACGCCATTGAAAGGGTACAATTTATATGGCGTTTGAGAAATGTCATGCAAAACCTTTCCATGGCGTTATCTCAATGTCATTGAAAATGGCTAACTTTAGATGACTTTCAGTAGCTGTCATCTAATTGTGTTTACATAGCATGATTCAAACGCCATTGAAAGGGTTGGGCCTACAACGACATCTGAAATATGCCATGTTAAAGCGTTTCAATGACGTTTGTTAAATGTCATGAAAGCCTTTCTATGGCATTGTTTACATTGCCATTGAAAAAGTTTAACATTAGATGACCTATATCATCTAATTCTGCCATATTTGAAATGCCATTGCTTTTGGTGACTTTAAAGGGATGCCATGAAGTGGCCAAAAAAAAAAAAAGGGATGCCATGGAATATTGGGTGTATTTGAAAAAAATAATTAATAATAATACTAATCAATTTTTATCAAATGCATGTATTATAGCAATCTAAAGCTAAACCAATAATGAAATGTCAACAAAATAAGAATTTCCAGTAAAGGCAACCAATCTAAAGCTAAACCAATCTAAAGCAATCTAATACCAAATTAGAATTTACATTAAAGGCAACCAAATTGTTCAAGGTTTTCTACCATTACAACAAAATTAAGGATAATTATATAGTAATGAAATTCTAATACATATAATGAAATGTCATTTAATAATATTGACATTGTTTCTAGCTAGTACATACACCACTAGAAACTTAAAATACTGTCTCAAAATGCACATATATATAAATCCTCAAAAGCCAACCTATTAGTGGTAATTTGAGTGAGGATGATTATGTCCAAAAAGTAGCATTGCTTGTGATGGTCATTCCTAATTCCACTCTTTGCTTCTTGATCTGCAGTGACAATGATAACAACAAGTGTGAGCAAATAGGCTTTTGGATGAAAAAAAATCATGCAAACAAGTCACTGGCCATATGTATGTATGAAAAGCTAAATATATCCCCAGTTGATATAAACTCTGATCAAACTCAAGGCAATGCTTTAATTAATCAAAGCTAGCAAATTATACAAGGATGTTGCAGAGGACAGAAATGATGAGGTTGAAATCTGCCAGCAAAATAGATAAATTTGGGACTTCCCAAGCCTACTTTCTTTTCTCAATTCTCAATCACATATAAATTTGGGACTTTGCTTCTTTGTACATATCTGCCTTGTGATGAGAAACACATCCACCTTGTCCAAACATACATTGCATGGAATATGAATAAATCAAGGAATTGAATTATTCCCCAATACCAAAATTCCCAGTTCAAAGCTAGAGTTAGGAAAAGTAAAGGAACAAAATTTATATGCTGGGTGCAAAAGAATGTATAAAATAGAATCATAACTAATAGCTGAAATATGTACATGCAATCACGATGCACATGTGGATAACCGACAATTTGAAATAAAAACATAATAATTTTTTAATGAAAAATACTGCATTTTTTTTCCTTTTTATGAAACAATATTGGGAAGGGAGAAGATAAACAACATAGAATAGCTAGTTTCTTCTTATTTTAATTTTTCGTGCTGAAGGACTAACTACTTGTTTAGCTCTTATTTTTTTGAATAAACTTTTTACCTCTTATTAAAGAACAAGAGTACTTTCACAGCAGAATCGAGAAGGTAGTTGAGCAATTATTGAATTATAGTACAGGTGCATGAACCTATATATCCACTTATTTTTTGGTACATTAACCTTTATATCGACTTTGCAATCAAGAAGAAAGGTGCACTATCAAATATCAATCAATTAGACACCCTGAATTCGTGGGATAGAATATTAATTATATGTGTTGGATGACATATTAGAACTTCCCCTAGGCTTTGTCCATATGAGAGAAGCATGAAATATGAATGAGAGAATATGATGTAAACTAATTATCCATGAGAGAACATGATGATGACTCTTAAGTTTACTGAGCAATTTGATTTATATACTAATTATAAACTAGGGCAAGATCACTTGCATTCCACGCTCTCTAAGTGCAGAAAAATTATAAAGTAAACGATTCAAAAGTTAGTTTACACACCAAATTATATTAAATAAACTCACTTAATATTTTCAAATATTAAAAAGGTCCACTTAATGATAAATAAATTCACCTTAAAAAAAAGACACTCAAATTGACCAAAAAAATGGCACCAAGTGCACATGAGGCGTTGTACAGTGACAAATTAGTCCTTTTGCCCTTAAGGCTCACAAACTTGGGACTTAAGGCTCACAAATTAATCCCCTACTTTCTTTTCTCAATTCTCAATCACATATAAATTTGGGACTTAAGGCTCAGCCCTTTTGCAGCTAATACACTAGTGATGGGCAAACTTGGAGATGAACACCAAAGTAGTCCAAGTCCTACTAAACATTACAATTTTTTTCCTTGAAAACACTTATGACTAGGGTGTGTGTGTATGTGTGTGTGTGTGTATACCCGTTTGTGGGGAATGTGCATAATTATGATTTGAGCAAAATCAGACTAGAGTACCAGACCCATCTCAAATAATAAAACTTGTATTGGTCAGAAATTAATAGTTTATTTCAATCCTTAACTCATTAGAAAACATACACACCAAAAAAAGCCATAAATTGATTCAAACACCACAATTTTGATTTCTAATTTGAGTTCTGTTTCGCTTTCGTAACTCAGATGTTCAAAAAAGGACAATCAGAATGTATTTCTAACAAATATTTCCAGTTACTCCTAGGCTTTATCTGACTTGTAAAGGAAATCCTAAGCTTAATTGAGTTTTTTAACAGGTACCCTCTATATTTTGATGCATAGGGAATCACCAAACTGAAGGTATTCATGTAATAAATGTCTATTAATTTGTTATTTTTTCCAAGCAAGAAGAATTGTCAAGAAATTTAGGAAATGCAATAACCTACATTAATAGACAGATTTTTTTTTCTCCAATATATGTCTACATGAATATATATGCTTCCCTAGCACCTTGTACAAAATGAAATATTTGGTCATGATCAAGATGCATGTTTTCCCTGATCATAAAGTCCCAGGATGATATTAAACTCTTATGGCCATTATATTTCTCCTATCCAGACAAGATATCATTTAATTAATGTTTTGTCATAACAAGCTAGGGATATATATATTTTCTAGTTGGGTTTATTTTCATAGAGCATATGAGACATTCTAAAGGACTGAAAATTAAATAACCTCACCTAAAAAATAAGGGTTTTATTTAATAATATAAAGAAAGCAGCCTGCAGTTGCCTCACAGTCACAAAAAGCACAAATTTTTGTCCTCTCCTTTTGTTTTTTGTTTTCTTCCTTTTTACTATTTAATTTGACAAAGGAATTTTCCTTTTTACTAAACTATGTAATGTAGATAATTGATTAATTTTTATCTGTTTTTTAGGTTTCACCCACGAGTCCAAGACTAAGCTACTACCTACCTGTTGTCCCAAAATGCAGTAGACCACTTGACATGCATAATTCCAGCTATACCCAAAACTAGTCAATATTATATATACACCAACTTAATATCATAAACCGCAAAACTTGAAACCAATTACAATATGAAATTCCAGCCCTGTTTCTTGTCCTGCTCTGTTATCTTCCTAATTTCCACTGCTTATTTAGCTCAAAGTCTCAAGCAAAAAGATGAAGAAGAAATTCAAAGGTCTCAGTTCCCAGATGGCTTCTTCTTTGGAGCAAGCACTTCATCTTATCAGGCACTTCTTCTTCTTCTTCCTCTTCTTCTTCTTCTTAAATTCTTTCTTTGCTGAAACTATATCAACTTAACTTTCATACAAATTCAATTTTGTAAGGTTGAAGGGGCTTATCTTGAAGATGGGAAGAGCCTAAGCAACTGGGATGTTTATAGTCACATTCCAGGTAATTCAATAACCAAATTCTAATTAATCTTAATTACTACCATTCTGCTCAGTTGGACTGCTAATTGCAAAGTACAGGTCTTAATTAACTAAATTAATGTCTACATTTATAAAATACTTCAGGAAAAATAGTGGATAATGAGACTGGAGACTTTGCAGACGACCATTACCATCGCTACTTGGTATTCATTTGATACTTATGATCTTTAATTACAATTAAAATCAGAAGACTAAATGTATACTAGATATGCTAATTACATTTAGTTTTTTGGGACTTGTGTATATATAGGAAGACATTGAGCTGATGCATTCCCTAGGGATAAATGCATACAGGTTCTCCATTTCATGGGCTAGAATTCTACCTGGTAAGTAAGTGTGTTGTTTTATATTACCTTATTAATTAATTGGTTTCTGGGTTAATCTCTTTTCTTTTTTTGTTGCTTGGTTATGTTAATCTGGGCTATTTACAACTTTAATATGATGATTTGTTGAACCAACAGATGGGATGCTCGGAAAAGTCAATCCAAGTGGGATTGGAAGCTGAATTTTATAGAAAGTTGATGACCACACCCTCAAACCTTTTCCACTTGTTAATTAGTGTCCTTAGCAACTACTTCTAAATCTACAATCACATCATTCATGTTGTACCTTAACAGCAAGAAAATTAAACATTGACAATATAAGGACATACGAGCATATCAGGATTCCTTGCATACTCTTTAGCATTTTTAATGAAGATTGTTAACCCTTCTTGGTACTCCCGACTAATGCTACAAAGAAAGAAAAAAATACATATATTACTATCCACTCTAAATAAGTCCCTAACTATCTATGGGAAAAGTTAGATATTTTAAGAAACCTGGGAAAAGTTGTCCAGCTCTTATCCATCCTTAATAAGCTTTTTTAATCTAAGAACATATGATTTACACAAATTAAAGTTTCAGACCTTAACTACATCCAGTGCAGAACATATTCAAAAGCAATCCATCTCACATCTATTTACCACAACTATGATCTAATAAAATAAGTTTCATACCTTCCTGATTGTTTTCATGTTTCACCTTTGACAGCAATGTAACCTCCCTTCGAAATTTTTCCTTGCGTTAAGACTAAACAGCTGATGTTCTGGTTGGCAGTATAATTTTTACAGCAATAAGCTTGGATTTGTACCTACAAACATAATGGAAAGCTTCAGCAGTCTTAAATCCATAACATAAAATTCCTCAATTACAACACTTGGATTTATGAATATTATATATACACACACTAATAAGAAATAAAATTATGATCCACACTCAGATTTGTACCAGATACATTAGAAGGCGAAGAACAACAAAACTGAAAGAATTAGAAACCAAAAACGAATTGAGATTTTATTTCTTATTATGTAGCTTTCCAAAATTACGGACATCATTATGTATGTCAATAATACCAACTTCTTAAAGGCGTTCTGCAGATAATGCTCTATCAAGTTTAGAGTGCTAGACAGTTCTCATATAATGATGTATAGCTTGAGCTGTTTGTCCAGTTTCTCCAAATATACTTTACTTGCTATCATTATAATGCCAAAAGCTCCATAAATGGTTACATTATCAGTACCTTAGGAAGTTAAAAGAGAAGAATTATTACTCCAAGGCAAGATTATCCCAAAACAGCATAATATTAAATACTTGCTGGCCAATTTGCAGAAGCTAACACAGGGCATTGAATACCAATTTAGGAACAGATGTACGTGTATAGTGACTGGGAGGTGTTCATTTCCTTGTGTCAAAATTTCATGTCACCTTGATAAATAGAATAAATATATTTCTTAAAACAAAAGGTTAATTTTCGTAAGGGTATTCTTCTAATCACCGAAACTAAGGGACGGAGGAACCAAAATAGTATATCATAACAGACAAGTATAAACAGTTCAAGTCCTTTACAAAAGGAGAAAAGGTTTCCCGAGATATGATGAGAAATATATATGCATATAGTTAGACAAATGCAAGTATCAGGGAATAAGTTTCATACCTTCACGATGTTTTCATGTTTCACCTTTGACAGCAATGTAACCTCCTGAAATTTTTCCTTGCGTTCAGGATAAACAGCTGATGTTCTGGTTGGCTATATAATTTTAACAGCAACAGGCTTGGATTTGTACCTAGAAACATAATGGAAAGCTTCAGCAATCTTAAATCCATAACATAAAATTCCTCAATTGTAGCACTCATATGTAGTATTTGCTTATCAATTTTTTCTTTCTTTACTTGAATTATAATCCTTGACTGTTTCTAATTTAATGGTCTTTTACATTTGGTTGTTTCAGCTTTGTTTATCTAAAATACAATCTAATCTTGTACTCGATTTTTTCAAAAATAAACCAAGTAATTTGTAGAACTGCATTGATTTGGTGGCCATGTCTCTATGAGTATAGGATAATTGCAATCATGTATCATCAATGACAAGCATGTAAATACTTTTCTCCAAATAATATGAAAAGGCCATTCTGAGACTAGGCGTCCCTCAAACCAGTCTTCTAAATAGGTTATGTCATTCTGAGACTCTAGCGTTCTTAATTTATTGCTATTCAAAGTAAATCTCATTTTTCTTTACGCCATACCCCTGGAGAGATCAGGAGATGTTAGATAACCTGCCCTTTTTCATATTGAAAACTAAGTAATTCAAACATTTCTAGTTTGAGGACTAGAGATATAGCAAGCAAAATGGAACTGAAGTACTGAACATTTCTGGTTATAAGTTACCATTTTTGTTATATGGTTCATGGCATCAGTAGCCATCAAATGGCTACTGATGCCATATGACTGATTACATTTTTTTTTTTTTCAGGTTGGTACAGGTGTAACAAATGCATTGATTAATGCACGAAAAGCTTTCGATAAATCTTTTGCTGGTGAAGCAGAGGATGTTCCCATATTATCAACTAGTGTAGCCTATGGAGTTTATATGGCAGTTTCTAGCAATCTGAGGTACAGGGGCCTTCCAAATTTAAGTATTCTATTTATTCTTTATTCTTTAGTAAAAGGCCAACAGATTCTCTTGTAAATATTGTATTTCCTGAGAGAATAGAATGCTACAAGTCTTAATGCCTCATGTTGGCATCTAATCTTCACATATTCTACAGAAAAATAAGGTGGGGGAAGAGAAAAAATAAAATACCAAACTTACGTAAGACTAGCTGCTAAATGATGTTTTTCAGAAAAATAAGGAAGCCTTGCCTATTGGACAATCACAATTAAAACTGCACCTATATTATTGAAATAATTTATCTCTCCTATGCTAACAAATGAATGAACTCCAAAATACAGAATGTTCATGTCTCACTTTGGAGCATTCACAATTGCAATTAAAACTGAACCTATATAAATGAAAGTTGTCTATGCTAACAAATGAATATCCAGAATGTACATTATGTCCCATTTCTCTCAATAACAATTATCATCAATGCTATTGCTTTTAGATGTCTTCTCGTAGAATATATATATAGACTGTAATCCCAACCATTATAACATATTGATAAAAGACCACATCCACTCACACATGAATTTGTACAACAACTTTGCATATATATGTAACAAAATAGCAGAACAAATTGTCTCAGATTCTTTAGTCCAAAGAATATACAATTTGACAAACAATAGACTGCTAATCTACTTGCTCGGCATTGAAAGACAAACACAAAGCAAAGAACATTGTTGTTGTCAAATAAGTTAGAGTTGTAAGAGAAATGTATAATTGCAGACACATTAACTCAAATAATGCACAGCTTAGTTTACACTCAGAGGTTCACCAATAATGAGAACTAGAGCTTCAAGATGAAATTGAACGTAAATGGGGCACTAAAATTGAGATTTGGCACCCAATCCCTCTTATAATAATTCTTTAAGCACATTTTTGAAGAGCCTCCATATTGTATTACTTCTATGCATTCCTTTATGTTTTCTTTAGATGATCAAAACTTTTTTAAATGTTCAAACTTTTTTTGTCAATCATTTATTTTTGTAAACTGTGCCAGTTTTTCCAGCCCAAAGGGAACAACAGTATTTTCCCAACTGATTTTATGTGTTTATTGATAGGCTCTGAGCCAAGGCTCTCAAGCAGGATTTGGTGCTGGAATACAGGGACAATATGCACCTACAATTGCAGGAGGACAACCACGACCAACTGGCATGGCTCCACAACCACTACCACTTGGAGGGGCGCATGATATGCATGGATATGCTATTGATGATGAAGAAATGTTGAAGCTCCGAGCGGAGAGAGGTGGAAGGGCAGGAGGGTGGAGTGTAGAGATTAGCAGGAAGAGGGCACTTGAAGAAGCCTTCAGTAGCATTTGGATTTGTTAGGACCATAGTTTTCTTAATGTCTGTAATGTAATGCATGGTCTTTCATGTAAGAGCATCAGCAGATATTTATTTATTTTTTAAAATTATAAAAATAAGATTTTTGAATATGAGTTTTGGTATAAGTTACCAATGAGAATCCAGATATTTATGCATCAATACAAATTATTTATTAATTCTACAATGATCTCATTTTAGAGTTCTAAAAACTAATTATGGGTTTTGGATGCTGATGCATGTTACACTCTAATTCTGGTCATTCAATGATATCAACTAAGCTTTCAAATTTAGGTCATTCAATTTGGTCAGTCAATTTAAGGGTTGAAAAAATGAAACACAGTCCAACGCAACAAGAACAGGGGTAGGTCGACCGTTATAAACTCGTAAAAAATATTCACCGACCAATAAACTTGTGAAGACATAAAATCCTAAAGGCGCGTACTTTCATCCACTGCTTCAAACTCCATTATCTCCAACTCCCACATCCAAAGGTATGCCATAATCCTCTACTAAACCCGCACTCTCTCTCTCTTATATACCTAACAGTTCTTGAACTGAAATTACACTTCTTCAGCACCGAGGCTTACAAATTCCACCAACCCCCATTAAAACCCATAAATCATCAAAACCTTCAAAAAGGTTTATCACAACAAAAACCCAGATTCCCAAAACCAATACAACTCAAAGACCAGAGCAAAACAAAGCCAAAAACTCAACCAAACAAACCAACCTTGACTTAAACGACGTCGTCGTAGATGGTCCCGCACTGCTTCTGGACGCAATATCAGGAAATGCTTCGATGCCGACATTGTTTTACAATCAGAAATCAGAAAACATTTAGAAATTAGAAATCAAATGCGTTCAGGAAAAAAAAATCCCAAATTTCAGGGATTCCAACACCATTCACCATTCACAGGTTTCAAAGCTTACCGTGAGAGTTTCAGAGAAACAGTGAAGATGAAATTGTCTGAGAAACAACTTGGCTCCTCTTCATTCTCTACAGGGTTCCAACCATTTCTTCAACATATGTGACAACGAGTGGGGCAGAGATATATTCCAGAGATAGAACACAGGAATAAGAGGCAAGCTCGCAGAGAGGATGGAGATTTAGTGTGTGGAGAAAGTGGAGATTCAGACAGAAACAATAACCCAGACACCGAGAGTGGAGGTTAGTGTGTGGCTGAGTCTGGTGGTAGGTGAGGCTCGTTTTTCCGCGAAAATTTTCTATCCCGCCCGTTGGAGGCAAATATTTTGGGCTGAAATTTTTTTTAATTCGCCAGATTTTTCATAGCGTTGAAAAAGTGTCCTAGAATTCAAGTTTATGACATTTCTATGTTGTCATGGTTTAGTCGAAGTATCCATGACGTTGGAAAAACGCCATCCCATTTTTAAATTTTTATGGCACAATATTCATGTCATTGTTTCATTATTTAATGACATTTTTATTTGATTGTCATAGTTAACGATCTATATACTGTATTCCATGGCGTTTTATTTTAAAACGCCATAATAGTGTCTTTTCATGACATTGATTTTTAAAACGCCATTAATAAAATGTCATGAAAAGTCAAATTTGTTGTAGTGTTTATCCATGAACAAAGTCTAATTTTATCCAATTTCGCCTAATTTTCATCTCATTTTGTGTACTATGATTGTGGTCTGACGGACATAAACTTGACCACGTGAAGTGAAGGCGAAAATGATATTTATACTCATGCACGTGAAGTGTGTAACCCCCTATTATTTCAATTAGATGAAAATTGAGACTTATTCTTTGAATTGGTATAAAATATATGTTATTCACGAAAAGCAATTAAAATCATATGAGTTAACGTTGAAAATAAAAGCCAAACATGGACTAAAACGTTTAATTGGCATTCCGATTATTTTGTGATAAAAATATTTACTTCCTAATTATTTATGCAACGTAGGGAGAAAGGTAGAGAGAGAATCCTCAAGATATATGTTAAACAAACCGGTACGTCTGTTTTTTTTTTAGGGCCGTTATTTGCACACCTTTTTTTTTTTTTTTGCACACCTTTTTGTTAAAAAAAAAAATCAAAAATCAAAGGAAAAGACACATCTCTCGTTCTCACACTTAAAAACCAACTCCATTTTTTTTCTTTTGCACACCCCATCAACAGACCAAAAAAAAAAACACACACACCCAGCCCCTTCATCTCCCTCACCTGACCACACCCACCCACCCACGCAGCCCTCCCGCAGCAGCCCTTTCTTCACCCGACCCACCCACCCAGCCCCTCCCTCCCTCACCCGACCACCAGAAGCAGCACCCGACCTCACCCCCAACCTCTTCCTCTCTCTCTCTTTTCTTCTCTCCTCCCTCCCTCCCTTTCTCTCTCTGCTTTCTCCTTCGTTCGGCACTAGTTTGCCGAAAATTTGAGTTTCCTTCGGCAGCCACTCACCGAACACCCACAAACCATTCGACAGGTAGCCGCCGAACATCCACAACCCATTCGGCATATATTCGCCGAACCAGCTGCGATTTTTTTGTTGGCAGTGGTGCTTCGTTGTGGTTGCAACAGGTTGAGCCGCGATATTGCAGGCGAGTTCAGAGTAGGGTGGGGCTCGAGTGCTAGCTGGAGACGATGTGCTCGGCCATTGGTGTTGCAGGCGAGCTCGGAGGAGAGAAGAAAAGAGAGAGAGGAGGAGGTTGGGGGTGGGGTGGGGTGGGGTGGGGTGCTTCTTGCGGTGGTTGGGTGAGGGAGGGAGGGAGGGGGCTGGGTGGGTGGGTGGGTCGGGTGAAGGAGGGGAGGTGGGTCGGGTGGGTCGAGGCTAGAGGGAGGGTGCGACGGGGTTGGGTGGGAGGGGGTGCGATGGGGCCGGGGCTGGGTGGAGGGGAGGGAGGAGGTCGGGCTGGGTGGAGGGGAAGGAGGTGGGCTGGGTCGGGGCTGGAAGGAGGGTGCGACGGTCATGGACTGTTTTTTCATTGTCTCTTTTATCTGGACTTATAAGTGAGTGACAATTATAATTGTTGCTAAGCAATTATAACATGACCGGTCATGGACTGTTTGTAAGTGAGTGACAATTATAATTGTTGCTAAGCAAGAATAACATGACCGGTCATGGACTGTTTTTTCATTGTCTCTTTTATCTGGACTTATCTCTAATTAGGGCATCTCAATAAATCGTGCCTCAATGACATGGAATTTTCATCTCAATAAATAAAAAACCCTAACACAGTACATACCCTTAACATCATCATGACCAGCAGCAATCCACTCCGATTTTGGGGTTGTGGGATGCTCTTTCTTCACCAGATAGAGGTAATTGAGGACCATGATATACCAAGAGCAGCTCCAACACCTCCTACAGCATCTCCTGGCGGACGTCCCTAGCTAGTATGCTAATCCATCATATATATCTTGTGTAAGATTCATAGCACAACAGTGAACAGCATTCAAGATATCATTTAGGATCCCAACATTTGTGATGTACAATTACACTTATCAAGCCAATTAATTAAGAAGAGCAACCTAGCCTAACCCAAATGTGACATTTTTCTCCGAATTCAAATGTGTTAAATATTTCTGCCTCTGTAGTATATACTAAATAGTTGTTAGTTTGATATACATTGTTGGTCTATTATTATCTTAAATTTTTTGAGTATAGTGGTTGTCTATTGTTGAGGTATATATCCAAGGAAATAAAAACCACTAAGTTTGGTATTTCAAAGGGCACTAAAATACTTTCTGGTATTTTAATGACGTCATTGTTGAAGAAAAATGATTGTAAGCTGTTTTACTGATTATTATAATTAGAAAATTTCTTTTAAAGAACTAGAGGCGTTTATGATATAATCAGACTATCCAATCCAATCCAACTAGTTCTGATCCATTTTCGCTCAATGGATTGGACATGGGATTTGGAAAGCCGATTTAAAAGAAAGTATTTAAGAAAGAGTAATTAATGATAGAGACACCAATAAAAATCTGAAAATAGTTTTAATTTCAAATAGAGCTATATACAACACTTATGTATTATTCAATAAAACCCAATTGTACAATTGATTTCTCTTCAAGAAGATTGAAATTAAAGCTGATTTGGGTTTTATTCTGCATCCGAGAACAATCTTCTTCCTGTATGAGATGATGTAGTACTTGAATGACTCATTGAGCTATCATATCCAGAATGTGGTAGATTGTGGTCACTCATCACATCCTACAAATAAACAAACAAAAAAAATTAACACCAAAAACCAATAATATTGTGAAGCTTGCAGAGGTACGTAATATAAGTTGCAGGGTTATCAAGTAGTACTTAAATTGAAGTCTAGCATTCATTTTTTTATATTTTTTGGTATGTTTTGGTCTACCATTTTCCCCTAAAAGAATGATTAATTTATGCAGTTACTTCAAGGCAGTGCGACTAACATGTCTTGTGGAAATCATGCCTGGTCCTGGTGCGAATACTTCACCACCCCCAAACATGTGAGAATGCATGCTATCGTTGGCGATTACTCTCAATCTCTCAAGCTCAGGTAGCACAACATTGCCAAGATCCGGTCTGTCTCTTCGCCTCATTTCAGCACACTGTAAGGCCAGGTTGGCAAACTTCAAGGCTTCCTCTACTGGCCAGTCAGGAACAGCCGGGTCAAGTACCTTGGCGAAGGTCCCTGTGTCAATAGCATCCCCAACAAGATGTGTCAAACCCATTGGTGGCTTGGCTGTTATTAGTTGTAGAAACAGGACCCCAAGTGAGTAGACATCAGATTTTGTTCCAAGCATGCCGGTCTGCTGATACTCTGGGTCGATATAACAGAATGTTCCCGCTGCTGATGTCATGTGATACTGAGTGACAGCATTGGCTACTGATGGAGGGACAAGTCTGGCCAAGCCTACATCACTAATCTTGCTCACATAGTTATGGTCTAGCAAAATGTTGGCGGGTTTTAGGTCACGGTGTACAAGGGGTTCTGGCTTGGTTTGATGAAGGAACAAAAGCCCGGTGGCAATCTCTGCAGCAATTCGGAACCTTAACTGCCAAGGAATAACTGGGGTGTTACCTTTCCGGAAGAGACGATCTTCTAAGCTCCCATTAGCCATGTACTCATAAACCAGACATCCATACTCTGGACATGCTCCTAGAAGTAGAACCATGTTTGGATGTCGAATGCAGCTCAGTACTTCAATCTGCATAATAATAAAGAGTAGTCAGATATATCTACAAAAATAATATGATCAATAAAACTTTTTAGAAAGATACAAGTACATCACTGTTGAGATTAAGAAATAGCATTACTGCTTGCAACAATGTGAAAGTTCAGTCTTCAGTTCATTTCAAGATCAGATGCAAGATGGGAATGGTTTAATAAATATGAGTATATATTTCCCTTGGTTATGTTATTTATGTGCTAAAGATCTGTCTAAATAAATGTTGTATATATTTCAGAAAACGGTTGTTAAAAAATTTGATTATGTGCAAAGTCACAAACCTCTTGCTTGAACTGGGACTTTCCTTGAGCTGCATCCGGACGCAGAACTTTTATTGCCACTAGTGTGTGGTCCAGTTCACCTCTATATACTGGTCCATAGCCTCCTTCCCCAATCTTGAGACTTCCTGAAAAATCATGTGTAGCTGCTTCAATCTCCTCAATTGTGTATTTCCTGTACCTGAGGTCGTATGTCCTTTCTTCTTGTGCCTTCTTCCTCTCTTCAGCTTCTTTAAGGGCTAGCATTTCTGCACACCTCCTTTTTTCTGCTTCCAGTTCAGCAATCCTTTGAGCTGCTTCTGCTGCCTCCATGGCAGCCTTGCATTTCGTTTTCTCCCTCTGTATAATTGCCAATGCAGCTTCCTCACCTAGTCGCGCGTCCTCTAATCTCATTTCCTCTTCCAGTTTCCATCTGTTAACTTCTTTTTCCTGTGTTAATTAATATGTCATGAGAATTTGTGCTTGAATGTTTTTTTTTTTTTTCTAAAACCAAGATTTCTATTTCATTACAATGAATTATCTCTCTGTGCTCAAATAACGTTTTGCATCAATACCTTATGTTTTGCTGAGATTGCCTCCTTGCAGGCAGTATTGTACAGGTCCCTTGTTTGCTTGAGCTCTAGCCTGAGCCTCCGCATCTCAGCTTCCGCATCATCCTATTATTTTCAGGGCAAATTAAGCATCAATTCTCTGAACTATCTCTGCATTTATGTATGTTTTTGTAATGAATGCATGTGTGTATGCATCATGACATGAAAATCACTCAAAAGTCAAAACTAATGGTATTGATTCGTCAATTGAGATATATTAGTTATTGAAGGAACAATACAGGAACATCTACACTGGCTCCTGACTCAAAGAATTTCTGGTATATCATAGCTTCTAACTGTTAAACAACCAATCGACCCCAAAAATTTAAGTTGCTAGAGAATGAGCCAACAATATATAAAAGCCTCATCCTGCATGTGGGGAGGCAGAGAACGGCAGATAGAGAGAAGCACATGCAGAGGGATGGCCCCACCCTACACCTTGAAAACCAACAAGAAGTGGGGATTGGGGATTGAAGGTTTTGAACTCATGACCTCCCTCAAACAAGACTCTAATACCATGCATGTTAGACAACCACTAAACCTCAAAATTAAAACTTAAGCTGATAGGGAACGGACCAACAATGTATACGAACCTAACACTGACAGCAAGCTTATAGTTGGAGGCATGCTCTATTGCTTGTACATTGGTGGTGCTTTGAAGTTTACTATGCTGGAAAATTGCATATCTTACATTGTTTTGTGATGACCATGAGTGTCCACTTCCAAATGAGGATGATGAGAATTCACATATTGGAGGGCTCATGTCAATAAACTTGGTTCCAGAGTAAGATGAGGTAGAGCTTCTGCTTTCCAACTCCGAGTTGATCGAATGCCGAGGGGTCATTCCTGATGCCACACTATCATAGAAAGAAGGAAACATGCGATCCCTGCCTGGTGTTCCACAACTCACATATGATATATCACTCTCCGACGAGAGCTCATATGATTTGTTCATTGTAGGTCTCCCTGATCTTGCAAATGGTGACCTGCATGTATCATTTTTATCAGGTCACTCCTCTCATTAATTTGTTGTATTCATACATTCTCTTTTTCAGCATTAGTTGTAGCTCTAGGCTTTTAATTTAAACTTCATCTGGGTTAGCTTTGCACAGCAATGCAGATTGTGCTGGACTAATTGTTAATGACAAGGAATGGGAGAATGAAAGAGACTACTAGAAATACCAAGGTTAAATTTAGAGTTTTCACTCAAACAAGAGGGGAAGGAATAAGAAGACATTGATCATTTAAGTAATGCTAAGGGAGCTCAATTTTAGACTACATATTTAATAGAGATAGGACCTACGTGGCCACGTATATAAGTGGGTTCACCTCATGTAATGGGGCGGTCCACAACGTGGTCTAAAAAGGTGGTAAAAATAGTTTTATTAAATCATTCAATTAAGGCTTACTTGATTAGCATGTCCTCTAGTTGGCCATGGTGTGGATGGTGTGGGTGGTGGTGTGGGTGGTGTGGACTCTCTGGTGCTGCATAAATCAAAGAAACTTGAGTGAGTAATGAGAAAAATTAATATGCATACAAAGCATGAGTCTAGAATTAATTACAGAAATTAACAACTTAACCTCTGAAAAGCTGGTTGCGCATGATTTGTGCATCGTAGTTTGGATGATCAGAAACGTTGCTGTATTGGTGCTGCATTAATAGATTCTGTGACGGAGATTTCGGGGGAAGACCAGTAGCATTTCGCAAGTGTGAGATCTTTCCTTTGCCAATGACATACACGGTGCAAAATTCCGGTGCCTTTTTAGACACGGCGCTTGGAACGTCTGTGGTCATGAACCTTTGTGACACAAGATCGATGTAAATTGTAATTAGCATACACGTGAACTAAAGAGCTACAAATGTATTAAGGCATGACACTAATTTTTTCATTGCAAAGGTTAGATATTTTGAGAGTATATATATATCCCATTATCAGAAATGTAAACTCTTTGTGTTACAATAGTCTTGAGCCTCTTCACCCAATCTCAAATAGACAAGAAATCATAAGTAATGAATTATATATACCTTAAAATGCCATTTTTTGATGGGCTACCAAGTACCAAAACCTCAATTGAATTATTTTGGACATAGTTGATGAGTGCTCTTGGAATATCATTATCCTCCACTATGACTTCATGGCATTTTATCTGCAGCAAAGATGAATGATCAAATCACAAGGAGAAGGAAGGAAATTTTTGTGTGAAGCAAAATGGATGATGCATATGCAAATCAAGAAGCATATAGATGATGATGATGAACTCACAGCCTTTTTGGAGCAAAAGCCGCGGAATGGAAGAAACAACTCTTTGGCTTGAGGGTCATTTGGGTTTCTGTGCACTTTTCCAACCTCCTCTGCCCCTTCTCCAGCTGCAACATAAAATTAATGAGGAAAACAGTGGAAATTAAAATGAGAGAGAGAGAGAGAGAGTTACTTTGGTGATGATGATGATGATGAGATGTTATATGTTTAACATGGAGCAATGTGACTCCTTGTCCCCTGCTGAGAAGATAGTCAAGAGCCCATTTGATAGCATGTTGGCTTCCTTTGTCCTTGTCTATTGCCACAGCCACTGCCTCTTCATGCTTTGCTCCTTTCCCTCTAATCCCCATTTTCTCTATTAATTAATTTCCAGCTCTATGAATTTGCTAGTAATTGATAGCTAAAAACTCTCCATGGAGATGTCTCTCTGCAAAGTTCAGAAACCCTCTTATGATTTCCTTGGAAGAGCTTCTGTTTGGGACATAATATATATTTTGTTTTTCTAGGACAACTGGGAATGCATTGGCACAAAAAATGTGCTATAGGTACTCTCAAAAACCAATTTACCTCCACTACTCTTAGTTTGTTTTTCTCTTCTAGATGCCGGGATAAGAAAGTTTGTTAGTCGGTTAACATAAGACTAGTATGTCTCTCGTATGCGATGCATGTGTAATATGGGACTCAAGTTACAACTCAAGTTATATTAGGTCGAGAGAAAGTAGTTATGTTAGATGGAAGTGAGATAATTTGTAATTACTATATAACCTTAATTTTTAACAATTTTTTCTGTAATAATTAGGACATAATTAAGATTTCCTTATGCAAAGATTTGGAAAGGCTCTCTTTTCTTAATAATAGTATAGATAAGAAGTTAAGAGCAGACTTGGTTAGTTTTTTTTTTTTTTTGGTTAAGAGCAGAGTTGGTTAATTTGTTTTGTTAACATACAACTGTGTCCAGAGGGAACAACCTACTATTCCCAAACTCCTTAATTATCTTTTGTATATTTCTCTATATTAACCTTGTTCCGTTATACCACGTGGTAATATAACGGTTATGTATAATAATTTTCGGTTTTGTTGAGAAGAAAGTATCTAAGAGTATTGATCTTCACCCCTAAGGTATCTCTATCTTTATTGTGTAGTTTTAAGATAATATATTCTTAAAATGTTCCTTCTCCAAAAATTATGAACTCCAACCATATTTGACCAAAAGGGCCAAAAAAAAGGTAACTTGTACCTCTTTTTGTGACAATCATCGAAAAATGAAATCCAAATATTCAGGAATTTTTGCTGCTGACCATGGAGGCAATGCCTCCAATGACGAGGAGTTCGTGCAATTTCCAATAGAAATTATTTTAAGTGCTCAAATAAATAAGTAAATGAGAACCACTAAGTGTAGTATGTCAATAAGCACCAATGCAGTCATCTATTTTGTGGTATTTTAATGGCAATAAGAGCCTTCAATGCATCTATTTCGTCAATGCTCCTGTTAAAAATAGTGGTTACATACACTAATCGGAAGAAAAACGTCCATCATCTACTTCACAGATCATTAGGAAAATTCTGAAAATAGTGACACCACCACTGAGACTGAACTAGATAACAGCTTTTTATTCATCAAAATCTCTAAAAAATAGTAGACAAAAAGTAAACATGATAAGAACATATTGTGACAAAAAAATTCCTTGCTTTTCTTAAAAAACAAAAATATAGAACTTTCTACATTATAGGTGTTATGTGAGAGGTTTGAGGTGGACAGAATGATACTTATTGGTACCCTCATTTCAGGTTTATGATCTGTATATTCAATGAACAGGAGCTGAGATGGATTGCTGGTTGTACAACCCATTTACCCCACTTCTGAACTGCTGCTGCCTTCTTCTCCTCTTTGTCACAACTGTAAATCCTTCACCATCCCCCACTTCATTTTTCTTTGCATCTGTTGTTCTTGGTTGCTCAGAGTCACTAGATTGAGAACCCAAGTCCGTCTTTCCTTCAGTTCCATAGTGGATTTTTATAATGGCACTGTCATTTTCTATGGCATCTGTATGATTTTCCTGCTTACTTTCACTCACAGAATCCTTATTCTGCTGGACAGATTTCACTATGAAGCTCAGCAATATCTGCCTTGCAAGCTCTGACTTCTCAGACTCAGATATGCTCTTTCTCAAAGTACCATCTCTACTTTTACCATTGGATTTTTCATTCAGTTCCTCATCTTCAGCCTTACTGATTTCCAATGAAGAATTTGATTCAGTTGCAACTTCTGCATATTCATCTACATGATCCACTTGCCAAGGACTCTGGGGAACAAACTCAGGAGCATGTGGGTTCATGATTGTTGCAGGCCCAGAACCGTTTCTTTCTGTAGTGGATCTTTGAAATTTCTGAACACCTTGTCTCAAGCGGAAAGAGTAATTGGTTTTATAATACAAAGGCGACCGAGGACCACAAGGAACTCTAGCAGCTACTGGGGGCACCGCAGGCGCTGAAAGCATTACTTGACTGGCCCTCACATCATATACACTTGTAACAGCAACAGAATTTAGAGGGTGAGTCGTGGCGAGTGGTCTTGGATTGAATGGTTCTGCTGCAGCTGAAAGCTTACTTCCATTTCTTTCTCCAGACCTTTCCTCTAGAATTTCAGGGCCTATTTCTTCCATCTGGGTTGCACTTGCATGATCTGTTCCTTCCGTTTCATCATTTGGATTTACTTCAACTACAGAATTGCCTATGTTTTCTTCAGTTTTCAATGCCTCAGGTGGAGTGTTGCACGTCTTGGTTTCAGGTTTTTCCACATTAACGTCTTCACCTTTATCCAGCAATGACTTTAGAACTGTACCTGGAGGTGCCAAAGCTACTTCTTTGTAAGATACAGATTTTGAAGTCAAGTTCGCAGTGGCTGGGGTAGAGGAGACTTTAGAACTGGAAGTTTTGGACTTAAGTTTAACTGAATCCTCTCCAGCACTCAAAGTACGAACCTTTAACTGCTTCGGTGGAGACAAATCATTCAGAAAGCTCTTAGGAGCCACAGTCTGCGCTGGTGAAATGATTTCCCTCCGGTATTTGGTTTCTCTAAAATATGAATATTCAATGTCTGGCCTCCTTCGCCCAGACTTCCGCCCAGTAGCAGTATTCCCAGACCGCCCCTTTGAATTGGCTTCTTGCCACCCTTCATCTGAAGTTGTTTCTTCAACAGTTATGTTTGTAACTGACAAACCATTTCTAGAGATATCATCTTTTTCCTGCGGTTCCTGATGAACCCATCTATCCTCGACTTCTCCAGTACTATCATCTATCAGAATCACAGTGTTTTCCAGGCCATCATTTGGCAAGTCATCAACAGCTATTTCATTTTGATGTGCCTGAGAGATATTATCACTCAACTGATGAACCTGAAAATTGGAGAAGCAATGTAAGCACATCTAATGTGAAATATGGTTGCATATTACAGTAAGATCATCCAATGTGAAGCAATATTCTATGCCCAAATTTTGGGCCAACAATAGAATCAATGATGAATGCAGACTGGAAATGGAAAATATAAGGAATCCCTATCCACCTTTGTACGCCGCTGCTTCCTATGTGCATCATTTACTTTCGAATCTTGATCGGGACTAATGTAATCTAGGAGATCCGATACACTGCATCAAAGGATAAAAGGGTTTGGTGTCCAAACATATGATCGTTTAATTTGGAACCAAGTAATTTGGGAATACCATATTAATACCTAAGGTGACCTTTGCTTGCAATTAACACATCTGGCTTTGGGGATCCAATTCGTGCTGCTTCTTGCTGCTCTAGAGATTTAGATTCAAAATATTCAAGCCATGCAGCTGCATCCTGCTCAGGAATATATAGCACATTAACACGTTTGACTCTGAAATTTCAAACTATTAGTCTAAGATAAGCCACGGCCACTTCATTTTCTTGTAGTGAGTAACGAAGAAGGCCACTAGCACATAATGTACCAAAAATCAGATAAATATGGACAATAGTAAAAATTGAGTAGTCACCTGAGTACGAAGATCCTCTGGTCCAAGTTTGGCCTGAAGTATCTTGAGTGTTGTTTGCTCATGTTGCACACTGAGGGAATATGCTTCCATCAATGAAAGAGCTATGGCTATGGCATGATAGCTTGCAGCAGTCTAAAAGGTGAAAAGAAAATCAGCTTATGAGAATTACATACACTGAGTGTTTGCAGAAAAAGGTGGGACATGCAAGCAGGTATGCATGCACACGAGCACACACAAACGCAATCACACACAGATAGAGAGAGAGAGAGAGAGAGAGAGAGAGAGAGAGAGAGAGAGAGAGAGAGAGAGAGAGAGAGAGAGAGAGAAGAGAGAGGTGAAGTGACACCTGTATATGATCTGCTCCTAATAGTCTCTGATTACACTTGAGAGCTTCGTGCAGGTATCTGAGAGCAACATGGACATTACCCGTGCCCTCTTCCATCATAGCCACATTTATGTATGTTGCAGCTGTGTTAGGGTGAGATAGTCCACAAGTAAAATGAAGAAGAAACAAAGCACGATTTACATACCTACCAAGGACAAGCAAAGTTAAATCAGAACCATAAAAGGGAAAGGAGAAAACAAAATTTATAAGAAATATGTTAGTACAAAACAAGTAAGACGAACATAAAATATTGTCATAATTAAGCAAAAATGTATACAAGTTTAAAAGGGGGACAAAGGTTAATTGAACTTACTTCAAAGCCAATTCAATGTATTGAAGACGATAATAAAAAACAGAAAGATCTCCATAGCTTTTCATGGTATCTGGATGGTCAAGCCCAAGTTCCCTTTCATTAATAGCTAAAGCCTTCTGCTGATAAATGGTGGCCTAAACAGTGACAGAGAAGTACGAGATATAATATATAGAACAGAACACAAAAATAGATATAGAATCAACCATCGTTAAAACTTAAAGACAGTAATACCTGACTAAAATCACCAGTGTGGTAAAGAACTACTGCTAGAAGGCTGTAAGCACTCGCAGTAACTCGATGATAGGGACCACAAACAGCTATCATCTTTGCTAGTGCCTAAGAATGCAAGAGGAAAAATCAGTATCAGGAAAGAGAGGGCATAATTTCCCATTGACAGAAAGATTGTACATATATTTCATTTACAAACAATGGGGAGGTACCTTCGTTCCATAATTAACAGCATCCTCTAGCTTTCCTTTATCCAGAGCAATTTTGGATGACTCCAATAAATTCCGCCCATCTGCTGAAGAGCATGCTACATGCTGTCAAACAAAATTTAGAAAAACATAAGATATTTGGAATCCACAAAAGATGGGTCAGTAATAGAGGGGACAATGAACAGAATAACACCTTACACACTGGAACCATGCTAATAATGTCGAATTTGCTGAAAGGGTTTTGGCATTCCATGTCATAATCTCTTGGAACCAATTCCAGTCCAACCTGGGAAAAGACACATGTATATACCATGACTGTGATTTGGTTAATATACTAACTATATCAGTCAAAATGAAAATACCTTCTGGCAAATTCCTCGGAGAATTGATAACTTCCTCAAGTGCTGAAGTTCATCTTTCAGCGTCCAACCAAATTTTCTGGCTAGGAAGATTCGTAACCATTGCAATTTGAGGACATCATCTTCCATCCCAGAGCCTCCAAGTAGAAAATTTAGGGTTGAAGCTATTGCCGCAGATAAGTCAGTTAATTTGTCAACAGAAGCAATGACTGCTTCAAGCACGTGCTTGAAAGCTCGAGTGACCATCTCATGAATACAAAGTGACTGTATGTGTGGAAGCTGCTCCGAGAGTTCAACCTGATTTGTAAAGAAGACCCCAGGAACAGGAAAAAAATATTACCATTTATAAGTACAAACGTGTTCAAATTCACTCCAGGACAGAGACCAGTGAAAAAAGGAATAAGTTTCATAAAGCAACCGAAAAAGGGTATTGAGGAAAGTTTAAAATATTAGGTGATCAGGAGAGAGAGAGAGAGAGAGAGAGAGAGAGAGAGAGTTTCCTCACCACACGACCCAAAGAACGCATCTGCAGTCCCCTTAAATGCATGAAGTCTGTTAGCGTACGGCCATCAACTGGAGAAAGTTCAAGTGATCCAAAGTCTGTAACCTAATAAAGTAAAACATTTAGATCATAAACCACACAGAAGACACTGTAACCTTATGTGACAAGGACAAACTCAATATAAACAGAACATTACCAGCTTTGGCAAGGCAATTTCATCATAAAATTTGTGTGCCATATTGATAAGCTCATCTGCTGACTGTCAGTGTCACAAAAAGCAAGCTTAAACTGTTACTCTCAACCACACAAAGAGACTTAACTAATATTGTAGCGACATTTTTATCTTTCATAAATGGCACATATTCAAATATGAAAATATATTTGAAACAAGAGTCTCATAAACCTTTAGATGAAGATTAGTTCCAGATTCCTTCAGACGTACAAAGGCTTCTTCTGAAATAAATTTCTTCAATTCTGCCTCATTGCCAATCTCGCCATTGTTTAGCTCTAATTTAGCTGATCCCACATTCAGACCGGAAGGACTCGCATCAATTTCTTCCTTATCAAATGTTTGACTTTCGCTACTTGTTTTCTTCTCCCTCTTCCTCA
Source organism: Dryas octopetala (assembly GCF_963921425.1). Classification (NCBI taxonomy): domain Eukaryota; kingdom Viridiplantae; phylum Streptophyta; class Magnoliopsida; order Rosales; family Rosaceae; genus Dryas; species Dryas octopetala. Next base: position 13,358,648 of record NC_141369.1, read on the forward strand.
AAAATTTAAATTGCTTTCCTAGACCTTTCACAATTGGTTCAGCCTCATTAACAGGACTATCGGAATTGTTAATTATTGAGGTTTCCTGCTTTTGTAGATGTTGCACCCAGCAAGAACCAAGTTCCCATCTTATAGACCTTTCAGAATTGGCAGACTCGTTCTCTAACTTCATCAAGCTCTCTTTTATTACTCTTCGAACCAGACACGTAGAAGTTTCTGAACCATCTGGATTAGAGTGAACCAAGGATTCAGTGCTGAACTTGCGAAGCAGAATCCTCAAGCTGTAGAAAATTTACATTCAATCAGTGAATAAGTATACAGAAATAACATGCATGTTGCAAATCTCCAGAGAGAGGAACAGCTTCCATTGAAGTTGCAAACATGCTATAGGATGGAATTCCAGCTTTACATTTTTAATTATCAAAAGTAAAAATTGGATGATCAAATTGAGTTTTAGATGAAAAACTATCCCTTCAAGTTATTAAAGGCACCAATCATATCCATTGCATCAACAACAAAAAGAGCATATGGTTCGAACCTGTTAACGTTAAGAGAATTAGCTCCTCCATCAGGTTGATCGTCAATGTCAATATCTTTAGCCACAGAGTTCCCCTTGTTTATCTTACCAATAACTTTAACTGCTGCAAGGTATCCACAGTGCCTTACATTGACTACACCCAAGGAGGAAGTATCCTGCAAAAGTACCATTTTGTTCATCTCTTCATGCTAGTCACTTGTAGAAAAATATGTTCCTCAATGGAAACAAAAAAAACAATAAAGATCTTGTGTAGGTGTTGGCGATCACTGACTGTTTCACCTTTCTTTTCTTTTCTTTTTTTATCTCTTTTAAGACACAAAACATAATAGGCTAAACAATGACAATATCTAGTAAGAAATAAGGTCGGGAATGAGAGACATCCTAATCCAATTGAAGTAACTTTCAAGAACAGTAAGAAGAGTTGCATTCCTTAAATATGGAGCATGCATAGATACATAAAACATACACACATACATATAAAAGAACTTACATGAACAACTACACTCTCATCTGCAGTTAAACCCTTAAGTAAACACCTTTGAGAAGCTTCCTTAGCAGACATACTGCATAAGTGATCACCGTTAACTCTTACTTCAGACTCTGACCATGCATCTGTCGTATCGCGTTTTACAACAATGGACAAGTCTCCGACACAATCCTCATAAAGGATGGAGCCAGGAGAACAATCAAATGTCTTCTTCATATTCATAGTGGAATCTATTAAACCGCGTATCGCTGCAGTAGCTTTAAAGACCGAGACATCAATAAATTTACTATGAAGTACAAATGCTTTCCGGTCTCGCACAACCCTCTCCTCCTCAGTTTTGCAAGGTAGGGAAGCCAATATTGCGAAATCTGTGGCCCATGGTCGAAGATCATATTCGCCATTTCTTCCCTGTCCTCCACCATTTCCACCCCAATTTTCATCTTCAATTGGTAAAGATGGAAAATTTGATGGAGACTCAGCAACAGATGGAGGAACAAGCCATGTATTGGCTCGAAAACCATACGGAAGATCACCAAACTAAAGAAAAGAGGAAAAAAATAATAAACACATTAAAGAAACGAACTTAAGCATTACTGATTTTAATTAAAGTACATTGACATTAAACTCATTTCTAACCTTGTTATGATCTACAAAAGCTTTCATCAAGGATTCATATGCCTGCAATTACCAGACCATACAAATTAATTATTCTGAAACCAATTAAGGTCAGCTAACAGAAATCAGATTATACATAAATGCTGATGGAAATAATTTAGAAGATCTTTTAAGAATCTGACAATATTCAAGAAAAGGAAATTTGACATTAGAAAATTTTCAGAAATTCAAACATAAAGTATCAAACTCAACTATTGCGTGCATTTTGGTGGTAGATTTATTGATTCAAAATTGAGGGAGGAAGGGAGAGAGATAACCATATCTTGCTTCCTTGATTTCCACTATAACTTTGTGTGACAAAATTAAGCCATATCCAAAATTACCAATGGTATGTGTAACATAAGTTGCTTGCATTTAAAATTTTTTAATTTGGCCTGATGTTATGCAGTTATAATTATAATAAATTAAACTCAAGTCCTGTTTTTGAAAGATTTTTAAATGAAAACCCAGCTAAATAAAAAATTAAGTTCAAGCCCAATTTGTCTGTGTATGCGCGCGCGGAGTGAAAAAAGACACTACCGAGCACTTGGCATGGTACCAAGGGCTCGGCAGGCCGAGCGCTTGGTAGCCTACCGAGAGCTAGGTGGATGCAGATGCATCATGCACCTAAACCCTAATCCTGCATCTGCATAGTTTTAGGTTGCAGATGCATCTTTTTAGATTACAGATGACATGTTTTAGGTTGCAGATGACATGTTTTAGGTTGTAGATGTAGATTTTAGGTTGCAAATGCAGCTTGCAGATGCATCCGCCAAGTGCTCGGTAAGTACTACCGAGCGCTCAGTGGGAATTTCCGAGCGCTCAATAGACAGTTTGGGCTTCTATTTAATTTTTGGGCCGGCTGGGGTTTGGATTAAATTTATTTTTCATTTTGGATTTCTAATTAAAGCACCTTTATAATTAAGGTATAACAAAACAGTAAGTTCTCACATTGGCAAAAGCTCTACTGAGCTGTTGCAGAAGATCCACCAATGAGTAGCTTTGTAAAAACTGCTTTCCCACAGTGTAGAACCCTTTTACTGATGCAACCACTTGTATTTGCTTCCCATTGCAAATCTTAATCTGTAGACATTTAATACACTTTCTCAGAGAGGGCAAAGTATGACCATAAAAACATCACATGGACTAGAAAGAGTTAAAAGGAAAACAACAAAACGATAACTACATATGAATAAATGACAACAACATGAATGTTGAGCATGCCCTGTTTAGGTAAAAAAAATTCATGCATGTAATAAATTTCTTTTTTATCTCCTTAATCTAATTATCACATAAAAAGTATCAAATGTATCTCTATTATTTAAAACAATTTAATAATAAATTCAAGAGCAAAAATAGTAAGGAAATATTTAAATTATCCCATTTCCTTCTTCCAACCAATTTATACTCATCTCACGTTCTCTCTTCCTACTTTAATTTGTGTGTATGCCTAAATTTTCAAGTTCTTTTTCTTTATAACTTTATCACAATAATATTATCTTGTAATACTTGTTCCACTCCCTTATCTAACAATGATTAACCTTTCTACCAAAAGAAAAAATCATGTAAAATATTTCAAAATCTTTATCCATCCAAAGTAGCTTGACTTTTCCACTTAGTTATCGAAAATAGTGCACTTAAAAGTATGGTAAATGAATACAATGTGACCAGCATTATGCTCGAATGTACCATTCAAAAGCAAAGACTGAGTGGTATCATATACTATTATGCAAGTACAACATCCACGTGCATAATATTTTATTTATGGTCTAACCATAATATAGGCCCGTTGCTTTTACCAAAAAAAAAAAAAAAAAGGCCGGTGAAGATCGTGCAAATTAAAAAATTTATATTATATAAAGCTCTAAAATATTTTAGCAAATTACATTTAAATTAATAAAATATTTCAATATTACATAATGGTCAATGTAAATTTTCTTTTCCCATAAAGGTCAATGAGTTTTGAAATTATATTTCATTTTAGTCACTAAGTTCAATCCACTTGATGATGTCATGTATTTCGGTGCATTGAAAAATACTAATTTGCCCATCTTTTTTTTTCATTATTTATGAGCATAAAATTATGACGTTGCCCTTAATTTAGTTTAGGGTATGAAAATGTGATTTAAGGTATAGAAATATGGTGCAAGATATATAAATGAGGTTTAGAATTATAGTTATGAAACTTATGGTTTAAGGTTTAGGTCTTGGGTTTGAGAGCTAAACTCTAAGTCGTTTCGCAGCATAACAGTCAAACATAAACTTAATACAAATCTAAATCCGAATAGTAATGTATGTTTATTAATCTATTGTAATATTTTTCATTTTGGTCAATAATAACTAAAATAAAATTATAAAAAAGTGCATTGATTAAAATGTAATTGTGAAAAGTTTTATTGATTTATTTGTAATTAGCCCAAAATATTTAAAGAGCAAAACAATAACAATTATTATTATCATCATCATTATTGAAAATCACTTGTTGTGCAGCTCTAAGTGCCCTGAAGGAAAGGCATTACTTAATTTATAGGTTTTTTTTTTTATTATCCTAGATGCAAACTTAAAATTTGTCTTAACATTGTGAAATAATATCAGGCGAATAACTGATTAATCACTTAATTATTAGGTTTGATCATCAAATAATGCAAATTAAGAATGGAACAAAATGCAATTGATAAGATAACCGTTAGAAGGACTGTAGAATCGCCCCTTACACCCAAGTTTCAATCCCTCCTTTCCCGAATCAAAAACAAAATAATGGAATAAAATAATACTAACAAGTAATAACAGTATTAATGTAAAAAGGGCATAATTGGTATTTTCTTAATTAATTAATAATAATAATAATAAAATACCTGAATTTGAAAATAGTCTCCATCGCGCTTCTCGTGCGCATCTTCCACGTCACATCTCCTTAAATCTATAAAACATTAGAGGAAAACCAAAAGTGAACATTTTCCCACGTTTTCCCGGGAACCAAACAGAACGCTAAGAAAACGAATTAAAACGGGGCACTCACGGAGAATGGGAGGAGAGAGGTGAGAGAAATTGAAGAACTCGTAGAAGTCAGAGAGCTTGGGCGTCGGATGAATGGCGGCCATCCCCAGACTCTCCGAGATCGCCGAGACGGACGGTTCCGATTGCGCTGATCTCGCACGGACGACGTCTCCGCCATCGGACGGTAGAGGAGGGTCTGAGTCCCTGTTGTGGGGCCTACTGCCGCCGCTCTTCTTCGACTTAGAGTCCGGAGAAGAGACGGACCGTTTGGGCTTCGCGAATCGGGTGGTGCAGGCCACCAGGTCCAGCAGCCGCCGAACTTGGGCCACGACTTGGGCCTTATCAGTGTAGTCCTCTGATAAAAAATAAAGCAAAAGAAATGTGTCTATCAAATAAATTGCAAAATATTCTCAAAAAAAAAAAAAAAACTAAAGCTTTAAAAAAAAAAATTGGTCTTAAAAAATTTAAATCACTGTAAAAGTCTCAAAATATTTTTTTCTTAATAAAATGACATTAGTGGACGGAAAATTGAATTCGAGACATTAGACATTTAGACGTAAAGCTAACCAATAAAGACGTGTTTGTTACACTGAATTGGGTCGGATTATACTGAAATATACTAATTTATATTAAATTATAAGGAATTAGACCGTAATTTTTAGGAAACGAGTCTAGAGCTACATGTTCTTGCAAAACTATAAAGTCTTTCATTTTTTTAATTTTTTAGGAAACTTCAAAATCTTTAGACTAATAGAAAAATGTTGTATTTTTCCAATGTGCTATTATTTTAGTTGGGAAGATCCTTTTTTTTTTTCTTGTTGGGAAGATCATATTGTACTATCATATACATTGTCTTTATATGAGTCATATGACAAATAAATTTTGGCTTCACTTACTTTTAAAAACCTAACCCCAAATAGCAATTCTTTAAAAAATGCACAATGAAAATGGCACTCAACATGGTAGTTGTTGTCAGTCTGGTTGATGCTTGAATTATATGGTGGATTCACCTACCTTCAACAATTTTCAGAACACAGGGTTTCAGACTAATAACCTCTACCCTATCATTCAATCTCATCCCTTTGACCTGAAAATCAAAGAAAAAAAAAAACAAACAAAAAAAAGATTAAAAACCCAACAAATTGGGCTAAAAATACTCGAAGATATAAACCATGTTCTTGGAAAAGTAAATAAAATAGTCCAATTAAAAAGGGGCTTACCTCATGGGACAAGGAATAGTTTGTAAGATGGCATGTCTCTACATTCACAGCCAATAGTCTTTTAACATCAAGTATCTTGTCAGTGGAGATACCCTTCATATAAAATCATCAGTCAGCCAATTAATCAACCTTTTTTGCAATATAATTATGTCAAAACAAAATGCTAATTTGGGTTCAAATATGAATGAGTGTTTGGAGAGAAGGAAAAAAAATGAAAAGGAAAATTCATTCAGTACCTTAAGAATGACTTGTGCATCATATGGGGTAATGACAGTGATGTCAAGAACACTGGGAGCTACCAGATACAAGAGAAATGAAAACATAATTAGTACTTCAAAATTAAGCAGAGTTCAAGTGGGATTAAAAATTTCAAAGGGATTGAAATTTTCAGAAAACTGGGAATTGGAATCTAACCCTTCTCTTCTTTTTTCTTCTTGTCTGACTTGGGCTTGTTGGTCTTGCCTCTGCCTGATCTTGGGGCCATTGGATTGGATTGGATTGGATTGGATTCTGTTTTCCTTCAACAAAAGCTTAATCAATTTGGGAAGAATTTGAGAAACCCAGTTGAGAAATAACTAGAACTCTGAGTAAGATTCAATGAAACACTAATTAAAAACCATGCAGAAACAGAAGAGGAAAAGGCAGAGGAGAGTGAACAGAGTTTAGAGTGGGGTGAAAAGAGTACTCAAAATGTTTGTGAAAAGTCTTTCAATTCAAAGAGATAGAAAGATAGGATAGGGTTTACCCTCTCTTTTGGATTTGTGACCAATTGTGGCCTCTCCTTCTGGCTAAACAACCTGATATTGATATTGCACTCAATCACTCACACTCTCTCTCTCTCTCTCTCTGTGTCTGTGAGAGAGAGAAGAATGGCGATACCTTATAAGAGAGAAGAGCAGGGGAGGCCCATGCACTGAGACAAAAACAGAACTGGTGGTTTGAGAGTGACCGTTTAAGAGGTGACACGTGGCAGGGGATCGTGTGGCCGTTCGTTGTTTGTTTTATCACGTGTTGGGACCTTAGATTTCCCCACCAGTAAGGAGTAACTATGGACTGTTGAAATTTGGCACTTTGAGCAAATTCAAAGAATCTCTCGTTCTCTTGGTCTGTTCATCACTGAATCCAGCTTTTTGTCACAGTTTTCATGGTTATTAGTGCTTGTATTTACTCACAACTACACTGTAGAATTTTTATCTCAAATTCTTGAGTTTTGGTAGGATCAACTTTGAATATTTTAATTTACCCTTAAAACTATGTAAAACCCACTCAAGAAAAATGTGGGAAAATGTTGAGGTTTTTTTGGTGTTTTTATGCCTAAATGAAATACCGAATGGTATTTTTTGGTCCTTAGATTTCTTGGCCACTTAGAAAGGACCTAAAATGGGTTAAGAAACCATTTGGTATTTCGTTTGGGTCTAAAAGGACCAAAAAATCCCTTTAAAAAAAGTCATGTTAAAACTGCATCTGGTTTTTTTTAATAGAAAATGTGACGTAAAATCATCATCGAGAGATATGACATTGTAAAAAATTATAAATTAAAGTGATAAATTAACTCAATTTTTAATTTAAAAGGTGTAATGAAAATAAGTCTTAAATTCAGACAAGTAATGTGTAAAAAAGTCATTTCATAATTTATTGTGCATAAAATCAGAAAGGTTTTGTATGTTTTATTATAGGGAACATCTATTAGTACCTAGAGAACTACTCAAAGCCTTAAAACACATCCTCTCACTCCAATTTTTCTTTATTTTCTCAGTTTACATTCATTTTTTTTTTTACTATACATCCTTTTGTAATTTTCAAGTTAGAAAATGGTCGGTCATGGACCATAGCAAGATGCGAATATATATCTAACATAAGGATGGTCATGGCAGCATGGCAGTGCCGTACTGGTTGGTGTGGGAGGTAAAGCAGAAGTGAAGGCCAAATTGTTCAAATTTCCTATTTAAATAAGAAGGTGAATAAAAATAAAACATATTTTATACAATTTAAGGGGTGAGCAACTGGTTATATATTGGTGCAACTAGAATTGCCCTTTGTTTTATATTTTGTCTTTTTCTTTTTTTACTATATTATCTTGTCTTTTTCCAAAATTAAAGTCTTTATTTTAAATGTTAATGCATCCAGTCTACATATTATAAGGAGAAATGGAAATATACAAAGAGAAATAAACTTCACAGTTGGTGTAACATTCTAAATAGCTAAAATGTTATCCTCTCATGCAAACAGTAAGTAGGTAATTAAAATGAAACTAATAATATTCAAAGGGTTAAAATAGTAATAAAAACAAATTAAACTTTCAATTTTCTGTGGAAGTTATAAGATGTGAAAAGCAATCTCACACGCACAAAATGTATTCGAGGATAAAGGTGTTTCTCGATTCGAAATCATTAATTTTCGATAAAAGTAATAATCAAATCTAAAACACTATTTTTGGCCGGGTAAATCTAATATACAATAATGTGTTGAATAATACTAAGTTTAAATTTCGCTTCAAAATATACTGTATATACTAACTAAATATCGAAATACTACTATTATTTTGTTATTTTCTATCTTCTCCTTCTCCTTTCTATCTTTTTGTTTCTTCTCTCTTGTTATTTTCATTTTGCAATGAAGTCTCATAATTGAAACTTTTCATCTTTATATATATCACCCTCTAAAGATAGTTTCTGCAAAAAAATTTATAAAATTGAAAGTCATTTGATTATCCAATTAATATAAAATAAATTGATGATTTTGGTAATAGTCAGATTACTGTTTGTTTATTTAATAACAGTTACATGACCAAACGATTTTCATTTTAATTATTTTTTTTGCCAAAATAATATGTAAATGGTAATCTAAAAAATAAACGGTTCTAATTATAAAACTACACTAAGAATAATAAGAGAAAATGTAAAAAAAAAATTGTAGCTAGCATTCCTCGTTATTGAATTAGAAGTATTCAAATATTAACAAAAGAATTAATCAGACTTAAAATCCTGTAAGTGAAAAAATAGCAATTATTCCAAAGAAAATTAATTATACACATAATAAATAAACTTTTTGATTTATTTAGAACATAAAGAAACTTATATTTTTCTGTTAAGGCAATTTATATTTTCTCATACATATTTGATAGTTCAAGGTAGTTTAGGACCAGTAAAAAAATCTAATATAAGGTTCACGTCTTCCTATAGAGGTTTTACTACAAAAAAAAAAAAAGTTTTATTAGTTAGGACGTTTGGGGAAAGGGAGTACGTATTGCTATAAAGTTAGTTTACTTTTTTTTTTTTTGGCTTTTTGTTCTTGTTTTTTAGTTAGTTTACTTTTGTATCATATTACTTAGAACAAATTACATTTTAATATGAAAAGCGCTTACTTTTTAGATGTCTATATAGCATGAAAAATGCTTACTTTTTATGTTCAAAAAAAACAAACAAAACAAAACAAACCTTTCAAACCTTTTAAATATTTCAAAAGAATATTAGGAAAAAAATATAGATTGACCTTTCGATTAATGAAGTGTTTAGTTTCTGAGCTAACATGTTGCAAGTGACATGTTTAAAAAGTGTTTTTTGTTCAACATATTATATAATTTATAATTCTTAGAAGAAACTGTCCTCACATAGGCAGAAAGAAGGAGTAAGTATTAATTTATTTTTTATCCTTTTTGGAGAATTTTAACAGGAAGGTAACGTTTAATTATTAGCTTAGACAATATTTATTCTTGTAAATTATTAATGCTAGTTTGATATAAATGTTGACCTATTCTTTAACAATTTAAGTTCTTGTGGTTCAATAATTTTTTAACATGCATGGTATCAAAGTTCTTTTTCCAATAGGTCGTGAGTTCTACTAATTACTTAGTACTTACCATGTACACTAATATGTCAAAATAAAGCTTATTTAATGATCTTTCGTGAGCTAACTTTATATTGTATTTCAACGAACTAAGTTGTTTATTTCTCAGTCTCTATTCAAAGATAATCTCTACAAAAAATAGACAAATAAGAAACCATTAAAATATATAATTTTAGTCAATAATAGATGAATGTGTTTTCGACATATACTTAATTAAAATGATGACTATTTATCAAATGGTTAAATAGTTTCTGATTCGCCTAAATTTTTTGTAGAGAAAATCCTTGAACGAAAATCTTAAAAATAAACGACTTATATTGTTGAAATATAATATAGAGTAGCCTCCACATAGAATCCTTAACTAACATTATAGGGAATTTCTGATAACTATATCAGTCAAGCTATATATATTTGGACGTTATTAGATGTGGTTTTCGGTTTTCCTTTGTAATTCTTTTTTCCTTCTTCAAGAAAATGGCTAAAAACTTGCAGCCAATTGTAGCCTTGCAGGATGGTTTTGGTAGTGAAGGATTACACATGACATTTTTTAAATGGAAATTAAAGTGTACCTAAGTACTGTCCTCACACCACAGCCACCAGCACTAGTTGATTATCGCGTTCCTAGCTCATGAAAGTTCATTTTTTTAGAAGCTGGATGTAATTTATTTAATAATGTAAGATTTTCTTTTGGTAAATAATTCCTTGTTACTTTGTTAGAGATTAAGTACCACTAATGCACCATTATTTATTAATGTATACTATGTTATAAACGTTTTTAAGTTTTCTTTCTGTCAGAATTGTGTGATACCCAATGGTGATCCCCAAATACCTAATACCCAAATCAATTTTAGGTAACAAAAAGTGTAAAAATATAGATTTTGGGGATCACCAACACCATGGTGTTAAGGCCCAAATATGAGAATATTAATATTTAACTCATTTACTTAATCTTAAAATTAATTAAGTGTCCGTTAATTAAATATTTAAAATATTTTATGATTAACAATATTATATCATTGTTAATAATTTAATTAGCTATTCAAAATGACATCAATATTAATATTAAAATATTAAAAACGTTAAACACAATACAATTTATTTCATTTCACAATACAAACACATAAACTAAACCACAAACATATAAACTAAACAACATTGGCCCCTCAAGTATGTGGTGCACCTCCCGCTTGGATCCATATGTGCTCAATCAAATTTTCCTTCAAGTGTGCATTCACACGCTTGTTCCTAATCAAATTGCGACGGACATTCTCCTCAGGTAAAGATGATGGAGGCCCACCTTGTATACTTAGTTCTACACCGTCATACTCTGCTTCTACCCTTCTAATCGCCTATTCCACGTTAAATTTATTAATCAAGACTTCTAAGCATATTGAATTCACTAAATTTAATGAAAATGTGGTGTAAAAGAGAAAAAGATGTGAAGAAAAAACTAAGAATAATGAGGTTTATATATAATTTTTCGTGTACTAGCCGTTATAAAATTAAAGAGAATTTTAAAAAAATATCTGAATTTTTTCGAATTTTTCTATATTTATTATTATTAATTTTTTTCAAAAATACATTTAACTAATCTGGGCCATTGATTTTCAACGGCACGCAGATTTGGGCCGTGAATTGCAAATCAAAACAAAGCCAAAACTTCATGCATGAGTCGTTGCTTTTCAATTACCCATCATGTCACCATCCATTCCTTTATTCTAACTGTGGAGCCCGCATGCAGCTTTGACATCATGAGCTTTTCTATCAGCTTTTATTTGTTGGTGGGCTAGCCATTTAATTTGGTTTTGGATATAGTCTATACCCAAAACTGGGGATAGTTTTTGGGTCTCAAAAAATTATAGGGATCACATTCCGGCCCATTGTGGCTGAACTATACCCATTTTATACCCAAAAAATAGGTTTGAGGATCAAATTCAAGCTACATTGTGGAAGGCCTAAGACAATTGTTTACACATGTGGTGTATATGGACTATGGAGAAACAAACAACATGACCTACCATTCTTAAAGTCAATTACAATATCTGTTAACTATCAGAAGTTAATTATTAGTACGTGGATAGACCAAGATTTGATGTGAAAACTAATTAATTGGACATGAAAAATTTGTGGTCATTGCCAATAGCGGAGCTATATGGGGACCAGGATGTAATTGTTTTGAAAAAATTCCTTACTATATTAATTGGTTAGAAAAACGTAAAGGCTTAATTATCGATTTACCACCCAAAACTGTAACTCATTCTCATTTGCCACCTGAAAGTTTTTTTGTCCCAGATTAGCACCTGTAACTTACATCCGTATCCCATTTTACCTTGTTCCGTCAACAATTCGGTTAAAAATGATGACCTGGCTGTTAATGCTGAGGTGGCGCACAGGATGTGCGCCACGTGTCACATATTTTCTTGTATTTTTTATTTTTTTTATTTTCCTATTTTTATAAACTTTGAAAATTAATTAAAAATAGCTTTGAACTTAGAAAAATACATGAAAAATTCCTACTGACTTGTCTTGACTAGTACTAATTTACTATGGCGTCAAAATGCCAATTTTCCCTCTAAAAGTTTACATAAAATTTGGAAAGTCCAAATTTATTTCTAGAAAATTAAAATACTCTAGACTCTTTGGAAATTCAAAGGATAATCTCCCGAACTCCAAAAAATATGAGGTCTGCACCGTTAGTCTTCTAAAAACTAACAATACCTTTCTCGTGAACACTTGCTACCCAAAAGACCTCTCGGTCTTAGAGGAAAATAAATTTCCCTATAAAATAAATTATAGAAAAATTCTAGAATTTCTGTAAAGTCTCGAAATAATTCTCTAAAACAGGCTTTTGGTAATTTCCAAAATATTTTTGAGAATTTGTCCAAGAGTTTACGAAAATTCTAGAATTTATTTAATAGAGGGAAATTTATTTTAATGTTTTAGAAATAAATTTGGACTTTCTAATTTTTTTGGAAATTTTTAGAGGGCAAATTGGTAATTTAACCTTATAGTAAATTAGTGCGAGTCAAGACGAGTCAGTAAGAATTTTTCGTGTATTTTTCTGAGTTCGGAGCTATTTTTAATTAGTTTTTAAAGTTTATAAAAATAGAAAAATAAAAAAATTCAGAAAATAAAAGAAAAATGTGACACGTGGCGCACATCCAACGTGCCACGTCATCATTTTCATGAAATTGTTGACGGAACAAGGTAAAATGAGACACGGATGTAAGTTACAGGTAGTAATCTGGGACAAAAAATCTTTCAGGTGGCAAAGTGAGAATGAGTTACAATTTTTTGTGGTAAATTGATAATTAAGCCAAACGTAAATGATGTTTGATAAAAGATGGTCCCTATGCACTCTCACAGTTTCACTTGATGATTTTAGTTATATGAAAGAGGGTAGTCTACACTTTAAATAGGCCCACTATATTCTATATTTCATATATATGTACGTACTTGAATTCTTGATGACACTTTCTAGTATATAAATTTAATATTTGATGCTTGATTTGTATCTTGAATTTTGTATAAAAATAATTCTTCATAATTATACTTTTTGTTATAGTAAATTATCTCTTAGTATCAAATCACTAATAAACTTAGTGTAAATGACCCTAACTTAAAAAATTAGCGTAAAGGACAATATTTGGATTTTTTTACAAATGCATTTGTTGTATTTTTACAGATGCACTGATTTCGTAGATATACTTATTGTATTTTTACATATGCACTGATTTCGCAGATGCATGCACTTGTTGTATTTTTACAGATGCATTGAGGAGCTCCGCGGATACCCAATTTTTCCCAAGAAATTACCATCCCTAGTGTATAGGGTGATGACCCAATATCCCCGTCCCAAAGTCGTAGAGACAAATGTTAATTGTCCCCACCTCGTTTAAATTTCTCTTATAGATTTGATTCTTTAAGAGTGGTTCGGTGGGGACCTGATTTTTCAAAGAAATTACAATCCCTAGTATATAAGTTTTGTAATGCCATAACTTCACCATCTTTATTCCAATTTTGTTCCATACTGCACTTCGGCTTAGGTGTTCGCAGCTCCATCTTCCTCGGTTACAGTTATTCTTTATTTTTTGGAGTCTTTCTGGCTCCTTTGGTGGATGTGGTTCTTGCTCAGTGCTGACGCGATGAGATATTGGGGATTCTGTGGGTTCTACTCACTTCCACCTCACGGTGGTTCTCGGCTTCCAACCACTGGCGGAGTGGCTCTCCTGACCCACCTCCTTTGCCTAGGGTTTGGTCTTCTGTTTAGATGGCCTTTTTTAGGCCATTTATTAATTGTTTTTTATGTTGTGGGCTTGTGGGCTCCTATTTTGTATTTTCGGTGCCTTTTGGGTTCTTTTAATGCAATGCTTATTTCGTCAAAAAAAAAAAAAAAACATGTTGACATGTTACCTACCAACTACGAGAGCTTAAGGAAAGATATGTCAGTTAATCTTGCTTATGATCCTATCATGATAGAGCTTTCTCAAAATTGGTCAAAGCATTTATTCAGGTAACAGGCATGTGCATTAAGAAATTTTCTGTTGACATGCTTTCGATTCAAATTGACAATTTAAACACATATCAGAGTATTTTTCCAAGCTGATTTGATGCAATCAATAAAGCTACTTAGTTTTATTTAGTTCCCTCTCCCCTCTCCCAATAATTCTGGTACAATTAGTTTTATTCCTTATTTATTTAAAAAAATTACAATATATTTGATCTATCATTCAATACAAACAGACAGGGATATGAAAAACAAGACAGGTAGGCTTCTATCATTACTCACCTTGTTGTTTTCTAAAGCAATGAAAATAAATGTGCACCTGGAGAGCACGTTTTTGTTGTGAGTTTCAGAGTTAGGCAGTTAGCAGAGAATAATTGAATTTGAGGAAAATGGGTAAATATATGGTGTCGGTGCTAAATGGGGTGTTCGGTATTCCCCAAACTGCTGCACAAATAGTTAATGTTGGCATCATCATTGTATTTGGGAGAGAAGAAAACGTACGGCTCCTGTTTGTCTGGACTGCCCGGTTTAATGCCCAGATCGATGCTGACTTAGTGACTTCTAATCGTGCATCAATGAAATGACGGATTTGGTTTTATAATTTATCTCGTGCTTATATCTAAAATTTACGTCAATCAAAACGTTAATCTATAAATTTAAAATAATGTAATTTTGGATATAAACATAAGATAAGTATCAAAAAAATTAATGGAAGATCTATTTCAAATGAAATATGACATTATCATGTTTACAAAATAATGTTTGAAATTTTAATATTGAGAAAATTATAAATTTGGTCAACTTATTTTATATCTAGTTCAATTTTGGTTCACGATCTTTTTTAAATTTTATTTTGATCCACTAATTGTTCCACTTGTTCAATAAATGTCCAAATTTGTTTTCTCAAATTTGTCCTGCATTTTACCCTATCAAATCTCAGTCAAATTCAACATATACTTGTTTTAAACTTATGTATCTCCTATTTACAACCATATAAAGATCATTCAAATCAAAGTTCTAAAACTCAAGATAATTTACCCCCAAGTAGGATATCTGAAATATCAAGCTTTCTTAGAAAAGTTTTAGATTTTTCAAACTTCACTTATCTTTGATTATAATACTCCAAATTGATTCTTATGACTAAGAAATGATGAAATATAACTTATACTTCAATTATAATTGAAGAAAACACAATCAAAAGAATTTAAAATCATAACTTGAAAAAGATCGTTGACCAAAATTGAACTAAGTATAAAATAAGTAGACCAAATTTGTAATTTCCTCTTTTAATATTTAATATCTTTAACCTTGTATATGATTCTTTTGATAGCAAATTACAAAAAAAAAAAAAATTAATAAAAAGTTCCAATATTACAAATAGGTCAATACAAAATTTCATATCCCATATTAGTCAATAGTATATTTTTGAGAAATTACATTTTAATCAATGGTCCAGCCTATTTTAGTCACTAAGCTCAATTCACTTAATGATGTCATGTATTTTGGTTATATTAGAAAATATCAATTTGCCCATCCCTATTTTTCATTACTTATGGGCATAAAATTATGACATTACTCTTAATTTAATTTAGGGTATAAAAATGGAGTGCATGGTATATAAATGAAGTTTAGGGTTTATAATTAAGGTTCCGGAGCTAAACTCTAAATCATATTGTTGCGTAGCAGTTAAATAGAAATCTAAATATAAATAGTAATGTATGTTTATTAATTTATTATAATTCATATTTTTTTATTTTGGTCAATAATGACTAAAATAAAATTATGAAAAGTGTATTGATTAAAATGTAATTGTGAAAAATTTTATTGACTTATTTATAATTAGCCCTTCTTTGGAATACTAGTTTAATGTTAGTAAAGACAAATGATAAGATTTTACTCGTTTGGGACCAAGTTTATATGGGGACCATAGATGGCCCTAGCCTGCCCCCTTCCCCACCCTCCTATTTCAAATGAAATATGACATTATCATGTTTGCGAAATAATGTTTGAAATTTAATATTTAATATCTTTAATCTTATATATGATCTTTTGAATACTAGTTTAATGTTAGTAAAGACAGATGATAAGATTTTTACTCATTTTGGACCATAGTTTATATGGGGACCATAGATGGCCACACCCACACCCACTTGTTTTGAAAATAGCAAAAAGTAAATGATGTTTAATAAACTAGATACACGACTCCCCCACTTGATGATTTTAGTTTTATGAAAGAGGTTTAAATAGGCTTTATATCATTCATTTATTCTATGCTTTATATATATTTTGAATTTTTTTCTTTTATTTGGAAGAGAGGAATTGAACTTGGTTGCAAATAGAGCAATTCTACAATTTATTCAACTCAGCTATTCCAACAACTGCTATATACTTGAATCCTTATAATAATTTGTAAATTACATTTTTTGCATTAAACAATTCTTCATAATCATACTTTTTTGTTCGGCCCTCCAATAACAAATTTCTAATCCCGCCACTGGTTGGATTATAAATGTGTGGTTGAGTTATATATGAAGATATTAGTAGATTTGTAAGTAGTTGGCTTTGCTTCTCAGTTTAGAATATTTTGGGTCTATTATGTATCATATTGTTAATTTCTAATGTGAAGTCCCATTTAAGTCGTGCGGTGAATAGGTGAGGTTGGGTCACCTGACTTGTCAGTTGTCACCTCTCTCTTTCTTTCAAACTCTTCTTCATATTTTTCCTAAAAAAGAGTTTATTTCACCCAAAAAAAAAGTTTGTTTTTTTTTTTCTTTTCCCACTCCTTTGTTGAAAATCGATAGGACAAAAAATTAGATTAAATCATCCACCATTTTCATGTTTACAAGAGAGTTTATATATTACATGTATGTCATCAATTAACTTTCGCCGTTCCATCTCCTTGAAGGATCAAGATCAGCATCTAGGTATAATTTAAGTACAATTTAAATCAAACACATGAATCTAAATTTATTTTTTAATTTGATATCTTATATGAGGTAAGATTTATGATATTTGTAAGACGCATATAAGATTTGCTTAATGTGAAAAAGTTGAGAAAAGTTAAAAGTTATAGCATATTTTTAAGTAAAACTATAGTTAGTTTTATTTTTTGTCGCTCTTATACGAAACTTAATTGTTTTGTTATTAAATTTCATTTAATAGGAACACAGATTCGGCAGAGGATACAAAAATATGTTTATATCCCCTTTGGAGAAAGGTGGGTTGGATTATTGTTAAACTTGGACCGATCGATCAAGGGTGAATGAAACAATGGAATCTCCGATTACTCAAATAAGCCAAAGCATTGGATTCTAAGTCAACTACTTTTTTCTTGCATGGTCAACGAAAATGATTTCAAAGTAAAATTAAACTGGGAGTTTCCTTCGTATTTTTACTTCTATTTTTTAATTTTTTGCGGTCCATTTTAATTTTTTTGTTGTCTTCATATTAAGAAGTCAAATGCAAATACAGTTTAATTAGTCGGAAAAAAAAATTTGAATCTGAAATAATACACATTCCATAATTAAAAAAATGCCAAAATAATTGTGTTTTACTTGGTGTTTGGCGTACCTTATCATGGTACATGCTAAATCTTTTGAACTTTTCAAACTAGCTTTATTCTATTTTATGCACCCGCTTGTGTTGTTGAATCTTCCAAAAGGTTTTCATATAGTTCTCTCATAATCAAAACACAAGTACATATAAACTCAATATTCTAAATTTGATTCTTGTGAACTCAAACTTAAAAAACACTTGAATATGCTTGATTTATATACTTTACGAATGATTGTGAATATGTAAGTTTTATCTTAAGCTTTTTACCTAATTAGAAAGTAGGTTATGGAGATTTTTCTCGTTACCTAATCAAAGAATCAAATGAGCTTCTAAACTTATCAAGAAATTTTGATCATGACATCTAGTTACACTCAAATGTTGGCATCCATGTGGCTTCACTAGCCAATATGAAGGGACACCAGTCGTCTCTAACTTTGCCTGAGGCTAGTCATGGCTGACCTAGTGGAAGCCACCCATGGTGTTAGCCTTCAATAAGATTAGGTTGATTATCGGGTCAGTCGTTTCCAACCTTAATTTAGGGTTAAGTTTTTCCTTTTCTTTTTTCTTTTATTTGCATTAGGGTTAAATACAAAAATTGTCTATAAATTTTACTGTGATTCTCAATTTGGTCTATTAACTATAAAAAGTGTTAATTTGGTCTACGAATTTTTCAAGTTGTACTAAACCAGTACAAATGTTAATTTCTATAAAAAAATTTAAGCCAAAATGTGATAAATTGACTGAAATACTCCTGAAAATGTAGTCACATAATGTGCACATGACTAGTTCTGTTAATTTTTTGGATGAAAGTTAATGTTTGTACTGCTTTGGTACAATTAAAAAAATTCGTAGACCAAATTGATACTTTTTATAATTAATAAATCAAATTGAGAATCACATTAAAATTTGTGTACCATTTTTATATTTATATATGCAGCAACAAGTGCGATAGGGATAAAATTGTCAATAGCAAAATTATTAAAACGTGGATGTGGACCATGTGGTGACTGAAGTCTTGGCCTGTGAATCAAAACACGAAGTTATAAATCCCTGCCAAAAAAGAACAAAAAGTTCAAAATAGAGTACTTCATTGGTCCCCCACCTAGTAAACTCATAGAATCATTGATATCTAGTCAAATCTTGGTTGTGGTCCTTGTGGACGATTGTTCATTGTTGTATAGGCCTCCAAAATTAATGAGCCGATCACTAGCCCGATCGATCCTTTAACTCCCATTGGGACCATCAGAATAAAAGGCCCATTTCTGTTTTCGGAATTAATTGTGTCGTTATTTATAGAATTATAGGTGGGAGTGCTTTGAACCCAGAAACATGTTATGAATAGGAACACTATTTGAACCAATTACCTTTAACAACAACTCTTTTCCAACTTACATGATTCATACATTGGATTCTACAAAATAAAATGTTAAACCCTGTTGAATAAATTGATGACACACAAGTTGATAATACAACATTTTTTTACAATAAAAAAGCCAATTACCACACGTGTATCAAGAGGCTAGTAAAAAATAAATAAAGCATGGGTGTCCAATTGTCCATACACAATAATATCAATATATAGGAACATTACTTCTCTTGTTCCCTAGTTGGAAGAGCTCCTTCAACCCCCTCTCACAAGAGCATGTCATTTTTGTCTTTTCATTCTAAATAAATAAAAATTTAATTCACAAATTGAATAAAAATACTAGAAAGGACATGCATCGATGACTCGGTGAGAGAGAAGAGAGTTGGAACTTGGAAGAGCTCCTCAACTATAGACTGAGGCAAGTATTGTTCTATAAATAGTGCTCCTATTGGAGACAATCTAATGGGCTTGGCTTTTGGGCTACAGGCCTGCCAGATGCCCAATTTATTCTAGCCCGACTAGTATGCTGTCAACTCCACTAATCCCATTAACCGAACAAAATCTCAACCGTTGACTGTACATACGACCAAAATCCGTACACACAAACGGTTGATCTTCCACAGACTCGCTGCACCAGCCGCAGAGGATCTCACCCTCTCCACTATCACTAGTTCACTACTCCGCAGAAACCCCAAAACCTCACTCAACCAAAAAGCGCGCGAACCGGAGGCGACGAAATGCCAGAGCTACCGGAGGTGGAGGCGGCCCGGAGGGCCCTGCAGGAGCATTGCTTGGGGAAGAAGATAAAGAGAGCAGTCATCGCCGACGACCCCAAAGTCATCGACGGCGTCTCGAGCGCGGACTTCAAGGCCTCGATCTTGGGGAAGACCATCGTCTCCGCTCACCGCAAGGGCAAAAACTTGTGGCTCCGCCTCGACTCGCCTCCCTTCCCTTCCTTCCAATTCGGTGCCGTTTTGATAAACTCACTGTCATCACCATTACTGTCATTTATCATTTATCATCATCATTATTATTATGACAATGTGCTATAGAAATTCATATAAATGCTTTGTCATTGATTTTGGGGTTGTCTGTGTTTCAGGGATGGCGGGTGCTATATACATTAAAGGGGTCGCAGTCACGAAGTATAAGAGGTAAGCTCCGCACCCATGAAACGAAATGAATTAGAAAGACTGAATTTTGGGGAACCCTTTGGTGTTTTTAGTTGACCCAAATGAAGGGTTTATGTAAAGATATGATTTTATTGTTATGTATGTATATATTTTTTTAAAATGATGTAGAGAATCGCTTGCAGGTCTGCTGTAAAGGACACTGATGAGTGGCCATCCAAATATTCCAAGGTTTTCGTTGAAGTATGTAAGGATTGATTGCTATTCTTGACACCAATGGTGGTGGTTTTGTTTTTGTATATGTGCTTATATAGTAATGATTTAATTAAATGAGATTTTTATATCACTGAAGCTTTGAGGATTCATGTATGTTCTTCTAGTTGTTTGTGGTTTTATATCAAATGTATTCAAACGACGAGACTACTAAATCTCCTCAATTGTAATTATACACATCACTCAAAATTTTTGGTTTTTGAGTTGTTTCGGAATACTTTGGTTAAGATAACGGTTACTCTTTGAAGGGTTCCTTCTTTTAGAACTTTCTCAACGCTTAATTGTCTTACCTGAGAATGTGGAAGAAGCAAAAAAGTGGTGAGGATTTAGAGTCATAAACTCAAGTACATTCTGATTTCTGAATGAATGTATATTTATGTGTCTTTCATGCTGACAAACAACTTTTCTAGCCAAAAAGTATGCTTATTGCTTGATAACTATTGAATACTACCTGGGCAGCTGGATGATGGTCTGGAGTTTTCTTTCACTGACAAGAGGCGATTTGCTAGAGTCTGCCTGCTCAAAGATGTATATAAAATCCTCCTTGAATCTGTAAAGTTTGCATGTTTCTCTGCTTTGAGCTCGCAGTCTAATAAACTTTCAATTTGCTGGTACAGCCAACTTCCGTGCCCCCCATATCTGAGCTTGGGCCCGATGCTCTCTTGGAGCCTATGACAGTAGATGAACTTTATGAATCCTTGAGCAAGAAGAAAATTGCAATTAAGACTCTATTGCTTGATCAGGTTAGTACAGCTTAGTGCATTTCTCTTGAGCATGTTAAGTGTTAATGATCTTCTTACCTTAAAACATGAACCATAGAGTAATCTAGAACTAGAAGGGTATAGCTTAATGTGTAAATATCATTTCGGATTCTCTATTATGTCTTTACAGTATAGATAACAACTTCAATTATCTATTTACTTATTTTTGCTTTTTACATGTTTGCAGAGTTACATTTCAGGAATTGGCAATTGGGTTGCTGATGAAGTACTATACCAAGTCAGTCTGGTGTTTATACTTGAACCTTATGAATGATTATTCTTATATTCACAGTGTGTGTAGTTGAAATGAGAATGAACTACTCATCAAAAATAAAAAGAAAGATTGAACTATTAATGGGCCCAGAAAGGGATGAGATTGAGATAGATGAGTTGCACTACTAAAAAATAAATAAAAATAACTTGACTGATTTATTTTCTGTACTTGTAGATAAGAGCATAGCAGTTATATGGGTTGGTCTGCAGAGGAGATGCATTGGTGACCTAGATTTATGAGGGCTGTAAGATTAGGGATTAACTGTTTCAAGCTCTTTAGGCCTCGTTTGGTGCATAGAATAGGATTGGATAGGATAAATAGCTAAATTCATGTGTATTCAAGGAAGAGCATGTAGGGTGTCTTCTAACTTGAAGGAAGAAGATGGGAAGAAGATGGATTATTTAATCTCACCATTTTTGGAGGAATTGGAAGGGATAAGTCTTCCCTTATGATTAGTCCATTTTAATACATCTTATTCCTTCAAGTTAGAAACTTCTTCCTTGAATACACATGAATTTAGCCATTTATCATATCCAATCCTATGCACCAAACGAGGCCTTATAGGCTACAAACTAGTGGTGTGATGTGGGGAAAAACTTTCTTTGGACTTTCTGGCATTAACATCAGGGTTAAATCTCTTTATATGCTGTTGTGGTGTTCGAGAGGTATTGGCTATCCTTGTAAGAATAAAGCCTCTAGGTTCGTCCTCTTTTGGTAGGCTCATAGCATTAGGTAAGATAACCGCATATTACTTGGTCACAAGGCACAAGTTAATAATTAGTGATGTTATACTCATCACTTGCTTCTCTGTTGCTTGGTAGCTTGACTCTTTCCTTGTTGGATGTTGTGGGTTTTGCCTAAATCTTTGCTTGAGGTGTTTGAAACCTGGAGAGGGGCACATGGGAAGCGTAAGGGTGGCATAATTTGGCTGACCTCCATTAGCCAGGGTTTAAGGCTTTGTGCAACTCAATTCTGTTTCCTGGGGCATTGGAAATATTATTAATAAATCCATTTTATTTGATACAGAAAGGAACTCCTAATTTATATCTGGTGCTGATTCTTAAAGCTAGAAGCTTTAGGTTATTATTGGTTTTTATTTTGTAGATGTAGATTATGTCTGATGGTGGAGTTTTACCGTTTATTTGATTTCTTGCAGGCAAGAATTCATCCAGAGCAAAGTGCTGCCAGCCTGTCCAAAGAAAGTTGTGGAACTTTACACAAGAGCATCAAAGAGGTGAGAGATTTAGCTTCTATATTGAGTCTCCGCTAGTACGCAATATTTTTTTTTTTTTTTGGGAGGTAAATATGCACTCTTCAATCTTCATTGCAAATATAGAGGATGATACCTGTAGGTTATTGAATATGCGGTTCAAGTTGATGCTGAATCTACCCACTTTCCCCTTGACTGGTTGTTTCATTTTCGGTGGGGCAAAAAGCCTGGAAAAGTTAATGGTAAGAAATTGGTGATGTATGTGGTCAATGTGATTTTACAGGTCATTGAAAAATCACTTGAAGTTGGAGCAGATAGTAGTCAATTTCCTAGTAATTGGATTTTTCATTCCCGTGAAAGGAAGCCTGGAAAGGCTTTTGTTGATGGTTTGGTTCCTAACCCTTACTGCTAATACGCATGCACAAAGACATATCTATGCCAGCTTTGAATTAAGCACAATTTGCACTTCCTTTTTATCAGGTATCTTTGGTTGCATCACTTAAATTGATATTTTCTTTTAATGCAGGGAAGAAAATTGATTTTATCACCGTCGGTGGCAGGGTATGCCATTAAAGAGGCCCTCTTACACTGTTTTTGGGCTATTCCAAGTTTTTGTTTTTGTTCCTGTTTTATTTTTGTTTTTTTGCTTTAGTTTCTTAATTTTTCTTTTGTTCTTCTAGACTACTGCATTCGTACCAGAGTTTCAGGAGTTAAGTGGAAAGCAAGTTACCAAAGCAGGGAGTAAAAAAACTAACAAAAGAAAAGGAGGTGGTGATGATGTCGAGGAACCAGCAAGTGATGAAGAGGAAGTTAATCGAAGTGCAAAGTTGAAGAAAGGCAGGAAGCCTAGAGCTCAAGGTACGAGGTCTTCAGCGAAAAGAAAATCTAAAGAAAGTGATGATGAAGACAATGACAATGATGATGATGATATTGATGACGATGCTGATGACAATGATCATGAGGATGAAGACCAAAAGAAGAAAACAAGAAAGGTGACTTATAATAAGCAATCCAAGGCAGAGCATACATCCAAGAAAAAGGTACAGACCAGTCAAAACAGTAAGAAGCTGAAGAAGAAAGCATAGGTAGCTGCTGAGGTATATAAAACAGCTTTGATGCCATGCCCGGTCATGTTTTGGAAGAACCGAATGATGAGCGTACGTGTGCATTCAGTTTTTGTAACTCTAGTTAGTAGTAGCCGTTTTGTCTTGAAACTGGGACCAATTTTAATTATGTGGTTAAACTAATGACTTCCATTATGTATTATATGCTCAACTGTTGTTGGAAATATGCATTCCTCTCCTTGTTTGCACCTAAAAGAGTGGTTTTCTTCTGATGAGTTTTAAATGCCTTGTAGTAGAAGCAAAGACTCTTACTGGACTTTCAAGTTCCAAGACTAACTAAAATTACAGAACCTCAAGAAGGGAAAATTATGAAATTCTCAGTGTTTAATATCAATACAAAAGAAATATATGGAAAACCTGAGTCAAAATGTTTGCAATATGATATACACAAATCAAAAGTAGAAATATTTACGCATCAATTGGCAACTTCTAGGGTCTTTTTGCCATTTCATCAATCCTCTCAAGTCATGCAGCTGTTTGACTGAAAGGAAACCAAAGAGGAATGGATAAATTTAAGGTACATTCTGTTGGTACTGGTGCTAATCATTGACTCCTCACCCTCTGCTTTGGAAATTGAAAAAAATAGAAATATTTATGCAAATTGAAAAAAAAAAAAAAAAAAAAAAGAGAAAATAAATCAAGAATTCCAACTAAGAAATCATACGACTTAAGGAAATAGGAAAACTAATGAGCAAATTAATAGGATTATATTTCAACCATGCAGCTATAGCATGTTCATGTACTAATTATTTGCTGCAGGGGGACAATGGAGTACACTTCTGGTGCACATCGATCTCCTTCCAAAACTAAGATGGCAACTCTTAAAGCATTCTGCAAAAGATTAATTGTTTTTAGAATATATGACCACTTGACTATAAATTTATAACGAAAAAAACGTGCTACTTTCCCTACTATGTTTTCATGTTTACCCGAGAACTAGGAGACCCTTGCTCAAGATCATGTTATGAATAGTAAATACCAAAATTATAATTAAATTGATGCCCATGTTATTATTTTAATAATCTTTCAGATGTATTATTTTTCCATCAGAATTGATCGAGTGTCGTCTAAAACAAGAGCATAAGTTCACTACTTAACTTAGTTATATTAAAGATTTTAACATCAGCACCCTGGCCTCTAGACTTATTGAATGTACATCTGACTCTCTGAGTTCAAGTTGTCTGATGTACATAAAGGACTGATTTAAGTATAGATACTGTCTACTGAAGCCCACTCTAGGTAGTATCCAACGGAGGCAAGGAGCTGCTGAACAATATTATGGTCAATGGTCATGAAATACGTATTTCTTAATTAGAGAGTACAGACTAATTCATCTGCATAGAACTTACTTATCTGACATTTGCACAAGTAACTCCACTTAAGTTGAAAGAAGAATTACAGGGGAGTATAAGCAAGTCAGTGACATTTCTAGGGAGAAAGCTTTCTTACCTTTAAACAATTAGCTTAAGAAGATGATGCCGGTTTCCAGATTAGCCGTGGACTCGTGCATTGAACTTAAAAGAATACTCTCAGAGCAGTAACAACTCTCTCAGGCCTGTTGTTTGTTTTTGAATAATTGATTAAGAAAAAAAGAAGAGGCAAAAAGTTTTGATGCACATGAATTCTGTACCAAAAGTCATTTACCAGTCCTCCTGTGGCATATGCCCGGCACCTTCTATCAACTTAATCTTGACAGCAGTAGGGTTTCCTTTCTGAAACTCTTCTGCCACAGATTGAGGCAGATACTTGTCTGCAATCCCCCATGCAAGTAGAATCGGTGTATCCCATCTGAAGTCCAGAAACCATTATTTAACAAGCATCAGCAGGATGTAAAATACATAATTGGAAACATGAAGATGGGTAAAAGATGAAGTTAGAAAATTATACAACATTTTCTCTTTGACCATGAAATTACCATCATCAAAGTTTATGAGACCAATCACTATGGATGGTGTATTA
Organism: Dryas octopetala; assembly: GCF_963921425.1. NCBI lineage: Eukaryota > Viridiplantae > Streptophyta > Magnoliopsida > Rosales > Rosaceae > Dryas > Dryas octopetala. The sequence continues at coordinate 13,384,549 of NC_141369.1, forward strand.
ATTTATCTAATGTAACAGAACTGCAGAATACTTTGACTATTAGATGCTCAAGAAGTGCAACTTTTGATGTTTGGATTATGCCTTGCTCACTATTTTTCTGTTCGGAAAGAAAACGATTTTGGTCCTTGTGTTTTACCTCGAAAACATATTTGGTCCCTATGGTTTCAAAACTCTACATTTGGTCCCTGTATTTTATATTATTTGCAATCTTAGGACATGTTGCACCAAAAAAGAAATTTTTTCTCAAATCAAAACTAATAACTTGTTTAAACTCGCCAATTTTACCCAAAAATGACCGAAAATCATGTATGTAACCTTAATTTGATTTTCAAACAAAAATTTAAAGAAATCCCAAACTTACATTTAAACCCTAAATTTTTTTGAGCCTCAATGTTTTTAGCAAATAAATACGAAAATGAAAATTGAAAAGAGTTTTAGAAAACCCATAATATGGTCTTTGAATTCCCCAACAAAATTTTTCTTGAAAAGAAATGGATAAGTTATCCCCAAATTGAAATTTTGAGTTTTGTTAAAATTGTTTTAAAATTGCAAACAACATACAAAACAAAGACCAAATGTGGAGTTCTAAAACCACAGAGACCAAATGTGGAGTTTTGAAACCATAGAGACCAAATATGTTTTCGGGGTAAAACTGTTTTTTTCCCTTATTTTTTTTCCATGCCCACTTGAGTTAGTTACTAATACCAACCCTTTCCCTTGGGAAACGATTGACAACAAAACCTGGCAGCCACCATGCAAAATTCCAAATAGAATCTTTTACGGGCTCAAGTTGTCATTTTAAAATGTGTCAACCTTTTCAGTTCAAAGATATACATATGACAAGAACATGCAAACCACAGCCAACATATTTAAAAGGTAACCCAGTAAAGCTATACCTTCCAGATGCAAAGCCAGATGATATTTGGCTTAAGATACTTTGGAAATTAGCTTTCCTTGCAGTTTCCAGTATAGCTGAAACATCAAAACTGAACACATCGGCCCTGAAAGTTTCTTGAGTCAAAATATTGTCAATAGAAGAAATGGATTACATACCAAATCCAGGTGCACTGCTTGCCAGATATGGTAACCGATACACATCAGCCTTTTCCAGCTTCAAGACGTAACTGTTGAAAGTAAGAGATGTTTTTGTAAGATATATGCTAAATCTCATTAGATATGAAGGTAAAAGGTTATCAAAAAAAAATTGACAGTTGCCAAGGATGCTAATTCTTTTTTTTTTTTTTTTTCAATCTAAAAAAGAATTGCAAAATTGATGTGCTAACAACTAAATTTTCTGCATACATATTTGTCACATGCCTATTACATTACCATGGAAAATATGCATATGTTGAATACTATGTTTTGACATCTTTATACATTTAACACAATGCCTTAAACCAAGTAGTAGCATCCTCCAGGCCTAACAAAAAGTACAAGCATCGTCAGCTTAATTGTAGCTGAGTGCTGCTTTAAGTCTATGTACATACTAACAGTAGCATGTGTTATTGGGAAAGAAAGACAAAAATAGCACCAAAGAGAGCTGTCAATATGCTTTCGATGGCCTACAAGAAAGATATATCTGATGTGATTCCACAGACTGGATAAAAGAACTAGATACGTACGCGCTACCTGCTTCAATAAAGCGCTCAGCCATAACAGCATTCTGGCATGTAAATTCACCAAAAAGAGGTATTCTGAAAAGAATAAAAAGAAAACAGTAATGGAATATAGAAGCAGATAATACAAGGAAAATTAGAAATTAACTGTTATATGTATGATAAGCTCAAAACGAGCACATGAGTCAAGCCTCAATTTGAGCCTTCACCATAATATTCAATGCTTCATAGTAAATAAGACATCACTGGGCATAAAGGGTCCATTAGCCTACAAAATCAGCTTCAATCTTAAAGCAACTTAAAATAGATATGGGCTACCTTCTCCTTGTTTCACACTAGAACGTCTTAAAAGTAAAAACATACAATCCAAAACCAATTGGCAATGGGTGGGAAGGCCCAAGATTTTATCTATTGTGATGTAAGGCTTGAAATACCTGATGTGAGATTTTTATATTCTCAACACCCCCCTGACATGTGGTTGGACTAAGCCACACACCTGGGTCAAATATATTGGGTGACGAGAAGATGTGTGGTCAAATTGGCCTGACACATGCCCCACTTTGATACCATGTTAGAGTTAGAGCACCAATTTGTAACCAATTGGAAATGGGTGGAGAAGCCCAAGATTTTCTATATTGTGATGTAAGGCTTAAAATACCCAATGTGAAGTTTTTATATTATCAACATAACACAACAATGCCAGTTAAAGAAATATTATAAACAATAAATAATTAAACTTTGATTCGTATGTTTTCTATTTGGTGGCCCTAATGTTCAGTGAAGCATACATGTCTTTCTCAGCAAAGATCTTTATAAATATCAGGTGATTAACTTAAACTTGATGATAATGTAAAAACTGCAACAAATTTTGTCAAGAGGAAAACCTGCCTTTAATCTTATATTATTTTCTCAGATCTCAAGTAAGAAGATCAAACCTTAGTTGCTTAAACAGTCCAGGAACAGGAGATGAAACTGTGAGTGGACTATTTAGAATTGCAAGCTTTGATATTCTGCTTTGATTTTTTAAGGCCCATGTCAATCCATATGAACCGACGAGAAATCCCTTCAAGAAAAGGATGAAAGCATGTAAGATACATAGTTGAAGTACAAAAGTACTTATAACATAGATTTAACTATAGCTTAACTAGAATTTACTGAACTCTTTTGAACCAGAATATCTTTCATCACAAATACCACTCCAATAGCTTGTCTTCTACAAGTGTTCAAACCTGAACGACTAGATAGAAAGGAGATTTGATCCCCAGCACATCTAGTAATTTGTCAAATTCCTCATGGAACTCCTTTTCTGTAGAGGAAACATAAATTTCAGACAAGAATATAATGAGCATTATTTATTGAGCCCCCCCCCCCCGAAAACAAAAATGATGAGATGATAAATTTTTTATTAAAAGAATACACCTGTGTAGTCAAATCCATATCCGGGCTGTGGCATGTCACTGAAACCAAATCCTATCCAATCAGGTGCAAAGCAGTGAAACCCAAGATCTGACATCTACTCAAGAGTCAAGATTAAGGCAATGATTAACAAATTTAACAATAACAAGCTGACGGCTAAGGCAGACTAAGCCACAATAAAGATTCATTTTACATGAACATGAGATTGAAGAAAATGTATTGCAAGAGTGATCTCAGACCATGTAGATGTAGGCGGTCAAAAGATTATAGCATGGATTAACTACTGTATAGCTTCTTAAGCTTTTTGTCCTAAGCATTTACAATAAGCCAAAATCACCAAAGTTATTAGAGGTAATTTATAATATCTAAAACAGAATTCAGCTGGACCTGAGACATAACATTTCTGTAGCTATAGGACTGTGTAGGAGCCCCATGAAGGAAGACAACTGTTCCATCTGGGCTCTCAGCCGATCCTGCAAAGTAAAGCCGATCTTATAAAGCTATCAAGAACAGAAAGAGGAACTAATTAATGTCACAGCAGAAAAAAGGTTTACCAGTTTCTCTCACAAACCATCTAAGCTCCCCCGATCTGAAATATTTGCCATAGTCCTTCCCCTTGTCTTCTATCCTCTAGAATAAAAAATACATGAAATTGTGTACCAATATCTGGCTCTATATCAGCTTTTTAAATAATCATATGTAACATAAAAAATAAATCTAAAGCAAATTACTAAATGAATACAAATTCAAGAATTCCAGAGTCATGGTGAAATTGAATGCTATTTACTGGTGAACAGTTATCCTTGATAACAATTCGGGCTATGACTTCTATCTTGTGCATTAATGGTTAACCAAAATTTCAGCTTTTAACTTCCATTCGAGCTATGAGTAATTCCAAAGTGAACATTGACTCAATTGCTGTCAACATTTACAACTTTGTGTGGTTCCTTGTTATAGTTCAGAGGAATTCTAGTAACTTTAGTAATCACATGTGATTGACTGAAAGTTAATTATAACTTTAAGTTTTCGATTTCAGCATAATAAATTTAACGAACTGTTTGTATATGCATAAACGATGAAATGGATATCCATGTGTAATAGACCATAATGCAAATACTTGCACCATGGCTTACACTCTTTTTAATGAAACCCACTTGATAAATTGACAGTATGATGAGATTGAGTATGCCAAATTGCCAATACACTCTCAGGGACTGTATAAGACAGACTTCATCAAAAGTTCAAAACCCACCAAAAAGGCACAAAACGCATAAGGAAATGATCAGTGCATTGAAGAGAGTTACAGAAATTAACCAAGCCAAAATTCTTCAACACAATCTTTAATAGCACATAATAAAGAATTTAGTACTTCAAAACTCAAAAAGAGTGAGCAAAATTTTGAGCTTACATAAAGCATTTGGCCGACATTGCCATCCTCTGCAGGGTTATCTGGGAGCTGAATGGCACTACGGCTTGATGGGTTATCAGTGACAAAGCCAAATGGGTTGAAAGCTGGTGAGTCTGAGTCTCTGTCTTTGTCCTTGGTTTGGTCTTGGTCTGAAGCATTGGCTGTGACTCTTGATCTTCTACTACTACCAGTACCAGTTATGAGCCAGCGGAGGTTAGATTTGGGTTTGAGAGAAGTGGGTATTGTGGAGAGAGGAGAAGAGGGTGGGAGCAGGTTGAGAGGGAGAGAGAGCAGAGCCCAAGCCATTGATGGTTGTGGCTGTTGGAGCTTGGAAGTTGAGAACCAACGGTTTGAACGAATAGATTTTTCTTTTCCTTTTTCTCACTCTAGAAGGTTTAAATGGCTACACACACCAATGAAAAAAATTTTGGGTTTCGAGAAAATTTCGATGAAAATTTCGAAAATTTTTAAATTCAGAACAAAAATTCGACGGAAATTATTATCAAAATATGGAAATTTTGAATAAAACTTTACTATATGTTTATTTAACATATTATTTACTACATTGATAAAAAACATTGAAAAAACCAAATTATATGGTAGATTTCATATGATATGTGATGAATATAATACGCGCTGGAGGCAAATACTATTAAATAAAATTAGTAGAATGAATAAATAAAATTATTATATTCTTTATACTCTATAATTTATACACTAAATCCTATATACTCTATATACTAAATCATATATACTTTATAATATATACACTAAATTTTATATATTTTATAATGTGTATTCTATATTCTTTAGGATATGATATAAGATATTAAAGTTTAGGCTCTTTAAGATATTTTTAATTATTTTTATATAAAAATGTATTAGGATTTAAAATTTAAAAACAACTAAACGAAATCTCGAATTTTTTTTTTCTTTCTAATTACACAAAGACCCCAAACCTCAAGTTCTCAATCAATTCTAAACTTTTTTTTTTTCCTTTTTCTTTTCTTTTATTTTATTTTTTTTCTTTTCTTTTTCTTTTCTTTCCTTCCTTCCTTTCCTTCTTTTCTTATTTCTTCCCGTGACTTCACCAAACCCATTCTCTTTCTTCTTTCCCACTGCCCAGCCACCAAACCCATTATCTTTCTTCTTTCCCACTGCCCAGCCACCAGACCCACACCGAAACCTTCTTTCTCCTCCCTCCTTCTCTTCCTCCTTTCTCCTTCTTTTCCTCCTTCCCTCCTCGATCTCTTCTCTCTCTTCGATCTACTGCCTTCGGCGACGGCCGACGACGAGGCCAGCTCGCCTCTTTCTCCCCCTCTCCCTCTGGTCTCCGCTTCCTTCCTCAATCCCTCACTAGCTTCAATTGGGTATTTAGCGAAATTTCGCTAAATTTCGGCAAAATTTCGAATATTTCGGCGAAATTTTTCGATATTTGGTCGAATGGGTGTTAAAATTTCGGAACCCTTAAAAATGGAAATTTCAACCCTTGCACACACATGACACTAATTCATTTTAGAGTCTAATTCATTCTATAAGTCTTTTTTAAACTAAAATCGGTAATGATTTAAATTTTTTAATCAAATTTTTTTATTTTTTTATTTCTTTGATGATTTTATATTAGGTTTTTAACTCTAAAATTTTTGGCGGAACTTAACTTGTAGCCTCTATAAAGCTCACTCTACACCCTAGAAGGGGAAATACTCTTCAAATCGGGAGATAACTTTATTATTAATTAAAAGAATTTTCTTATAAATTTTAAAACACTCTCGATCTCTAACTAAAAGCTGTTTTCTAAATAACCTAAACCTAATTATCTCTTTATTTTATTTTAGATGTAGATTTTTTGAACTTTCACTTTGTCATGGCCCTTGTGGCGGGGTTATATGTGTGCTTGAGGCGGCCCTGGTTTTGTAATAATTTAGGGCCTGTTTGGTTCAAGTTTTGCAGGCTTGAAAATGGAAAATCAATTTCATTCCTATATTTGGTAAGTACATAGAAAGGAAAATCAATTCCTGGTCTAAATGAATCTGATGCCCTTATTGGGGGAAAAATAAAACTCTTGCTAGAGCAATGAAATTGATTTCCTCCTCTTGGGAAAGCATTTATTGCTTCTTTTTGGACAAAATTAACACTGCTATTATTTCAAAATAAATAATAAATTATGGTACAATTGGAAAACTGACTAAACACAGCATTTATTATTCTAATTCTTAGTTTACTTTTTCAAGCTTACTAAATACAAGAAAGAGAATTTTACATTCCTTTCCCCTTGGAAAATGCAAAAGAATTAATTTCCCAATAAATTAATTCCGTGAACCAAACGGGCCCTTATAGTATTATAAAATTTTTGAGAAAATTTTGTATAATGGCCCCTCAATGTTTTGTGGCTTTTTTTTTGTGGGTTCATTATACAAATACCCCATGAGGTTGTTCGTGTTTTCACATATACTTCCTGAAGTTTAAAAAATTATAACAAGATTTCCTAAGATTTTAAATCGTTTTCAAATAATCTCTTCTATTAAAATTCCGTTCAAATAAATCGTTTTCACAAGAGTGCTGCTATTCGCACACCCTTTTTTTTTCTTTTTGCACACCATTTTCCCACTTTTTCTCATTTCACACCCTCACACCCTTCCCATAATTAAATTTTCTCATACACACACCCTCCCAATTACCATAATATCCCCATTTTATCCAACACACCCCATCAACTTAGAAAAAAAAAAAAAAACACACCCCTTCCCTCCTCCTCTTCCCCCTCCCTCTCTCTCTTCCCCAGCCCACCCCCAACCCAGCCCCGACCACCCCAGCCCCGTCACAGCCCACCTTACCCCAGCCCCGACCCACCCACCCAGCCCCTCACCCGACCACCTCTTTCCCTCCCGCACCTTCCCTGCACTACCCTCTCTCTCTCTCTCTCTCCGCCCCCGCAGCACCACCTCCTCTCTCTCTCTCTCCTCCCGCGCGCAGCATCCGTTCGACACTGGTCCGCCGAAAATGTCACACTCATTCGGCAGTTATCCGCCGAACGATGTGAGTGAGTTCGGCAGGTACCCACCGAACATCAAGGACCCGTTCGGCAAGTACTCGTCGAACCAGCTACTCGAAGAAAATTTCTACTTGGGCGAAAGGAGGGAGGGAAGGAGAGAGAGAGAGAGAGAGAGAGCTGGGTTAGTGCGAGCAGAAGGGCACGCCGGGTGAGCACGTCGGGAGAGAGAGCTTTGATGGTGCTGCACGCGGTGGCTGGAAGGCGCTGCACGCGGTGGTGCTGCAAGGGTGGGGCTGGGGTGGTCGGGGTTGGGTTGGGGTGGGCTAGGGCGAGACTGGGGTGGTCGGGGGCTGGGTTGGGGTGAGAATGGGCAGGGCTAGGGTGGTCGGGGTTGGGTTGGGGTGGGCTGGGGCGGGGCTGGGGTGGTTGGGGCTAGGTTGGGCTGTAACGGGGAGAGATGGTAGAGAGAGGGAAGGAGAGATAGAGGGGATGAGGTTTTGGGTAATTTTGTTTTAGGTGTTTTGTGTTATTTCACAAATTAAAATTTTGGGTTGTGCAAATAACAGCCCTCTTTCACAAACATGAGTAGGTCTTCGTCAAATTAACTCATTTTTTGTTGTTATTTTTGTTATTGTATTTTCATTCAAAAATCAATTTTGCTCCAAACCATTAACGGAGTCACCTTTTGATGGTAATGTAATAAACTATAAGGACCAAAAGGATAACAAAAATTGAGGGAACTAAACTCAATTCATGATTCAGATTCAAAGTGATAATGGAACGAAACTACATGACAAAAATGACAAAAAAAAAAAAAAAAGAGTTTATAGGGAAGAAAGTAAAAGTTGGGGCAAACTAGATGGACACAAAAATTTTTTTTGACTTATTGTGAAATGCCCTCATACATCTGTTTATTTTCGAAATACTCCCAAAAACCGTTTTAACGGTTTTACCCAAGGGATCTCAGAGGACCCAGACTCCCTATATTATCCAATTTGAAAATACAGCACAGAAGGAGGACTTAAACCCAAAACAAAGAGTGGCCAAAAAAAAAACCCAAAACAAAGAAAAAATAGTTAAGGGCAAAACTAGGGTCACACAACTTTGACAGAAGGCGTGCCAAAATCTCTCCACCAAATCATGACCGGCGATCGCACTTTTTCTCCGAGCGACCAGGCCTTGTCACCAAACCCGAACCTCCACATCACTGTAAGTCAGCTTCTTGTTGTTCTCTAGCTCCGCGTTTTGCTCGGTCAGATATCTTCACTCACTCTGCTTGTAGGCATTGGTAGAATTATCTTGCATTTGTTTGATTGCTGAGAAAATTAGGGTTTAAGAAAGGGAATTTAGAAAGGAAAGCTGGGTCTTTTGATTCTCACTGAGTGAAATTTGGGATTCAAAATTTGAAAATTAGGGAATAGGATTGGAAACTAGATACTGGAAAGTACTAAAACTGTTCAAAGTAAGCTGACATATTTAAGGTGTAAAATTAGAACCTTCTAATCGTTTTTGTATCTTATGAACATTATTTTTTAATTGGCAACCAAACAAAGGAATTGAATTTATTTTTGAATAATTCTGAAATTTAAGATATTAAGCAATTGAGCAGTTAAATTGCAACCCATCATTTGTGGTTCTTTTTTTTTTTTTTTGGGTATAATGACATTCGCAAGGTGTTATTGTGGGGATTCTAATGAAAAGCCTCAGATTGTTGTAAACTCTTCATGAATACTGTATGTGCCATGGCAATTCCTGTAGTGAGTCATGTGAAGTAATTAAAATCAATTGCCACTTTGGAAGAGAGTGGTAACAATAATGTGGATGATATCTAAAGTTCTAATTTGAAATTGGAGGTTGGCTTCAAACTATTGTCTTGCATTGAGGAACCACCTTAGTCTTGGTTTGAGCGCAAAAAGGAACAGGGAAGGGTTGCTGCTTACTATGGCAGAGCACTGTTCCTTTATGCTTGATGTGTTGCAATTCTTTAAGGGGGTTATCTCGTAGTAAAGATTATTTGAGATTATTTGAGTGGAGTATATGGATAAGTGTAGAGTATGTGTATGTATGACTTGTGGATGTGCCAAATTTAGTGAGCATTGAGGTTTTACTTGGACACAAAGTGGAGAATGGTTGAGCATACTGAGCCTGACTGAACTCATATTAAAACCATAGAACAGCTAGAAAACAATATTTGAGGGAGCTTTGGTTACAGCATAAAAGCATCAGAGTTTTGCATAGGGTCTGTACGCACATGTAGAGATAGGGAAACTGAGCTACATATATCAAAATCAAGTTAAAAATCATAAAGTTAATGAGATTTAGATTTGAGACCTTGCTGTCAGCTTGCACCAACAAAGTGGCAGTCATACACATGCTTGGTTGGCAAGCTATTGCTTCATATTTTTTTCTTATATTGCATAAGTGCTGCTTGCCTTTGGAATATCTTAAAATTAATGGCTTGTTTACTATTGCAGATAGAAGAAGGTTCTCAAAACAGTGAGCAACTGCTGGAGGATGAAAACCATGACCTTGAGAATGACTGTGAGCAATTGTTTGAGATTGAAGGCAATGAGCCTGACAGTGAAAGAGATGATACAAGTGATCAATTGTTTGACATTGAAAGCAATGACCATGAAAATGACAGAGGTGATATAAATGAACAACTATTTGAAATTGAAGGCAATGACCATGAAATCAGCGGGGATGATAGAACCGTAATTGGTGGTCAAAATGGTGGATCTCAAGAAAAGGACTATCCGCCACCAGTAGTGGGTTTAGAGTTTGATTCATATGATGATGCTTATAATTATTATAATTGCTATGCTAAGGAACTTGGATTTGCTATCAGGGTGAAATCTTCGTGGACAAAACGTAACAGCAAAGAGAAGCGTGGTGCAGTGCTATGTTGCAACTGTGAGGGTTTTAAAACAATTAAAGAAGCAAACAGTCGCAAGAAAGAAACAAGAACAGGCTGTCTAGCAATGATAAGGTTGAGATTAGTGGAATCTAACAGATGGAGGGTGGATGAAGTCAAGCTGGAACACAACCATTTATTCGATCCTGAAAGAGCTCAGAACTCCAAGTCGCACAAGAGGATGGATTCTGGGGCTAAAAGAAAGATGGAGCCAACCGTTGATGTTGAAGTACGTACAATCAAGTTATATCGGACGCCTGTTGTAGATGCAGTTGGTTATGGAAGCTCGAATTCCAACGAAGGAGAAAGTAACAACCATGTTGATCGGCCTAAGCGATTGAAACTCAAAAAAGGAGATGCAAGAGCAATATATAATTATTTTTGTCGGGTTCAGCTGACGGATCCAAATTTTTTCTATGTTATTGATCTCAATGATGAAGGGCATTTGAGGAATGTGTTTTGGATTGATTCTAGGTCTAGGGCTGCCTACAGTTACTTCAGTGATGTGATTGCATTTGACACTACATTCTTGTCAAACAGTTATGAGGTTCCCCTTGTTGCATTTGTTGGAGTAAATCACCATGGGCAAACTATTCTGCTTGGTTGTGGTTTGCTTGCTGGTGAGACACTGGAAACATATATATGGTTATTTAGGGCATGGCTTACATGTATGTCTGGTCGCCCTTCACAGACTATCATCACAAACCAGTGCAAAGCCTTGCAAAGTGCTATAGCTGAGGTATTTCCTAGGGCTCATCATCGTCTTTGTTCTTCGCATGTCGTGCAAAGTATTCTTGAGAGTATGGGAGCACTGCAAGAATACGAGGCATTTCAGATGATTTTGAGTAGGACTGTATATGACTCAATAAAAGTGGATGAGTTTGAATTGGCTTGGGAAGATATGATCCAGAGATTTGGAATTAGGGATCATGAGTTTCTACGAACTTTGTATGAAGATCGAGAGCGATGGGTTCCAGTTTACTCAAAAGACACACTTTTTGCTGGAATGCCTAATTTTCAAAAAGGTGAGTCCACTAACCCATTCTTGGATGGTTATGTGCATCAACAGACTTCTTTGGAAGAGTTTCTTGACGTTTATGATTTAGTTTTACAAAAGAAGTGTCAGAAAGAAGCCCTTAATGATTTTGAGTCAAGAGATTTGAGTCCAATGTTGAGAACAAGATCCTATTATGAGTTACAGCTCTCTAAATTGTACACAAAAGATGTATTCAGAAAGTTTCAAGATGAGGTTGTGATGATGTCTTCTTGTTTTAGCATAACTCAAGTTCACACAAATGGACCAATTGTGACATACATGATCAAAGAACGTGAAGGGGAGGAAATTCTGAGGGGTGTTAGGAACTTTGAAGTTATGTATGACAAAGCAGGTGCAGAAGTTCGTTGCATGTGCAGTTGCTTTAATTTAAATGGTTACCTATGCCGACATGCCTTATGTATCCTTAACTATAATGGTGTGGAAGAAATACCATTTCAGTATATCTTGTCACGATGGAGGAAAGACTTCAAGCGCATGTATGTACCAGATCTTGGCTGCAATAATGTTGATATCACGAATCCAGTTCAGTGGTTTGATCATTTGTATAGAAGAGCAATGCAAGTTGTCCAGGAAGGGATGATTTCTCAGGATCATTATATGGTATCTTGGCAGGCATTTAAAGAGTCTTTAAATAAGGTCCGTCTTGTAGCAGACAAGCATGTATAGTTAATAACAATGTGTATCTGAAGCCTTAAATCGTTCATGCTGGAGAGATGCTACACAGCTAGAAGTCAATACCCCGGAAAAAAAAAAAAAAGAGAGAGAAAAAGACTGGCCATCTGCTTTGTGAATTGAAGGGTGAAGCCAAGGAGGACAATTGAATACTGGGAATTCAAAGAGAAGGATCTCCAGAGGTAAATATGTGGTTCCTCTTCTAGGATTATAAGCTCTGAAAAAAAAGAAAAAACAAGAAAAGAAAAAAAGATTTAAGCTAGTTATTGATGATTTAGCAATAAACAGTGGCCATCACTCTCCTTGGAGCCTAAGACAAGGAAGTCTTACACTGAATTACTAGCAACCCACCTAATTTTATTGTAGAAATTTTGGGATCAATAATTGGATCATCTAACCAGCACCGTTTCTTGGATAATAAGTTTGTTCCGGAAAATAATGTTGAATGCAGAATCTCTCTCTCTCTCTCTCTCTCTCTCTCTCTCTCTCTCTCTCTCTCTCTATTCTGTAAATAAATTTGTTGTCAGGGCTTGTTTTAGTTGGTTAAGAAGTTTACATGAAGTTGTGTATGTGGGACTGTGACTGAGTGTATAAGTTTACCTGAAGTTGTATATGAATCATTTCTAACTCCATTTGAGTGTTTGTTCGTCATATATGATTGCATGGGGTAGTTTTGAGTCAAGAAAATAACAAAAGGATCTCTGGTTATTTTCAGATCACTATTTATCTCCTTGATGGTAATTATCATGACCGATATTTTAAGTAGTATATCTTATATCAGAACTCTGTCTTACCTTTTTTCGTGGCGAAGAATCATCATAAATTCTTGAGTATAGATTAACTTAATGTGTTCTTGGATTATTTGTTCAGTGTGTTTAATTGATACTTGCGTGTTGATTAATATTATGCATAGCTAAACATTTCTGTTAAAACTGCAGGTCATTTTGGCACATGCAAGAAGATGGAAGTTGTCTGTGAACACTGAACAGTATAGCCACCAAGTGCAGGATGTTTACAGATTAGACGTTTGTTTCTTAAAGCTAGTTGAAGTGAGGTTTCTTAGACTGTACATTCTTAGCTTCTCCTTTTGTAATTTGAAGATTGTTTACTCATTTAGCATCCTTCTCTCTTGGACATGCATAGTCCTTGATTTCTGTAAGTTGCTTGTGATTGGTGAAAGTTAAGCATAAAATTTGTGTTCTCAAATTTTGGCCAATTTAGTATGTTGTTTATTAATCAATAACATAGATTCATTATCACCAAAAAAATAACATAGATTCATTAAATTATTAACATAAATACAATTTTAAAAAATTATACAAAGCAAAGAAGGAAAGCAGAGAGGCAACAGACTGCAAGGTCAATTACAATTTACAATGTAGGGCAGAAAGAACTAGCACAGAGCACAACTTGGAAATTTGGAATCAGCAAACTGGATTACTTTCTGTATTCTGTAGCCTGAACTATTCGCTCTTCTTATTCCTATAGCAGTTGGGGATTGCAGTTTGCATTTCTTGATATAATATTCATCCTTTCAAAACCACCAAAGGAAAGGTAACACAAGAATTAATTTTCTCATCAATAAGGTTGCATAAGAGAAGAGAAGGGCCTGTTGAGTGTGGAGTCCAAATAAAGTTGGAGCATTAATGTGCTTGAAATATTCAATATTAACAACGAGAGATTTATTAACTAACTATTGGTTTAGTGGTGTTTCTCTTTATTTTGTTGGAAGAAATGTCAAGTTTAAGTAGCACTCTCTCCAGATCAAACAAGAATGCATGAGATTCAAAATGAGATGAGAAACTTGTTGGAGAATTAGCAAATTCAAGATTATCAAGATCAAACTGGAAAATTGATAGTATAGATTATTTTCATGTATGCCTTTTTTAGTCTTGAGGTTGAGAGCGTTGGATAACGGATCAACTTGAACTTACTACTAAATTTAAATCAAGACCAATATTGTCTATAATTTAATTAACTTTAGCATTTTGTTGTGAGGTGTATGTATAGATCCCAATGGTAGGGTTCAACTCTAGCCCTTTGGCATTCTCCTTTTATGAATAAAAAAATAAAAATAAAAATAAAAGCTAGTTTTTTTCTTGATACCTAGAAAAATAAGATGAGAAGAATTAGTTTGGTATTCTAAGAGGTTCGGATACCTTATGAAACCAAATAAAAAGAAAAAAGAAAAAGAAGTTATTGGGGTTGGTTGTAGGTTGCCATTTGATGGATAAGTTTAGATAACATAGAAGTCAAAAAGCAATCCGTAGGCTCTCATAGCTCAGTTGGTTAGAGCACCCGTTTAGTAAGCGGGAGGTCTTGAGTTCAACTCTCAATGAGAGCAAATCTGCCTGTGATTTCAAGCATTTGTGGCTAATAAATTTCATTATCTGTCTTTTTTTTTTTTTGTCAGAATTTCGTTATCTGCCATTCATATGAATTATGGACTATTATCACAATCAGCGGTAAGCTTTGCAAAAACAATGTTGACTGTTGTGATCCATCTAATAATGGTTCGTTAGATGTGTAATTTGGGGGTTACAAATTCATATGAATGGTGCACAAATTTATTTAATTATGTGGAAACGTTTTTGATATTGTGAGGGAGGGAGAGAGAGAGAGAGAGTAGAAAATTCATACACCAGCTTCTTATGGAGTCCCTGGAGGATGGATTATATTGGAAAAGAAATGTCTGAAACAGATGAGGTAACATTCCTCGAAATCCACTGGGTGACGTGTACAAAGCTTGCACAAACCCTTACATGCCTCATGGACTACTAGAATTCTCAGACCTTCATGGTGAAACAAACGTTTTGGTAATTTTATTTCATCTCCAACATCATAATATTCTTGAGGGGAATTACAGAAAAGGTTATGGGTTAAAAATGGAGAGGGGCATAAGTGAGGGACATGATCAGCTTCAACAACTGAGTTGGGCACAATCAACACCATCACTACCACCAGAAGGTTCTTCATAGCTAAGTTCAAATAAACTATGTGTTTTAATTTAATTGCCTCCTACCTGAAGTACGTTTTTGTTATATTTAGCAACGGTTCATTTTATAGGGGCCACAGGTTTTAATTAGTTTTAGTATTTATCATGTTGTTAAATAATGTTGTTTTAACACTTAAAAAATTGAGTCAGTTTCAAGCATTCGTATTGGTACTCTATTTTGGTTTCTTGCAATCCATTTTTCGAGTGGAGAAAGATTGTAAAACATCCATTTTAGAGTGTAAAAGGCCAATGAAGCCTCACAAGGGTCAGCTGATCCTTCTCAACTTTTGAAAAGTTTTGTTTCTATATTTTATTTTGGGTTATATATATATAATATTTTTAGTGTAAATATATATTTTGGGCTTAATATATATATTCACAAATTCTCTTTAAAGGGTCGGGCTTGTGTCGGATTCAAGCCAACTTTAAAGGTTCAGGCTCATGCCAGATTCATGTCAACTTGGCTCATTGTACTCCTCTATAAATGTCGATCAAATAACTTGTTACAATTCAACTGTAACAATTATATAGTTACAATCACAAATTGTGACACATACATCTCTCCAGTTGCATTTTTACCTTCTTTTTCTTTTTTTATAATCTCGTTCATCGTTTATAGTTTAAGGTAAGGTTTAAAGTTTAAGGTTTACCTTCTCAGTTTTGGACAAAAATCCAAATTTGGAAGTTAACTCTAAACTATAAGCCCAACACTTAAAATTCGGTTACTTTTAGGCCATTCATATTGAAACTCTATTTTGGCTTCTTGAAATGAATTCTTTGAGTGGAGAAAGATTATAAACTTTTCATATTTTTGTGTAAATTGTTAATTAAGCAATAAAGAGTGTTGATAATCCTAATTTTATACAGCTATGAGCAAGCTATTTACACTGGAAGAGCCAATGAAGGTTCACACGGGTCAGCTGACCCTTCAATTTCTCAGCATTTGAAAAAGTTTTAATTGTATATATGTTTTATATATAAGATATATATAATTAACATTAATATTTTAGAGTGTTACTAACTCTTTTTTATTTTATTTGGAGAAAGGGGGTCAAATTTGGTGCAGAACAATTCTATGGTCCCTCTAAATAGGCTACCCCATCAACTGCATTGTTACTAACTCATTAAAAATGTTAGATTAGCAAAAAGATCATTAATTATTAAACGATTTAGCAAATAAATAAATAAAAAGATTTAGCAAAAGGAAAAAAATCCTAAATTTTGGGCTTTGACCCTAGCTAGGAAGCCTAGGAGGCGAGAGATTCTTCAGAATTAGAAAGAGATTCCTAAATATTAAATGAGAGCTTTTAATATTTTACTTATTATTACCTGAAAATTTTAATATTCAATTACTTTTCTATCCTACATGACAAACTTTTTCTTGCTCCTTCCTCTCTCAAGTCTCTTTCAATTACTTACCCAGAATCTACATCTATACACTTTTAGGTTGCAGATGCAGCTTGCAATTGCTGAGCGCTCGGCAGAACCACCCATTTTCGGACAGTTTGACTTTCTACTTAATTTTTGGGCCGACTTTGACTTATTTTCTTACTCATTTTGAGTACTTCTACTTAAAACACCCCTCTTTTTCCAAAATTTTTCTATATTTGTTTTGCTCAGCTTACATAAATGCTACATAAATTAGAAAGTGAAAAAAAAAAAAAAAAAAAAAGCTAAAGTTCAATTTAGACGCTCAATTATGGAGGGTATTTCAACTGCATCTATTATTACAAAATCATTAAAAAATATACCCCATCTAAAATAAAAAAATAATAATAATTTTTTCTTCCTATTGTCCTTTTTTACCCCTATCCACCTTCCACACACACACACACACACACTCTCTCTCTCTCTCTCTCCCTCTCCAGCCAACCCTCCCAACCCAGCCCCTCCCGACCCACCACCACCACCTTCCCGACCCCAACTATAGCTTGTGGGGTGATTGCTGGCACTAAGGGGACTCGCCGGTGGCCTTGGGTCGCTGGAAAATGGGCGGCCTTGGCTGGGATGAGGTGCGCACAGGGAGGGAGTTGTGCAGGAGAGGAGAGGGAAGAGAGGGATGGTCAGGGGGAAAGAAAAGAGATGCCGGTTGGTGGCTGGTGGTATTGTGCCAGCTGGGCTTGGTCGGAGTTGGCCTAGTCACGGCCGGACTGTGCGAAGTCACGTGAGAAAGAAGGGAGACACGGGGAAGAAGAAGAAAACTGAGAGAAAAGAGAAAGAGGCTCAAGTAAGTGGAAAGGGAGGGTTTGACGGGTTATGGTGGGGGTGGGGTCGGGAGGGGTTGGGTCGGGAGGGTTGGTCAAAGAGAGGGAAAAGAGAAAGTGGGAGGTGGATATGGATATGGGTAAAAAAGGAAAAGAGGAAAAAAAAAATTTATTTTCCAATTTAGATTTTAAATGGGATATGTTTTTTAATGATTTTGTAAATGATGGATGCAGTTGAAATACCCCCTATAATTTAGTGTTTAAATTAAACTTTGGCCAAAAAAAACATAGTTTAGACAGTAAGCAATTTCTACAAAAAGAAAATCCCTAATAACGTGAAGGGTGATGACACAATGAATATAATAACTATTCGCTCTTCGCGTGACCAATACTTGATCTTGGCTTTCTAATTTCTTCCAAGCGGATGATGATAGTTTTGAGTATTAATCCATGATTCGGCTGAGTTCGCCATTTATAAAAAACAAAAAACAAAAAACAAAAAACAAAAAAACAAAAACAAAACTTGACATTAGTGTCAAATGAATTAACAGAAATGTGATTTTAGACATAATTGCAATCTTTTATAAACCAACTTGCTAACAATAAACATTGCCTTAGACCATCAACCAACCACCATTGAGCACATGTTGTTGAGGGATAGTCATTGACCACCACTTATCGATGTTGACCTACGTTGATCCACCGTGACTGACTATGGTTGACAATAGGTTGATCATTGATCAGAAGTGATTGTTCATGGTTTGCCACCATTGTAGTTTGTACCTGTTGTTTCATAATTGTTGTTGTCATCATTATGGTCTAATTTATTGCCATCTACCATATAAAATAGAGTCATTCCATTCCATTTCTCAACCGCCAAATTTACTAGAAAATTAAAAATAAAAAAAAGTTGCTTTCTAAAGGAATTTATCTCACAAGTAAAGATTTCAATCGTCAAAGCTCTTAGGGTTAGTTTAAGTAGTGAGTGTGGATAATGATAAAAAGCAATTAGTAAATGTAGGTGGAGATAATGAGTTAACGGTTCATTTCCCTCGCTCCAATATAAGTAACATAAAGTAATATCTGAATTGTCCAATTTTTTAGACTTTTTCAAGAACCATCTCTAAAAGAAATCAATTAAATCAAAAATAGTTTAACCATTTATTTATCAACATGATCATTTTAGAAATTAAAATGTATTCATCTATTTATTTGATCATAATTACATGACCAAATAATTTTTAATTAGGCTAATTTTTACTCAAAGGAGGTGGCCTATAAATTAATGGAGGAGAATTGAGAGTCAAATTATCACTTTGGGTGTTGAAGTAAATGCTTTACAAGTTTACAATTACAACTTAAACTACAAGACCCACGCAATTTATTTCTTTTGCAAAAAGGTAACAAGTTAAACCTTTTTTTTTTTTTTGTGAAAGAAGGAGACCCTTGGCCAGTTATGTATTAATATTCATCCAAGCAGTTACATCACGAAACAAGGCTGCAGGGAGTAGCCAATCCGGGCCTTTCTTCCAACCAAATCATGTGTTCATGACAATCTAAACCGTAACGTGCTAGCTTATGAGCCACGTTATTATATATATATATAACTAGTTAGCAAGTTAATACGAAGCTAACCATGCTTTTGAGATCACCACATAACTAATCTTATAATTCGAACCGTTAATTATTTAGGTCATACTGCAAAGATCATCATTACAAAAAATCAACTAAATCAGAAATCATTTAGTCATCTAATTGAGATCAAATAAATAGACGATCAGTGTTTTCGATAAAAGCATATAAATAGTTGTTATTATAATCAAATGACTAAATGATTTTCGATTTTAGAGATTTTTTACAGGGATGATCTTTGAATTAGAGCCTAAAAAATAGACGGTTCGGATTTTGAAATTATATTGTGCGGTGGGCCCAATATGGTGGTTAGCTTTGTATTAACTTACTAACTAGTTAGTTTTAGAGCATTCTTGTATATATATATATATATATATATTACAAAGTGCATAAAATATATATTTTTATGTTATTTTGAGAAATTTTGTTAACTAATATCTATAAATAAAACAACGTTTAATTAAATATGGTAAATATATAATTAAGTTAATCAACATAGAATTCTATAGCATATATATAGATAATTCTCATGTTCATTCTAGATTCTATTGTTTGAAAATGCTGTGAGTGGTAACTAGCTAGGACATAACTTTTATTATTGTTCCAATATTATTTAGTTTGTATAGTAATAGGAATCAAAACTTGTTATTTTTACATATATATATATAGAGGGCTCTTCCAATAAGGGATCCCTCATTTAGTGTTAAATGAGGGATCACATTGTGGGGCTCACACAAGTCGTTTTGTGTTAATCCGAACCGTCCATTTTTACATCTTCATTGATAGATCATTTCTGCAAAAAATCAGCCAAATCGGAAATCGTTTACCCGTTCGATTAAGCGGTCAAAGTTTAGTTATTTATAGAGGAATTTGTTGTTCGTCCATTTATTTTAAACTTTGAACACTTAAAAGAACGAGTAAACGATTTCCGATTTGGCTGATTTTTTGCAGGGATGATCTATCAATGAAGATGTAAAAAATGGACGGTTCGGATTAACACAAAACAACCCGTGTGAGCCACACAAAGTGATCCCTCATTTAACACTAAATGAGGGATCCCTTATTGGAAGGGCCCTCTATATATATATATATAGATATAGGACCCTTCTAATAAGGGATCTCTCATTTAGTGTTAAATGAGGAAGTACCCTGTGTGGCCCACACCGGTCCTTTTGCGTTAAAGGATCTCTCATTTAAAAATGTGCTTACTGGACATGAGAATGAAATCTCATACCTGTTATCAAGCTTCCAATTCGCGAACTAAACAGGAAAAATAAAATAAAAAAAAGAGAGAGAGAGAGAGAGAGAGAGAGAGAGAGTATTTCAAACGAGTAAAAAGGAAAAGTTCATACCAGTTCCAAGAATATCAGGGCGTATGGACTCCATACAACTAGGATTGCAGCCATAATCATGTTTTGATGACGAAATCTTAATCCAACATAGGAGGTAGCACTCCAAGAAAACACCCCACGGATCGGGATGTTGAATCAATAATTTAGGCGAGCACTCACCCTTACATTGCTCGTCGATCACAGCAATTCTCAGACCAATCCAATGCAACATGTGTTTCATTAGATTTATTTGATCTTGAAAGGATGATGAGGAATGGAAATGCTTATGATTATGAGGAAGTCCAGAGGGGGAGATATCATGATGAGAGGGATCAGAAGGAGGGAGATCAGACAGTGAAGGAGGTTCACTAGCTTTCCCTACAACTAACACGGGCACAAGTACAGAAACTACTACTATTACCACCATAAGTTTCTTCATGACTATATCTAGCTCTTTTCTCTGTATAAGGTTTTGTTACTTTGACATGATATTTATATGGTGTAAGTTTTACTATATATGCATACTTGCTGAATAATGCCAAGGATTTCAAATTTGGGTCTCAAATTTGGATTTCAAATTATACGGCATTATATCATGTGTAAGTGTATTACTTGTTGTGAAATAAGCTAGAGTGAGCCCATGTATAAATTTCCCTAGCAGTGCTCAGTGGCGGATCCAGAACTCAACTCTTGTGGGGGCAAGATTAAGAGGCAGCGAGTAGAGGCAGCAGAGTGACTGAGCGAGCAGCAGAGCAGGGGGCGACGGGCGACGGCGAGGGAGCAGGGGCGACGGCGACAGGCGCGCAGCTGTGCAGGGGCGTTGGCTTGTCGCCTTCAGCAGTTCAGGCAAGTTGGGGCGATGGTCTGGTCTGGGTGATCGAGTTTCTTCATTTTTGTCATTGTGTGCAGGAGGTCTGGTCTGAATGCATCTGCAATCTTGCCCCTACCAGCCATAGCCGTCGCCCCTGCTCCCTGCAAATCTGGTCATAGCCGTCGCCCCTGCTCCCTGCAAATCTGGTCATGGCCGTCGCCCCTGCTCCCTGCAAATCTGGTCATGGCCGTCGCCCCTGCTCCCTGCTTCCTCTGTTCTGGTTCTTCCTGCAAATCTGCAATCTTGCCCCTACCAGCCATGGTTGCCACCAACGCCCAAGCTTCATTCATGGGGTCAAGATTTTTCCTTAAGCTTAGCATTTGTGGGTTCATGGGGTCAAGTGACCCCATTGACCCCATTGTAGATCCGCCCCTGGCAGTGCTTATATTTGCTAGATAAAAGTTAAAAATATAGAAATTAATTAAGTACACTTTGAATTATTTAATGTATATGTGAGACATGTACATGATGTGAAAATTAGAGTGAATTATATAGCATAAATACATTGTACCTGCTACCTATTGTATGTTAGTTGTCCTTGATCATCTCCCATTACATCTTTATTTTTAGAGAAAAACTAATGAGGGATCACATTGTGGGGCCCACATGGGTCTTTTTGTGTTAATCCGAACATTCATTTTTTTACATCTCCATTGATAGATCATCCCTGCAAAAAATCAGGCAAATCGGAAATCATTTACCCGTTCGTTTAAGCGGTCAAAGTTTAAAACAAATGGACGAACAACAAATTCCTCTATAAACACTAAACTTTGACTGCTTAATCGAACGGGTAAATGATTTTCGATTTGACTGATTTTTTACAGGGATGATCTATCAATAGAGATATAAAAAATGGACGGTTCAAATTTACAAAAAATGACTCGTGTGGGCCCCACAAGGTGATCCCTCATTTAACACTAAATGAGGGATCCCTTATTGGAAGGGCCCTATATATATATCCATATTCTTCCACACATCTCCTACATCCTACCGTTTATTATTAGAGGAAATATGTATACACAAGTTACAAGTAAGTTTTTTCTCCTATTTTTAAGAGTAGGACATAGTTTAATTTGTTTTTACATATATTTTAATTCTTCGTATTTTAACGCTTGACTAGCCATAAAAATCATAAAAATAATACAAATTAAATTCTAAAGTAGTATTTTTATTGTAATGTCTGAAAGTGCAAGGTTTTTTTTTTGGCCAAGAGAAAGTGCAAGGTTTAAATAAGTTGAAAAATTCAAAACCTCCCAGAGAGTCCATGTAGTTAATGTTATACTTTATAATTAAGCTAGGAGCAAGTTTAATTTCTTCTTTCATTCCCATTCAATCAATGCATGCATGGCTAGAGAAGTTTTAGTGGTGAAATGAAAAATATTTTTATTTCTTAGACCTTACAATATTTTTAATATTATAGGAGTAGGTGCTTAATCAATGCATGTTTAATGAAAGCCAAGAGATTAACCCTTAGGGTAGGTCAAGCGGTAAGTGAAGATGAGAAAATGAAATAGTATTATAAGTCAAACTTAAACTTAGCTCTGATATCACTTGTTGGCTACAGACCAGCAAGGGCCCACTTTATGCACTAATATCATCCCTAATTCAACCACCTAGTTCCACCAGTTAGCCTCCAACCGCGCGTGACCAATCAATGAGGCTGGTCGGAACACTAAAATGTCATCTGATACCGTTTCGAGGGTGGTCGGTTAATTAACCGAAGGTCAATGTCGGTATCTAATGGGCTCTCTGACTTTTTTGAAATTGGCAAATTTGGGCCCAAAGTTATAACAAAAATGTCAAATTTTTTAAGAAAACCAGAATGTCACACTAGCACACAATGTACTTGACAGTTGAGAGTCTTGACTTGAGTAGCCTACTGCTGTGCATTTGTGCAGCCTACAATTTCAAAATGAACAAAAACAAAATTACAACCATGAATGCTACTGCTGTGCACTTGTCAGCCTAATTGGAGCCTGCAATATGGCAATATGGCAATAACCCAAATTTTCTGAAAAATCAAAACCCCAAATGCACACTTACCAAATCGATAAATGGTGCTATAAGCCTCCAATTAGAGAATTACAGACAAAGAGAGGAGAGACTGAGCTAGCCAGAAAGGGAATTAGGGATTAGAGCTCAAATTAGGGATGTTTGACATAATGGTTTTTGGGATTTCATTGTTTAAGGCTTTGAGGGTGTCGATTGAGGTGAGGGAGTCACTAGGGAGGTCTCGGGTGATGGTGATGGTGATGGTGGTGGTGCTCGGTAGTGGTGAGAGAGTTTCTGAGAGTGAGAGTCGAGAGAGGGGATGAGAGATGTAGAGAGGGTTGAGAGGGGATGAGAGAGATGGGTGAATTGAGATGAGAGGGTTGAGAGATGCAAAGAGGGTTGAGAGATGAAGAGAGGGGGTGGAACTTCGAGAGAGAGTGAGATCAGAGATGGGTGGGTGGGTACGTGGGAATACCTTCACAATAAAACAAAACCGGCCCACAATCACCCACCTATATAAAAATTTAAAATAAAAAATTATATATATATGTCGGTCGGGTCGGTCAGAATACCTTCACAAGAAAAAAGAATTGGCTCGACACCAACTTAGGCCGATCGGAATGAACAACGACCGTATATTGAGATTCAATCGAAACCAGCACAATTGAACCAACCGACCGGTTCCGTTCAGGCGGTTTGGTGGTTTTTGAAAAAAAAAAAATTACCAGGTATACTAAAAATTGTGATGTAGAATATATTTTACATAAAATGGATAAATTGATAAAATAAAGGGGGTTTTTTTAAACCCCGTATTGAAAAATATGCTTTTTTTAAAGCTCACTATCAAAAAATCATTTCAAACCTAGTCCATTTAAATGAAAACACGTGAAAAAACACACTGGGTACGGAGCTTAGAGCGAATCTTATTTTTTTAATTTTTTTCCCTCGTCTAGAGTATTTCCATTGTTGAATAGTAGTAATTATAATGGTGACAGTTATAGTCACTGTTAAATGATGGCTATATTCAATGTGCAACAACACCGAGAAAAAAGGCTACTTATATATACTTTCAATATTTTTCTTACATAAACATGACAAAAGAGCATAAAACTAACATAAAACACCAAAAATATCCTTAAGGAGTCGCATCAACCATTGTCATGTTTGTCGTTACAAAGCAACTGTCAAACAGTGACTATCGGTGCAGAGTTATTTTTTTACATCAAGTTGAGTTCAATTACAAAAGTGATTGGTAAGCAAAAATATTATTTCTATAGATCGCTAGCAAAATAGAGAAAACTGTCATTTTGTTATCCGACAGTTAGACTTGTATCAATTTGCTCCACATATTTCTAACTTGGAAATTTAAGGTCTCAGACTTTTTCAATACTGTCAATTGAGGTAATTATGTCAATTTGATGACACTCCGTCCAAACTTCCATTTACATTTGATCATTTTGCTCTTAGAAAGCGCCCTATGTGATCGGCACGTGACATTGTGTAAATAGAAATTTGGATGAAATTAATGTCATCAAATTGATGGTATTACCTCAATTGGAAGAATTAAAATAGTCTGAGACCTTAATTTTTCAAAAGGGAGTGTTAGAGTGCCTCGTTAAATCTTTTAACGTGCCTCAATGACATGGATTTCCATGTCAATTATAATATCTAAATTTGTTAAATATTATTTATAATTATTTGCCACGTAAGCTTTTTTTTAAAGACATATTTATCCTTTTTTTTAAAGGATCTCCTAACCTTTCTAAACGTCTAACCACACCTCTCTGCAATCTCTTTAACTGTCTTCCCTCACTGCAATTTTTTTACTAACGTCACTCTCTCTTCTCCTTTATAATTCTTTCTCTATTAATTAAAAATTAAAATTCATATCAGTAAAAATTGGGTAAAAAGAATTTGTGGGGATTGGATTCTTTAATTTCTATTAGGCCTCCTACTGGTTTCCCCTCATTGTTGTCATGAGAATTTTTCATGAAAATAACTCCTCAATCTTCAAGAAACTAAAGTTCCATCATCCAGAGGGGTTGAATGAATTAGGATAATCAATTCTTCCCTAGTGCTTATTAGAGAAATCAAAAATCATATCTTCCACAGTTTCAATCAAAGAAAACTGAAAAGGACTTGTTTGATATTTGAGAATATGTGACATTTTCAACCAGTTCTGTCATTTCGATTTTTAAATAGAAAAAACTTCGCTTTTATTTTTGAATTTTAAATGCTTGAATTCTGCCATTGGATTTGTGATGGGCAATGTATTAAATTTCATTTTTTTAGGGTTCCGAAATCGAAATACATATTTAAAACATTTTCGTGAAGTTTCGCCGAAATTTACAAAATTTATCGAAATTATCAAAATTTTCATATTTTATATTGGCTTAATTATCGATTTACCACCCAAAATTGTAACTCATTCCCACTTTACCACCTGAAAGTTTTTTTGTCCCAGATTACCACCTGTAACTTACATCCGTGTCCCATTTTACCTTGTTCCGTCAACAATTCCGTTAATGCTGACGATCTGGCCGTTAATGCTGACGTGGCGCGCTAGATGTGCGCCACGTGTCACATCTTTTTTTTTTTTTTCGCATTTTTTTATTTTTTTATTTTTATAAACTTTGAAAAATTAATTAAAAATAGCTCCGAACTCAGAAAAATACAAAAAAAAATTCCTACGGACTCATCTTGACTAGCACTAATTTACTATAAGGTTAAATTACCAATTTACCCTCTAAAAATTTTCAAAAAAATTAGAAAGTCCAAATTTATTTCTAAAAAATTAAAATAAATTTTCCTCTATTAAATAAATTCTAGAAAAAATTCTAGAATTTTCGTAAACTCTTGGACAAATTCTCAAAAATATTTTGAAAAATTACCAAAAGCTTGTTTTAGAGAATTATTTCGAGACTTTACAGAAATTTTAGAATTTTTCTAGAATTTATTTTATAGAGAATTTTATTTTTCTCTAAGACCGAGAGGTCTTTTGGGTAGCAAGTGTTCACGAGAAAGGTATTGTTAGTTTTTAGAAGACTAACGGTGCAAACCTCATATTTTTTGGAGTTCGGGAGATTATTCTATGAATTTTCAAAGAGTCTAGAGTATTTTAATTTTCTAGAAATAAATTTGGACTTTCCAAATTTTTTGGAAATTTTTAGAGGGAAAATTGGCATTTTGACCTCATAGTAAATTAGTACTAGTTAAGACAAGTCGGTAGGAATTTTCCGTGTATTTTTTTAAGTTCGGAGCTATTTTTAATTAATTTTCAAAGTTTATAAAAATAGAAAAATCAAAAAAATCAAAAAATACAAAAAAGATGTGACACGTGGCGCACATCTAGCGCGCCACGTCAGCATTAACGGAATTGTTGACGGAACAAGGTAAAATGGGACACAGATGTAAGTTACAGGTGGTAATCTGGGACAAAAAAACTTTCAGGTGGTAAAGTGGGAATGAGTTACAATTTTGGGTGGTAAATCGATAATTAAGCCTTTTATATTTTCTCCAACTTTAGAAATTCACCAAAAATAGCTCGAGACTCCAAATAATTCACCGAAAAATTCTACGAACTCATATTGATGAGTACTAATTTATTATGACCTAAAAATAGTCAAATTTCTTTCAGATAAATTATGAAAAATCCTACTCTCATAATTTAATTCTGAAAAAAATAATAATCGCCAAATTCTTGAATTTTTCATTTTTTAAAATTCATTTCCACACAACTAAGTTCTAGAACTACAACCAAATGTCTAAGTTAGTTAAAATAAACTTAAGGAAATTTCTAATTCCTTTCAACAAACCTTAAAACAAGTAACAAAATTACCATAAGCCAAAATTTGGGTTGTTACACTTAGTGAAGACAAAACTTGGCTGGGTGAGAGGCACGGGAAAAAAGGAAGGAAAGATTTAAAAAAAAAAAAAAGACTGAAGAGAGAGGCACGGGGAAAAAAAGTAAGGAAAGAAAAAAAAAAGGAGGGGGGGTTTGGGGCATTTGGCTAATTGGAAAGAAAAAAAAGGGTTTGAGATTTCGTTTAGTTATTTTAAACCTTAAACTCTAATATATTTCTATATAAAAAATAAATTAAAAATATTCTAAAAGGCCTAAAACCTAATATTCTAAAGAATATAGAGTATATATGGTTTAATATATAAATTATAGAGTATAAAGAGTATTATGGTATATAGAGTATATATAGTATTAGGGTTTATATTTTAGTATATAATTAAATTATATAGTATAAAGAATATACTAATTTTATTTAATAGTATTTGTTGCAGTGCGCATTATATTCACTTTATATCATATGAAACCTACTATATAATTTGGTTTCTTTAATGTTTTTTATCAATAGTAAATAATATTTTAAATAAACATATGGTAAAATTCATTAAAAATTTTCGTATTTTAATAACAATTTTTGTCGTTTTCATTTAATTTTTATCGAAATTTAAAAATTTTCGAAATTTAATTCCTTAGTGATGGGTAAGGTCGTTTTTAATTAAAAATAATCTTAATTTGATATTTCAAATATATAGTGATGTGTACCAATTAATTTTGCCACATAAGATTGAGCACAAATTTTGAGATCATAATTTTTTGGGATTAATGTCATTTTGCTCCCCAGACTATTACACATGTATCAGTTTGCTTCCAAGACTTTTAATTTGGAAAATTAAGGACCCTAACTTTTTCAATTTTACAAATTAAGGTTATTCCGTCAATTTATACATTTTTCATCTAAAATGTCGAGATGATCAACCAGAATTTAGCGAGAAATAAAAGAGAAAAAATGACGCATGAGGAAAAAATGATAAGATCTAAATGGAAGGGACCATTTTGCTCTCAAAGATTTGGATAAAAAATGTGTAAATTGACGGAAGAACCTCAATTGGCAAAATTGAAAAAAGTCAGAGTTCTTAATTTTTCAAATTAAAAGTCTGGAGAGCAAACTGATACAAGTGTAATAGTCTGGGGAGCAAAATGGTACTAATCCCTAATTTTTTCTCTTTTTCAAATTAGAAGTTTAAGGGTAAACTAATACAAGTCAAATTGTACAAAATGACAGTTTTCCTGCAAAATAATAATATAATGGCATAAATTCAATTTAGACACATAACTATATATGTCATTTCAACAAGGTCCATGAACTTTAAAATATTTCAAATATACTCCCAATTTATTATCTAAATTGAAAAATGAACTTTCGTCCATCAATTTGTTGAGAGATCAGTTAAATGTCAGCTTGGCTTTTATTGACGGATATTAATTGGCGACGTGGTGCCAACTTAGCATACCTTTGCTGTCAAATGAGCGACACATGTCCACCTGACACGGGCCCACACACCTATCACCTCTTTCCCGTTCGTCGAACGCTCTCCTGACCATTTAGTCTCCCAAAAAATCACGTTTTTTCCCAAATTCAAATATAAATCCCTCATCTGTGTTCGACGAGCGAGAAAAAGATGATGAGTTTGTGGACCCGTGTCAGGGGTTAGGTGGACATGTGTCACTGTGTCGCTCATTTGGCGGGAAAAGTTTGTAGAGATAGCGCCACATCGCCAAGTAATCCCGGTCAGTAAAAGCCAAACTAGCATTTAACTGATCTCTCAATGAATCAACGGACGAAAGTTCATTTTTCAATTTAGATAATAGATCGGGTATATATTTGAAATATTTTAAAGTTCATGGACCCCGTTAAAATAGCATATATGGTTATGTGTTTAAAATGAATTTATGCTTAATATAATATATAGACCTTCCTGGCCAAAAATATATAGACCTTGTTTATGAAGTGGCAAATCACATCCATTCGTTTTGCAGACCTCGGATGAAGAAAACCCGAGTGTAAAGTAAAGGTAAATGCATGGGATCCAAACCCTGGGAACCAAAATTCTCATGCTTCCACCAGTGAAAAAAGAACCAGAAGAACTCAGCGCTGTTAGTAAGAGTCCGACCGGCGAAACGGCGAGTTCTCGGGTTTTCGGATCTTAGTATTCGGACCAAACCCGTAAGTACTCTCAAATAATTGCTAACAGATTTTGTTAACTCCAATTTATCGTCCTGAAGACTTTCTTAGGGTTTGGTTTTTCAGTCAAAGTTTCGATCTTTATGGCGTATTTTAGGAGTTGTATATATCTATCTAATTTTCTGTTTGGTTCCCTAGAAAATCAAATCAAATTGAAATTGGATTGAAATTTAACTTTAATAGGACGAATAGTTGTTTTGAGCTCTGGTAAGGGTGTAGGTGTTTTCCTGTTGTAGTTCAAACTGTTGTGAAAATGTCCACAATTCGTTCATTTCTTTCGTCTTTTCTTAGTGTCCTATTTAATTTTCCTGCGTTTTTCTGAGCTACCGAATCTAGTTTTAGTGTAATATGAAGACAAACATCAACATTTTCTTGAAAAAGGTCTCAACTTTTCAAATTGGAGTTGATTGCTTAACTCTCATTTGGTATAGAGAATGATTTTTTTCCTTACAATATAATAGAAAAATTATTGTAATCTTTGATATTGATAGTTGTTCGAAAGTTTGTTTTTGGAAGTAATTTTATGATTGCATGACTTGTGATGATTAAAGTGGGTATTTTTTGCTGTGCTCTAGTGATATTTTGATCAATTAGAAGTTGCGTTTGGGCACCCAATTGGATGGTATTTAGTTACAGCCAAATATCAGTTTTGCAGAATGTTTTATGACAGGATTGAGTCTTTTTGTGTAGGTTGGTCTTTGAATTTCTTTCTTTTTTGAACCTGCAAGTTAGATAAAATATGAGATTTCCATAAGGGGTTTCACTTCTCTTTCAGATGGAAGTAGCCTCTCTTAACTGTGAGCAAGTTCCGGATGGCGAGTGCAATGAGATTGCAGCTGATAGAGATGGTGAGTTCGCAGAAATAGGTGGTCAAAATGGTGCTGTTGAAGGAAGAAAGGAATTTGTTGCACCTGCCGTTGGAATGGAGTTTGAGTCTTATGATGATGCTTATAATTATTACAATTGCTATGCTAAGGAAGTGGGATTTCGCGTTAGAGTGAAGAATTCATGGTTTAAGAGGAACAGCAGAGAGAAGTATGGCGCAGTACTCTGTTGCAGCAGCCAGGGTTTCAAAAGAATTAAAGATGTGAACCGTTTAAGAAAGGAAACAAGAACTGGCTGTCCTGCAATGATAAGGATGAGGTTAGTGGACTCCAAAAGGTGGAGAATACTTGAAGTTACACTTGATCATAACCACTTATTAGGTGCTAAGATCTACAAATCGATTAAGAAGATAGGAAGTGGAACCAAAAGGAAGTCACATTCAAGTTCAGATGCAGAAAAACGAACAATTAAGTTGTACCGAGCACTTGTGATAGATTCAGGGGGTAATGGGACCTCAAATTCGAATGCAACAGAAGTCAGGAATTTTTCTGACCATCCCAATCAGTTGAACTTAAAAAAAGGCGACACACAAGCAATCTATAATTACCTCTGCCGAATGCAGTTGACTAATCCAAACTTCTTTTACTTGATGGATCTCAATGATGATGGGCGTTTAAGGAATGTGTTCTGGGTAGATGCTAGGTCTAGGGCGGCATGTGGTTACTTTGGTGATGTTATATATTTTGACAACACATATTTGTCAAACAAATATGAGATACCACTTGTGGCATTTGTGGGAATAAATCACCATGGGCAATCGGTATTGCTAGGTTGTGCCTTGCTTGCTGGGGAAACAACAGAATCTTATATTTGGTTGTTCAAAGCTTGGCTTACATGTGTGTCAGGACGATCTCCACAAACATTTATTACTGATAGGTGCAAGGCTTTGCAGAGTGCAATTGCAGAGGTATTTCCAAGATGTCATCATCGTTTTGGTTTGTCTCACATCATTAAGAAAGTTCCAGAAAAATTGGGAGGATTGCGCAACTATGATACCATTAGGAAGACATTGATTAAAGCAGTTTATGAAACTCTAAAGGTGATTGAATTTGAAGCAGCTTGGGGGTTCATGATTCAGCGTTTTGGAATTAGGGATCATGAGTGGCTTCGATCTTTGTATGAAGACCGATTTCGGTGGGCTCCAGTATATTTGAAAGAGACATCTTTTGCTGGGATGTCAACTGCACGTCCAGGTGAAACCTTAAGTCCATTTTTCGACAGATACGTACACAAACAAACCCCGCTGAAAGAATTTCTTGATAAGTATGAATTGGCCCTACAAAAGAAGCATAAGGAAGAAGCTCTTGCAGATATTGAGTCAAGAAGCTCAAGTCCCACATTGAGAACAAGATGTTCTTTTGAGTTACAGCTCTCAAAAGTTTACACAAGAGAAATATTCAAGAAGTTTCAGTTTGAAGTGGAGGAGATGTATTCTTGTTTTAGCACTACACAGTTACACATTGATGGGCCAATCATAATATTCTTGGTCAAGGAGCGTGTTATGGCTGACGGAAACAGGCGAGAGATAAGAGATTATGAAGTTCTGTACAACCGAACAGCAGGTGAGGTTCGATGCATTTGCAGTTGCTTTAACTTCTACGGGTATTTATGTCGGCATGCGTTGTGTGTGCTCAACTTTAATGGAGTGGAGGAAATCCCTTCCAAGTACATTTTGCCACGATGGAAAAAGGATTACAAGCGTTTATATATTCCAGATCAGGGTTCCAATAATTTTGATGTTACTGACCGTGTGCAATGGTTCAATCAGTTGTATAGAAGTGCGTTGCAAATTGTAGAGGAAGGTGCAATTTCTCTTGACCATTACAAAGCAGCATTGCAAGCATTTGAAGAGTCATTGAATAGAGTACATGATGTAGAAGACAAGCATGAATAACTTGTAATGATAAGGTGCAACATCTTTTGTAATTATAACTTCAGTGTTATTCTTTCCTCCTCTCTTTTCCATACCCTTCAATCTGTTATCTGTGCAGAATGTGGATGCCATAAATAAGCAGGGGCTATGGGGTCAGCTTGTATGTATATTTTCCTCATCTATATTTATGCAGTCATAGAATCACCAGGTTTAGAATCGTATTGCGATTGTCTATGCCATTTTGCACAAATTGCCTATACCATAGTCACAGGTCGTACTAAATACATTTCATAAAGAGAGGGGGGGGGGGGGGAAGTAAAGGAAAGAAAGAACCATTAGAAACATGATGCTTAACCATCAGTTATTCAATTATTAGCTTATTGGTTATATTGGTGGGAATCAAATTCTAGAATTATCTTAATCCTAACTTATTATCTATCCACTTGCACCACTTGGGCTAATCTCATTAGTTTTGTGAGGATAGCGCCGGAACATTAAACAAGGGTGACAAGCGAATTTACCATCCATCACACCCACACCTAATAGTGGTTTGTTGAATAGTTAAATAGTATGTTTTTCTATGGCAAAAAAAAGATAGTATGTTTTTCTTTATTATTTTTGGCATATCCACACTTCAGATGCCCATACGGAAGAATTTTATTTTATAAACATCCAAAATATTCTCTTGTCAAGTTGTAAATCTAAATTAATAATTAAAGTTATGCTGGACCAAGGGTTTAAATTTCGAAGTTTTCGGCGAAATTTCGCCGAAAATTTCGTTTTTTCGGGGGTCCGAAATTTTAACACCAATTCGACCGAATTTCGGTAAATTTCGGCGAAATATTCGAAATTTCGCCGAAATTTCGGGCGAAATTTCGAATACCCTTAAATGCAAAATTTTCTGAATTTGAGAGAAATTTCGTGGAAATTTAGGGAAATTTCCACGAAATTTCCCAGCTAACCCGTAACCCAGAGGACACAACCCTCATATTCTCACCTGCACAGTCGGCCAGTCGCACACCCTTCTCGATCTGCAGCGCCGCCGTCGCCTCTGTCGATCTGCAACGCCGTCGCTCGCCTCTCGAGATCTGCAGCGCCGCCGGCTCGCCTCTCTCCTCCGTCTTCTCGGACTGGACTGAAGGCCGAAGTCATCGATCTCTCTCTTCTCTCTCTATCTTCTCGGACTGCTCTGTCTCCGGCCACCTTCGGCCTGGCCACCTCGAAGCCACGCCGAGTCTCCGACCTCTCTCTCTCTTAAGTCTGAACCCCGAAATCAGTTTGGATTTTGGGTATTTGGGTTGATTTTTTTACTGAACTTACTGTGTCTGTAAGTCTGTATTCTACTATTCTGTAAGTAATATACTTAAGTTAGAAACAAGGACTTAGAAATACTATGTTATGTTGTTCTCGAGCATGCTTGTTTGGGCTCCCCCCATTTTCTTTGCGGTCTTCTTGCTTTTTCTTTGGGCTTCATGTTTGCTTAATGAGAGATCCATTCACTGATTCACCAAAGAAAAAAAATATATATATATATT
This sequence comes from Dryas octopetala, assembly GCF_963921425.1. Taxonomy (NCBI): domain Eukaryota; kingdom Viridiplantae; phylum Streptophyta; class Magnoliopsida; order Rosales; family Rosaceae; genus Dryas; species Dryas octopetala. Next base: position 13,417,983 of record NC_141369.1, read on the forward strand.
TTTTTTAATTGCTATTTTTTTTTTTGTCTAAATATAATTGCTAACTTAGAAGTTAGAATATATTATCAATTTATCATTGATTTAAGTAATATATTACTGTAAATATTGATTTAAGTTACAAAGTTACTTAAGTTTGGGACCTTGGGTTGAATCGGTTGATTAGTCAGTTAGTCACTTACAAATTTACAATTTACAAACTTACAAAGTTATAAATTTAGAATATATTATCAATTTATCATTACCTATTAATATTTAAGGATCAGAATTAATTGTATGATTTTGGGTTGATTTATATAAGATAAATTATATTGATATTGGGTTGATTTATATAGATTTAGAATTAATTGTATGATTTTGGGTTGATTTTGTTTTGTATAATTTGTATGATTTTGGGTTAATTTTGAATCTTTAATCGTATAATTTTGGAATTGATTGTATAATTTTAGGTTGATTTTGATTTGTATGATTTGTGTAATTTGTATGATATATAAATATTGATATGGAACTATGGAAGTTGAAAGTGGTGATATGATATGGAATTGGAATTGGTATGATTTGTTAATAATTAATATGGAATTTGTATGATTTGTTAATAGTAATAATCTAATATGTATCATGTATAATTTGTTATTGAAGTAATTATTAATTAGTGAAGCATTTTTTTAACAGTATTTGCCTCCAGTGCGCAGTATATTCATCACATATCACATGAAACCTACCATATAATTTGGTTTTTTTCAATGTTTTTTATCAATGTAGTAGATAATATGTTAAATAAACATATGGTGAAGTTTCATTCAAAATTTCCGTATTTTGATAATAATTTCCGTCGTTTCCGTCGAATTTTTGTCGAAATTTAAAAATCTTCGAAATTTCCGTCGAAATTTCCATCGAAATTTCCATCGAAATTTCCTCGAAATCCGAAATTTTATTCCTTGTGCTGGACAGACTGAATATGTGATGTAAATGTAACATAATATTGTTTGTTGCTAGACCATCTGGCAATAGCAACCAGAAAGTGAGGCTCATGAGTAAAATCATTATACAATCTTAAATTCGCCGGTGTTATAAATTGTGCTAAACACCGTATCAGCATAACGCATAATGTTATAATTACTAAATTACCCAAATCCAAGGCTGGCTGCATGGAAATCTATGATTTCTTGGACTAAAGTCTAAAGTGTAAACCCATAGAGGGGGCATTTCTGATATTTTACCGTAATATCATACTTCAGTTCGGTCGGACTGGCCAGTGGCCACTTTGTAAGTCACGCGCCACTCTTCTTTCTCCGCCAGTATACTTGCCGCGCGAGATCTCCTATCCGGATTCAGGTAACCATAAACCATCGAATTCTGATTCATTTTGTTAAAAGTTCTCCCCTTTGTTTGTTTCCCGAGAAAATTGCAGTATTCAAGAAAAGAAATCTGGGTTTGGATCCGTTGAGAACTTCAAGTGGGAAAATATTTGTGGTACAATAGGTAGAGTTTTTGATTTTGTAGCAGTAGCGGATAATAGCATATTTGTGGGGTTTTCTCACAAATATGATCAAAGTGAATGAGCTTCCATGAATGAGTTTTGATTTAGTGATATATTTGTGGTTCTGTCCTTTTATTGATCTTTGGATTTGGTTCGACAATGACAGATTTGAATTCCCTGTTTATGGGGTTTGATTGTATAAATTTATTGCATGTAAGGTGATTGAAACAATGCCTATTTGAAGGGTTCTTAATAGATATCTACTTTTTTCTTTTTCATTTTTTATTCATTTATTATTATTTATTTATACAATTTGTTAGAGTATCATCTTTTTATATATATTTTTTCCAAAATCAGTATTTATTTATCCAGAAATTAGGATATATTATGCCTACTATAAACATATCAGGTCTAATTAAAAAAAAAAAAAATTGTTTTCAATAATATCAACCAAATAAGTTTTCACAATTTTTAAAATTTAATACCAAACATGTTTTCAAATTTTTAAAACTCAAATTTTGAAAAAAAGTTGTAATTTTTTTAATTGAATACCAAACGGGACCCAAAACTCTGAATATCATTTGTATGTATATGACTTAATTCTCAAATTTGTCTAGTTTTGTTTCACTAATTTTATCTTAAATTAAATAGTTTAGTTTATGTTTGTCAAAATAACTTAAGAGTTGCACCTTGGTTGGTAGCTGAGAAAATGGAGTACAGTCTAGAAACAGGTTGTTGGACTCTTTGTTGTTTCAATTTTCCAACAATGTGAGAACAAGGTTACTGAACAATACCCAATTGGTGTTTGCTTTTCCAATTTATAATAATGCAAATTCTAGAATTCAAGATTGGTGCTTGGGTTTCTCGTTTTTAGGAGATAACTCTAGATTTGTAGGGTTAGGACTCCAGATGGTAGAGAAATCAGTAAACCATTACTAGCTTGGAGGATTTGTATTCAAATGTTCAATCCAGATGCTGATTCTAATGGGAAATTTTTTGAGAGATTTTCTTTGAGAGTTTGAAAGTGGAGGACAATGAATTTGTAGACCGGGTTATGAAATAATGTATTTATGCTAATCCTATTTGGCTTTGACTTGATCTTACTAATTTCGTTTTCTTATCTCCCTTTCTTTATTAACTGGTATCTTGGTATTATATCTGGTTGTAGATATGGATGAAGTTTCTCTCAACACCGAGCCAACGGGTGATGATGATGCTGATGAATATGAGATTGAAGGAGACTGTGCAATGACAGAGTTTATCAGTCAAACTGGCATTATCCAAGGAGAGAACCCTCTCCCTCCTGTTGTTGGAATGGAATTTGATTCTTATGAGGATGTTTATTACTTCTACAATTGCTATGCCAAGCAACATGGATTTGGGGTTAGAGTAAGCAACACATGGTATAGAAAGAGCAAGGAAAGATACAGAGGAAAACTTAGCTGCAGTAGTGCAGGTTTCAAAAAGAAGAGTGAAGCAAATCGACCAAGGCCAGAGACTAGAACCGGTTGTCCAGCGATGATAAAATTCAGGTTAATGGACTCCAACAGGTGGAGAATTATTGAAGTTGAGCTTGAGCACAACCACTTGATTAGCCTAGCAAGTGGAAAATTTTATAAATCCCACAAGAGCGTAGGTGTTGGAACCAAAAGAATGTTGCAGTTAGATACTTCTGAAGAAGTACAAAAGATCAGGCTATTCCGAACAGTGATTGTTGATTCTGAGGGTAGTGGAAGTATAGATGTTGATGAAGGAGAATCTGGGAATAGAGTTGACTACTCTAATCAATTGAAGCTTAAAGAAGGAGATGCTCAAGCTATTCAGAATTACTTTTCTCGCTTGCAATTAATGGATCCAAACTTCTTTTATGTGGTGGATCTAAATGAGAAAGGATGCTTGAGAAATTTGTTTTGGGCTGATGCTAGGACTAGGGTTGCTTACAGTTATTTCTCTGACGTAGTTGCCATTGACACTACATGCTTGGAAAATAAATTTGAAGTTCCACTTGTCTCATTTATTGGAGTAAATCATCATGGACAATCTGTGCTGCTGGGTTGTGGTTTACTTGCAGGTGGGACAATTGAATCCTATACATGGTTGTTTAGAGCTTGGCTTACATGCATATTGGGACGCCCTCCACAAGCCATCATTTCTGACCAATGTAGGATTTTGCAAGCTGCTATTGCTGATGTTTTCCCTAGAGCTTCTCATTGTCTTTGCTTATCGCATATAATGCAAAAGGTTTCAGAAAATTTGGGAGGGTTGTTTGAGTATGAAGCAATTAAAGCAGCTTTGGGTAGAGCAGTTTACTACTCTCTGAGGGTGGAGGAATTTGAAGCAGCTTGGGAGGATATGGTCCAGCGTCACGGAATTAGAGATCATAAATGGCTTCAAGCATTATATGAAGATCGGAAACGCTGGGTTCCAGTGTATTTGAAGGATATATTTCTGGCAGGGATGTTCCCTATGCAACCAAGTGAGATTGTCTCTTCATATTTTGAAGAATTTCTGGATAAAAATACTTCTTTGAAGGAATTTTTAGATAAGTATGATCAAGCTCTGCAGGCACATCATCAACTGGAAGCGTTGGCAGATTTGGATTCAAGAAATTCAAGTTATATGTTGAAATCAAGATGTTATTTTGAGTTGCAACTCTCAAAATTGTACACTAATGACATCTTGAGGAAGTTTGAAAAGGAGGTAGAGGGAATGTACTCTTGTTTTAGCACCAGACAATTGAATGCTGATGGGCCAATAATAACATACATAGTAAAGGAACAAACCGAAGTTGATGGAAATAGGAGGGAGATGAGAGATTATGAGGTTTTGTATAATCCTTCTGAGATGGAGGTCCTTTGCATCTGTGGCATGTTCAACTTGAGAGGATATTTATGCAGGCACGCCCTATCTGTCCTTAACCAAATTGGTATCGAGGAAATTCCAGCTCAATACATTATTTCACGATGGAGAAAGGATATGAAACGCAATTATATTTTTGATCACAGCTGCAGTGGCATTGATATTAATAACCCAGTTCACAGGTATGATCGTTTATATAAATGCATTGTACAAGTTGTGGAGGAAGGGAGGAAATCACAAGACCGTTACAAAATTGCATTTCAGGCATTGGATGAGATATTGAACAAGCTTTGTCTTACTGAAGATCCCGCTCTGTAAAGTATAAAGTTAGAGAATGAATGGTGTAATACATAAAATTAAGGCACCATCTCTGTGTAGCTGGAAATTTCTGTACAATACAAAGCAGTCTTTCTCTATGTCATTTATTTTTGTATTGATTCTCATTTTAGTGGTTGGATAAGAGCTAAGAAGTTCATTACCATAAAAAAAAAAATAATAATAATAACAAAAATTAAGAAATTAAGAAATTTAAAAAAAAAAAAAAGTTCTGAGAACACCAAGCTCCAAACAACAGCCCTCAAGCGATTCTGATGGCAGCCAGGCCATTATAGCATACACAGATTACATTTCCAATTGTAAATTATCAGATCATTTGCCCAAGAATGTTACCAATTCTGCAAACCAGGCTCACAAGCATACTTGACGGAAGAATTGCTACCAACACATACATATTTTTCAGCTCCCACGGCATTAATTTTGAAAACCTCTGCCATTTTGCTTTTTCTGTTTTTTAGGCAATTTAAGAGGCATTATCCAGACTTGGATGAAGAAGTTAGCAAAGCAGAATTGCATAGTCTGGCAGGATATACGATCTCATTCCAAAGTACAGAATTATGAACACCATAGTGCTCAGAGAAAAAAACTGAACAACCACTCGTATCCTACACTCACGACTAAAGGGACCTGCCAAATTGGGTCTTTATTTTGTCAAACATCTGACTATCACCAGACCTTCTGAATCTTCGAACTTCAGTTGTGCAACAGTTTGATACTTCTACAGACCAAATGTATGCCCAGAATAACAGAAATGTGTTAAGAATCTGACCTTTGCAAATATTGAGGTTATATTTTACTTTCATAACAATTCAAGAAGGCATTTCATGACCAGAACTTCTACAAACAGAATGTAGAGGGATGAGCATATATACAAAGAAAATGAGTCACAGGTCTAAAATTCCATTGTTACAATACAATGACAGCTTGTAGAGCTACTAAAGCCAAAAATCAGTACTACTTTGTCAAGACATATCAAACTGACCATTTAAAAAAAGTTCTAAATTTAACCACAAATGGCAAACCCACCGAAATCCTTCAACTAGACCCTTGGTCAAGTACAGGAAGTCTGCAATGTAGACTGATTGATTTATCAGTTTGATGGGAACCAGGAATGAAAAATTGGAAGATCACAGTCAAGCAAGCTCCTTGTGGGGCAATCCCATAGAAAGTGCAGTCTGGCTTAGCCAAATAGCACTGGAGGCTCTTCCCAAAATGCTTCACACTCACTTGCACAGACTGAGCATCTCCCCTTAAAACTGCCCTTGCTGACCGAGTCTGAGCACTCAGGTTTCGATCTTCAGGTGGAGCATCAGCTCGCTCACCGATGACCGAAAGCTTCTGAAACTCAGCACCAAGTGTGATTAATGTTGTCGAAATCTGAATGTGTAAATCCCCATACTTGCTTATGGAAATATTAAGCAAATCACCAACATGCCTCATCCGATCCACAAAGTTTTGCAACTGATTCAAATCTGGAACCTGAACCAGAGTCTGAGGCAAATCCTGAGCCATATCAAGAGCAGTTTGAAGTTCAAGAACCTGAGCTCTAGACAAAGGTTTTGAGATTGGAACATCCTGAATTACTGCAGATTTATAACCCTTGGTCTCAAAGGTAAGGAAAGGCATTGGTTGGGTAGAATTTGGAGGTAGCTTCTTCACCAATTTAATCTGGAGGCGATTGGCTGTGGGTCCGTTTCCAAATTCAGTACATATGCTGACACTGCTACGAAGAGCACGGTGTAGAAGAGAAATGTCTATTGCAAAGGCAATGCGATCCTCATTCTGGCTGGAGATGCGGTAGTCATCAAAAAGAGCTTCTTTGCGAAACTGGGCAATGGATTGAATTCCATCGCCATTGAGAAGGTTGTGGAGGAAGATAGCATGGTCTCTATTAAGGTAGAGATGGCAAATCTTTCCCATCTTGTCTAGTGCTGGTAGGAACCTCTTTTCTAAGAGATTTACACCATTCTCTGTGAGAAATGCCTTGAACTTCATCTCTCTGTGTGTCTGTTATTGCCTCACTTCTCAGGAAAATGATTGGAGGCAAGACAAGGGTTAGTGTATGTATTCATCACTAAAAAATGTGATTATTCAATCTTAAGATGGTTCCTTAAAACATTAATTTTGGACGTAATGTTGTACATGCTGTATACACATCGATTAAAATGTACATACTGTGCAATTTTGGAATGTTCCCTGGATTTATTTTTGTTTGACACATAATATTTTTTTAAAAAGAAAAAAAAAAGCCTTAAAACAAGCAGAAAACTGCACAATTTCAAAATATCTGTGCTGTTGAATTCATTTTTTATATAAATGCTGCCATCAGTTCATTTCACCCTTCTATTCCATCTTAGAGGATGTGCCCATAGACTTAGCAATTAGCAGAGAATGCCTTACAGAAATAGTTAGGTACCTAAAGTCAATCAACCTAAATATAAAAAATTTAAAACAAAATTCATATGCTAATCATAGTTAAATCCAGTCTCTAAATGTAATAATGCATTTAACTGATTCCTAATTTGTAATTTGATTATATAACAGTACAACAATATAGCATACGCTCCTATAACCAAGACAGTGAAAATTACAATGCCCAATTACTTTTTAATGACGATTCATCTGAGAAGACCATAACAAGCTACTATAAAGATAAAGTGTCATTTCTTTGCCGTCTGTTTGGGTGCCGAGAAAATTGAGCAGTTTTTCGACAATTATGTGTTTCTACTGTTTTAAGAATTAAGAGATTTGCAGAAATCTATAATTACTGTCTTACATTTTCTAGCAAAACAAACACAGGGTTCAGGGTTTTTGAATCTAACCTTTGGGGACTTGGGCTCCGTCAAGAAGTGAAGCTTTGAAAGCACCTCTGGTCCTCTGCTGTTGGATTCTGAGACTGGGCTGGCGCCAATGCGCTCGTCTATAAAAAAGGGACAGCTTTGGAAATGAAGTAGACTGCGAGGGTAAATTTGGAATAGCAAGATTAGCCAGGACTGCGGCAAGTTATTTGAAATATACCATTTTGACCTTTCTTTTTGTTCCCTAAACGACATACCGTTTCTGGAGTTAGGAAACCACAAGTAGTATTTCTGTCAGAAACAGATTTTCTATCAAATTTTTAAATAGTTAAATTAGATTGACGGTCAAGGTCTATTTGTCCGTATATTTTTCATCCAATCCATGCAATCAAATTATCTATATTTGTAGTGTTATGGTCAAGTAGTAACTTACTAAAATATTTTAATGAATTTGAGAAGATAACTTCATATCTAGTTGCTTTATATATGTTGGATAAAATGTATCAGACTCTGATAACAATATGATGGGGTCATCATATAATAATGGGGTTCGTCACTTCTTTTAAAGCTCGGCGCAAAGTGATGAGTAAAATTTATATAGATCGGGTACATTATACCTGTTTCTCACAAAGATAGTATAGAACTCAAAAAAGGTTTTTGAATAGAACACTTCGCAGTTGTGAGAGGCAAGTACAATGTGTGTTTGTTCCACGCAAATCTTTTTTAAGACTGACTGACGGATTTTCCAACGAAGGAGATAGATGAATGGAAGCTAAAAGAGCATCCAAATCAAACAATAGAAGGACAAACAGAGCATCCAAATCATTTCTAATTTGACCATTAGGAACAATTTACATATTGGTTCTAAGTCATGAATGGCCATATTCTTCAAATTAAGTACTTATATGATGCCAGAGGAAATGTCACATCTCACTGGTGCAAAAATTCTAACATCAAATGCCCATTGGAGAAAGAAAGTTAAATCTCAAAGTTATACTCTATCCTTTATTAAACTGTCACCAATAATCTTCACATGAGCATGATCCCTTTCTGAAATGGTGGAACCTAGTTCCATCCCTAACAATTATTTCTCTATCATACACCTTGGAGACCAACTTTGCCATGCGGTGACAGTCCACACAGATTCTAAGGTTCTTCATGATTCTAAGTGTCACCCCAGGTTCTGAACTAATCAGCCCAAAGGCAATTGCTAACTTCTCACTATGCCTGTAAACTGAACTCTCCTTATCCTCCTCCCCTATGTCAAGAAAAACCTCAGATGTGTCAGGTGAATACCCTGCAAATTTCAAGTCTTTAACCATCTCAACTAACTTTGAATATATTTTTCCGGATTGAGGATGTGACTGGTCCCCGGCGACAAACTCATGAACAGTGCCATTCACCTCTATCAAGCTGCAACCAGGGGTCTTCTTAATTCCCTTATTCATCATCATTTGTCTTACTTCGCGCAAGTTTTCCCATTTATTGCAAGCTGCATATATATTGCACAAGAGAACATAAACAGCTCCGTTGTCAGGCTCCAACTCGAGCTTCTGCTTAGCTGCAATTTCAGCCAGTTCTGCATCTTTATGCATTCTACAAGCACCCAGAAGAGCTCCCCAGACAACTGAATTTGGTTTCATTGGCATATTCTGTATAACCTCGTATGCTTCTTTTAGATGTCCGGCTCGGCCAAGAAGATCCACCATGCACCCATAATGGGTAACAGTAGGCTCAATTCCATGTTGGGTGATCATACTAGCAAAAAGCTTTCTTCCTTTGTCTACCATGCCAGAGTGAGTACACGCAGAAAGAACACCAATGTAAGTTATCCTGTCTGGAGCTATTAAAGATTCCAGCATTTGAGAGAACTTGTCAAGAGCTTCCTTACCATATCCATTAATAGCAAGACCAACAATCATAGCCGTCCATGTAAATTTGTCCCTTTGAAGCATTGCATTAAAAACCCTTAGCGCTTTCTCAACATTTCCACACTTAAAATACATGTCTATTAAAGCATTTCTGACAAAGGTGTCATTCTTGATCTTGTTTTTGTCAATGTAAGTTTTTACCCAGTCTCCTAGCTCAAGTGCTCCTAGATGTGCACAAGCTGTTAGAATGCTTACCATGGTGTACTCATCTGGTTTTGTATTTGAAGTCTGCATCTCACGGAAAAGTTCCAAAGCCTCTTTAAACCGGTTCACCTGGATGTACCCATCAATTATGGCAGTCCATGAAATAGAGTCTCTTTCTGGCATCTCATTGAAGTAGTTTCGAGCTAAATCAACTTGTCCTGAATTTGCAAACCCTTTAACAATGGTAGTCCAAGAAATTACATCCCTAGTTTTCATATTTCCAAAAATCTCAAGCGCAATATTCATTTTCCCACAAGCTAAATACATATCAATCAAAGCATTTTCCAAAACTAAATTGGGTTCAATGAGGCACTCTTTGACATACTTATGGACCTGCTTGCCTGCATCTAAATCCTTCAATTTGGAGCAAGCTGAAAGCACCGAGACAAGAGTAACCGAAGTGGGCGATACTCCCTTTTCCTCCATGTCATTGAAAAGCTTCCTGGAATCATCAAACTTCTTGATTCTATTATACCCAGAGATCATTGCATTCCAAGCAGTAACATCCTTCTCATAAATCATATCAAAAACCCCACGTGCCATATCAATTAGACCACATAGAGAATACATATGCACCAAAGCATTTTGAACAAAAACATTAGAATCAAACCCATACTTCAACACATGAGCATGCAACTCTTTCCCACATTCCAATGCAATCCCACGCGTAAATCCCTTTAACAAGAACGGGAACGTATAACAGTCGGGCTTGACACTCATCCCCTGCATTGCTAAATACATAGAAACCCCATCTTGGGGGCAACGTATCCTACTGTAGCCTTTGATCATGGTGTTCCAAATAAAAATACTTGGTTCACAAATTGTATCAAACACGCGACGGGCATAGTTCATGTCACCAAATTCATGGGTACAACAAAAGACTATGATTCTGTTTTGCACGATTGGGTGTGATGTGAGGCCTGTTTTGAATGTTTGGGCATGGATTTGCTTGAGTTGGTCCATGGACTTGCAGCTTTCAAAGAGAGTAATTGGTGGGTTTTCAAAAGTGTGAAGGTGGGTGTGTGTGGACAAGTGGGTTGGAGCTATGGATGCCATAGAGATCATTTTGTTGAAGGTTAAAGAATGGTGAATTGAAAAGCTTAAAGATGAGTAGAGCCAATGAGTTTTGGAGGCAAGTGAGAATGGCATATAAAGACACCAGATATTGCATGGATTTTCTCTTGGATATATATTTGATAAAATGTGAAAAGAGAGACCTATTTGCATATGTAAACAGTTTGATAAGGTATTTTCAGTCTCAAATTTTGGTGAAGTTTCAAATCTTAGTAGATGTGTTTGATTAATTTTCCTTCTTTAGAAATAAAAGAAACCAACATGAAAAAGGATAGAAGAAGGGGGTACATATCCTCTTATATTAATTCGAAATTTCTATTTAGAAAATGGGGTATTTTTAGATAATTTTTAAATTCTTATTTGAAAAACTGAACTACCAAACAAGTTTTCACAAAAAATCTGAGATGTTGTTTTTAAAAATAAAAAACAGTTTTTAAATCAAATACCAAACGGGGCCTTACTGCTCGCACATATTTTTTACCCTGAAATTTACTGCACTTCTGACCATAACATCTTATTCAGTACATTTTATTACACCAGCATGCATTTACTCTCTAATTATCAATCAACCAAAATAACTATGCATAAGAAAAGTAGTGAAATCAACCTTCTAAGAAGGTACCAGAATCAATGAAGAAACATGATTACACTGGCCCAATATATCTTGCATATGATTTACTAAATCCAAGAATGTAAACAATTCCTATACTAGTAACATAAAATTTGGAACTGTAAGCATCCTATAATGAGACCAAAAAAAAAAAAAAGTTAACTAGATCACTGAACATTAGGAATTATCAAAATGTGCCCATCAATGATCTACCTAAAAGAAAAAAATGAAACCAATGCCTAAAATTCCATTTTGACAATAGAATCAGAAACTTCAAGTGTTGGTGGGTGTGGTAACAATCCATATTGGAGCCAATCCTTAGCGCAGATAAGGGCCTCAAGATTCGCTGGACCCAACGAACTCCGGTAACTATCCATTTTTTTTATTTCAGTGTCAAACACAGAGTCAGAGGCAACGGTAGACACTGGTATCGACAAAATATCACAAGCCATCTTAGAGAGAGTTGGGTACTTCACTCTGTTCAGTTTCCACCAACCCAAAACATCAAAGTCTTGCACCCGGGGCAAAAGGGCCTCTTCCAGATACTGATCCAGTTCGCACTTCATTTGCTGGCCACCTGTGATATCAGAGATGTACATTTCAAAGTCTGAAAGCCCATCCACGGTAGGAAGAAGAGGCCCTTCTTGAGATTCTTCTTCGGATGGCTCTGCTTTGATGATGCCCTCACTCCCTTCTTCCAATAGTGTTTCTGGTAAAGTAAGCATTTGCATCATATATTCAAGGAAGAGTTCATGAAGACCATCGTCAACAATCCTAATCCATGTCTCAGCATTCTCACCATAGATTTTGGAGAAGGTGAACTCTACAAGTTTCATTTTGAACCTCGGATCCATAATTACAGCAATTGCTAAAACAAGGCAGCAGTTTTCCCAATACTTGTCAAACTTTTCATGTAAAGGTCTGACCAAGAAGCTGACAAAGGGATCCTCACTCATGGCTGCATGCATAAGTTCAATTTGAATTTGCGATACTTCTGGAAAGAATGCATTTGCAGAAGGGTATGCTGGGGTAGTCACAATGTTGGCTGCATCAAACAAATACTTCAAGTATGTGCATAGAGTTTCTACCTGCCTCCAATCCTCCATCGACACAATTATCTTGTAATCCGGATCGTATGTATCCAAGCAAGAAAATACTTCCCTCAATTCACAAGCAGCCACCAGCATATGATAAGTTGTGTCCCATTTGGTTTGGTCATCAATTAAAAGGTCCTTTGTGCTGGGAACTTGAAGTTGCTGCTTCAGCTGAATAAACTTTTCTTCATGGGATTCTGAAGTTTTCACATACTTAACACTTTCACGAATTTTCGTGATTGTTTCACACATTGCCCCTAGTGCATCTTGTGCAAGACGGCTAAGAACACGAGCATAGCAATTTCGTATCAATAACTGACTGTTGAGCATGTGTGGGTTCTTGACAGAAAGGAGCCCTTTAAGATTTCCAATTATGGTTTCATTCGAGAGGGACTGGTCAAGTGTGAGGGCAAACAGCCGGCCCTCCAGATGCCAGTGGGATAGGCAGGTCAAAATTGCTTGACTAAAGGTGTCACCTGAATCAGTAGATGGTACCATAACAACGTTAAGGATCTGACGATATGAATTCCAGTCACCATCAATGAAGTGTCCTGTTAAGAAAACATAGCCCAGGTTCTGATTTGAAGTCCACAAGTCCACTGTAAGGCTGATCCGTCCAGGAGTTCCACTGATAAGATTCAAAAGGCTTTGCTTCTCTCTAAGGTAAATAGCCACGCATTCATCTTGAATAGTGTTCAAGCTTGCCATATTGAACAGAGGTTGAAGAGTTCGAACAAAATTAATAAATCCTTGTTGTTCAACAATGTGAAGTGGATACTCATGCATAATGATCATCTTTGCAATCTCATGGTTGCAGCTGTCCTGATCAAAAGAGATGCTCCCATATCCAGAACTTGCTCTGTAGCGTCTTTTTGGTGCATCAGTAGCCCCAGTTTTGGAGCCTGGTGAAAACGGAGTAAGCTGATTTTTCTGACGGCTTACTGGGCAGATTCCCAAGGCAATATGTCGTTTTAGGTGGCTTGTACCTGCCAGCTTTGAACCAGTAATGTACGCAAAAGATCTTTTGCACTGCTTACAGCAAGCCCTAGTACATCCAGCCCCAACAGTTTCAATTGTGAAGTGCTCCCAGACAATAGACTTCTTTCTCCTGCGCTTGTTCGGCTGGGTATCTGAACTGGGTACCCCATTATTATCAGTTGGGGTTGTAGGAGCATCCATCTCCAAGTAAGCAGGTGCAGTACTGTAACAGAGAATAAACAGATGTCACAAGAACAACCCATTTGATCTACCAGTAAAAGAAGAAAGCAAGACAAATTCAGCATCAGATAACAAAAAATCAGAAAAGAAAATAATATGAAATTTCAGGACACACATGGGTAAGAGGGATTAGGGCCAATCAGCTATGGCAATCCATAGGTTTGCTCTAATGACCTGGAAACTCGGTAAGCTAGCAGGAGTGCAGGGCTTACTTCACAAGGCACACCTTATGGCTCCAGTTAGAATTGCACTACTTGTCACAAGAAACACTAATACGTAACCACTTGCAATCCCAGTCATACAATCCTAAACATAATATATCTTATTACAATCTAAAACATTTTCATTTAAACATGTCAAGATTTCCCATTTAAACATGCCTAACACTAATCTGACTATGTGAAATACACCGCCACCATATTTATATGACTAGAACTTAGGACCTAAACCTTTACCCACCCCTCCCAATGCCACTTGAGCTAAAGCTCTTGGACCTACACTGCCGCCATTTTGCTTTGAGGAACAGACATGGTGAGTTCCAGTAACCATTCTGTGTGACACCGGCAGTATTCACAGTGAAGGATTGATCAGTAGAACAACCCATGAAAACGAATTAACATGAGCACATCCCAACAATATGACAAGGTTTTTCTTTTCTATTTGTTTTTTATTTTCACATCCCATGACAATTAATTAACATGAGCATATCTCAACAAAATATGAAGCATTTCTTTTATGTTCTTCTCTCCCTCCTATTTCTAATAGGGATTATCAAGCAAAGCCAAACCAACAATCAACCATAAAGTAACATCAGAACAAGTTCATTATAAATAAATAAAGTACATGTTTCATCTGCACCCTTACAATAGAAATGTAAAGAAGGTGCCAATACAGATCTTTTTTCATATTACTGGGAACCAAAGTTTTCTCCACAGGCTGTTAGTAGACCAAGGATTTTACCCACATGAACCCAACTACAAAGAGATTTGTTATAATGGAAGTCTAAAACATAGCATATCGACCTAGTGGCAGATAAATCTTACTCAGGTTCAACATAAAGATGCAAAATGCATCAGCAAATGCAGGAACTACAGAGAAATAGTCATTCCAATCATTCATCACCTAAAAACATGAGCACCACAATTCCAAGTACATAGAGATACAACATGACTCATTCTTATTCTGCAGCTTCCACCAAACCACACTAAGCAACATGGCATGACAAGTAAATCCATTCGAGGGCAACTTTTTAAATTGAATGATGAATTTCCACAATACGTTATTAGTTGAATTATCAATCACTCTCATATGTAGACAAACTTACAAGTGTATTGGAATAAATATTTTATTTTAAAAAAAAAAACCCTGTTCAAGACAGAGCAGAGATTATAGTGTAACCAAGACCAAGTATTTATAACTTAAGCCTTTCAATTACCCCCCGACCATGTGTTTCATTATAGGCCATTTAAAAAAAAAAAGCGCCCACTGGCTACTGAGTACAGAGTACAGACACAGAGAGTGACACACATGACACATGTAAGTAGATAACATGCATTTGTCGTACTGAATACCCAATTAGAAAACTTGTCCATCCTAAAAACTCAGCCCTGCTACACGTGACTTGTACCTTGTGCTGCAAGTACAAACTATTTATGCTAAAAGAAATTGTACCTTGCACATTCTATACCATCAAAAAGTAGATTAAAAAGGCATTCCGAGGATTGTTTGAAGTTCTTCGACCATTTACGGCACATATTTACTTAAGAACAAAACAAAATAAAGAAAGTAATAGTTAATTACGCTTCAGCAGCAACCAAAACTAAAACTTAAACCCTAAAAACACAATTACTCACTCCGTAATTTAGGAACCCATAAACACATACCTGCATATTATATACATACATGCGTACATACATACATACAGCCACAGAAGTTAAACAATGATAGAGCCCTATAACTTGAAAATTTATTTGAAGAAAGAAAAAGAACTTTGAAAAAACCCAGAAAGTTTAATAATTCATTGACAGTAAATGGAACCCCCAAAAAAATCCAAACATTCACAAGTACAAAAACACGGAAAATTAACATATTCAAGATCTAAATTTCTGAAAACGAAGAGGATAATAAAAAGAAAAAAAAAAGTTTCTCACCTGTAAATCGCAGCCCGGTGAATCCACAAGCGGCCTCTGCAACTCGAAATTTGAATATTATTTAATTCCGAATCGGAAAAAGAAAAAATTTGAAAAATTGGGAGGTCGGAGAAGACGAAGTTGATGGGCTTGAGGTCGAAGGTTTTGAGCTTTCGGAGGAAAAACCCTAATGGACCTAAAAAAAACTAGGGCTATGAACTCTTAGGCCTTTTTGCGTAGTTTGGGATTCAAAGAAAGAAAGGACTCGGTTTTGCGGCTTTGGGGTCCATTTTATATAAATTTGGGTGATGGACCATTTGACCCATCCCTGTGGTCGTACACATAGAGCCCACCTTCGGTTTGATAGATCTCGACCGTTCATTTTGTGGATCCCCAATCTGACTAGGAGTTTGGTTTTGCCGTGGGGAGTAAGAAACGGCTGGGTAAGGAAAGTTGTAGTTGTGACCAAAGGGGATTCGCCACGTGGTTTTACTGTATGTTCGTATTGGCTTATCTTTTAGTCAAAAGGTTAAAGTACGCCCAAACAAACCTCGCAGAAGTTCTTTATTTTTGGTCGACATAAAAAGTACGCCCTTTTCTTTTGTTATTTAATTTTGTTAGGGAAAAAAGGGAGAGGTTGAAACATGTGAGGTTTAATCCTAAATTTAAATGTATTACTCTTCTATAATTCTCGATATGAAATGTTTGAATTTCTTGAAAATTAAGGTACACATGATGAAAATATCTCGTATATGCATTCAAAATTAATTCGAATGTTCATCAAATCTGTTTTCTCAGCCCACAAAAAATCTTAATAGAAAAATTGTTCTTAATAATTTAATTTTAAACTGTCATGGATACCAACACTTGTGGTATATATGCATTCCCATTATTTAAGTGAAATCTTAGGTTTGTCCTAATGAAGTGGGTTTCATTAGGACAAACCTAAGAATTCCATAACAGAGAACTAAGGCATTTCTCTACCTTTAGAGGCAAAAGCTCACCAACATATATGACCAGGCCGATACCAAAGCCATTCCATCAATCAAAGAAAAGACACCATTGAAGGCTAAAGATTAGAGTAAGTTGAACCAATATATACTAATTAAATGCAAAATCCACATATATGTAGAACACAATTACATATTGTCCTAGTAGCTAATTAAGCATAGATAATTAAACAACAGATCGAAAAAGTCCTGGGTTGTGCCATGTTCTCCCACAGCTTTCTTAAACTTCTTTCTAAATTAATTTGCCACAGCAAGCTAAAAGAGGAAGAAGAAGTTCAAGAAAGCTGTGGAAAAGCATGACAGGACTTGCATTGCATACTCTCTTCTCTAATTTGTGATCCTTTGATATGATAGAGATGGTCTTCACTTGTAGGGACAGTCTCACTCTGCCTCTTTTTGTTGTAATTTGAGTGTGTTATATACACCGGCCAAAAAAAAACAAGAGTGTGTGATATATATACAACAGAAAGTGTAGAAAGAGAGACTGTCCTTGCCAGTCAAGACTAAAACTAAAAAAACAAGAAAAAAAAAAAAAAAAAAAAAAAAGTACACCAGCACACTTTTTGTGTGAGTAGTGTCCAGTAAGGGCAGATGTGCAGGTGAGATAGGTGAAAAGAATTGTGCTGCATCCAATAATGCATGCAGAACTAACTTTCTATTCCGTACTATGCATCAATATGGGGGATGTGGGGTTTTGTACTTGGTTGTTTTTCTTCTTTTTATATGGAGAAAAGGACATTTGAACTAGAGGTCTAGAACTTAACTAATATAATGGAGATAAATATCATTAGATCAATTATTAGTTAATTTCTACAAAGTGATTAATATGTGAATAAAACTTGTATTCTTTTAAACATATTTAAGTTTTTTCTATTTATTTTAATTTGGTTTTATAGAGTAAGGCAGGAGAGATGGTCTCAATAGTATTACGATGTGTTGAGAAATGTATTCAAATATCACATTTTCATAATACATTTTAAAATATTAATGCAAGAGACATTAAATTTGTGCATCAAGTGATGTGACAACACATATGTTAATAATCTAATTGGTAAAAGTAAGTTAAATTTAGAGTGAAACTCTTATTTGATTAAATTAAATAATAACTTGCACACATCATGTAATGAACAAATTTGGTGTTCATAGCCGTACTCATTTAGTATTCTCATTCTTAGACCAAGTACATGCATGACCCACTTCTCGAAACGCAACTCTTTCAAATATGAACCAATAGGAAAAAAGAGAAAAAAGCAAGTATGCCATATGAATTTTTGAGTTTAAGATTTTGAAGGGGAGGAATACACACTTTGGCTGAACACTGCTTCAGATTTATTAAGTGAAAATTAAAATTTTATGGAACAGTTCTATATGTTTTATATGTATGTCTTTTTTATCACGTGACTTATATGACAAATCACGTGATGAGAGAAATAGACACAATGAATGTATAAAACTATTGCATAAAAGTTTTTCTTAATTCATTAGTTCCACAACAAGTGAAATCACAAAATGAAGAAGAGACAATACATAGAGAAAAGATAAATAAAAACTAGAGAAGTGAGAAAAAAATAATAATAATTAAGAGAGACAAGAAAGACTAGAGAGAGGGAGAAAAAAAAAAAAAAAAAAACCTTTCACGTACAGCCTTGAATCTTGATATACTAGTTTGGTAAATATTTTAAAATCACAACATTATTAGAAGGTTAGAATCAAGAAGTAAAATTTCGGTTTCGAGGAAATTTTGACGGAAATTTTTGCGAAAATTTCGATTTCGACAAAATTAGATAAAAATGACGGAAATTGCTATCAAAATACAGAAATTTTGAATGAAACTTGACCATATGTTTATTTAATATATTATCTACTACATTGATAACAAATATTGAAGAAACCAAATTATATAGTATGTTTCATATGATATAAGGTTAATATAATGCGCGCCGGAAGTAAATATTATTAAAAAAATAGGTCACTAATTAATAATTATATAAATAACAACTCAAATTTATTTATATTACAATATTAAATTATGAATTAAATAAGTATTCAATAAAATGAATATAATGCGTGTTGGAAGCAAATATTGTTAAATAAAAATGGTTCACTAATTAACAATTACATAAAAATGACCTCTTTTTAAGGGATATTTAATCATTTTGAATCCAATTGTCCTTAAAACATATGTGGACAAATAAGAAAAGTCTCATTTTAAATCCAATTGTCCTTCCTAATCTTCCAGCCGCCTCTCCCAGTTCCACTGTAACAATCCCAGATTTGTTCTCTCTCCTCCTTCTCCCTCTCGGATCTTTTCCTCCTTCCCCAATCTCCCTCTCTTCCTTTTCTCTCTCTTCTCTCTCCTCCCTCCCCAATAATTACTCTGTTCGATCTGCCACCCTCCTCCAGCAACGGCTGGCCTCTTCCTCCCCTATCTCCCTCTTGCTCTGCATCCTTAGCTCGAAAATTTTGGCGAAATTTTTTCAAAATTTAAACGAAATTAATATAGTATGGTGTTAAAATTTGAGTTAATTACACTTACACCCCCTGAGATTCATCGTCTTTTCACATACATCCCCTGGGCTTTCAAAAATTACACATACACCCCTTGAAGTTTTAAAACTATTGCATATAATCCCTTACAAGAAAAAAAAATAAATAAACAAAAAAAAAATATTTGTGTTGAGGTTGGACTTTACACCTTGAGTAATCTTATTAGGCCATTTAACCCCTTAGTATATTTTTTTGCATAATTTCTCATTATTTTTCGTCTCACTATAGGGGGTTATATACAACAATTTTGAAACCTCAGGGGGTGTATGTGTAATTATTGAAACCTCATGGGGTGTATGTGAAAAGACGATAAACTTCAGGGAGTGTAAGTGTAATTAACTCGTTAAAATTTCCATATCCCTAAAAAAAAAAAATTTTAATCCTTAGTTATAATTGAGTAAATTTCTCAATTGGTTTAAATTTGTCCCTTAAATTGACATATTAATGGGTGGTGGTTATTTTCACGATTTGATAACACTTATTGAAGTTAATGTGTTTGGGTTGACCATTACTTAATACGAACACATAAATGACAATATTCGCTGAACACAAATAAAAAAAAAGTTGGATTAGTGTCAAACATAAGTAACACGACTATGACATGATAAATACGTTTAACTAATATTTAAATGAATAATTTTTCTCATTTGTAATTTGCATGCATAGTCATTTTTATAATTATAGAGTTGTTTTTTAAATAGCTTTGTTAGTATCATGATTAAATATAAATTTATTTTATAAGTAATTCAAACATGAAAAATTTGGTTTAAAAATAAAAGAAATTGTGTTTAAATTTTTAGTTTACCGAGTTAATTACAGTAATAATCCATCAATTATACCCCGAGTATCACTATAGTTATTTTTGTAACTTTTGTGACATTTTCCATCTAAAACACTCATCTGTCACGCACGTGATTCTTATTTAAGGGGTATTTTCGTGCTCATAGTGCCCTACTCCTCCAACGTCTCATTTATCCCTTACATATTCATTCCACCCTTACCCATGTGTTGTTTCCATATTCTTCTCAATGATTTTGAAATTAATGTGTATAGGCTAGATGAGACGTTGAAGGAGAAGTAGGGCACTGTGAGAAAATATCATTTAAATATAGGTCACGTGCGTGGCATATGAATGTTTTAGACGGAAAATGTAATAGAATTTACAAAATAGACTAAAGTGGTACTTGTGCAAAGTTCATAAATAAATCTAAAATAAAATTCATAGATTAAAGTGATACTCAGAATATAATTCAAGATATATGCATTAACTCGAAGAAAATACGATTATAAATGAGTTGGATTAATGTTAAGTTATTTGACGCAATCGATTAAATAGGTTAAACTATAATTGACTAATGTTCAACATGAATACGAAATGACATTATACAAACACTACTCAACGAATTGCCAGGGCTTTACCAGTTCACGAAGTGGGTTATGTATAACAAAACTTCAAAATGGGCCTCCCTTCTCTTTTCATTTCGTTTGATGGCCCAAAATCAAATCAAATTGTTGTTACAAACAACCGACCATCAACCTTCACACTAGTAGCGGTAAAAACACAAACGACAGTCCCGACGCAACGAACCGAAAAATGAATCTGTACGCGCAGGACCTCTCTCTCATGGACTTCAACTTCAACTTCTCCGATCCCATTTCCGATCCCTTCTCTCAACGACCCACTTCTCTATTTTCCGATTCCCAAGCTGCCCCTCATGAAAACGACAACAACGACGACGATGCTACTGATGCCAGAGGCGGCAATTATGGCAATAAAAGAAACAAAAGCAAGCGCGTGGAGCGCAGTCGCAGCCCTCCCAAGTACCGCCACGACGGCACTTCACCTCTCCCTCTGGGCATGGATTGGAGCCCTCCTCCTCGGAAATGGGTACTCCATCTTTTCGGTTTTTGATCACGTTTTTATTTTTTATTTTTATTATGATATGTTTTTAGTTACTTTTATGGTTTTGCGGACACCCATTTGTGAAGTTTCAATTTTGTTTTTGAGTGAATCGTTTGGTTTGGGTTGGAATTTACAAATTGCTGATCTTTTTGGATTAATTATATTAAACGTTGAAATTTGATGATGTTTTTGATTAATCTATAGTTCTTGATTTTGAACTTAGTGTGACTCAAGAGGTGATCATGCCCTATAGTCTATGGTTTTAGATAATTACCAATCAAGTTATCTAATTTTGTTTCAGCCATGAAGCTATAAAGAGGACATGTGGTACTTAGAAGAGTAACAGCATTAGATAATTTGTTTATAGAACTAGTGACATGATACTGCAAAGGTCTGCCTGCGCATCTGAAAGCCCTGCGAGCATTAACTAGCACACATGCAATGAGTATGTTGTCGATGTTTTGTGGAGGTGTTAATGATGTGACATGGTTGTTGATTTGAGATAGAAGCTTAGGAGGAGAAGTTTTGGGGGGTAGAGGAATTGTTGAAGGATAATCAAAAGACTTTTAGGAGGGATAAGATGGAAAGGGTAAGGAGGAACTTATAAATCCATGCATTAATTATGGAAAGTATCTACCATCTAGTGAGGGAGAAAGAATAAGGAATTGTTAAATGGTTGCAGATGTTTGTAAATGTGTGCATAAGAGAAAGAAAGGGGCAGAGGATCAGCAAAAAATTCGTTAATTATTTCTGGGTGGGGGGGCAGGGAGAGGGAGGGAAAGAAATACCCCGAAGAATAGACGATAGTGAAGGAAAGTCATGTGTTGGGATGTTCTATCATCTATGCACATTTTCACACTGTAAAACGGGGGTTATGCAACAAAAAATGTTGCAGAAATCTTATAAATGGATTTTAGGTTGCATCTGAAATTCAAGATTTTGGAGATCTCCTAGAAATGATGTTGTGCCATTATGTAAGATTTAAGTGGTTTACAGAAAGAGAGATTCTATGACCTAAGTTACTATAGAGGTGAAATTAGCACACACACACATATATATATATTTGAGTATATTTGTTTTCATTCTCATGACCTAAGTTACAATAGGCATTTTAGTGCATTTAATTTTAGACTATTTTCATTCCCAGTGAAAAAAAAGTACGTTCAACTGTAGGTTTTTCAGTCATATGCTTGGGCGCTGAAGGTCCAAGTTTAAACATAGTGTATTTCTGGAGTTTATTTCCACCCAGCATGACTAGGAATGGTGGTGTAATACTTGTTTTTAGGTTGTTGACTAGTCTAGGTCTACTTGGTAATTACTATAGTTCAATTTTTTCTCCGTCGCTACAAAAATATGCCTATTGGTATCTGCTAATGGCATTGTTAAATATGGTGAATGATTTGTGTCTGTTTGATTATGTAATGTTGAATGGTAATTGGAAAAATTTAGGACAACCCCCCCCCCCCATCCCCAACACAATATGTCCGATATCTTTTGGCAGTTAGCTGAGACCAGTGCTTCAACTATGTAGTTACAGTGAAATATTTCCTGACCTGAACAGCAGACTGTATGTTACTCAGTTTTGTCAGTATTTGACAGATTTGGCTTTGCAGGCACAAGATTGTGCACGATTCTGTTTGTTTTCTTTTTATTTTTATATTAATATATTTTGGGTTTTGAATGAAGGATGGACGGGACTCCATTTGGCCACATAACCCTCATACAGGATGGAGTTACTGCGTCACAGTTCCTTCTTGGATTTTCCCGCCCAAATCAAGAGGTTCAGATCCTTTGGTGGTATATTTATAATTTTTTTTTAAGTTTTTAGTTTCTAAATGTAGACATGGTTTCTGTTTCGATTGTGACAAACATTTTCTAGATTCTAGTATATGTGCATGTGTGATACATTTTTATCTTATTTTTATTTTTTTTTAAATCTTTCTACCCCTTAGATGCTATTGTAAGGTTGGATAAATTTACCCTCTTCCAAGTTGGTTATATGTGCACTATTTTCTGATAAATTTGTACCTGTAACCTGTTTTATTTAATTTCTGTTTTAACATTCATAGAGAACAGTTTTATAGGGTTCAAGTTGGCATACAATCACCAGAAGGAATCACCACTACTCGAGGGATTTTAAGAAGATTTAGTGATTTTTTGAAGCTATTTTCTGAAGTAAGTGACATTTCTTTTTATGGAAAGTCTAATGTAAGTGACATTTGGTTTTAGATAAGTGTAAAGTAAGAGACAAATTGTATGTATTGTCATAAATATATGGAGTGCAAATGTGCAATTTAACAGAAACATTGAAAATAATAATAGTTTATTAACAATTCAGGTCAAAGGATCACTAGACATATCATTTATGATCTTTAGGATCAGTGATGCAAGATGATGGGAAAATAGATGATTATGTAATACGGATAATTGAAACAAGGTGGAAAAAATGGAGACAAGCTATTGGTATCTTATGTGCTAAAAGAATACTAAACAGATAAAAAAAGTAGTTCTATTGAATTAGGCTAATTTTTTTTCTTGCAACAATATGTTGGGGACTAAAGAAAGTGAAAGAGCAACGCATCCATGAAGTGGAAGTGAGAATGTTAAGATGGAAGGCATGAGGGAATAAAAATAAAAATTAAAAATCAATGCATTAGAGAAACATTCTGAAGTGGTACCTATTAGTGACAAGATAGGAGAAATGAGGTTTAGATGGTACAGATATATACATGTAGACCATTGGATGCACTTATAAGTTATAAGTTTTAGCTAAGGGAAAACTAGTTAAAGGAGATGGTAAATGACCAAAAGGCCGATCAAGACCCAGACTAACATTGAAAGAAATACAAAGAGATTAAAGATCTAAAAAAATTAGGAGATATTGCACAGAAAGGAGAAGAATGGAAGATTATTCATGTGGTTGATCCCGTATACTGGGACGAGGGTGAGGATGATGATGAGGATGATGACCTTCAAATGTGGCAATTTCTTATCTCATATTGATATTTCACTTTCCTCTTCTATGTATCTATGTTTGACTTTCATTATCCTATGCTTATTTAAACGTTATATATATATATATATATATATATCGATTCAGATTAAGGAGCTAACTAAAATGGTAACATTTTAGGTCCTTTCCTTAGATATAGACTGTTGCAATGAACACTAGGTCAAATACATATCAGCAAGCCATACTCATTTTTGGTTCCAGTTAGCTATCCATACTTGACCTAAGGGTTGAGATGCTGTTACTTAAGTTAGCTACTTACTAATCACCACCCACACACACACATATATGTATGTGCCTTTTGTGTTTCCATTTATTATAGATTTGAGTAATTTCAACTTTTTGTGGATTGTTGAGCAATCTCATTTGATATTGTCTGCTGTAGCTTAAAAAGACATTCCCCATGAAAGATCTGCCTCCAGCTCCTCCAAAGGGGTTTTTGAGAAAGAAAAGTCGGACACTATTGGAAGAGGTGGGTTACATCTTTCTCTTTCTTTCTTTTGGTCTAAAGTAATGGTACACTTCTCTTACCTTTATGAGTTTGTTTCTTTTCGAATTCAGAAATCAATGTAATTTAAGCTCTACTTGCTGAGATACATTTTTTATTTTTTATAGCAATACCTCATGTCAAAGTTGTTGATTGGATCATAGATTTTCATTCTCTTTATAGATAGTTGCAGAGGTCACTCATAAAAAATGATAGTTACAGAGGTTTTTTGAGACTTAGGCAGGTTTTCCACGGTCAATTAAAAACGAATTCTTGAAATCTTTATGGCTTTAGCTTTTTTTTTTTTCCCCAGTCTTAAGAGTACTCAAGCAGCTTAACTGTGCTGTAAGGATATTTGAAATCAGCTTCTTATTTTGTGGTAGTGAAAGCATAGCCTCTACTCTCTATATTACTAAATGTTAGCAAAGAAAAAAAAGAGTTCTATTTTGGGAGTGCACTATTGTGATATAGCTTTTCAAATTAGAGGCCAGTGTATCTTAAGACTTGAATATGTTATGTCTACTGAAGCTCATGAGCATTTGTGGTGATTTTGAGAAATTTTGAGGATGGATATGTGTGTGTGTGTGTGTATAATAAATATATATAGTTCAGAATGAAATAAATTGACCTAGATTTAGCTTTCAAATTATTGGTGTCCCTTATTTTAAAAATTGCTTTCATTCTGTCTGTTTGATTTGTCTAAATGTTTCAGTGCAAATTGGAGGAAATTTTTTACCATTAAAATGCTTTGATGACATCAAATAGTGTTCATCCTCTTATTCTCAAATTGGTTAGTTTGTTGCAGCGAAGGTGTTCTTTGGAGGATTGGATAGAAAAGTTATTGTCGGACATTGATTTATCAAGAAGCGTGTTGGTTGCAACCTTTCTTGAGCTTGAAGCTGCTGCGAGGTCTTGTAGGTGTATCCTTGATGCATCTTAGAAATAAAATTCTATCATGTATTTTCCTTTTTTGAATACATCCACCTGCTTATATTAGTTTTTGTTTCTCATGCTTTCAGCATTCCATGAAGTGAATCAGCAAATTTCAGATGCAAACTCTTCGACTAGTGGCGCAGCTCCATCATTTCTACTACCAGCCCACTCAGATCTTTCTTTGCTTGCTGCTAGTTCATCTATCACATCGGATTATGGTAATGAAACTCCATACGAGGCATCTGAGCTTGGAACACCCAGGCATGGAGATGATAGCCATGCTAATCTTGGCATGGAGCATTCAACATCTGAACAGGACTTAGTTGATTCAATGGAAACATCTGTTAAGTTTGGTCTATTTAACCGGAACTTTATTCAGGAAAGCCTAGAAAGGCTCTCCAGGCGGAAAATGCCTGGCAGAAGTTATGGCAATAGTACAGACAGGGACCGAGTAAGTGAGAATACCTCTGATGCCAAACCTCTTCGCATGGATGGAACAGAGTTCTTTTCAGAAGTAGAGGACTGCAAGCTAGATGGTCATGCTCGAAGGCTGTCGACAGAGAGTCTTGGAAGTGACTTGAGTTCTGTGAGAATTAGTGAAGCATCTAACTTGGGGGTCGCCAATTTACTTGGTGATGGCTCCCTTGATCTTCCTGAAAGTTCTGATGCTCCTAGAACTGCAGATACTCTTGTGAACTCAGATTTAAGGTTTTCAAGGGATTTACTAGTTGCTCTTCCATGTGATGAGCGACTTAAATTAAACAGGGTTCTAATTACTTTGCAGCAGAGACTAGCCACAGCAAAAACTGACATTGAGGATCTTATTGCAAGATTGAATCAAGAAGTTGCTGTGAGACAATTCCTCACGACAAAGGTATAATCTATAACAGTTAATACATGTTTGTTTCTAATATGGTACTGATTGACTGCATTATAGAACAAAGTCTGCTTCTATTCCCAGCCATTTGGTCCTCTATATTTACATACCTGGGATTGGGCTCTCCATTAGTCTCAGTTTTTTCCTTTTTTTCTTTAAATTTTAAAATTTTTTACTTATTATTCTTCCAATTGATAATATGGAAGCACTATTATTTGAATTATTATTCTAGAGGATTTCATGTCCCAGCCATGCATGGAAGTATAGGGGTGAAGTGCAGTTAATAAGTGAGGCAGTAAGAGCAAAGCCAAAGCTAAGTCAGATGCCAAGTCAAAGAATGAGCCAGCTGAAGATTAGTTAGTAGTTGTAACTAGTCACAGAAGTGGGGGAAAGAGAAGAACGATTATTGTATCAATAACAGCTACTGTGTAAGGTTACATTCATTCATTGAATGAAATTGCAAAGTTCTGTATAGGCTTCCAGTGGTGGCTCAAAACTTATGTTATTATTAACTTTGTTTTTTAAATTCTAGCAGATGGGTTTTTTTCGGGGCTTTTGTTGCACCAGACTAATAGTCTTGCTCATGTTTCGCATATCTGTTGTTGGTGTATCAAACTTAATGCAACTCAACCATTTTGTTTGGGAGAATTGAATTTGGGACATAACCTGTTCTTTTGATTGGTGCTTTGTATTCATAGTTGGGCAACTGCTTAAGATGTCTGAAAAGGATGCAGCAGATACTCAAAGGAATAAGCGTGGACTTAGTCTGCATTTTTATGTTTTCAATTAAGGATTGACCTATCTTGGTGAATTTTGGAATGGTTTCAAAATCATACTTTAACCCAATAGCTTGGCTGTAAGCTTCATAAAATTGTTGCTTAATGGGAATTTTCTCTTGTAGGTCAAAGATCTGGAAGTGGAACTTGAAACTACCAGACAGCATTGTAAAGAGAACATGCAGCAGGCGGTTTTAACTGAAAAAGACAGATTTACCCAAATGCAGTGGGATATGGAGGAACTCCGAAGGAAGTGCTTGGACTTGGAATTACAATTAAAATCTGAGCAGGTTTGCTCTTTCTACTACAATTTATTTATCTATCCTTGTCATTCAATATTGTGGGCCTTCTGTGGATGATGTTCAAGAATATTTCAGGATGCAAAGGCACATTCAGAGTCAACAAAAATATCTATTCTTCAGGAGAATGATATGTTGCTACAGGAGTTGGATGTCTCTAGGCAGCAACTTGTGAACTTGCAGAAATATCATGAACAGTTTGAGGTGAAATCAAAGACAGATGTAAAGCTACTTGTTAAAGAGGTCAAATCTCTTCGTAATTCACAGTCAGAATTAAAGCAGGAACTCAGTCGATTGATGAAAGAAAAATTGGAAGTCGAGGTAATGTCTCTGCTTCATTTGATTTTTGTAATGGATTACTAATATAAGTCTTGTCATCATTATCTTTTGAGACCCAAACTTTTGAAAAATTTAATCATATAATTTGGTAAACCGTTAGGGTTCCTCATCGTATGTATTAAATTACTATGAAGGATAGTTTTCTTAGACTAGTAGACATCCAACTGAATGGGTTTCGCCAAAGAACAAGACTCCACTTATCAGAATAAGAGAAATAAAAAAAATAAAGACACTGTGAGTGGACGTGAAAAGACTACCAATTCTTTTGGGCTTCCAATAATAGGAGATAAGGATGCCAAGTAGAAATTTAGTGTTTTTGCTCTGCTTAGGTCCATTTAATCAAAGTTCTGTATATCTCCTAAGCTTCTGAGTTTTCTCAGTTTGAGTTAAATTATACCTTTTCTTTAAGGGAAATACAAATTTAAACCGACCAAATATGTTGTTTCATGTTTATCTTTCAGAGGATTCTTCAAAAGGAAAAGCGAAGAATAGAGTGTGCAAATACTGCTAATGCAAAGTTACTGCATGAATGTGAAATTCTTCGCAATCGGCTTCAAGAATGTAGTGTTAATTTCCTCGTTGAAGAGGAAGATAAACTCATTTTGGATACTTCATCACCATCTGATGCTATAGATCTACTGACAACCTCTGACAATCGAATTGGTCTCCTTCTTGCAGAGGTATGTTTGCACCTTTATTTGGTCTCCTCCTTGTCTTTTAGTCCTTTTAGTGACCCATTTTATTAGACTGCAATCTGGTTCATGAAAGAATACTTCTAAGCTGAAGGTACTTACTAGCTTTTCTATTAAAGCCTTACGTAGAGACTTGGTATCCGATCTCATCTATTTTGGTTTGGGGTTTACAATGAGGGGGAGGGGCCATCCAACATTCTGCGGGTCCGGACTTCGGACTACCTAAAAAAAGTGGATTTTTTTCTTCTTGCCTGAAATTGCAATATATGTCCATACCCATAGCAGCCAAGTGCACAGCAGGCCTTTCAGATTTGGAGATAAGGGCATTCATTATATGTGGACTAAGAATATATGTTCTTTTTTCATTTGTGACTCTTATTTGCTTATAATATTGGTGCATCCATATCATAATATATTTTGGTATGGTCACGAAATTGGAACAGGCCCAGCTCCTCGCACAGGACGTTGGAAATGCTGTTATGGCAGTGGATGAAACTCACAGCAACAATGGTGGTGATAGGACGGCTGAGGATGAGTTGAGGAAGATGCTGACAGATCAGTTTGTTGACAATGCCAGATTAAGGATGCAGGTCAACTCAGTAATCCGTTGTGCTTTGAGCACAAATACAAAAGCTGAAAATGATGATGATGAAGAAGGAGATACACATTTAAGGAAAACTGTTCTAAGCAAATTCTTGGAAAGATGACATGTGAGTAATATTCTAGATCAATATACTAGATGTATCCAAGTTTTCCATATCCTTATATATACAGGTAGAAGTTGCCAATACACATTGTAGTTCTATATGTGAGATAGCTGCCTGAGAAGCAGCCCCTGTATCATATTATTTATTGAAAGAAAATTTTAAGAAGCATGCGAAGACCTACTTGGCCAAATCTTTGCTTCCATTGTCTTGTACAACATTTGCTTCAAACCCTCCTCCCCTTCCTTCTCCCTTCTCTCTGTGTTTATTCTTCTTGTTTCTTTCGTCTTCTTGCTGACGGCACAATGGTTGTAATATTTTTTTTCTTGGCCACTCACAATGGCTGTAAATTTGTAATATTAACTGAACAGTGTTTGTAGACTTGTGGTAGAACGAGTCAAGATGACGGCGAAAGAAAATAAATAATTCCATCAGAATGGACAATTGATCGACTTGGACTATAATTAACTAGTATGCATTCAGGTATTTATTTTTATTTATTTTTATGGTGCATTATAGTTTAAAGTCAGTAAGACAATAATTATTATTCACAAACTATGAATTAAATTGCATTTGCAGAGTCATAGATCCACAAATTAACTTATTTATTTATTTTGTTTTTCCACTTTGTGTTTTTGTGTTTTATGGTGAAATGACTCATTTTTTAAGGAATTAGAAAACTAACAACCTTTTTCAGAGAAAAATACCATTATACCCTCGTCCCAACCCGACTTGACCTTTGCAAAAAGAATGAGCTTTCTAATTCCCGAAAAAAGAAAAATATTTTTTCGTAGTGATTTTCATTGAGGGG
Organism: Dryas octopetala; assembly: GCF_963921425.1. NCBI lineage: Eukaryota > Viridiplantae > Streptophyta > Magnoliopsida > Rosales > Rosaceae > Dryas > Dryas octopetala. Next base: position 13,448,101 of record NC_141369.1, read on the forward strand.
TCATTTCACCAATTCACCATAAAACCTAAATTTCATTCAAAATAAGGGGTCTGGAATATTGAAGCATTGGTGAGGTAATTTAGAATCATCTCCAGTACCACAAGCAACTATCTTGACTAAACCATCACTTTGCTCGAGTGTCAAGTCAAAATGGGCACAATATTTTGGTTTTTTCATTTGACTTGATATTTTGATTGACTAGGATTAGGAATAACTCAAAATATCTGAAGCAGATTCATGCCTCTTTTAAGCTTTTGCCTGAATTACAACGACCTGTCTGTGTTGTGGGGTTATGAAGAAACAAAGCAATTCTCCTTTATTTGCCTTTATGTATCATAGTAATTGGCACCAAGATATCAAAATCCAGTTTATCAGTTCATAAACCAAAATGGGTTCAAATGACTGGGTGGTTTTCATTTTCATAGCCTTTTGTTTACAGACACAACTTATCAATTCTCTCTATCATTCCTGCTACCCAAAAGATTTAAAGGCATTGGAGGATGTTCTAAATGGTTTAGAATCAACAATAGATGGATGGAACAACACCTCTTCAGACTGTTGTAGCTGGAGAGGAGTCATTTGTGAGTCTTCATCCATGGCTGTACAAGATTTAAACATTTCGCTACGGGTGATTGGCTTAAATCTTGGACAAAGAAGATTGAAAGGAAATATTTCTGAATCCTTGGCAGGTTTGGATCAGTTGAGAACTCTTAATTTGTCAAATTACTCATTCGGATTATATTTCAATTTATAAATCACCATCTAAATAAAAAATTGAAACAATCTATCACCTAAATTTAAAAAAATTTGCTATCTCACACCTCCGTCCAATTCTGTCAATATTTCCATTTAAAAATAGTCACACGTATTGCATGTCACCATTTTTTCAAAGACATTTTGGCCTTTTCAAGTTCCCACGAGAATTGTTAGAAGTTTTTCTGTTCCTACTCTAAAATATTCTCTCCATACCCAATAATTTCTAATTGCACTCACAAAGTCAGATTTGAAAAAAAAAAAACACACAGCAACAACCCAATCGCCCCACCCTCCATCCGGCAGCGGCAGTCCGTTGCTCCGACCACCCCTTTCCCCTCCCCTCCTCTCAACCAGTCACCTCCCTTCTTTCCCTCTCTCTTTCTCTCTTTCTCTTTCTCTTTCTCGCTCTCTTTCTCTCTTTCTCTTTGTTGTCTTTCCCAGCTCCTCTCTTTGTTTGGGGTTGCCTTCTGCTGTGACTTATGGGTCATTTGGAGGAGGGAAGGTGCTTCAGCAAGATTCGAAGACAACACCATGTATGAGAGCCTCCTGGTGACCCGACCCGACAATGAGGTGTTTGTGAGTGAATTGCCAAGGGGTCACGTGAGTACTTCGCAGCTATGGACCAGTTGCTGGAAATGGCTTCACCCAGCTTGGCTCTTGACCATTCGCTGCATCTCCTTTCTGGTCTTGGCTGGCTTCTTGGCTTGGGATGTTGTCGAGTGAGATGCTTCTATTTTCGTTTACTACACCGAGTAAGATTTTCTCAGTATGTTGCTTAATTTGATACCCTGTACATATGTTCCTAATTCAGCAGATCATAGTAATGCTTTTGCTTCATTACCTTTTTTACATACCCACATTAGGAAAAAGTAAATTAATGGTCCATCCATAGTAGTTTTTTCTCACAAGTAAATAGTAATTGTAATTTTGATGAAATGGGTGTGACGGGGAGAGGGGCTGGTGCAGAGGGTGGGGAGGGTGGCTGGTCAGTGGTGGTGGGGTCGGAGGTAATGCCTGCTGATTCCAATATGCAATTTTAGAGTTTAAAGAACCTTGTAATTGCATACTGTAATCACATGGGTCGGGTTGGAGTTAAGTTTTAAAATAATTGAGCCGGGGTCAGTTCAATCATTAAATGAGCCGGCCCGTTATAAACCTCTAAGTATATAGAACCAGTCAAGATGAGAGCGAAAGAAAATAATAATTACCTGTGTATTTAAATTTTATTTTTACTGTACCATGTATTATAATTTAAGGTCAATAAGACAATAATGGCCGAAAAAAAGTCAATAAGACAATAATTATTTATACACACCTTAACTAAGAAAAATACCAATATACCCTTAACTCAACCCACCTTGACCCATGCAAAAAGGTTAAGATTTCTAACTTTTTAACTAAAAGAGTCATTTTGCATAGCGATTTTCTTTGTGTTTCATTTCACTATGAAATCCAAGACCACAAGCAATCAGTTTGCTCGAGGATCAAGTCAAGATGGGCACAATTAAGTGTATTTTGGATTTTTCACTTGATTTTGTTGATTGACTATAACAAAATAAGTCAAGAAATCTGACGCAGCTTTATGTATATATATAATATATCTATTAAGTTTTAGCCTGAATTACAAGGATCTGTCTCTGTTGTGGGGTTATGAAGAAACAAACCAATTATCACTTACATCAAATCATCTCCCAGCCCTCACAACAAGGCATATTTTCCTTTATGTAGCAGAGTCCTTGGCACAAAGATATCAAAATCCAGATTATCAGTTCATAAACTAAAATGGGTTCAAGAGACTGGATCGTTTTCATTTTCATAGGGTTTTATTTGCAGACACAATTTATCAATTCTCTCTTTCATGCCTGCAACTCAAAAGACTTGAAGGCATTGGAGGGTTTTCTCAATGGTTTAGAATCAACAATAGATGGATGGAACTACACCTCCTCAGACTGTTGTAGTTGGAGAGGAGTTATTTGTGAGTCTTCAAACATTTCGCAACGGGTGATTGGCTTAAAGCTTGGACAACAAAGATTGGAAGGAAAGATTTCTGAATCCTTAGCAGGTTTGGATCAGTTGAGAACTCTTAATTTGTCAAATAATTTTTTCAGAGAATCTCTTCCTCTAAATCTGTTTCAGTTGCAGAACTTGGAAGTACTTGACTTGAGTTCAAATAACTTTTCTGGATATGTACCAGTAGACATCAGTTTACCTTCACTCAGGGTTATTGATATCTCTGGCAATCAATTTACTGGTTCTATTGATGCTGGTATGTGCACAACAGCTAAGCAGCTGGAAGTTGTGAATTTGTCATCAAACAGGTTCTTGGGTAAAATTCCTGCAGGGTTTGAAAATTGTGGTTCCTTGAAGCATCTCTCTCTTGGATCAAACTTCCTCAATGGAAGCTTGCCTGAAGGTCTCTTTCGGCTGCCAAAGCTGAGCACAATGGACCTTCAAAACAACATGTTTTCAGGGACACTGAGTTTTGCATTTGGCAACCTCTCAAATCTTGTCAAGTTAGATATTTCTCTTAATGGATTTTCAGGAGCTCTCCCAGATATTTTCAATAAGCTTGAAAGGCTTGAACAATTCTCAGCCAGTTCAAATAAGTTTTCAGGTACTTTACCTCCATCATTGTCTAACTATCCATCCCTTTCCTCACTCAACCTTAATAATAATTCTCTAAGTGGTTCAATAGATCTCAACTGCTCTGCCATGGTTCATCTGACCATCCTTGACCTTGGCTCTAATTTTTTCCAAGGGCTTATTCCTGATAGTCTCTCTTATTGCCAAAACTTAAGTGTCCTTAATCTCGCCCATAACAACTTCAACAACCAAGTCCCTGACAGCTTCAAGAAGCTCAAGTCCCTCCATTACCTTTCACTGTCAAACAATAGCCTCCACAATCTGGCAGGAGCTCTACAGACTCTACAACACTGCCAGAACTTGGTTACTTTGGTTCTCACCCTCAGTTTTCATGGGGAAGTAATGCCTGCTGATTCCAATATGCAATTTAAGAGTTTAAAGAACCTTGTAATTGCAGACTGTAATCTTACTGGTGTGATCCCATCATGGTTAAGCACTAGCACTAGGTTACAGCTATTAGATCTGTCATGGAATCATTTAGGTGCAACCATCCCTTCTTGGCTGGGTAACTTAAACCATCTCTTCTACTTGGACTTGTCAAACAACTCACTTTCTGGGACAATCCCAAAGAGCTTGACTAATCTACAAACGCTCATTCATGGTGAAATCGAAATTGATGATCCTCCTCAAAAATTCCCCATTTTCAGAGGCAGATTGGAATACAAACACTTTGTAAGCCTTCCATGCACTTTGGAACTTAGTTACAACAGACTCACTGGGCCAATCTTTCCAGAGTTCGGGAATTTGAAGAGGCTCCAAGTGCTGAGTTTGAGAAACAACAATCTATCTGGGCACATCCCCAGTAATTTGTCAGGGATGACCAGGTTAGAAACTTTGGATTTGTCCTTTAACCATCTATCAGGAACCATACCACCTTCATTGGTAAACCTCAGCTTTCTTTCGAAATTTAGCGTGGCTCACAATCAACTGTATGGGAACATTCCTACTGGAGGTCAATTCCTTACATTTCCAGATTCAAGCTTTGAAGGAAATCTGGGTCTGTGTAGTTTCTTTTTACTCTCTAGCTATCATTGCCAACCTGATCAGTCCTCTGGAGAGCCTAAACTTGAAGAATTAAAAGAAACAGTATGGTCTATTGTAAAATTGCCATTTACAATTGGAGGTATTCTGGGTTTTATTCTCACAGTGACCATCTGCTTCCTCTATAGACTGGAGTCGGACAGATACAATCATAGAAAGAATTGGTGGTAGTCAGAAGACCCAGAACAAGTGCTTTTTTCATCCAGAACAGAGGTTTTATTGTCATCCAAGGTCCAACTGCTTTGTGTAGTACTAAGTTCAGATAAATTAACCAATGTTTCATGTGCAAAATAGATTCTCCTACCTGTCTAATTGTACAAGAATGTCCCAAAAGTTTATGACTTTCAGTCATATATTTACGCCCAAATTAATGCTCAACACATCCCCCTCTCAACACCCACCATGAAATGGGAAGTCAAAATATTACCGTGGGAATCATAACAATCATTTTGCTACCAGAAGTAGGATTGGCACATATGGAGCAGAGTCTACTTCTGGAGGTGGAATTCCAAACCTCCTGAAAACCATAGGATGAAACTAACCAGAGATGTTGTGGTTGAACCAAATAAGTTATAATGTCAAAAGAGTTACTTTTCATTACTTAGTACAATCTACCATTCTGCTCGTCTCCATAGAGATAAAATTAATTAATCATCCAATAAAAATCTTCTAGTTGAGAATTACTGAGCAGAGTAACAAAACCGATTTGCTTGTTAGATCAAAATTGTGTTTGAGGAACTTGAAAGTGCCGAGGATTGTCAAATTATGGGATTTAAAGTGTGGTAGGACTTATAAAGTTACACAGTAATAAATAAAAATTAGTTTAAAGTAAAAAAATAATAATAATAAACTAATAAAATTTTTAAAATCTATTGGAGTAAGAAAATTTAAAATAGCAAATTTTGACTCTTCAAACTACCACGTAAGTCAGCAAAGTATAGTTTGAAGAGTGAAAATTGAAGTCTCTTGGAGATGCTTTTAGCTTAGCTAAAAAAATAGTTTAAATTATATAATTTAGAACACACCCCATAGTTATTATAAAAATTGAGTCAAGCAAATGATCTGAATCCAATTTATGTAAGGGTGCTGCTATTGGCACTCCAAAAAAATCATTATGCACTCAAATTTTGAAAAAATATAAAAAAAAATTTATATATATTATTAGAGTGCATGATGACTTTTTTGGAGTGCAATAACATTTTCCTTTATGTAAAACTATTACATTGTTGCATGTAGTAGCTAATTTTTTTTTTTTTTTAGTTGGGAAAGGAGAGATCGAACTTGGGTGCATTGTGAGTAATTCTACGGTCCTTCCAACTGAGCTACCCAATAACTGCTCTCCATAAAGGTCATATGCTAATCTACGTGTTGTAATTAAGTGGATAACAAATTTATACTTGTAGAGTATACAATTAATAATATCCACTTATATCATAACACGTGAATTTATTACACCTCGTGTAAAATGTAAACCACTCTTAGAAATACCAAGGCTGCGGAAAACCCAATTTGGGCTCGGTTTGGGGTTAAGGTCACCACAATGCACTTTTAGGTGTTTGGTTAATAAAGTAAAAACTGCTTATTTTGAAAACAGGGGTGGGAAAAAGCAGAAAAAGAGGGTTTGGGCAAAGGAGCTAAATAGGTGATTTCCAAAGTTGATGTGTGGGAAAGCACCCCTGACTTCCAAAATTGCCCTCAACCAATTTATGAAATTACATACCTTACCCTCATGAATGATATCAATAGGTAATATCTAATATTTTTAATTATGAATGGTATCAATGGGTAATATTTATTATTTTTTAAGTAAATTATTATAAGTCCAATTTTGGACTCTCACTACTTTTAAGACCCAGGTCATTTTTTGGTTTTTGAAGGAGACCCAGTTTATACCAAACGGTCCTCTCTTCTGTCTCCATCATTCTCCGTCTGTCACTCCGTACAATTAATAATAAAGATTATTATTATGAAGTCCAATTTTGGACTCTCACTACTTTTAAGACCCAGGTCATTTTTTGGTTTTTGAAGGAGACCCAGTTTATACCAAACCGGTCCTCTCTTCCGTCTCCATCATTCTCCGTCTGTCACTCCGTACAATTAATAATATCCACTTATATCATAACACGTGAATTTGTTACACCTCGTGTAAAATGTAAACCACTCTTAGAAATACCAAGGCTGCGGAAAACCCAATTCGGGCTCGGTTTGGGGTTGAGGTCACCACAATGCACTTTTAGGTGTTTGGTTAATAAAATAAAAACTGCTTATTTTGAAAACAGGGGTGGGAAAAAGCAAAAAATGAGGGTTTGGGCAAAGCAGCTAAATAGGTGATTTCCAAAGTTGATGTGTGGGAAAGCACCCCTGACTTCCAAAATTGCCCTCAATCAATTTATGAAATTACATACCTTACTCTCATGAATGATATCAATAGGTAATATCTAATATTTTAATTATGAATGGTATCAATAGGTAATATCTATTATTTTTAATTATGTCAAACATTTTTATCAATGTTAGTTTTTTCCTCTTTTCCAACCAAAAAAAGTTATGATAAAAAAAAAAAATGTATCCCTACCCATTTGTAATTGACTATGCCGAAAATAAATATCTACTATCATAAAGCTAGGGAAGTCTTCCATGTTATAAGGCTTCATCAAAATACAAGGAAACATAATTACTCTTTAATTAACAAAATACAATAACAAAAAATATTAATTTAAAGTAAGTTTTATGTAAGTCATAAAATTAGTTTGTATTTTAAAAAAATCATAAATAAAAGTTAGAAAAGCAAGTGAAAGCACTCTTGTTTTACCAAATAGAAAACTAAAAAACACTTTCAGCACTATGTCTATTTTGGTCATTATATATAGCCACAACACTTTTACGTCAAAATTTACCAAACACTCAGCTATTTTACCTCAGAATAACTTTTTCTCACTCAAAAACAGTTTTCCTTGACAGCAGTTTTCCACCGCACAATAAAAAAAGCCTGATTTAGAATCACGCCTTCAGCAGTTTAGCACTTAAAATCTCAGCCCCACTGGCCCAAAATGCTTGGCTACTAGTACTGAGGCAGTTTGCGTCAACAGTCAAAACAGTCAAACAGTCAGCAAGATAGAAATGGTGGCGGCAACTGCATCAGCCACAGCGACTGGAGGAGCCTCCAGCCTCCGCTACTCTTCCGGGTCTGATCACCGGCGGCTTAGGCCTGCAAACAAGCTCATGGGTTTCACAAAATTTGCCATCCACTGCCCAAATTGCTTATCTTCCACGAGGGTAAAAGAGTCTTTTCTTATCCGAGCTCTTGACCCCCAACGAGAAGAAGCAGAAGAGAATTCAAGCATCGGCAACAACAGCAGCTCTTTCGACTCTCAGGTATTCATTCAACTTTTTCCTTTTGATTAATCTCTGCCCTTTTTGTTTTGTTGGTTTTATTGGGTTCTTGCCTTTCTCTGTCTCACGCTGCTATATGATTGTCTTTGATAATTTACATGTCTATTGCGTAATTGGGATATGGGTTTTTTTACGGTATCAATGGAAAGTAATATATGGGGATTAGTGGTAATACCATCAGCTACTGCTAGTGATATTGTGATTTCAAGAAGCTTTGTTTGGTAAATCTTGTGGCTCAAATTTGAGGAAATAGCAGTAGTGTCATTTTCAGACCAATTAGAAACTGTAACTTGAATATAAACCTCTGAAAAGCTATTGAATTGATGGTAAGCTGGTATTTTAATCATTGTTGTAGCTTTCTTGTTACAATCTAGGTTCTGCAGAGAAATTATGCTTTAACTAAGTAGTTTAACTGGGCAGTGGGCAGCTGTATTGTTACTAGAATGAGAAAGAAGGGTCATGTATCACCATATCTGTAGGTTCTGCAGTGTGTTTTGGTCAGATGTTGACATGGTGTATTTTGTATATCTAAGATAGAAAGCAACTTCGTTAATTTGTGTGGCCTGATTAGTATTGATAAGATCAACCAATTCACTAGAGAGAGAAAGAGGGGAGGGGGAGGGGGGGGGGGGGGGGGGGCAAGAGTTAGATCATTTTGTTGAATGGTATCATATAACAGCAATCCAAGTTTGGGGCTGATCCTTTTTTAATGAACTTTGCAAAAATTGATGGTTTGAATATCAAATATGTATTGTCCATATTCAGTGCTGCATTTACTTTCTTTGGTAGTTCACTCAAGTAGAAAGAAAGAGATGTAAGCTTCAATATATGTATGACAAGACATTGGTTTTGTTAGCATTATCAATATGATTTTTTGGTTCTCTTCTAACAGTACTGTTTTCATCTGAAGCAGTTGTACTCTTTACATAATTCTTGCAAGTTTTCCACTTTGTTCGTGTTTATTTTGCTTGCTCATCTATAAAATAAATGGTCAGACTGTGATCAGATCAAATTGTTTACCAAAGTAGTGAGTTTTTTTCTCTTTTTTCAATGACTTCAAATTCATTAATTCATGTTCTCTTGTCTAGTCAGCCCTAAGGGAATATGTTTTACAGGCCTATCTGACATGTTTGAGTGTCTAAGTACATATTTCATTAGGCTTCTCTCATATCAGGGAAAATGGATAAAGTGGCTTCTTTTGTAGTTTTTGATGTTCTATATTCTTGACGAATTGGCTTGACATGTCTTGGGAAAATAGAACGGAAACAAAGCCACATTTTTTAGGAGGATTTCTTACCATTGTGATTCTCCAGCAGGTAGCAAACAGAACATTTGACCTAAATTTGCCAATTTTGGGTCTACATATGAGTAATCCAACTCTGTAGAAGTAATTCATTGTGTTAGACAACCTCATTAATCTCATTAATTCCATTTATTTATTCTCTGACTTACCTTGTATAGCTCTCTCTAGTCAACTCTCTTAATTGTAAATCCCAATAATTTAGGCTTAATTCTTGTATTTGTTTTATTCAGTGGTTTAGTCATGATTTAGACCTAGACTGTATCTATTTAATTATACCTCCAAGAGAGAAGAATACATCAGAAAATTCCCAAACTTTCGCATTGAAAATTTAAAATATACATGATCAAACCTGAAATCAAAGGACTGGCAATTGTTGGGATAGCCCAGTTGGAAGGGCCGTAGAATTTACCCCCTGCACCCAAGTTCGACACCCACCACCCCCCCCCCCCCTCCCCAGCTCCTCTGGAATAAAAAATAAAAAAAATCTAAGGACTGAATAATGCATATAACATATCAACTCAACTACAAAAAGATTGGGGTTGGCTACACGGGTCCTATTGCCAAAAGGCTCAAAACTAATAAGGACCCCCAAGATTAAAAAGACATCTTATGTCTTTTGGTATTTTTAACATGAGACGGTTCTTTAAACATTCACATCATCGAAGAATATTCTAAATGCATTCTTTGGTGTAAACAGGACGATTTGGAATATCTGGGGAAGCTGGTAGCTGGCTCCTTTGTAGGTGCAGCTGTAATAAAGTACGGAAGCATAGTTTTCCCAGAGGTAACCAGACCCAACATCATACAGGCTCTTATCATGATATTAACTCCTGTTATTGTAGCTATTTTTCTTTTGATCAAGCAAAGTCGTGTGGAGGGGCGAAGCTAGGAATGTAGTAGTCGTGTAATTTAGCATGTAATACCGTGGTTCTGTTTGAGAACGAAATACCAACACATATACTCTTGGTATATGAGAATGGAATACCATAAGAATGCATGAGCAATGAGATTTTCTTATAAAATTGGCCAATGGTATATGCTTCATATGATGAGGTTGTCCAGGATGGGATGGGAATCAATTGGATTAAAATAATTTTAATACTATTTATATCAATTCCACATGTGTGGACAGCACCTTCCAGCCATATCATTGCTTGTTGATTAATTCATCACATGTACATTAATATCTTAACTGGTATTGTCCCCATTTGGAGCTATCTCATTACAAAGACAATCATTTTTGTACCTTCTTGTGTAGTCCTAGGTCTCAAAACCTTCATCTTGTCCCCAATTGAAATGAGACTCCAGTGTCGCATGCATATATCCACTCTTCCCTCTCTCCAGTGTCATGAAAATCTTGCTGCTGAGAAAATAAGATTGTATGCCAGGAAATCAGAAATCAAACCTAAATCGGTAACATTAGAATTTGACAACCAGAAACTGAAAATTCAAGATTGAACTATTAGATCGGATGACTTGATAGAGACCGAGGTACTGAATTACTGATGATCAGTTTGGGCAAGAGCCTCCTCAATCAATCATGCAATCAATTAGTTACATACATGTACACTGTTGAAATCCTTGATGGTGTATCGCTTCTTGGAAATCCTCCTGATGTCCTGCAGTACTGCATACAATGTGTTGTTATGAAGATGGAATTTAATTCTATAATTCTACAGTTAGCTGGAGTTAAATCAACTTCTTACAGTTGAGGAAATTAGCAACTTCAAGTGAATATACACTGTTGAAAGTTTTAGTTTGGACTACACCTCATGAACACACCAGACAGCTATCTTAGAGCACCATTTTCCAAATCACCTGAAAATTTCACAAGCTATTTTGGTGACTATAAGTCTTGTGTGCATTACAATATATAATGTATATGAAACTTGATCTCCATCCATTACCAATTGGTTTTGGGTGTTGGATGTTCTAACTTCTACAGTGATCCCTTGATTTCCATCAATGGCCTTTAGTCCTTTACCTACTTAGATGCCAAAAATTCAATGATCAATATGTCATGTAAAGATATCACTGAGAATTTGGGTTCAAAAGAAAAAAGATTACAAAGGCCTATGAAACTAGAATTCCAGCTTCTGAAAGCTTATAAGGGAAATACAAAAATAGTATGTGTACCCAATATGGCATGCAGATGGCTGATAGGGCCTGTTGAGGAGAGTCATGCCATGGATTTCTTTGAATTCTTTGTATTTCTTCAACATCAAGATACATATAAATTAATATCCCCCAAAAGGGCGACCCTGATGGAATTACATGTACAAATATACTGAATTTACATGTACTAATATATAATTTGTGAATGTTTAAGTACATATTTCCTCTCAGAAATAAAAATAAAAAATAAAATACAAGAGAAATGATGGATGAAATCCTGGAGGCTGCATTGAACAGATGGAATTACATGCACAATTTGTGTACAGAGGTCAACATGACAATCGAAAATCTTGAAAGTCGATCATGATCGAATTCAAATGAGACTTTGATCAGGGATACTTGATCCACTCTTCTCTCTTTCCATGCCATGAAAATCTTCTGCCCTGCATAGAATTAGAATATGTTTCTGAAATGAATCACAAGAATGGATCATTGTATTCTACAGCTAGCATAGAATATGGAGTTAAAATCATCATTTAACAATTGAGGAAATTGGCATCTATACTTGATTGGATTGCAGCAATTATCACTAAACAATGGTAGCTAGTCTTTCTGAACAAAACAAGTTTGATCGATGACAGAATGAATAAATACATAAATATAATTAGAGCTTAATTAATTAATTACCCGGCAAAAGAGGAGGATGAGACTGAATCTGTGGAATCATTCTGTGTCTTGCTGGATCCAAATTCGATGATAGAAATACATAAATTAATATAAGAGCTTAATTATTTAATTAATTACCAGAAAGAAGAGGAGGATGAGATTGCTGGGACGAGTTCAGCTAAACTCTGCATTTTCCTTGGCTTCGTCGTCTTGCTGGATCCAAACTCCGTCTTTTTGAACAGTCTTCGAATTGATTCTGATGTTTGGAATGTGAGAAATCTTGGGCCACTCCTTTCCTCTGCCTTTCTGGCATCCAGCTGCTAGAATGTCACAATGATAGATGGTCAAATTCTGCAGTGGTGTCTTCCGTAGAAACTCTGGCAGTGTTTGTAGTTCATAGCAACAGGACAGTTGTAAGGAAGAAAGGCATGGCATTATTGTAATTTGAGAATCCTCCTCCTGCCCACCTGCCATTACTTCCCACTCTTCCCAACGCGGCATGTCATTGAATACAAGTTGTTTCAAATTTGGGAATAAAACAAGTGACGACGATGATGCCCTGCTTTCTAATTCTATTCTTGACAACCCAAATCCCACCTTTCTCGCATAATGCAAATGCTCAATTCTCAGCCATTCAAGGGACATCAATTTCCCCAAAAGAGTCACAACTTCACAAGAACCCCGAGAGATCCAAAGCCTTGTCAAATGGTTTAAAGACATCATCCAATTGGGAGACAGTGTGGTGCCACTGTATTGACGGATAACTAAACATTCCAAATTTGGATTTGGTTGTAAGGCATTCAGTATTTTTTCATTGATGCCCATCTGCTCTTTTCCAATAGGAAACCATAGTTCCAAAGAGAGAAGGTGGTTCTTATTCACCAATTGTGCTTTCTCAGCATCACTCGCATCTTTCACATTCCACAAAATTAAAGAAAGACGCCCCTGAAGCTGGTCCATGTTTCTCAGATCACTTAAGTTGAATGCTTCCTTGTACTCATCACCATGATAATAAAGCCGATCTAGCGTTCGCAGACTTGTTAACCTCCCAATCCCTTTTGGCAACTTTAGAGAGTTACTCAACATAACATGAAGATGCTTTAAGTTAATCAGCTTTCCCATGGCCTCAGGTAAAGTTGTAAGTCCACTGCACCATATAAGTCGCAGAGTTTGGAGATTGAATAAATTACACAGAGTGTCAGGTAACTTCTTCAAACCTGTGTTATTAGATAAATCTAGATACCTCAAGTGCACCAACTCACCAACCACCTCTGGAACTTCTTGGATGGAGTTGTCACTCAGATTCAACGTCCTAAGACATTTCAATTGTAAAAACAACTCTGGGCCAAAACTAGTAATTTTTGAATTAAAAGTTGCGAGAGTCCGCAAACTTTTGCAATTCTGAAAAGAAACAGCAAGTGGACCCTCGGGTGCAAACATCAAGGAAAAATGACGAACCTTATCACCCGCCAACTCCATACTCTCATAGCCACCCTTAAACTCCATACTAAGACATTCATTCTTGGTCAGAAATTGTAGAAAGTCATGCACAATATCATGCATTTTGCAGCTTATAGTTATTCCAAAAAACTTATCTTCCACAAAATCTTGGAAGAAAGACCGCATTGACAAGTTATCAAAATACATTTGACCTACTATTTCCTTCTCTTTGTTTCCATTTGAATTAAGAAAATTTTGTGACATCCACAACTCAATCAAATTGTCTTTATCAATTACACAATCTTTTGGGAAAGTAACACAATATAAAAGACAACGTTTGACCGTTGGAACCAAATCATAATAACTTAGTAACAATGGTTGGAATACTTGTTTTTGAACCACATCTGACTTCCATATTTTACTATTCAAAACATCTAGCCATTCTCTCCTCGTTCTCTTATAGCGCATGAGACCACCTAATGTCTTCGCAACAAGAGGCAAGCCCTTGCACTTTTTTACAAGTTCTTCACCAATATCTTCAAACACTTTGGACTCATCTCCTACCCTATCACCAAATGCAATGTGATAGAATAATGACCTACAATTTTGATCACTCAACCCCGTCAAACGGATGCTATGAGTAGCTGCACCCATCATCCTAGCTACCTCCTCTTTTCGTGTTGTCACCACTATCCTACTACCTATAGCACCACTTTGCAAAGGTAGCTTTAACTTATCCCACTCATTATTGTCTTCGGCCCACACATCATCCAAGACAAGGAGGAACTTCTTTCCTTTAACGTATTCACAAATACATTGCAATAAAGAATCCAACTTATTTGAATTTAGAGTACTATCATTTTTATTGAAACCTTCAATGATTTCTTTGGCAATCTTGATCTCATCAAATGGGTCTGAGACACAAACCCATATTCTATTGTCAAATTGGGCCTTCACTTTTTCATCATTATAGGCCAATTGGGCAAGAGTTGTCTTGCCAATTCCTCCCATCCCTACAATAGGGATGACGAGGGGGGTTGTCATTCTTTCACTACTCTCACTCAACAACTTGCTTACTAATATTTCCTTTTCGTTTACTCGACCAAATGTCATATCGACAAAAGAAGAACTCTTTCGTCGTTCAAGTTGTTCAATGCCACTTTTTGTGTGTTGAAATTGAAAGTTATAATTTTGTCTATCACTAGCAATCACAGCTAACCTTTCATTTAACACATTTATCTTCATGGCAATTTCACGACGAAGAATTACTTGACTGACTTGGCCAAAATAAAACCAAGGGGCAGGAATGCAGGAACATACCTTCTTCTTAGTAACACGAGCATTTCCAACTTGCTTTTCTTCTTGGCGAATACGATGTTTCAGGATTTCTGTGTTCCACTCATCTAACACGTCGTCCATCTCGTACGATACTTCCTTCAGATTGTCCAGCCAATATCTCACGTCAACCTCCTTCACTTGCCTCTCCTCTGCATTCTCGAGCACGGCTTGAATAGCTTTGAAATTGTGGGTGAGCTTTGCAACATCTTTCTTAACATTCCCGACTAGTCTAACCTCTTGTTTTACAATTGAACCAAGCTGTTCAATGAGTAGGCTAATGAGTGCTTCAGCCATTGTTAGCGTTAGCAATCAATTGATAGTGGAAAAAGAAGGGAAATATGAACACAATTAGAAAAAATAACAAACTAGTACGTGTTGGCTTGTAGGGCTAGGGTTATTCTCTCCAACAAGTTTTATAGTGATATGAGGCTGAAGATTTTGCTTCTAAGGCAATTCAGGCACCACTACACACACACGCTAACAAGAATGGAACTTAATGCTTACTTGTTCCTTCCTTTTATTCCTTACTTGTTCCTTCTTATTTGTTTCTTTTATTCCTTCTCGTTTTCCCAACTGTATTCCCATATTCTTTTCGTCCAAAAACGATAAGGACAAATAGGACGCCCATGCGCAAAAGAGTTCACCCTTCAATTAAAGTTTACATTTTGGCTCACCATGAATTTGTTTACATTTTATGCATATCTAACATTAAAGTTTAGATTGTCATGAACACATGATTTGGTAGGAAGAGGGCCCGGATTGGCTACTCCCAGCCTTGCATGTAACCGTTTGGATGAATATTAATAATTAACTGGCCAAGGGCCTCTCTCTCAAAAAAAAAAAAAAAATGTTTTGCATGCATCATTTCTGTCATTAATAATTTTCGAATCAAGGAGTTATTCTTGATCCAAAAATTGAGTTCACGTACAACACAACTTAACATGCACAAACATTTTCATACCTCAAACTTTCAATTTAATCACACTTTCAGGGAAAACAGGAATGAAAATTAACAGAGGTAAACTAATGAAGTGATCATTTCCATTAAGTTATGATGACTACAGAATATGAAGTCTTTAGTACGTGCTCAAAACTCAATGGTCACGAATTGTTTCTGCATGTGAACAAAAGCCTCACCAACCAAGAGGAATTCCATGAACCTCTCTAAAAATGGAATATACATTAAAAAGTTTTTGCCGCCCTAACTTGCTAGGTGATACACGTACAATAAATAAAATAATATCTGCTAGCCCACAATTCAATATCTTAACTACAATGCTGGCAAGGTAAGACATCGGAAATGATTGACTGTGCATGGCTCATTCAAGACCACTTCTGGGAGGAAGAAAAAATCTAGAGCCAACTTTTACTCAGCAGTGAGTGTAAGTTTGGACTAGACCTCATAAGCACACCAGACTATAGATTGTCTTTCAGCCATTTTAGAGCACCATTTGCAATAGACCTGAGAATTTTGGTCAATGGCAGTGTCATATGATGAGTAATCAACAGGAGATAAAAGCAAATATGATACAGAAATAAGGATCTGGAGAACAGTATACTCTATATTATGAGCACCTCAAGAGCTCATAAGTAAATATAGGATTTACAGATTTGGATATTCCAGACTTGTGACGCAATGATTAGCTCCAGGAAATTGGTAGCAACAGAGTTTTCTTTTTATTTTTTGGAATAAATTTAGAATTTACACTCAGGTAATTGATGACCATAGTATGTGAAATATATGAGAGAGAGAGAGAGAGAGATTATTACCCAGCAAAGTCTTTTAACTTCTTCCATGGGTCATCTTGATCACCTTCCTCCATTTTCTCTGAAACTGTTCCCGCCTCAGTTTCCGTACGATTTGCTGCAGAAGCAAAGATCAAATTCAAGTCAGGTAAATCTGCACAATGACCTTAACCGTATAAAGTTCTGTCCTACAAATCTGATGATTAATGACATTAATTCACCCAGCTCAAAGTTGAAAAAGGTTTACCAAAACACAGATGAGTGCACACACCGAGAACACATCCTCAAATGATAAAAGTGATTACTTACCAACTGGCTGGGATTTAGGGCGAGTACGTGAACGGCTGGTGGTAGTATTATTCAGTAAAGAAAGTTCTTCAAGCAATTCACGCTCCTTGACACTATAAAATGAAAGCAAAATCTGTTCGAGTTAAAATTTAAGTTAAAATTTCAACAAAAATGTCCACTGTTTACAGATTACAACTTTCCAAGAAACCAGACACTTAGAGACCTCTTCAATGTGCATTATTCGTGAGGTGTCCACATCATGCAAAATACTTGTTTATATTGTCTGCATGAATTTGCATCCACAGCACAACCAAGCATGCATGTGAGCTGACATCCTTCCTCTCAACAGTGTTCATCTCCCTTTTCTTTTTCCTTTTTTTTCCAAGTTTTAAGTCTTTTATTGATTTTGGAAGCTACTACCACATTTCTGTTTCTTTAAAAATGTATAGTTTAGTCACGTGTGTTTTTACTTAGCTTACATATTGCTTCAAAGCATACACCAAGTAACCAAACATTAAAATATCTGAGGTTTGTAACAGTGCACCAAAGTCAAGACAAGACAGGGGGAGAAAAATGGATTAGTGACACTATCAGTTACCCAGTTACAATGACAATAAAAAAGAAAAAGAGACAGTTGTGTACCTGATACGATTTGGTATGGTTACTTTAATTGTAAATACATGATCACCACGTATCGATGGCTTATTCAGCTTTGGTACTCCTTTTTTTGCCAGGACAAGAATGTCCCCAGGTTGGGTACCTGGTGGAATTTGTAGTGTAGTAATCCCTTCAACTGTTTTTACCTGTTTACATGGCAGAAATTCAATCAATGGGCCATGCAAAAAATTCCTGAGAAATTTGAGGCAAAAAAGAAGTCAAACAAACACGGAAAGCCCTATAATTCTCTGTTCTCAAGAAGTTAGTCAGATACTAAACAAAAATATAATTTCAGCTTCTGAAGGCTCAGAAGGTATGACAAAGGAACATAATGGGACATCTGGAATTATTTGGTCTCAAAAGTGTAGCAAAAAACTGACATTGAGAGTCATCTGGAAGAACATGACTTGTCGTGAAATAGAAAACTATTTAACATACATCCACAGGTCAACATAGTGAAGGGAGTAATCAAAGGGCATTATGTTATGGAGAAGTAAGCTTCATCCACAAAGTTAGCAAAAAACTAACGTTGAGAGTCTGCCAGATAACCAGTATAAATCTTCACGATTAAACTACTCCAACCCATTAAAACCTTTTAGTGAGATAAATACAGTGGATTATAAATTAATTAATTAAATTGGAAGCATGAATTTATCTAATGGACTATGCTGAATAAAATAAAACTTTACCTTAACAACAGCCCCCATTATGGCATCCAGATAGCTGATAGATACTGTTGAGGAGAGATTTATGCCATCTCTTTGAATTCCTTCTATTTTTTCAACATCAAGATATACATAAAGATCCCCAGGAGGCCCCCTGATGAAATAACAAGATTAAAAAATGATTCTAAACCATGCATCATAACATGAGATATACATATAGTACTTCTTAGGTGCAGACAAAACACATGCGCACTGCTGCTGTTCAAATGGCACCTCTGGCCGTTCAAACAGCACAGTAAAAATGAGCAAAACGCGCCCATTTAATGCCCAAAATTAAAGCACACATACATAAGTCCATATGCCAAACTGTGAAAGAACAGGAGCAAAAGAGAAATAGGGAAACTATAGAAACAAGACGAATAAGTCTTCAAAGCCTCAATCATCTTCAAATGATTTCTCTGCTCCAATTCTATTTGTGATTTTGACTGATAAGCCATTTATAAACTTTGTAGCATATAAATAGTGCTCCCACAAAGAAGATAAACTAATATCAACACAACCAAAGAAATCCTGTGTAAAAAATTTCCAGTTGTACATGTCAAATATGAGCCTTTTATATACTTGAAAAGTATGAATGATGAGAACATACAGATCATAAATAATATCATGCATAGATTCACTATTCATATAAATAGTTGCAATATCTACCTTACCACATAAACAAAGAATATAACTCGAAACAATGATCTACCAAAGAGACTTTATAATGAAGGTCAAAAACCAAAAGAAAATTCAACCACCTACCCTCTCGGTCCAGCATCTCCCTCTCCAGCAACTCTGAGAATGCTACCAGAGCTAACACCCGGAGGAACTTTAACTTTAATGTTTTTCTTAACACGAACACGTCCTTCACCAGAGCACTTCCGACAATATTCAGAAATGACTTCACCATCTCCACCACAATTTGGACATACAGAAACCTAACATGAACAGAAGTATAACTCAAAATTCAAAACATTATGTAACTAGTTTTGCACAGAAGATGAAGTGCCAGTAACTGAGTGAAGCAATGTCAACTTAAAACTAATCCCTTAGTCATAACTACTTGGGGAATATATCAAATGTACCTTCAGATTCATGAACATGTAGACCTCAATAACTTGAGCAATCAGCTCCATTTAAGAGGTGTCATTTCTCACCACCTGAAATCATTTTATGCCCTTCCCATTACAGCACCTTCTAAGTGAACCACATCATTCCTAAGTGATGTATTCATCACATGTAAACTTACACCTCAACCAGTATTCTCTCATCTTATCCCCAGTTGGTGCTATCTAACAGACTAACACAACCATTTTGTACCTTCTTGTCTGATGACAGATCTCAAAACACTTACCCAGATTTAGTCAATTTATGAACCCTGTTCTGCAACTGTGAACAAAAAAAATATACAAGCAAAGTATGGTTCATAATTTTTTGGAACTGTGACAAGAACTTCAATTATTTCTGCCACATTCATTGGGATTGGCCGCCCATAATAGCCACGGAAGCGATTAAATAGCTTTGGTAAGACGCAAGAAGGTTCCTCTACACACTCATAGTAGGATGCATTTTCTAAAAGTCACTCTGGCCATTCCACTCAATGAAAGAATTGAAGAAAAAAAATCTCTAACGTAAATACATTTTAACAGTAGACTTGGTGACAAAGATGGCAAGTGTAATCTATGCCATCATATATAAGGCAGAGGTTCACTTATGGCACATGCTTTAAACCATTGACTATCCAAAAAATGAAAATTGGTCCCACTAGCAGTTTCCACTTTCAGGATTAATATCCTCATGCTGATCAAATAAAAGAGCATAATCTAAATCAACAAATGAAAAACATCAAACTTATCAACAAATAAGAAGCCAAGATTATATTGTGTGTTTTTCCTGCATTATATTGCAAGATAATATTAACAGTCAATCTACTCTTCAGAAAGGCAATCAGTCATGAGAAAAATTTGAGGTGCATACTATATGTATACAAAACTGGATAAATTTCTAAACCAATCATTAAGCAGTGAAAAAAAAAAAAGAGAAAAAAGCATGAGGACTTTACTATAGGCACATATCACACTACATGACTTTTTTCTTATTTTGACTTAATATGCAAATGTACTTAACAGCCAGAAGCACAAAGTTACCTGGGAAAACAAGCCAAAAGGTGTCTGCTCTGTTCTCATAACTTGACCCCTCCCACCACAAGTAGAACATATCCTCATTTTGGAGCCAATTTTTCCTCCAGTTCCAGTGCAAACTTCACATGTTTCCAGATGGGAAAGTTCAAATTCTTTTTCCACTCCAAATATAGCCTCAGAAAATTCTAAAGTGATGTCATAACTGAACATATTTGGACCAGGAGTCAACTAACTCGTCCATGGAATATTCATTTTGTATCACAACAATAACTGAACAATAGGAGAAGGAAGACATTTTCTAAGACAGTGAGACAAATCACCACAATTCAGTATTAAAATATAACATGTTGCAAACAGTAAGACGTAGTAGTAAAAGATTATACATGAGAGCAAGTAGCAGTGAGGCCCTAATACTCTTTATCGTTATAATGACAAGGCATAATTTCAAGTAAGGTTAATAAAGGACATTAAACAACTGTGCTACTGACTATTGCAAACTACTCAAAACCAACCTAAGCAACCCAAGCAAATTAAATTTCTATAGATTTACAAAAAAATAATCTTCTCAACAATCAATCAATTTCAAACTCTTTTTCTTAATCATTGCTTAGCTTCATGTCTGCTTAGACAACAAAATCACTAATCAGGCATCCATGAGTATGACCCAATCCTTCTAACTTAGCCTCATGTTTAAGAAGGTAAAGATATTGTACTAAAATGAGGAAATAAAATTAAATAGAAGGAATTGAATTAGAATAAGAATCCCTTAATATTTCATCAACACAAAGAAAGTTCGTGGTAAAAATACAAAGATATCCCATCGATGCTAAGTTGAATTAATATTATAACAATTTGACAAGCCAACTTCAAATGCAACTAATCAAGAACTTATTAGAAAACTTCCTAACTAAGCAGAAAATCAGTATGGACATAGTCAGGTAACACAATATGAACACAGAAACTTGTTTTACATATAATTTCTCAAGCATCAAGTGAATATAATTCTTGCACTTAACAGAAAAAGGGTGGTAATCAAGAACCAGCATCTGTCTGCAACATTATGACTCACCGTATATCTTCACCCTTAGTAACGGTACTACGACGGCGTGTTCCAAAACCACGATCTATCACAGTCGGCCCAAAAAATGTCTCAAATAAATCAAAAGGATTAGTCTGCAACCAAAGAAGAGTAAAAATTGTGTAAGTTTTAAAATTTTAATAAGTATTATCATAAGCAAATGGTTACTGAAACCTTGCAGAGCTCTATACTGGCTTATACAGGTCTATTCAGGTACCTAATAATAATCAAAACAAATACTGTCTTTTAGCCATGTTGAAGAATAAGAACACAGTAGTTAATTAAATTCAATATATAGCAAAGAACTCAGGTTAACAAAAACAGCCCAAAACAGGTTTTTCAGATTTCAATACTTTTCCTAGAAATAAACATTTTCATGAGAATATAGGAAATTGCATAAGGAAACAGGGAGAACATTACCTCTCCCACAGATTACAGATGAAAGGAAAACTAGGCACGCAATTCAGGTGATCAACATATGCTAATAAGATATATACACTCTACCAGCCGTCGAAGAGGAGGCAACTACTGAACGTACGATCCCAACAAGAATAGCAACTAATTAAACAATACAAATGTAAACTTACAAAATTTACCCCATAGGCATGATTTGTGGGCAAACACCTAATAAACAAAGCAGCAATTAACTAAACGTAACATAATTACTCTAAAAAGATTGCTATATTGAGAATGTTTACTCCTCAAACAATTCTGCAATATAGAGAATGTTGCAGAGAAAGTAGCATATACATTTTCAAATAATACTGTTATATATGTTGCAGAGGAAGTAGCGCACACCTCAAATATTAAATAATGTTAATTATGAGAAAAATATTTACTATTTGTGGAGGACTATAGGGAAAAGTAGCCTCTCATTATCTCCGCATACCAAAAGATGTGTGTGTGTGGGCATGTCTATGTCTACTACGATGTTTACAACCTCATATTCAGAAATATAATGATCAAATGGGGACCATATTGCCGCAGAATAAGTCCAACAACTGGATACTGCATGGTGTGCAATGTATCAAGAAACTGCCACCTTTTCACATTTATTATTTAGATGATATTAGCAAAAAGAATCTGCAACTACATCCACTACCGTATAGGCACTTGAAGGGCCCCCTACAGTGCTCTTAACTCCAGCTTCACCATATTTATCATATAATGCTCGCTTCTTGTCATCTGATAGCACCTGACAGTGTTATACTTCAGAATTCAAAAGACAATATTACAAATGTGAAGAAAAAATGAGCAAGATAATGTACTTCATATGAGAATAATATTCACTGTTGTGGAAAAGATAACAAAAAACCCGATGAAAATGATTGAAAACCTAAAAGATTTTATGCGTGTTTCAAACTTAGAACCCTGAAAAGGAAGGAAAATCCAGAAATACAATCTGAATGTGCTATTGGCGATGCCATGGATAGAGATGGAGGTTTATGCTTGGAAAGATGATAAGCATATGTGCTAATGTAATTAACTAAGGTTGCCACCACTATAGGCACAAGTTTAGATGAACGTTGCTCACTGATTGAGAGTCTAACTTAGAGATATTCAGCATATGTTTTTACTGTTGTTCTGTTAACAATACCTCCTACATAATTTAAAAGGGAAACTTTGCAGGAAAGACAAAAGGTGAGCCACATTTGAAAAATAGAATATTAGGCAGTAGATTAAAAAAGGAGTTTATAATTGTCAAAATAAAGAAACAAGTGAAATACCAAGAAATACAAGTTTTCAAGGCAAAAACTCCCACAAGATAACAATCCACATATGATACATAAGAGGATTTGATTGAATTTTGATTTTTTTTATTTTTTATCCTGTACATGTACTTTTGTGCATTTTAAGTTTTAACCAACGTATGTCAGTAAATATTAATTAAATAACAAGTACCATGAATATACCCAATAGAATGCACCCACTGCATTTTTATGTGTTTTAATAAAACTGCATGAACTATGAAACCAATCACAGAGTATTAATTGCATCACTTGCTATAAAGATGCAACCTTGTCTTTAGTAAAGATGAGATAAAGAAAAATGGATTCATACCTCATATGCAGCACTGATCTCTTTAAACTTTTCAGTTGCTCCAGGTTGCTTGTTGACATCAGGGTGGTACTTGAGAGCAAAATAATACATAATAGGTCGGTCAGGATTCCGTACAAACTTACAAGATGTATGTTTCAAGAGCTAATTACTACTTTTTCTTTTGTTACATTAGAGGGAATCGAACCCTTGACCTATCCTAAACCTAACCCATTATCCCACCCTCCCTCACCACTTGGGCTAACCCCAAGCGCTTAGCTAGTTACTACTTTAACAGAAAAGCAGCAACTAAAATTGAAGCTAGAAAATCTGCCACCCCAATAAGTTACTTACAAATTCTTGTTATACCCAAAAGAGCTCAAGTGGTAAGGGAAATATTATGTGCCAAGTGGATGTCAATGATGGGCTTCGTTGTCATTCAATTGTATCAATTTTATTATAAGATTGCAAGTCATCAGCTGTTTGGCTGCTGAGAAAATGCCTAGTTACATACAACCCATAATTGAAATTTCAGTTATATTCTATAAAAATTCAGGTATTTACAATTTATGAATAAAATTTTCAAAGAAAAATGAAATGTAATTAAACGAAAGGGTGAAAATAAGTACCTGGCGAGCTAATCTTCGATAAGCGGTTTTGATTTCCTTACTAGTGGCCGATTTGGGAACCCCAAGAGTGGCATAGTAATCCCCAGAAGCAGCAAATACTACCCCGACGCTGCGTTTCGTGTTCAATTTCCAAGAAGAAGAAAACGAAGAAGAAGAAGAAGAAGACGGCCATGAATTAAGAGAAACGAAGCTCTTATGGGTCCTTAAGTGGGTCCCACCAAATAAAAAGGAAGAAGAAGGTGGGAAGAGAAGGTGGGGAGATGAGGAGGGGAGGAGAGAAAGAGATGTGGCGGCGGCCATTGAAGTTTTGATGAATCAGTTTCTAAGATGAAGTGAAGGTGCTTGGTATATTGTCCATGGCTGATTACTGATTGCTGATTAGTGTTGGGTTGGGTTGGGTTGGACACAGGTTGCGAGAGAGAGAGAGTGGGGGAGTGAAGATGGAAGGGAATGGTGGTGAAGTGGCCAGAGCTTGGTATATTGTCCATCACGTTTTAAATTAAATTTATGCTCTTTTTTTTTTCTTTTCCCCTACGTACATCACTTTTCTTTTCTTTTTTGGAGGAAAAATTGAGACAAAAAAAAAAAAAAGTATGCTTTTTAAAATTTAAAATTAAAATAAAATTAAAAATCTATTCATACCATCTAGCTTGTAGTCTAGTGGTATCTCTCTTCATATGGCAAAGGGCTAGAAATATAAGCACTTTTAACTTAAGAGTGCTCATATTTCTACCACCTTATTTTAACGCTTATTATTAAATTTGAAAAAATTATAAAATCACTATTCCCACATTCCATTATTCCTATAATACCCTTTGATATACAAACTCAAACACTCACTCATTAAACACTCTTTTTACCTCCCTTAACTATTATTCTACACACCTATCTTTTTTCAAATAGAAGAAAAAAATCTTATATCCATCCTATAATTCATTCCTAAATGTCAAATTAAATCTCTAAGATTGAATACTTTCTAAGTTAAAACAAACATTAAAATAGAATGAATTCTTGATCTAAAACTATAAATAAATAAAAATGGTTTAGGGTATAGAATAATTATACATTTTAATAGATATATTGACATCAATCAAATAGTATTATCGATTTTAAATTTTGATGACAAAGTAGAATTAGAAATTATGAAAAAAGATGGGTGAGTGGGATGATAGTTATGGGGGGCTGTGTTTAGGTGAGTATTTGAGTTGGTATATCAAAAGGTATTATAGAAATAATAGGATGTATGAATAATTTTTTAATATTTTTTTAAAATTTAATGGTGAGTATAAAAATAAAGTGAGTGAAAAAATATGACAGATGAGTGGGAATATAAACACTCTTAAGTCAATCACCTTAATTTATAATTTTTTACAATATATAATCTTCAATAACCTCCATTCGATTCTATGAAGATTTCTGTTCAAAAATAGTCATGTGCGTCCCACATCATCTTTTTTTAAGAGATATATTGGTCCTTTTAGATTACCATATATGAGATCTATTTTGAGGTGCTTCTCAATAAAAAAAAAAAATTATAAAAAGAAATACACAACCCCACCGCTATTTGATACTAATGCTAATTCACCAATGCAGTACGTGAGAGTTGTAAGAAGAAAAAAAAACATTCAGGAGGCTATTTTATACTATTTTCATAATGATGGCCGGATAGATATTATCATAAGTAATAACTTAGGCCTTGATACAGTTTAGAAGACATGAGGATGGAAACGTCCAGGGATGGAGTTGGTTTGCTGAGCCTGCTTGAGATGCATTAATTGTGAGGGCATAGTTATTCACCTCAAGTGTTCTCGATCAACTGCTCCTGATATTCAGACACCAACTCCTTCAAATACTGGAATTCTCGGTCCTTTTTCTCCTACTCTTTTTGATGTTCATGCTGGATAGACACAGCCCGTTTGAGAAGGGTATTCTCCCTTGTCTGTCTTTCAATTTGTTGTTTAAGCAGCATATATATATTTTCCTTTCGAAAACTTTGGGCTGCCTCAGCACGGGCACAAGCACAAGCACGAGCACGAGCACGAGCACTAGCACGTGCATTGATGGATTTGTCGAAAACCTCTAGCACTTTTGCAGCACGGGCCTTAGCATCATCCAAAGTCCAAACTAGTGGCACTCATCATCTCCGTGACAAACAATTCAACCCATTCTGCACCATCTACAGGAAGGTGGTTGCTTGGAACTAATGGATTAATCTCAGAAGCAGCAGCTGCAGCTTCATCATTAGTTATCGACAGTTTTTTCATCTGGTTCTTCAGCCGATCCTAGACAAAGCTCATGCAGGCTCTTGATGGCAGCTTCCAAATCATGGCCACAATCTGCTTCCAATGCTATCTCAAGAAGCTGGGCGTCCATGTGAGGGAAGAGAGAGCGTAGCTGAAGGAGAAGATAGGGGGCAGAGAATCGAATGGGAATTAAGCCTTTTAGAGAGAGGAGGCGATTTGGAGAAGGGTTGGGTTTTGGTTTTCCTGTTCGCCCCAGGAATAGGCAAGCCAGGTTTAATTAGGAAACTTGGACATTAAGCCAGGTTCATATGGAAACTTTCCTAAAGCTAACTGGAGAATCATAGTAGCACACAAGTTAGATCACATACGAAGTCGTTAATATTTAAAAAAGAAATATATATATATATATACGAAAATACTCGAAGACCCATGCTCTAATTATATATATATATATATATATATATATAGTGTAGCATGAATGATTGGATTTTTATTTTTTACCTTTGCAGACAAAAACCCATGCTCAATTTTTTTTTAGCACGGATTTTTTTAGTCCAAATTCATCTTGTTTTTATAATGAATTATTCTTCTTGGTTAATGCTAATTGTAGTTTTGCCCGATGTGTATATTTATCTTATCTTGCAACTTGTGGCGTGATAAGAAAAATAAACACATAAGTTTTTATAGGACGATTGCATATAAGTAAATATGCCAAGGGGTGTCAGTGAACTTCTCCCTTCACCAGAATAACGTATATTCCTCTTTGAAGATTTTTTGGATGTCTGTAAACCTCCTTTGGTTGATGTCTAGTTTTGTTGTTTGGGGTCTTTGACCCCCCAGTTTACCAAAAAAAAGAATAACGTATATTCATTCAGAATGTACACTGAAGTAGAGCCAGAAATACCTGGGACAGGCAAAAGTGGAAAAATATATTAACAAAAGAGTGGGGTTATTTAAACCCAATATCTTCTATTTGATTCTTGAACCAACTTTTTAAAGTCATTTCTTTTATCCACATATTACCCATAATTATAGTATCCAAATGTTGTGTGGTTTGAATTATGGTATTTGATTTACTTTAATGAGAATTCCAATTTAGAGAATCTCTGTAATGTTTTTGAGAAGAATAGAAGAGTAGACAACTTTTTTTGGTTTTTTCAAAAGTTTGCAGGGGTCATAGCCCCTCTTATGTCCAGTTTGGTATTGCTGTGAAAAAAAACAACTGTGAAGTAAAACAGCTGTGAAGTAAAGTCAGCTGTAAAGTAAATTTGGTAAACTATGTTTTCAAAAGTGTTGTGAGTGCAAAAAACAGTATCAAAGTGTTTGGTAAATATTAATGTAAAAGTGTTGTGACTGTGTATAATTACTAAAATAGACATAATGCTAAAAGTGTCTTTCATTTATTTGTTTGGTAAAACTAAAATATTTTTTTACTTATTTTTTAAATTTGTGGCTACAAATTTTTATTAGCATTAATTTTTTTAAGAACATTATTAAATAAGTATTCCTATTATTTTTTTAAGTATATTATAATTTTAATTGTACAAATAAAATATCACAATTAATTATCACAATATAAAATATAACTAACAATGTACATATTTTTAAATTTAAAATAAACAAATAAAAATTATAGAAATTAATAAAAGTAGCATGGATAAAATAAAATATTCATTGTTGTTGTAATTCACTGCAGTTTACAAAAACACTTAGAAACCTGCTTTCTGTTTTTGCTGTGGAGAGTTGAAAATTGTGAGAGAAAACAGTTTTTTATTTTTTTACTAAACACCAAAACTGCTGTAGATGATTGAAAATTGTCATCCACAGCAGCTTTTGGGTCTTCCACCGCAATCCCAAACCGTGCCTTAGTCCCTTCTTGTTCTCATATTATGTCAAATTCCATCATTTAGAAGCAAGATAGATGTAAAATACAAATTCACCAATATAACCCAAAGAATTCAGTTACGCAATTCCACAACTGATTGACAATTCCCACTGACCTGGACTGGGAACATTAAATAAATAAAGAAGCCTCAAATCTACAAACGCTACTTCAACAGACACAACATGAAAAGGGCTCAAGACACAGCATGTATTGCTGACTATCAACCAAATGCTAAATTTATTTATTTTTTTTAGAAGACATCAGGATGGAAACGTCCAGGGATTGAGTTGCTTTGCTGAGCCTGCTTCAGATGCATTGTCAGGGCATAGTTGTTAATCTGTCAACCAACCACAAAAGCAAAGGACTAGTTAGCTAGCATGCAAAAAAAGTGAATTTCTACAAAGTTAAAAACTTAAAAACAAGATCAAATGCATCATGATTGCTTAGTAAGCTAGAAACAAGAGTGATGTTCTTTAGTTTGACAGAATGAGACGTTATAGTCAATCTGGAGAAACAGGGAAAAAGACAATAAATGATTTGAGTAGCTAGCAAGTTCTGATTATGACCTCAAGTGTTCTCAACTGGTCCTGATATTGAGACACCAACTGCTTCAGATGCTGGAATTCTTGGTTCTTTTCCTCATACTCTTTTTGACGTTCATGCTGGATAGAAACAGCACGTTTGAGAATGGTATTCTCCCTTATCAGTCCTTCAATTTGTTCTTTCAGCAGCATATTTTCCTGATAATCATAAGACCATAAACACATTACTGGAATAAAAAAGAATCATTATTGAAAAAAGAAAATTGTATCATCTCTCATATTAGCACTCCTATCTACAAAAATGTCAAGCATCGGTCATTTTAAAGTTCTTTCTCCAAAATCTATCCCACCTGTTATCCAGAAACTACAGGTATGGGAAAATAGCATGAATGTCCCCCATAATCATTTTCAAAGCGATCTATTCCAGAACCAGTAAAAAAATTAAGGCACACCTTTTGAAAACTTTGGGCTGCCTCAGCACCAGCACGTGCACTGATGGATTTCTCCAAAACCTCTAGCACTTTTGCAGCACGGGCCCTAGCATCATCCACACTAGTGGCAGTCATCATTTCCCTGACAAACAATTCAACCCATTCTGCACCATCTACAGGAAGGTTGCTTGGAACTGATGGATTTTCAGAAGCAGCTGCAGGTTCATCATTAGTACCTGATAAGGTAGCATGTAACTATGAAATTGTTACTCATGAAAAACACCAATCTCCACATAACTGCAGCTTGAAGCATAGCTTCACCACAAAGTAAAATTGAAACTCTACAATTGATAAAAGAATGTTCTTATTATTACTGAAATGTTTTACTTGAAAGAATAATTCAGTTAACAATGATCAACTGTGATAAGGAACTAAAGGAATAAGGTGATATGACAGCAACAGAACACATTGTCCTATGGCCTTTTTCTTTATTATATTTTGGGCTGCAAATTATGACAATATGAAACATTAGAATATTATTTACATTGTAGCAAAAAGTTAAGAATTTTTTTACATAGACCTAAGTTTTGTTGTTTTAAAGTGAATGTACCAATTCTGATGATGGCAAAACTAATTGAAAAGGTATACAACCAATTGGAAAGGTATTGATTTCAAAAATAAAAATAAGAAGCAATTCTATAAAACCTAGATATATTAAAAGCAATTTTACATGGTTAGGAAGATTTTACAAAGGAAATCACGGTCTGTCACCACAAACTATCATGAGTGCGCTATTTGCACCCTCAACTGAGAAATTCCCTTCCCTAGTCCATTGGAGACCACTAGGACCCATGAGAGAGAAATATAAGACAGAACTGGTTAACACGATTTAGTACAGAAATATAAGTACCCCTTAAAACATCCACACACACAAGCAATAATCCATATCTACAAAAGATGAAACAGTATCCAGAAACCACTTATTACAAATAATACAATCATATCAACAACATGCAATACAACCAAACCAATAACATGTTAAAGAATTTAGTTTTCAGACCATCACGATTCATGACAGACCTTTTATACCATCCCCCACACAAGTAACAATGGATAGAATTGCATCATCAGTGAAGTCCTATGATCCTATCCAAACTAACACATGACACTTAAGTTCCAAATAAAAATAGTAAAGGAAAAGAAGAGAAAAAGTTATTCCTGTAAATCACTAAAGAAGGAAACATCATACCTTTATCTACAGTTTCATCTGGTTCTTCAGCCGAACCGGTATGTTTCTCTGCAGATCTTAGACAAAGCTCATGCAGGCTCTTGATGGCAGCATCTAAATCATGGCCACAATCTTCCAATGCTCTCTCAAGAAGCTAAAAGAACCAAAATTGTCAAAGCCACTATCCATTATCAGTTTCCCAATACATTCACGAAATACTAATATTCATCAAAATCAAAAGAAGATTTGAAAAAAAAAAATTCTTTCATTTCCGTGAGATTAAACAAAAACAAGTTACAGAGTCCCAAAATTCTAAAGTTACCCTATTTCTCAGCAACCAAACAGACAATGATCCAATCAAAACCCAAGAGACATGACCACATCTATACATACCTGGGGGTCCATGTGAGGGAAGAGAGGGCGTAGCTGATCGAGAAGATAGGGGGCTGAGAATCGAATGGGAGAGGTGGAAGAAGAGCAGCGAAGCCTCTTGGAGAGAGGAGGCGATGGAGGAAGCTCTTCGAAGAAGGACCTCTTGCTTCCACACACTGCTGCAGACATCTCTCGCTCTCGCTCTCTCTCTCTCTCTCTCTCTCTCTCTCTCTCTCTCTCGTCTCTCAATTCCAACGAATCGACCAGACCGCCGATTGAATCCGCTTGATTAGGGTTAGGGTTTTCAGGAATTGGGGCGAATTGATGTGAGAGAGAGAGAAAGAGAAGGAGAG
Source organism: Dryas octopetala (assembly GCF_963921425.1). Taxonomy (NCBI): domain Eukaryota; kingdom Viridiplantae; phylum Streptophyta; class Magnoliopsida; order Rosales; family Rosaceae; genus Dryas; species Dryas octopetala. The sequence continues at coordinate 13,479,133 of NC_141369.1, forward strand.
GGATAAAGTGTAGGGGTTTTTGTTTGGGGTTAGGTTTCGTGTTGGTGTTGCTTTGCGTTTGGTTTTGGCATTCGGAATGCCATGGAACTTTTTGTTTTTATATATATTTGAGTGGTGGTGACTGCCACCGGTGGGAGAGAAAGACGGTCGAGAAGATGATACTGCACGCGCCAATCTTCGCGCGTTCTTGGGCTTTAGAGTTTAGCCTTTTAAATTTCGGGATTTGTTGGCAAATAGACGTTAGACCATTGTATTAAAATTTTCGGAGCTAATTAGAAACTATAAAGATATCACATTATTGACCAAATCGTTCACCACATTTTTTGACTTTTTTTTTTTTTTTTTTATGTGCACATTTTGTGACATTTTGTTGCTCCATGTATCATATTTATTGGACAAAGGGAAAAATTGATTTCCTATATTCTTTAAACTTTTTTTTATAGTAATATATAAAAAATAGAAATCTGATATATTTCGTTGTGGCACTTCTGTATACAAAAAAATAAAATAAAAAAAGGTCCTCATTATACAAAAAATAAATATTAACCTCATCTAAATTGAGCATGGTGTCATCTTATGGTTTTTGGATTTTTTCTATAGAGGGTATAGTTAGATTATTAAAAAATATGTGAAAGTTTTTTGGACATAAAATTTCCATTTTGATTCACCCCAATTCCTCCAAAATGAAAAATCTCATTCCTGATTTTATGTGAGCTTTATATTTATTTTCATTCTCTCATATGTTAGTAAATATAGAAATGAGAATTATTCTCATTCCTGATCAATAAACATGCCCTAATTGGTTTTGTTTTACCAAATGCAAGAGAGAGAAATTTCGAACTCGAAACGTCAAATGTAGAGTAAATATTCTTAACAACTAGAATTATAAGTTCCCACTTTTGATTTAGTTGATTGCATCTTTTACAGCATGTCTCCTCTTTTTCTCTATTAAAGATATGATTAACAATAAGCCAATAAATATGTTAAAGAGTAAAATACACTATAAATATGTTAACGACCGTCCAATAGTCATGGACTCATTGATGGTTGTAGGTTATAATGGATCTACAACAATCAACGGTTGAGAATCACACATATATGGTAATGGTTTTTTTAAAAAAAAAAATTTGTGGCTTGAAAAACTATAATATTTTCTAAATGTTTGAGATTCAAAGTTGTAATCAAGTGATATTATTTAAAACAATGCTAAACTCCTAACAAGCAGCCAAGTTGTCACTCTTTATATGAAAGAGTGATATTATTTAAGAACAATATATTATCAAATTGTGGTCGTGTTGTAACAAGTAGTAATCACTCTTTCTATGCAAGCAGGCAAGTATTTTTCTATTACTTATACAAAGACCATGAGACAATATGATTTCCAACGGCCAAGTCTTAAATGAGAATACATATAAAAGTGATTTTAAATTTGAAACTTGACGAGTACACACACACACACAAAAAAAAAAAAAAAAAAAAAAAAAAAAAAAAAAAAAAAAAAAAAAAGGGGGAAAGATGCATAATTCATACCAAAGAAGGAATGTAAGGAAGTTGGCCAGACCATATTGTAGCAATTATTCCAAATTCTCTAATAAGCCATGATTTTCCTTAGTCATACAGGCAAGACATTTTTCAGTACTCTCATATATAATCTAAAAATATTTATTTGGCCCAGACAACCTTCTTTATCAACAAATCTTTGTCAGCAAATGTTTCAAAACCCAGCAATTTGTCAAGTTCAATTTGGTATACTACTTGCAGCCTCATGCCAAATTTGAAAACGTTATTAAATTTGCTTCCTATAATATTCACAGTACTAAACTATACCATTCACCAAAATTGGTCGCTTACATAACGAAACTATTTTGCTATTACAAACTCAGCTCCATTCAGTAAAATTTTACAAGCACATATTTCAATGAATCAGAATGTAATTCTGTTTTGAGTTCCCTACACATGATACTCAAAGAACACAATATTGTCCCACAGAAGCTTTGCCCAGTTACTAGATTTTCATTAAAGCAGACACCATGACAAGACATGATTCATACATCAGCAATGTAAAAATGGTAAGTTGGAAGGGTCTGTTATTTCCTCTTTCATTGGATATTTCTGATTTGGGTAGCAAGTTCCACACCATTTTTTGGTCTCAGCTAGACCCCAAGGCCTTGACAGGAATTGTGATGGGACCCTTTTGGAACCTCTGGCTTGCTGCAACCTGGTGAATTGCATCTTGAATCCCCTCAAATGCCACTAAGAAGTCTGCTGCATCGGTTTCATTCAGCACCTTCTTCAACACCAGTTCCAGTGCCTTGAACCTGTTACACAGCATCACATATATGGTACTTAGTTATAATTGCATTTTGCTTTATTTCTTTATGGGGAATATAGTTATTAGGTATACAAAGGGGAAAGCCAAGACACAAAAACAAACTAACGAAGACAGCAAGCAAAACCCCTATAGCTAGCACAGGTGTTCTGTCACATGTGTTTTTTTACTAGACCTGAATACCTGATAGGGTACTATCATGTTTCTTGAAGTTGTAACAGTTAACAAATTCAGTAAAAGAATAAAAGGAAAGCAAATAAACCTGAGTTGTTGAGCTTTTATGATCACTCTTTCGATCTTCTTGAACTCAGACTGAACACCAGCCAAGGCTCCACCTGATTGAATGTTGATCGGAGCAAATGGAAGGTAGAGGATGCATGTGGATTGAATCTCAGCCAATTCCTCATCAATTATAGCCTCTTCAATCCGAAGCTCATGAATGAACTGCGACAAGAGCTGCTCGGTGCCAACGGAGTTTGGGAAAGAGGACGACGAGGATAATGATGTGGTGGACAAGCCACGTACAAGCTCCAGAATGGCAGAGGGCCGCCAATCGCCAAGCCAAGCTGTGGAGGCCAGCTCATCCGGCAGAGCCCAATTGGGCATGAGGAGTTGGGCAATGTCCTTGAGCCAGGTTGGGACCATATCATGGTTGTAGTGGGCATGGAACCTGTTCAGTTGTTCTTCAACTAGCTCCTCAAGTTCCCACCTTACCTTGAGCATTTTCTCTAGCCTTGCAACTCTGCCCCTCTGCTCTTGCCTCCACAGACCATTCTTCTCAAAGGAGATCTCTTCACCTGAAAACCATATAAATAAATATACATGCATACATATACATATATATTATATATATTCTGTCATCATGCAAGCTAGCTTGCTGGATCCACAGAAGATAGACCAAAGAAAAAGAACAGCCTTCATTGGTTTAAACACACAAACAAATAGAATGCATCATTTAGTGGAAAATGCATGTGGTCACTGGTCATGATCTTCCAGTATATGGTTTTCTTGGGATTACTACACATTTGGTTCTTTGCAAAAAAGGCTCTACATTTGGTTTGACTACGTACACATTAACACTACTACAAGTACTAACATTGAGAAAGAATTGGGGTATAGGATTGGTCTTCTGATTGAAAACATGTTACAAACATCTTCACTTGATATCAGTTCCCGATCAATAGACTCCTATTAACAGTTTTTCTAAGACTGATTGTGGGCTTTCAAGTTTCAACAATATTTCCAATTACCCCAATTTGCACTAAATCTAGTCACTGAAACAAAGAATATTCAATTTTCTAATGATACCCGGATAAAGATTGAAAGAAAGCATATCTTAATATCTCATTTTCCCAGGAAAATCAGAAAAAATTGAACATAAGTTTCAGGATCTACCTCGTTTATTGGTGTCTCGCTTGTGAAGGGCCATGCACTGAAACTTCTCTGCTATGTCATCATCAATTGCACAACCACCTTCTATTTTGTCTCTCCTTAACAATACTTCATTTTCTCCTTGCAGTTCAAATTCATCTCCATTAGAGTATTTCCTGTAAAAATTCCCTTATTATATTTATACCAAGAAAATGAAGGAAAAGAAAAGAAAACTCAGAAGTTCTGATTCTTCGTTCCCTTGTTTTCATGGCAACCAAATGGACCCAAAATCTAACGCATGCCCATTTGCCCTTTCATCAAGAAAACTAGAAAGAACATACGGGTTCTCACTAATCCCACATTTCTCAGCAACCAAACAGAGAAGAGTTCATGGAATGATTGATAATGTTTCAGACCTTACAAGCAAACTGGATGGTTAAATTCGCCAAGTCAGTCCTATGTCTTGTTTTCTCATTTCTCATGAACTAAACAGAGCGAGAAGAAGAAGGTGGCATAAGTACTTACATGGAGGAATGAGATGGCATTCGAATCCCCTTCATTGATCCTTTTCTTTTCTGGACCACTTCTCTCTACGTTGATGGCTTTCTTGGATTTTCTCTCTCTTTTTCTCGAGCCGGGAAACTGAGGTGTAATTGTAAGTTTGTAACTGCCTGCTAACCGAAGGGAATAATAAAATATTAATTTATAACCCCCCACCCTTTCAGAGTTCACTAATCGTCCCAACTTTTTTTACCCCCCCCCCACCTTTTTTCTTGCGTTTTTACCCTTACCAATTTTTTTTTTGGCTTAATTATCGATTTACCACCCAAAATTGTAACGCATTCCCACTTTGTCACCTGAAAGTTCTTTTGTCCCAAATTACTACCTGTAACTTACATCCGTGTCCCATTTTACCTTGTTCCGTCAACAATTCCGTTAAAAATGATAACCTGGCAGTTAATGCTGACGTGGCGCGCTGGATGTGCGCTACGTATCACATCTTTGTTTTTATTTTCAGATTTTTTTATTTTTTTATTTTTATAAACTTTAAAAATTAATTAAAAATAGCTCTGAACTCAGAAAAACGAAAAATTCCTACGGACTCGTCTTGACTAGCACTAATTTACTATAAGATTAAATCACCAATTTTCCCTCTAAAAGTTTCCAAAAAAAATTAGAAAGTCCAAATTTATTTCTAAAAAATTAAAATAAATTTCCCTCTATTAAATAAATTCTAGAATTTTCGTAAACTATTGGACAAATTCTCAAAAATATTTTGGAAATTACCAAAAGCCTGTTTTAGAGAATTATTTCGAGACTTTACAGAAATTCTAGAATTTTTATAGAATTTATTTTATAGGGAAATTTATTTTCCTCTAAGACCGAGAGGTCTTTTGGGTAGCAAGTGTTCACGAGAAAGGTATTGTTAGTTTTTAGAGGACTAACGGTGCAAACCTCATATTTTTTTGAGTTTGGGAGATTATCCTATGAATTTCCAAAGAGTCTAGAATATTTTAATTTTCTAGAAATAAATTTGGACTTTTCAAATTTTCTGGAAATTTTTAGAGGGAAAATTGGTATTTTGACCCCATAGTAAATTAGTACTTGTCAAGACAAGTCAGTAGGAATTTTCCGTGTATTTTCTAAGTTCGGAGCTATTTTTAATTAATTTTCAAAGTTTATAAAATAGAAAAAAAATCAGAAAATACAAGAAAAGATGTGACACTTGGCACACATCCAGCACGCCACGTCAGCATTAACGGCCATGTCATCATTTTTAACGGAATTGTTGACGGAATAAGGTAAAATGGGACACGGATGTAAGTTATAGGTGGTAATCTGAAACAAAAAAAACTTTCAGGTGGTAAAGTAGGAATGAGTTACAGTTTTGGATGGTAAATCGATAATTAAGCCTTTTTTTTCCACTTCTTTTCAAACTGTTAAACCCGAAACTATAAGCTCTAAAACCACGATTTTATACCTTAAATTAACCCCAAATTGTAAGTCCAAAACCCCATATTCTGGGTTTTTGGACCCCCTTTAACTACACTAGATCTTGCATTGATAAACTCTTATGAACCCTATAAAAAATGAACAAAAAAAATAATAATAAGAAGTTGTAACTACTAAAGGGTGTCAATAAATAAAGAACAAAAAAAACCTAGACGCTATGAAAGAGTTTGACTCTCACACAAGGGTTTTTGAAACATTTCTAAAAGGAAAACACACTATAAGATTACAGTCACCAAATTTATTGATCGAGTTGGTTCACCCAATAATGTGTCAATATGTATTTGTATCTTGTTGAAAATAAATTAATCTCAAAATGAGCTCAATTTTAAAGTTATAAAATATTGTCACATCTTGTGAAAAATTTAGCTGTCTCACTAAGAGTGAAGAGCAATTTGGAACTAGAAGGAAATATAAGAAAGGGCTGAATTGGTAATTAATAAGAAATTTCTCTAGGTGAGCCTTTAGCTGGTTGCGACTTGCTAGCATCCAGAGAGTTTTATCATAAGAACTGCTACAAGCCTCAGACAACATTGATCTGCTAGGCCCAATATTTGATAGTTGTTTTCAACAGTAGGCTTTTGCCTAAAAAGTTGGCTTCCATTGATTAAAATCTGAGAAGAAAAATCTTACATGCAGTGTGGAATTTGGAATTCCATTTCAAATCCGCGATCCTTTTCCCTTTCATTTCATTTAATTTCGCCCAAGCAAAACCAAACTGGAATAGTATGCAAGCTAACCAAGACTTTGCCCTCTTTTGAGGAAAATAGGACTCTTTGCTTATGTTTTTTGTTTATGTACTGATATTGTACTTATGTTCAAAATGTCTTTTTCAATTTTCAGCTAATAATTTTTAGTTTACTTTTTAGTATTTAAGATGATTAAACGAAAAGCACAATATTAGGACAAGATCATCAGAAGACGAACTAGGCTCGTTTCAAGAAAGTAGCAAGGGCCTAACACAGTAACCTACATGGATTCCTGCATGCATGAACCAAAGATAGACTTCTGCAACACAGAGAGCATTTCTACAGAAGATTAGGTATATATTTACAATGAAAGCATGTAACAATTGCAGATTCTTTATATATACATGCTTTGCTTTGGACCATGATCTTGCAGTCCCACTGCATATGCACTCAAACCCTCAGTACATTTGGGCTAGATTTTATACTTCATCTCTGCTATGGATAGGCTTTAGCAAACTTACCCATAGCCAGACAATGTACAATAAACTACCTAGCAGTAGCAGTAGAAGCACCTTCTTTGAAAAGAATATTTGCAACCGGTGATGGAAGCCAAGCTGCATTGCCACCACCACTCTGGCCATCCTGACAATTGCCATCCCGCCGTGTTGAGTTTCTTCGACACTTCAGCCTTGCATTTACATTTCGTCCAACAATGAAGCTGACTTTCATGGCTGTAAAGAGACCAAATGCAATTGCAAGTGGCCTCACTGCCCAGTGAAAATCCTCAATATGCTGATATTTTTGGACCACCCCAGGACAAGTATCAAAGGACACTAGTTCTGCTTCAGCTGGATCTGCCAAGAAGCTTCTACTAGATTCATCTCCAAATACCAACCTTCCAGGGAACTTCACAACCAGACAACCACTCGGTAGGACTTGTGAGATCCTTCCAGTTGCCCATGCTCCTCCCTTCTTACAAGGCCACTCAAATCTGGGAGAGAAAACATTTGCCTTTAGCCTCACAAACTCTCCCACATAATATCCACCAACCAATTCAAGGTCAGATGACTTCCCTTTCCAGAGAGTTTCTAACCCAATAAATCCAACATCAACACCTCCATCACGCTGTATTGAATGAAGAATTCCAACAGGAGAGTGCTTTCCATATTCACCCTTCAAGTGCACCCAATCACCCACTGCCAAGCCATATGTGACTCTCTCAACTGTTGACACAAGTACTCTTACAGGGTTGCGTACTCCAGGGATCTTCACCAGGGCAAAACCGTCTCTATCAGAATCAGTCTCCAGGCCAGCTACAGTTCCTTCAGGCACATCCATAGCTTGAGGCTTGCGTGCATTTAATGGCTTTCTTGAGCGAACTATGTCTCCGACCTGAAGATGATCTTTTAAGAGATACCATGAAGTATAACCGCCGCTACTAAGTTTTCCAGGAGGTGTGCTGCTCCCTAAAGCAATCCATTCTCCATCACTTTGAACAGAATTTTGCGAGCTGCATGCTCAGTGGCGTATAATCAGCATGCAATAATAAAAGAAAAGGCAAGATTAACAAAATACTGAATTTTGTTACCTGACATAATACTAAATTAAAGTAATGGATTATGTGATAGCATCACTTCGAAGCTGCAATAGTAATTAATAGTGTATGAAGAAGCAGCTTGCAGTTAACAACTCCTTCAGGTTTGGATGGTAAAAATTGTAGCTTGGAAGTACAATAATGGGATCTAGAGAATAGTGAAGAAGCAGGAATTTCTTGACAGCAACAAAAGAATATAACTAATATCATTGGGTTAACTGATAGCTAAAGGTTATGAAAAATTTCAGGCTAGAGTTATAAGAGGTGTATAAAGAAGGTAGGGTTTGGCATGGCTAAGAGGCTAAAAGGCTGAAACTAGGGCTGTGCTCAGTCAACTAGACATGTAAAAGTGGGTTTCTTATCTTCGGGTTGTTAAGTTTTAATGAGAAAAGGGTTTGCTTGTTGTAAATGGGAATATACATAAAGAGAGACAAGAGAGAATACCTTTCAAAAGCACGTACTATATCTTCCATTAATGGCCGATTGCGGAGATCATACTCAAAGCAACCATTGATAACATGCTCAACTGCAGTAGGCAAGCCACTTGGAACAGGTGGCTTTTCTTGCTTGATCACAACTGAATGATATATTTCTTCATTTGATCTCCCAAACCAGGGTTGAACACCAGTCAACATCTCTATGAGGCAACATCCAAAGCCCCATGCATCTGTTTCAAAAGATATAGGACCCCTCACTTCTGCTTCCCACTGTTCTGGAGCCATGTAGTTTGGAGTTCCAAGTCTGAGAGCCATATCTGAGTTAGACAATGAAATCCCAAGAAGTAGATATGGGATCCCAAAATCTCCAAGGACTGCCTGGTCATGCTCATCTAAAAGGAGGTTGGAAGGCTTCAGGTTTAGCACCATTACCCCTAGTGAGTGCAAGTCTTGGATTCCTTTTGCCAGCTCAATCCCATACCTGCAAACATTACCATTCTTAGGTTAAGTTTTCTTCCAATAACACCAATTATATGCTTCACAAGGAAAATATATGTTCCCAATAACATAACCTTAAAACATCAGCAAGTTGAAACTTTCCACCCTTCATCCGAGCAACTCGATCACCAACTGATCCCTCATAAAATTTCATAGCAATGCAGATCTGACAAGACAAAATGAGGCTAATCAAGTTAAAACCATAGTAGAGTTATGAAAGAGAAAGATACAGGATAAAAAGAAAAAAGCAAGAATCTATAAGTTAGAAATGAAAACAGAAGGATATGACTAAACAAGATTCCAAATTTATTTGCCAGGCAGTCACCTTTCCATCAACAATTGAGATACCATAAAGCCAACAAACACCATAGAGTCTCCGGAACTTGAAAAATAACTTTTCAAACTTATGCAAAAACTTCTGTCTGTCGCCCTCCTTCAAAGGATGCAACATCTTAACAGCTATTTCATGATATTCATCATAATCATCTGCTGACTGATGACGAGTTGCTAACCACACATCACCAAAGGGGCCTCGCCCAATTCGGTGCTTAAAGTTCAATGAGGCAGGATTGATCCATGGACCAGTTGGAGTGAGTGTAGGAGTGAGTGAAGCTACAACAGTTCTTAGGTGATCAGGGTCTCCCTCAAAGAGCTCATACTCAAAAGAAATTGCTGGTGGCTTTGCTTTTCCCATTTGCTCATCCATTTTTTCTGCTATGAATATATGCATGAAAAGAACAAGCTCCAAATCAATAATCTGCCAAAATCCTCAATATGGCTATATGAGATTAAATCAAAGTGCTAACTATAGAAATAGTAAATAACATTAACATGGTAAGTATTTTCCCAAGGGCTTCAGGAATATAATCCTTCAAGTCTCGCTTTGAATATTTCTGAGATACCCAGCGGTCAAAGTCGATTTCTGTTACCCAACTGAATGGAGAATTTTTAACTTTATAGATACTCATGATATTGTAATTTTTCCAGTAGATTAAGTAACAGTTGGCAGCTGGGAACAGTTGGAGGATGATCATAAAGTTCTGTACACATCTCCATTCTTGAAAGTAAGGCTAACAACTGGTTCCAAGATTACCAAGAAGGAAAAGAAAATATAACCTGGGAAAGTTTGGTGAAGATAGGTGCCTGAGATTTTTCAAAGGGGCCTTTCGAAATTTAGTGGAAGAAAACAAGCTGAAACAATTGGGTTCTGTCACTGAATACCAAGAGAGATTTGAAGAACAAAAGGCACCTATGCTGGTCAGAAATAAAGTGCTGCAAGGGGATTATGTCATTTCAAGTTGGGCTTAAAAGAAGAAATCAAGAGTATGGTGCAGGTGTTTTCCTCATCAACAACGCTATCCCAGACCACTACTTGGCCAAAATGCAGTTAAGTGCCTTGGAATCCATTGTCAGGAAACACAATTTCAACAACCTAGTATCCTGTGAACCCATACTTGATTTTCCATGATATCTAACATAATACATAAAAGATCCTTATGGAGCCCTTCGTTGGAATTTCATAACCACCAAATTTCTACTGTCAAATCCCATTGGAAAAAAATTTAAAGAAAAAAAGAGTGAAAACATTGGACATTTGGACATGTTAACAATCTCCACAGAATCAAAGTAAAAGGCCCTGAATCCTGATGCCTAGAATTAAACACAAGACACATCAACAGATCAACAGCCATACTTTCAGCAGTTAAAGCTTGAACTGCTTAATTTTCTAAATAAAAATTTTCACAAATATTTCAGTTCTTACATGAAAGTGGGATTTTAACAGATTAGATTCAAAACTCCATCAAAATCGTATCTCATTATGACACATACAAAACTATGTTTAGCGGCAAAGTTTCTCTTCCAACGATTTCTATGCTTATAGATATGAACCCAAATAGAAAATGAAAGGAAAATTGATGTTTGAAAAATTTAACTACTGTTTTTATCTTTCTTTTGTTCTTTAATCCAAGCAAGCGAGAATCAGACTAGTAAGCTTGATGATAAACATTGAAAACTTTAGTGACGGAAAAAAAAAAAAAAAAGGCACTAAATAGTCACTTTCTTTCCGTTTCCCACAATTTCTCAGTAACCAAACACACACACACAAACACAAATTTACCAAAAATTTACCAGTACAGAGAAAGAGAGGCTCGGAGACGAGTAGACGACCCGGAATGAAACTCGAACTAACTCAAGAGATTTTTCCTTTTTTTTTTTTTTTTCCTTCGCAGATGTAACTTGTAAGCAAGTAGTTGAAGAAGAAAAAGAAAACAAAAATGGAAATCGTTACGAGAGGGGATATGGTATTTTCCGTACGGCCTGTGCTATCCGGTTGCCACGTGATGGAGATCCAACGTGGAAGCTGCTTATTGAGACACGTCACTAGAAAGCATGCAAAAGTAGCATGTCTCGTGTTTGGATTCTGAATCAATTACCCAAAATTTTGGACACTTGATAACTGAAGGTACCTTTGTGGTGCTCATTTTTTTTGGGCATTTGTTGTGATATTTATTTTGTTTTTTCTAATAACAAAAATTTCGCGACTTCCTCTCTTCTCGGTTTGGACCTTAAAAAAACGATATTTGCGCTTTTTTTTTTTTTTTTGGGTAACCAATAATCTAAAGTCAGAATGACAATAAAATATAACTTAAATTTTTTTAATCATATATAAGAAAACGGTATTTTTTTTGTCTGCTTTTATTAATTATATTATGTGTAAATTTGATATACATTATTGACATATTCTTTAACAATTTAATTTAGAATCTACTAAATCTCCAATATTGTATCAAAGCCTTGTTTGCACTAAATCTCTCTCCCTCCCTTCATTTTTTTGGCTCTCCTCCATGGTAAGGATGAGACTATACATGAGGAAGAGTGTAAAGTAATATATGTTTTTGGTTCATTTTCTAATAACTTAAACTTTTGGGATCTAACAATCGTCTATTATTTCGAATGCATTGAAAACTAAGTTTTAGTTGTCTCAATAATCCTCTTAATTGCAAATATTAGATGAGATTCCTTTGATATAATATGATACCTACACGTCCTCATACGTTGAAAGCGATGTCATACCTACCTTTGCTTTTACTTTATCTTCTTTATGTGTGTAACATGCATGCCCTTATATCTTGATGATATGAAAATGTTCACTCCAACTTCGTCACTATCTATTCATATGAATCTATGATTATGGCAATTTCTTCAGCAACCCCCGCCACCCAAAAATAAAGGGGGACTCTACATTAGATTAATAATGTCACGCACAAACATGTACTCACACTCCTTGAGTTTTAGTAAACCAAACTCTTGTTTCCTCCACTGAATATCAGTTTAAGGGAGAAAAATTGAACTAAAATTAATGAGAAGAATCTTTACCGAAATATCATTTACACTAAACAAATCCAGACTCGTTTCTTTTTTCTTTTTAAAATTCTGCCTCGAAGACAGAAACTTGGTGTTGAACTTGTGGAGCAACTTAGGTCTTAATATGGCATATGTTATACCTACACAAAATGTGAGTGAAGGGCACATCCTAGCTCGGTCAGGCCATTGCTAATTACCCTACACCTACAGTCATCATCCTAGACCGGCTTCCAGCAAAGGAATGCAGGTCGAATCTGGACGGTTGATTCCTGTCTTCTGATCCCTTTCTTGAAACTCCCCACGATCTTGGAGCATGAGATCCACCCTCTAACGAAGTGAGCCAACTTGAATTCAGGCACAGGACCTTCTTCCTCCAGACCCTCATTGGGATGATGCTTGGAGTTGTCCTCTTGAATTGCATCATTGTTATAATCCTCCAAACCATTCTCTCCTTCCTCTTCATGATCTTTTGATCCCGATGACAACCTTAAGGAGCTGTCCAAAAATAATAATTAAAGTTTGAGGGAGAGATATAAGAGAAAGAAGGGAGGAGATGAGGGATGAGAAAGGTGAGGAAGAAATGAGAGAGAACGGTTAAAACTAAAAACTTATTAAAATTATTATTACTTTTGTGTTTATAACCCATTCTATATATTTTCTCTTCTCTCCCTCACCTCTGTCATCTCTGATTCTCTCTTCTCACTTTCCTCTCATTTTTCCCTCTCTATCTTTAACTAATAACAAAAGATATAAATGTTTTGAAACGGGACCTTAATTAATAGTCCATTCAATAATTTATACAACAGAAAACAGCTAATCCTAACTTATATAGCAAATTAAAAGTCCATGCAATAATATCATAACAGGTAGAATATAGGAGACACAGAAGTGCTGCTCAATCCCTGTGCCACATATTGTGCACATTTTACTCTTTGATCTGTTTCTAGGCCATAGGCTTCACTAGGGTCCTATTGTCATTGATTTTAGCATTATCAAAATTTGATCATCAAATTCAACCAAAAGAAAAAAATTTGATCATCAGAATGTTAATCAAGGGTTGCCAATATGTCAAGAGTAATTTACAACAATGCCACAGCCTGTATCTACCCAAAAAGTGACGGCATGGATAAATAGCCTTGATGCATCCTTGAGATGGACTAATCCCAAATTAAATAGCAACTCAGAGTTATGCCATGAGTCAAAGAATAGTGACATGAATATGCAGACTTGCCTGTGAAATTGTGCACACTGCACACAGCCATGCACTCATGAGAAACCATGATAAAAAAAAGCCAAGTAATCCATGTTATACCACAAATAAGAAATTCTTACATTGAACGTTGTTTGCAAGGAACACTTTCATCTTTAGACCCTTTTTTTAATGGAAAATTGCTAATAGACATATGCCTAATGAATTGAAGCTGCATGTACCAGAAAACAAATGTTAGTAGTTTGCTCAGCAATAGATTGATCGCAAGATCTCCAAAAAGGAAAAAAAAAAAAAAAAGAAGAAAGAATAAATACATTCATGAAGTCTATTACAATTTACAACAGATGTCAGGAAAAGCAAGAATAAAGCAACCGTACAGTTCAAGGAAATTTCAGAACCACACCTAAAAACATGTAAAAGGAGGAAAGGCCTAAATTTGTATATGATAGTCCAATTATTCTAGCTTGCACTTTGCATACTTTTTGAGAGATGTCTGATCAATTAACTAAGCAAGGCAACAGAAATCTTAGTCACCCTGAAATCCAAAATTTAGAAGACCACTAAGAAAACAAAAAATGAGTAGGGTGGTCGGGTGATTGAAAGCTACAGGAGAAGTTGACAAGATGAGGGTGGGGAAGATTAAAGCACGAAATAACATCACTTGGGTAATGGCAAGTAGGAAAAAAAGGAAGTTACTTTTAGCAGTATATACAAAAATAATGACATTAGGCATTGCTACTGTTCCTTCAATGGGCATAAATAGATGACATGTAAAAGGGCCTAACTATAAAACGCACATAAATGCAACATGTATGGTAGAGCACTTTTTACATAATCTTGTTACACTCAATGATAATAATACTGTAGAAAATTCACTCCACTGCCTGCTTACTGAGCAAAGTCATATATTCATTCAGAATAGAAATTCTAATTAATTCAATTAATTCACTGTATACCATGAAAATATGCCTCCCAGAATAGCTTGTATATAAATCAATTCCCTTTAGAGGTTCTTTCATTTTATATCTACGTCACTAATGTTTTATTAAACAACAAGCTACAAATGACATGGAGTACAAGTTGATTTATCATATTTGAATTCCTACTTAGTCCTGTCAGACATGTCACAATATTAATGCTTCCAACTTAGCTGTAAGCCTGTAACATCAGATACATATGTAAAAACATCTGGATTACTATAAATCAAGGAGCAGGTCGGAACAACATGCTCATTGCTGAGTTAGGAGTTGGATTTTGGACTTCGAACCCACATAAGATTACTATAAAATTAGAACAAATAGAATCGATACCAAAAGTGGTTGAGTGATACAGAAGCCATCCAATGGTAGGTATCTTTGAACATTCAAATATATTTTCCCAAAGAAGTGGACATATGCATTATCATCTAACACTACAGCAACTGAAAATGACAATATACTAGAGGCAGTTTATTGACAAATGACAAATTTAATATTTCAATGAAACATGGAAAATATAACCCATACTTGATCACCATCCTTGATCCCAAGATTCCGAATGTACGCCCTGTCATTAGTTAGCTTCTGACCCTCATGGCACAAGCAGAAATGCCCCCAGACAAGTGACCTAAGAGCACAAAATTAAATAGTCTTGCATGTCAAAAACAATGTTGAACTCCAACCAGAGTACATTTAGCTCCAAAATCAAAATGGTATCCTAATGTTAATTATAAGCCAAGATTTTACCATGGAATCTTGCCTTGCAAGGAACTAAAAACCTCTTCCACTATTTGCTTGAGCTGTGCTATAGTAGCAGTCTTCCCAACATGAATTTCTGTAGAATGAAACCTCATTAACTCTACTAACAACCCAAATGGAATTTCCTAAAATACATAAAAGGTTAACAGACAATTGGGTGAGTGATAAAGGGACACAATGATTTTTTTACTTTTTTGGGTACTAATTTTAAAATATGGGTCAACTCTTTTGAGCGCCACTCTTAACTTATTTGCGAAGCACTTTTCTCAAACTAGCTTTTCCCAAAAGCAGAATCCCCATTATCACCCTTTTTTTTCCATTTCAAAAAGCTGTTCCCAAAAACAGAACCAATCAACAAAATCAAAACTCAGACGAAAGTCAAAACGAGAAACGAAATATTTAAAGTTACCGAAAACAGAGCCATCGAGCTTGAGAACGGAGAGCTTGATGAGCTGAAGCTGAGGCAGTTTCTTGTACGATAGGGTCACCGTCCGCTCATCATTTCCGCGAACGTCGCCGTTTCGTGTTAACGGAGCCAAACACCGCCTCTCTATCAGCTCCAAAACCCTCATATTACTTTAAATTGAAGCTCAAAAGTTCTCTTTGCTCGTATTTATGGAGTTCGAAATATGACCAAAGGAAAATTTAACAAAAATTTTAAATCAGAGAAAATCCGGAATTTGATAAAAAATGGAAACTGTATCGTGTTGCCCAGTTAGCTTAGCTATGCAGAGAGTGCTACATCAATGTAATGGCTGGTGTGTTAGGGTTTAGAGTGAAGCGTGAGAGAGTTGCAGAGAAGGAAGAGAGTGATAGAAATGGTTGGGTTGTGGCTTTGAAGACGGAGAGACCGTTATGGATTTGAGCGCGTGCTGTTTTATGAGAGTGGGGGTGGTGGACTCGAAGTGGCCAACGGGTGGATTTTTTGGTTTATGGGCTGGGCTTTGTGGGTTTGGGCCAAGCCCCGCTTAAAGCTATCTCGGCATGCTTTGAATTTATTTTTGGTCAAATTTTTGTTTTTGTTTGCTGGTTGCCTGGTTCTAATTATTTGCATTTCAAGGTTGGCTCATTTAAATTAGATCTTATGGTTTTTTATGAAAACTGTTTAGTTCCTTACATGTATTAAGTCATTCTGTTTTAACAAATCAATTACAGTTTGACACGTGTTATTTTTTTTAGAAGGTGCCTCATTGTTTAGGAAATACTTATGATCAGTGGCGGAGCCAAAAAAATTTTACCATGGAAGCACCTAAACAATGAAAGCTATTTTTTTAGTTTATTAGAAATCTTTTTAATTTTGTACTCTCTTTAATATCAAATTTGTTTCAAGAGCAAATATTAATCAAAGAGAAGAAGGATGTGTGACCACACCCAAAGTAAGAGAAAGATTTGAAAAAATTAGCATGAGAGTAAGAGAGAGAGAGTGAAAGAAAAACAAAGAGTAGAAGGAAGACACTTGAGAAAGGGGCACTAAGATGTAAATTTTGTAATATACATATAATATATATATTTATATTTATATTTAAAATTTAAAAAGAAAAAAAAAAATCAAAAATTTGAGGGGGGGGCCTGTGTCCCATCTGGTCCTGCTGTGGCTCCGCCATTGCTTATGATGAACGTGAGTAGGACGAATCCAAGATTAGATTTAGGGGTGGGCTGGGGTTAGATTTACAAGTGGTTTGCTGTTAAAATTGGGGGTGGGTTGGGGTTATATCCTAACTAAGGTTATACTAAAAAGAAAAAATTGCATATGCTGCAACACATGCAGTCCATATTAATAGAGAAAAACACCACTAAACCAATAGTTAATTGATATTCAACTGTTAAACAAGCAAACTAGCTGCAGCATTAGAATCGTATTCAGATTCACCAATAGCCATTGACGTAATGAAATCCAAAGTAAAACTGTGCCAATTCAGTGTGCACCCTTATTGCATTCCATATCCTAAGAGCATGCATATATCTTCTCATTAACTCTAAGTGTTCCAAAGTTTATGAAAGAGGGCTGTTATTTGCACACCATTTTCTCACTTTTTCTCACTTCACACCCCCACAATCTTTCCACAATTAAAATTTCTCATAAACACACCCTTCTCAATTACCAAAATGCCTCAACTTAATTAATCTTACATACCTCACCCAATCCATTCAAACAATACACACCTCATTCAACCCATTCAGACAACACACACCCCACCCCCACCGCTGGCAACACACTTTGCATTTAAAACAACCAACACACACCCCATCTCCGACACCTCCCTCAGCCACCCCCACCCCCACCGCTAGCAAGGTCGCCGCGACTCAACCATTCCCTTCCCTTCTCTCTCTCTCCCTCTCTCCTTTCCTCTCTCTCTCTCTCTCTCTCTCTCTCTCCATACACAGCCCGACCACCTCCTCCCTCGCTCCTCCCCCCACCCAACCTGCGCACATGCATGCAGAGCTAACAAGACCATGTCGACCACCTAAGCTACCCAGCTCGCCGGAGAAGAAAAAAATATATATATATATATATGCAGGTGATTCGGCGAACAAGTGCCGAAACCGATGGTTTTGTTCGACAAGTACCCGCCGAACAATCATATTCTATTCGGCGACTACTTGCCGAACAAAACCATTGGTTTCGGCGCTGGTCCGCCGAACCACTTGCATATATATATATATTTTTTTAATGTTTAGGGTCGCTGGGTTCCTGTCGCTGGGGTGGTCGTCGGGGTGTGTGCATGGTCGCAGATAGAAACAGAGAAAGGGAGAGAGGAGAGAGGGAAGGAGAAAGAGAGAGAGAAGAGAGAAGAGAGAGAGAGATAGAGAGAGAGAGGAGGAAGAGTGTGGTGGCTGGGTTGAAAAGCCAGAGAGAGAAAGGGAGGGAGGAGAGAAGGAAAGAGAGGGGCTCAGTGTGGGGGGAAGAAGAAGAAAAAGAAACATAAGAGAAAGGGTGAGGGTGAGGGTGAGGGTGAGGGTGAGGGTGGGGGTGGGGAAGAAGAAGAAGAAAAAGAAGAAAGGAGGGGGGGTATGTACGGCCGTACGGGGATGGGGTGTGTTGGGTGAGGGAAGGAGAAATAGAGACAAAGAGGGGAAGGGCTGAGTAGACTTTTAACATGAGTTTTTTTTTTTAAGAGAGGTGTGCAAAAAAAAAAAGATGTGCAAATAACAGCCGGGTTCTAGAAAAATTAGGATCATATACCAGTTAAATTCTTTCTAGCTCTTTGAACATTAATTAATTAACAATCTCTCATGACCCACAAAACATAAGAAGGTTCTCAATTTAGGGGAAATATGCAGCTTCCAAATGCATTCCCAATGCCAATTCAGGAGGGGGCCTATTTTTATTGTTTTAATTTGAGAGAAAATTAGAAAAGAAAATTAACGTGGAATAAAAGTTTGTTAAGGGTTTGAATAGAACCTTCCATCAGTTAATATATGTTGATGTTTTTTTTATTGGAATCAGTTATGTTATATTACAACTCTTCTTTTTTTTTTTTTTTCTCAATTTCCAATTAGGTTCAGGGTTTACTTCCCTCCAATACAACCAAAAGTTTAAACCAGTTAGCTACAACGTACTCAACAATGCGAAGATAGGGGCATGCAGTCTGTATCTTCTAATTGCCTATTTGAGAGTCAAAGACTTTGATGTCCTCAACAGAATCAAGTCTTAATATAGACACAGACAGAAGATGGTTGGGCAATTTAGTAAACATACACCACTGAGTAAAAAGTTGTAAATTTGAATGATTAATTTCTCACCCAACAACTATTATTTCCTCCATATATGCATAGAGACAGACAGCAGTGCTCTCATTTAAACATAAGGAACCAACTCTCTCCCAAGCTACTCCCTCCTACAAGGATCATTCATGTATGAAAATTAACCTCCTGGATATTCAGAGCATTTACTCCTTTATTCGAGAAGGTTAATTAGATTCGGAATTCTACAGAATTCTGTAGACGCATTAATTCGTAGCGGTAGTAGTTTCTTTGGAGAGGTAAAAAATATTGATTCATAGGTAGAGCCGTAGAGGTAGAAAGTAATTAGAGAAATGGGAATTAGAGGGAAAGCTGCAGGGAATAGAGAAGAGGCTGTGGCAGTATCAATAGACAAGGACAAAGGAAGTCAATATGCTATCAAATGGGCTGTGGATCATCTTCTCACCAGGGGCCAAGGTCTCACATTGCTCCATGTTAAACAAACAACACCTCCTCTTCCCAACCAAAGTAACTCTCTCTCTATCTCTCTCTCTTTCTTGCATGGATGATGATGTTCTTAATTAATGTTTAACTAAGAAAAATTTTACTCTTTTTTTTTTTCCTTTTCAAATTAAATAGCAGTTTTTATAAAACTTTTTAAAAATAGCCAAAAATATAGTGCATGTTAAAAGAAATATCTCACGTCGCTACATCAGGAATGTAAAATATTGCATAGTGGTTTATAAGATCTTGGACCTCTCTGCCCTTTTTAATTGGTTTTGGATTAATTGATACAACTTTCTGCACCAACTTGAATGCCAACACATAAATCCAAAAAGCCTATGGATTTAAGTTTTGGCTATTCCTGAAAATCTGCTATTTTTAAAAAGAAAAAGAAATTCTTTACTAGTTTTGATTAAAACTCCTACCTTAAATTGGCAGTCCCCCATTTTCCCTCCTTTTTTCTCATGTTACGGTGCAGCAGGGGAAGTGGCAGAGGAGGATGCAAAAGTGGACAAAAACCAAGTTGACCCTCAAGCCAGAGAGATTTTTCTTCCATTCCGTGGCTTTTGCACCAGAAAGAATGTGAGTGATAATTTGCTTCTTAATTTGTATGTATCTTAGCAAAACTTTCAAAAACGAAGGTCGGGAATGGATAGTGAGAGTGTTCAAACGTTCAATGTTTGAGCGTTCGAATGTCCTCTCACTGTTCATATTCCGAACATTCATTTTAGAAGTGCTATCATCTATAAGATTTGGGAATTTGATCTTTCATGTTTGCTGCAGATAAAATGCAGTGAAGTCATAGTAGAGGATACAGACATACCAAGAGGAATCATCAACTATGTTACTGATAATTCAATTGAGATTTTGGTACTTGGTGCACCATCAAGAAATGGGTTTTTCAGGTGATCATTAATTCCTTATCTACTTTGGTTCAGCATGTTCTAATATAACCTTAGCATTCAAACAATATGGGAAATTCATGGCACCCTCAATTTGCTCAATATACCCAACTAACTAACTTTTTCCAAAAGTTTTTAGTTTTACCCTAGAATAAAAAAATTAAAAACAAAAAACAAAACTTACCTCAATATACCCCTTAGACATAAAAATAAAAAAATAAAAAAAAATTGCTTCTCCCCGCACTCGCCGGTGCAAGGCTCCTCTCCAAGAGAGGGAGAGAGATAGAGAGAGATGGGTTGGTGGCCGGTGGAAGGGTCCCCGTTGAGGGGGGTATATATCATCAGGATTTGGGAGGGGTTGCGAGTGTTGACTGCTGGGCTTTTCTTTAAAGAAAAAATTATTTAAAGGTAAAATTGGGTTTTTTGTCTAAGGGGTATATTGAGCAAATTTGGGGTATCAATAGACCCTCCCAAATAATTTTTAGCCATGAATAATGCTAGACTCACCAAATGATGCCTCAATAAACATATCAAAAAACATGAGGTCCAACGTGACCTCATACTTAAAAATTTAAAGACTGGTACATTATTGGCAAAGAAAATTTGGTTGTCAATAAAACAGATTTGGTGAATTTTGCAAATACGTTTTAGCTATACATGCATTGATACTAAGTTACTAACTATAAATTACATGATTAATCTTGTTTCACTACAGATTCAAAACTAGAGACGTTCCAGGCAGTGTGTCAAAGGGGGCACCAGACTTCTGCACTGTGTATGTCATTGCCAAAGAAAAGATCTCATATGCGAGATCGGCTACTGTTGCTCTACCCAAAAAGGCTCCCACCAAAGTTTCTGAAAAAAATGATACAGGACTCCTGTGCAAAGAGCAACTCGAAGGTTTGTTTCTGTGTTCTAGCTAATTCTACTATTCTAGCATCATGCATATATGCATGTTATAAATTTCCCACCTCATAATTAAGTACTATAGGGTAAATTAATATATGTCATTGCTCACTTTAATGTTTCTTTGATTAATGTTGCATCAGAGTGGGCACATTATTCACCACGGCGATTCCGTCGCACTAAATTCAAGTAAGCTCTTATACAATTGTAAACTATTTGTACCATATTTACATATTGCATGTGTAACATTAATAGAGGAGAGTCTATTTGTATATGTGGGCTTCCACTTTTATTAGATATTTGGTCCATCAGAAGTGCTCACCTATATGACTTCAAATGATAGACAAATAAGGGACAATGAATCTAATGGCTAGATTCACTTCAATATTTATCGGTCTCAATAGATTTGTTTAATCGAATTATTGAATGCACTGTCCCTCATTTATCCCTCATTTCAAGTCCCTTAGGGGTGAGCATTTCTGTGTACGTGGTCCATAATTATATTCATAATTAAATTAATTAATCAGACACATTGATACTGATACGTATTCAATGAAAAATGATACAGGCCACCATTAACAAGAGCAAGACCTGTATTAAGCAGATCATATGAGCCCCGGCAAGACTGTGATATATTGTCAGTGAGCAGTGGAAGGCCAAGCGTGGATAGTTCTAGTGTGACATCAGGAATGACCTCTCAATACTCAATCAACTCAGAGTTTGACTTTGGAACCAAGTTTATGGATAGTTCTAGTGTGGCATCAGGAATGACCTCTCAATATTCAATCAACTCAGAGTTTGACTGCAGAAGCTCTACCTCATCTTACTATGGATCCAAGTTTATTGACAGCAGAAGCACTTCCTCATCTTACTCTGCACAAAATGGATTGTCATCATGCTCAATTGAAAGTGGAAATTCATGGACATCACAGAACATGGTAAGGAAATTTCTCAGCATAGTAAACTTTGGATGCACCACCAACCTACAAGCTTGTCATCATAAGCTAAAATGTACCATAAATTATTTGAGTCAGGTGCCAGCTTAGATGTCCCTATTGTTAGCATAGTACCACTTGTCTGTATACATTTAGAATATATAGTATATTCGTACATGGGTACCCTTTACTTGCAAGTTGGTTTTCAAGGATAAGTTCTACCCATGAATTTAACATGATCAAATGGGTTCGTATCTCTAGCCTTGCATGGACGGGAAGTGCTGAGTGACTCCAGCTCTAATGCTGAGGGGGAGTGGTAGCATAGTCCTCACATCCCTGGGATATCTGAAATGGCCAATAAATTCTATTAGTTTGGAGTGGTTTTCTTGGTATGATCCATAAAGACACTCATTTATTACAATAACATAGATACATGCATGCAGAAATATTTCAGAGTATTAATTAAGACTTAATTTGCCCTGATCGAAATAATAGGATGAAGTGGAAGCTGAGATGATGAGGCTCAAGCTAGAGCTCAAGCAAACGATGGAGATGTACCATATGGCCTGCAAGGATGCACTCACAGAAACACATAAGGTATTGATGACAAACCTTATTTGAACATTGACTTTGTTTATATTTTTGGTATCAATCTTCAAAATTTCAATTTTGGATAAATTGAATAATGGGTGGTGAGTACACTTTAGCATATGTAATAAATGTCTAATAGTTAACCATGTAAGGATGGAATATTGTTTCATCATTCTATCAAGAACAATTCATATGACATCTCTTCACCACACACTTTCACAACACGTACAGCCTGAACATCAAAAAGAGGCTTAAGAATCATCATCGACTAGGAGGCTTAATTGGTCTAGTAAATGACCTTGCATCTCTCTCTCTCTCTCTCACACACACAAGGGACTCTTCATATATATATTTATGCCTCTTTATTAGGGTGTGTGATTTCTAAAAGTGGACATACATATACTGTGGAGAGAAAGATTCCACATTGTGAATGTAAGGCCTTGTATAATGGCTTGTAAGGTTTTGGGCCTCTCCACATCATTGCTAATTGGCTTTACGCTAAATGCTCTGATTTCCTTCATGGTGTGGGGCCAAACAGCCATTTGTGCTCCAACGTCACCCAATATGCATGAGTTGTCCACGTGCTATTTTTATCTAGCACAAGTTGGAATGACAAAATTACATGTCCAGCCATACACATAAAGAGATGATCTAATTTATTGAAATAGAAATATTGGGTATAGAACAACAATTCAAGCATAAATTTTAAAATTCTAATGACAGAAATATCTTCATAGGCCAAGGAAATTAACCAATGGAAATTGGAAGAAGAACATAGATTAGAAGAGGCAAAGCTAGCAAAGGAAGCTGCATTGGCACTTATAGAGAAGGAGAAAGCGAAATGCAAGGCAGCCATTGAGGCAGCAGAAGCATCTCAAAGGATTGCTGAATTGGAAGCACAAAAAAGGAGGCTTTTAGAAATGAAATCCCTTCAAGGAGCTGAAGAGAAGAACAAGCCACCGAAAGCAGAGGCATATGATCTCAGGTACAGGAAATACACAATTGAGGAGATTGAAGCAGCAACAAATGATTTTTCGCAAGCTCACAAGATTGGGGTAGGAGGCTATGGTCCAGTATACAGAGGCGAACTGGACCACACATCGGTGGCAATAAAAGTTCTACGTCCGGATGCAGCTCAAGGACAGTCACAGTTCCAACAAGAGGTTTGTGACTACACATGATCGAATTTTTAGCTCCTTCACAAAAGAACTTAAGAAGAGCTTTTGTGGTTTAAGAAGTTGCTTATGCATGGTCAATTCTGCTTCTAGTGACCCTCTCAAGTCCTAATAGTTCCAGTAGAAATGCTAGGTGATCATGTATGTATTATCGTAGATATATCTGACATGTCTTGATTATGCAGGTTAAAATATTGAGCTGCATACGGCATCCAAACATGGTCCTACTTCTTGGAGCCTGCCCAGAGTATGGCTGCCTGGTCTATGAGTACATGTCTAATGGTAGCTTAGAAGACCGTCTCTTCCGGCATGGTAACACCCCAGTTATTCCTTGGCAGCTAAGGTTCCGAATTGCTGCAGAAATTGCCACCGGGCTTTTGTTTCTTCATCAGACCAAGCCAGAACCCCTTGTACACCGTGACCTAAAACCTGCCAACATTTTGCTAGACCATAACTATACGAGCAAGATTAGTGACGTAGGTTTGGCCAGACTAATCCC
The DNA here is from genome assembly GCF_963921425.1 of Dryas octopetala. Taxonomy (NCBI): domain Eukaryota; kingdom Viridiplantae; phylum Streptophyta; class Magnoliopsida; order Rosales; family Rosaceae; genus Dryas; species Dryas octopetala. The sequence goes on from NC_141369.1 coordinate 13,503,569, forward strand.
TCCATCATCCGACGCTATCACTGAGTATCACATGACATCAGCAGCCGGAACATTCTGTTATATCGATCCAGAGTATCAGCAAACAGGCATGCTTGGAATAAAATCTGATGTCTACTCACTTGGGGTCGTGCTTCTACAGATAATAACAGCCAGGCCACCAATGGGTTTGGCACATCATGTTGAGCAGGCTATTGAGAGAGGGACCTTTGCCAAGATACTTGACCCTGCTGTTCCTGACTGGCCAGTTGAAGAAGCCTTGAAGTTTGCTAAGCTAGCTTTACAGTGTGCTGAAATGAGGAGAAGAGACAGACCGGATCTTGGGAAGGTTGTGCTGCCTGAGCTTAACAGATTGACAGCATTTGCCCAAGCTAACATGAACTGTTTCATGCTTGGTGGTGGTGGAGTATTTTCACCAAGCCAGGGCCAGAGTTCTACAATACAAGTAAGCTGCATAACATAAAGTCATAAACCAGCACTGCACTTGATGCCAGACTTTTATCTATTTTGGATATTTTCTTAGAACTCATTCTGATTTTGTTTTTTTATCTTGTCTTTAGGATGTGATGAGTGACCCTCATCTACCACAATCTGGATATGACAGCTCAAGAAGCCAGTCAAGCACATCATCACATGCAGGAAAATTAGTTTCGGATTTAGATGTTGGGGATTGATTTAGAATTTTCGAATGCAATCTAGAAGTAGTCAATTTTTTTTTTCCTCTGATTTTCCTGCTTTTGGAAGCAGTCTTCTTGCATCTAGATAGAAAGAGCTATTGGAATATTGTAATGGTGAGCTGCCCTGCGTAATTGTAAGTTTGTAACTCGACAAGAATAGAGGAGAAAAGAAGATATTAAGTATTCATTAAAGGAAAATCTAAGTGATATCTAGGAGCTGCCCTGCGTGGTCCATACTCCATAATTATCATCTTCATTTTCGTATATTTCATACATGCATGATGCATGCAAGGGGGCATATGATTACGAAATTGATCTTCACCAACAAAATTTGTACTTCCTCTAGATCAAAATATTTACAGGCCTTGTCTAAAAACGTGACCACTACAAATATTTTTACAAGTGCCCAAGCATATTACCTGTTACATGGATTGCTACAACAAAAAAAGGGTTCCATGACTGCTGCTATGTTGTAAAAGAACTAGGTTTTCCAAATACAAAGATTTCTAGTACCGTCTCGGCATTACATCCCAGAACAAAGATTTATGTGAAGGTATCATCACGATCTCCCTCCACTGTATCACCCTCCTCCATGTTGCTAAACTCCAAGAAATGAGTGGGCCGGTGGTCCTCGTGATAGTACTCCCTTGGTGTCCCAAGCTTGATGCCGTACTTCATGCTAGGTGTATGCTTCACCCCCATGAAGTTGTAGTTCCAGGGACCGTTATCTGGGACCTAGAAACCAAACGGCAAATAAACAAATTAGCTCCTCAACAAAAATGAAAACCATCCAACTACTACATGAATGGAATGCAGATTTCGTGAACATAAGTAGGCTTCACACTAAGAGCAAACTACAAATCTTACCATGTAGAAACCAAGGAAGCGGTCACTGAGAAGCATCTGGACCTTCTCATAATGAGTCGGGAGGTATCCGTGTGGATTGCTTCCAGTATCTTTATTGACACGACCCCACTCATAACCAGATGGAGTAAGCTTATATGCAGTTAATGAGCAGGAACCTGGAGTGAAACTGCAGGTTAAAACAATGCATTTTTCCCCGTCCCATTGCTTGGTGTTTTCTAAGATCTTAGCATGAGAGGTGAGATCCTGCAAGAAAGCAACAAAAAATTGGTTATTTTCTTCTCCATCACAGTCCTCTATAAGAAAAGGTAGACCTGAACAAACATAACAATCCATTAAAGATCAAGGATTCAAAGATTGATCAAGTAAAATACCTGGGGAGAAAGCTGAGGAAGCTCGTTTGGCTGGGTATGCATCCATCCCAAAGGCTCCAGATCATTGAGAAAATCATGTTCGGGCAAAGCTGATGGAAGATGAACTTGCTGGTGGGTCCCCCACTGTGGTGGCATAGCAATGCAGCGAATTTCCTTAACCTGAGGGTTGTCAGGTGGGCTTACACCATACAAGTAACCAGAAATTTGCGTCCTCAGATCCGCAATGCAGATGAACTTTTTCAAAACGTTCTTCGGCATAATGTAAGTATAACCCGTTTCCTGTAATTCCATTTTTGCTCCCATGTCAGTGGACAAATAAGGAGAAAAAAAAAAAGCATAGGAAGTGCATCCAACCGTTGTTAAAAATAGAACTTTACCTTTATATCTTCAGAATTAACATATATATGATTGACACGAAGATGGAGATTTGTGGCCGATATAGCTCTCACACGCCAATCAGTTTTGGACCCAAATGCCGCTTGCTCGTATGGACTCGTAGTGGTGACAATGAGTTCATCACCATGCACATTCGTAGTTCTTGTAGTAACTGCTGTCAGCTGACTTGCTTCTTTAGCCTGAAAATAAAAATTCACCAAAATTGTATACTAGTTAATTTATGACAAAATCAAACACCAATCCATATTAAGAGTCGAGGGGAAAAAATACCAATCAATACAAAATAAACATCACCTGTTTCTCAATCTCGGCAATCTGCTGCCTCTGTTGCGAGGGTGGAGTAATCTCAGCTCCAAGTATAATATCCCGAATCTCAGATTGTGTCAGGGCAGATGTATTCACATTGTTCTTTTTTGCATAGTCTGACAGTATTAGATCCCTTAGAGCTACCTCAACCTGCACCATATTTTCAACATTTAATACATTAGCAGGCGCATGAGCAATTATAGCTTAAAAAGAACTGCAATGAAGATGTGAAAAAGCATGGAGGACAAGTGAAAACAAACAAAATAAATAAATAACCCAACACACACACACCCCCCATTTGATAAACTGAAAAAAATTCTGAGTTGATTCCATCAATACTTCAAAGTTCAAGAAACAAAATCACTTATCTTATCTATATTTCTTGGTTTTAGTAACTATATTTCTTGGTTTTAGTCAATGGAAGTAACAGGTGAATGACTAAAGGTTATCTTATCTTCATGAATAGGAAAAGAAGTTCCACGCAAAAACACAATGTTGGCAATGAAATTACCTTCATCCACTGATCATCAGAGAGAGAAGGCCAAATGTGGTGTGGCTCAGTAATGACTGTTTTGTCAGGCTTCAACAACATCTTTGCCTTCTCATTGTTCACATGAAGCGCACGAAGGATCAGAATTAGCCGGGAGAACGCAGTGTATGATGAAATACTCTTCAACCAATCATCATAAATGTTGAAAAGAACCATCTGTGGCTCAGTAGCCTTTAAAATCAGATCACCAAATTTCTCGATTTTTAAGCAAGCCTGGAAAGGAAGCTGCAGTTCACTTCCTTTTATGACTATGTTAGGGAAATCCAACAAATGGACCTCCAATGGATCCAACATTCCCTTACGAGTCACAATAATTTGCTTTGGTTGTTCTTCAACTGGTAGAGAACGCACAAGGGCAGCAACTTCTTCCGCGGTTTTCCACTTGGCCAACTGACCAAGACGTTTTTGTCCTGCCCACACACTTGTGTGGATGACCTGCAACAGTATAAATTTATGATATGAAGTTCAAAACCACCGCTGAGAGCAAGAGAAGCTAATTTCAAATATCAATAAAAGAAAAACATACCTTCAGGAAAAGCTGCCCAGTCCTTGGGTTGAATATGAAAATAGCACCATTGATGGGTTTTGTAGTAAGATTTCCTTCAAATGTCTTATGAATTGTAACACGATACACATTAGTGTCATCAACAAACCAAATAATTTGATTGCTGAAGATCTCCCCATAGTTTTGGGATGACAAATATGGTTCTGTAGGCTCAGAAGAATACAACTGCAATCCTTTCCTAATACGCTCCCTCAAGACATATAAAGCTGGATTTGACTGCAAGCACACGAGGAAAAATTAGTTGGCTGGTTTCTGAACACAATTATAGTCTAATTAGAAGATATATCATCACCAGTTGGTTACAAGTACGGTACCTTCATGATTTTGTTCATTGCTTGTTGAAGCAGCGGTTTTGACCCAGGGAACCAGTTGCCGAAAGCAGAATGCAAATTATACGCCAAATCAAGACCAATCATCACCCCTGCATGAAGCAATCATGATTACTTTCACAAAACAAAGATACATGTGTCTAAAGAAGTAAAGAAACCAGAAACAACTGCATACCTGTGGGAGAAGGATAGATAGACATGTTGTCGGTCGTATAATCCATAAACTTGGCTCGGGTGTAACGTTCAATATCATGAGAATCATAATCTCCCCAACGCAGTTGTACATCTATCCAGTACTTATTGCTTGCTTTCTGATCAAACACATCCTTTGGCTCAGCCACAAGACTAGGTTTTGACATGGGCCATCTATGGGCAGCAAAGAGGAGAATGTCAGCACAGGAGCTGTTCATTTTGTAACTCTTCCTGGGATGTATGGTTTCCTTCTGCACAGTTTCAATTTCCAACGCATCCAACTCCTGATCCAAAACCTGGCAGAGATCCATGACAACACTTTCATGAATTTTCTGCCATAAATGGGCACGGAATATCTGAATCAACGATATCTTCAAGGTTGGGATCTTCCCATGCATAAAGATTCCAGTTAGATCTAACTGCACTTGGAAACCCACATATACATTGGCCCGATTTATGGTGGGAGACCACCAAAGAGTAAACCTACGATTGGGGATTTGGTTGAGCCCAGATCTCTGTGCATTAGTCAACTTTTTATATTTCATTGATTCCTCGAAGCCAGATGCCTTCTCCCAAAAAAGACCCTCCCAAGTAGGGAAGCTGAAATTTGCAACAGAGGGTAGTGAGACAAAAATTATCAACCATTTCTACAATATATCACTAATAACATACACACAGACACAAGCATTACACAATCCGTTAGTCATCCAACACAAGATGTGAGTCACTAAAGCATATATTAAATCTGACATCTAATTTTTTCACCTCTACTATACATAAGGACACATACAGCACATGCTTCAATGTAATAAACCTAATATATTTGAACTAGCATAAATCTTCCATAACAAGCACTTATCTTCCTATGTAATGACAGGCTATGATTATATCGTGTAATCCACAGCAACACTTTTAGTCAATTTATTCCTTCACACTTCATGCATTTGTATCTATGTAAAACATAATAAAGGATGATGACAATAAAAGTTAACTAAGGTGAACTAAACAGAAGAACAGACTTACTATGTTCCTTTGAACAAGGTATGCTCGAGTATTCCTTCCACACCCCCAAGAGCTTGAATAACATCAGTCCTGTAGTTATTCAAGTTCCAGAGCTTTCCATCATGCCTCTGGTGTGTCCACCAGAAAGGATTTTGCTTCAACACCTGGTATTGCTTAAAATCTGTGCGCACTCTCCACCCTTTGTCATATGCTAAAGTGTGCCGGTCCTTCTGGAACAAAGTATTTATTCGTGGTATTCCCCTGTCCCATGAATCCTGTCAATGAAATGAAAAACATAAATTAGAACGGGTATTTTTCTGCTACTACTCTCAAAAAAATGGAAATGAATTATGTCCACTACATACAAATCCGTAGGCAAGACAACACCAACAGAACATATGCCTGGTGACTGCTCAATATAATGTACAAGAAGCCCACAGAGAGAAGGGGAAGAACTTTAAAGCACAAAACAGAAAAACAGTATCACATGGGAAAGATCAAAACACTTACTTCCAAATCTTCAAGGGTTAGACGCCTGTTTTGAGCCTGAGCTTCCTGCCTTTTCAGTGCATATTCTGCCCAAACACGCTGTGAATCTATAAATTCACTCTCCCATGGTTGTATGTAACGGTACAGATTTGGAATCAGCTGGTCCTCTTCATGACTCATTCCACTCCTGAAGTGGGTCACACCAACATCAGTCTGCTGACTGTATCTGAGGTCGCTTTGCGGAATCAAAATGTGACCCATAGATAACATGCCGAGTCCTCCAATTTCTTTTGGCGTGTAAAAGATGACAGGTGGAAACCTGCTAGGCATCTTTGAATTCAATCCAATCTTAATACGGGTCTGAATTTTGTTCTCACATTTTACCAGCAAATCCAGCAGCTCTTGTGTATGTACAGTTGCTTCACGGAAGTATGTCATAAGACCAATAAGGGCAGTATTCCATTTGTTGACAATTTTTGTAAATGTTGTAGACCCTGAAGACATGAGGATCTGCCTCACACGATTCTCGAACACCTTCATGTGTTCATCATCAACCCGTAAGAAAGCAACCGCAGTCCTTTCCTTTGTCTGTTCATTCTGTAAGTTCCACACTCCATCTCTCGTGTTGCTAAATGCTTCTTGACTCATTCTTATCTTGGGTAGTATCCGAACTTCAAATCCACACATGCTGAAGAGCAAATTTGGATTATCCTTGCTGTAAACAGAGACAAAGCTGTTCTCCCACTCCAAAGTTGTGATGCTTCGAGGGAGACGGTTCTTCATATCCCAGAAAACACTCCTCCCAAGATTGACATCATGTTTCATTAGCCTCATTCTGGCATCTCTTGGCCAGCACTTCTTGTTATTATATCCAACCATATTTTCATTATTGGGATCTGGATGCTCAGTAAGATATCGCTGGATAAGGTCCCGAGCCTCCTCATGAGTGAAGCGGAACAAAATATGCACCCTGTCTATGTATCTAGAGTACAGCCTGATAGGATGCCGAGTCTCAACCTTTGTGTCCCAATAAGTGATGAACTCATTTGGCATCTGTGGTGGACCGGCAATCTCACTGGCCCGGGTCAATCCAAGAAGCAACAGATCCAACACAAGCCCATAATATTGTACAACAAACGATGCAAACTGAAGCCCACGTATAAGACCATATGAGTTTGTATGACTCATATCCTTGTAAGACAATACCACATTGTTTTTTGCGGTGACATAATCAGCAATATTGTGGTCAAGAACCAAACGTAGAAGCCTATTTAGCATTGTCAAGTCAATCTTTTCAAAGAACTTCTCGAACTTTGTCTGAAGCATCACCACACACTGCCCCTCACTTGTGTCCCATACACTCTGTAAATTGTTTATTCCCTGACACCATTTATAAACCAAGAGTGGGGGTGGCTCTGAATCAGCAGGCTTGATCCAGTTTGGGAAGAGATGACGTTTGTCACCTTCATACCATAAATATTGATCAAGATATGCATCTGTGATCTTCTCAAGAGGTTCAATCTCATAAACAGGAATGAGATAGCTGTACAAATCCATGAACTCTATGCCAACTTCTTTGAAGGCACGCTGAGTGAGCAAGTGACGCTTTATTCGTGACAATGCCTCATGTGGGTTATCATAGGCTTGTTCAATGAGACCCAGCTCCTCTCTTTGAAGCTGGTTCAATCTTACAGCCACACTATAAGATTCCTTCAACCTCTCCAGGGCAAGGATAAGTAGTTTGGTATCATGCTTGTATGACAATGGAGGGAATGGAATGGGGCTGAACTTTCTTGATTCCAACCAATGCACAGTTGTCGTGTAAATTGCAACTGCCTCTTCTGGAGTAACATATGGACCATCTTTCAAATAGTTGTGTTGTCGTTCCTGCTCTGCCTTTAGCCAAAGGCGAGTTAATCTTCCAAGATTCTTCCGACAAACTGTCTTATCTACTGTAGCACCTCTTCTTATACGTTCACGATTATAATGAGCAACATTTGTCCACCAGTCTGCCTTTGACTTGACATAACGAAGAATCATATTCTCAATGGGAACTGGCAAACCCGGAACCTTCCAAGGAATATTTGCTTTCCAACAACGCCACGCCTCACTGAGATGCTGCAAGATAGTCCTGGCCTTATTTTGCTTGATGCCCTCTGGCATGGCATCAAGAACATCATGCATGACAGCAGCTCGAAGCTCCAAGTCAAAATGGCTTTCAACACGCTGCTTAGTTACAGTCTTTGCCACTCCTTTTGAATGGCGTCCTTCAAATTGCCGTGCAAGTAAATTTCCCAACCACCGTTCCAAAAGAGGAACTATGCCACGAAGGAAAAACAACCACACCCTCCACATTGGTGCCCAGAATCCACATCCAGGCCCTTTCCCTACTGGCCCAGTATTGAACCGGTAGTAAATCAAGTGCTTCAGATCTTTGCACATTCTGATCTGACGCATCAACCTGTACTTGTAACGGTACATTCCAGTCAACTGACCAACATGAGAAAATGTGTACTGTAGGCCATCGGCCAATTGGAAGGCATCAACATTACCCAAACGGAACTGGATATTGGCATCTACTACAAGCTTTGTCAACCGCAAAATTTCACGGCAAAGATGAAAAGCATTACCAAACCGAGATTTCTTACGCTCTTTTGTTGTCAGGGTTTTCACTGGCTTCAGATTAAAATTATAATCAAGGTGAAGGTAATTCAAATTTTTCCTATGGATCAACAGATTTAGCATGTTATAACCCTGCTTACAGACTTGAAGGCCTGCTTCAGCCCAATCCAGTTCTGTAGTTTGGAAGAATTTAGTAGCTTGAAGAGATCGAAACAAGTGCTTCTTCTTTTGAGCCTTGGGTGGTCTATGATGCAGCTCATTCAACACAAAACATTTCAGCAATTTCTGATAGCTGACACGAACTTTAACTGGATATGACGGAGGACAATGCTCCTTATACCACTCTGACACAAGAGGTATATCTTCTGCCCTACGTGTCCGACCAGATCTCATGTTGAAAGGGCGTGGGGCAAACAAGAGGGAAATTCCAGCAGCTGTGGTGTCAGTATATAGCTGAGTATCATTCAGAAACGGTTCCACCCCTTCCGGCAATTTGAACTCGTCATCTTCCTCATCATCATAAATTTTCTTTTCACGCCGATCCTTGTTAGTGCTGGGTATTGGGTGTATCAATGGATCATAATAAAAGGCAGGTAAATCAGGATCCTCAGTTTTTATGTACATAACCATGGGTGTGTGATACACACAAAGCTTTACCTTCCTAGGTCTATTGTTGTAGAGATGAGGGAATGCTATTCTGTACTCTGTTCTGAGAGGTGACCGAATAATGAGCTTGTTAATGTCATTAAACTCATTCCAGTCCTCATCCCCTTTCTCCATGTCTCGATACAAAGGTTCAAATTTAGGTCCACCTAGAGAAAGTGTAACAAGTTAAGTCAAACGAAATAATAAGAGAGCATCTAAGTTCGAAGCTACACAGGAACCAAATTAAACAACACATGGAAAGATATAAACTAAGAAGTCTACAACTCATGAAGTCATAGCAAAGTAAGTCGAATGAAATATCAAAATAGAATATAATTTTAAAGCTAAATAGAACCAAATAAAAGAACACACAAAAAGATATAAACTAACTCTACAATAATTCCCAAAGTCCATTAACCTTCAAGGTAGAACAGAGATCCATAATAAGGTTCAAAATGTGAAAAACAGTGACCAACAGAGCATATCAAAAAACTGTAAATGTCATGAAAACCCACATACCAGTGTGGGCACCAATATCCAACATGACCAGTAAATGATTCAAAACTGTGAACATAAGGAAAATCCAAATGCCAGTGTGGCTACCAATATTCAACATGGCTAGTAAATGATTCAAAAGGAACCACTGCTGCACTGAACTTCTTCAACTGAAAGTACTTGGCCATATAATAGTGGTAGAGATACAAGTACAATGCATGTGTGGTACAATATTTTAATCAAGATAGTATTCAGTTGATAGCCATATTACACTAGAGTACATATCCCACCCTTTAAATTCATGAGAATAGCAAAAGTATGTTACCAAACTGGGAACCTGTAATAACTTGATATGAAATCCCCTAAAAACCCCCCTTTGACTTAAATTCCAGAGAAGAATTATTATTGGAATGAATCAAGCTACATCTCCCATTCAGAAACCACTAATTACACATCGAAGGTTGAATGCAGAACTCAAAATAATGCACCACAAACCAACAATGATAAACAAACACAAAAACCAATTCCAGTTTTTTTCATTTAACGAGTTAATAAAATAACAAGTAACAAAAAATATGAGAAAAACAAAAAGATGCATACCTGGAATGCACATATTCAGTGCTTTGGCTGTAAAAAAAGACTCCATGTCGAACAAGTAGAAATAATTGCGGTCAATCAAATCAGAAAGTAGCTGTCCTGCAAGCCTATGAAGAGTTGCCATGATAGGAAGCGAGAGATGCCATTTCCGATAACTTGGACCATTAATGAGCTTTGTCTTGACTAAAGGCTTATGGTCATAAAACCAAGTATACACAGCAGAATCTTCTTCTTCATCCAACTCCAGTTGAATTGGCTCTAGAGGATCAACATCTAACAGATTATCAGCATAGTCTAATGGAGGTTCCTCATCGTCAAATGGTGGAAACCGCATTCTTTTGAAATGTCGACGATCCCTCTTCTCTCTTCTCATCATTATCCACATCGAACCCCACTGTACAAATTAAATATAAAAAAATCCCACTAAATATCAATCAAAATGAGATCTAAAAGATTACCAATCTCTAGAAGTGAAAAGCACATTATATGACTTATGCAGCATATAAGTTATATTGAAAGAGAGATAAGTACCTGAGCCAAATATATAGGTTCAACAACCCAGGGTATTTCATTCACAAATGTAATTGCCCCAGTTATATGGTATAAAACCTTCACATCACGGACCTGTTACAACATTAATTTAATAAATTGGGCTGGCCCTTATGTAGAACTCAAATGATGAATAAATTTAAGCATCAAAAGGGAAAAGTCAACATGAATATGAGAGACATAGAACACGTACCTGCTCCCAGGGCATTGGCATATTCTCGAGGAGCTTGTAAACTGCATGCGGGACAAATTTAAGTGCTCCTAGATACACTCGTTTATCATGTCGAAATTTCTTCGAGGACATGTCCCCATGGTCTCTGTCAAAAGAAACACCATATTAAATGCTACGTGGGTCAAAGCTATACTGTACTAATTCCAATATTACAAGCACGTTCTTTAGGTGAAACCAAAAGAAGGCTACACTGGAAACAGAATGAGGAATATAATTTCAAGATTTTATCAGTAAGAAGTGTGAAACAACATATATCATGTGGGTTCTAAACAGTCTCAATGGGTAAGAATTCATGAATTATCAAATGAAAAATCTAGCTTCTCTTTCCCATATACTCAAAAAAAATCCATTTAGCTACTGCTCCTTTTAGTGTTCAACACCCCAAGAATTTTCTCTTACAATATTTAACCCATCAGCTATAACCATGAATCTCAAACACACAGAGCAACCTGGCCTCTTAAGAACAAATTCAACAACACGCAAAATCTTCAATAATCTCATATTTCAATTAGTACGGTCCTGCAACAATTTCAACTACACACAAATACTTACCCCAAGCCTATTTTTCAAACTTTTTACATTGCTAGTTACTTCATTCGCCAATAAACACAAACAAAAACCAAAAAAAATCCGAATATCCAAAAATAACCTAAGATCTTCGACAACAAAAAGAAAAGAAAACCCACAAATTTACCGTATATATATATATATATACGTGTGTATCAAAATGGAGCAGACGAAAACTAACCTAATGATCTTCCTGACATGTTCAGGAGGCATGTCCTCCTTCTGCGTCTCGACGAAGCCGAACTTTCGCTTATCGCTGTAGCGCTTGGAATTGAGCTGCTGCCATTTGCGGGCCTTCTCTTCGAGCTTGGCCTCGGCATCGGCCGGAGACGGCAACACCGTGTAAGAGGGCTGAGCCGCCGGCGGTGGCGGAATCGACGAACCGCCGGTTCCAGGCGGCGCAATCTGGCCGTTGTTCCACATACTGCGGAACCGAAACCCCAATCAAATTGATTACTGTGTGGGAAACTCTGCACCAGGCTTGTGAGAGAGATCTACAAAGTTCGCCCCCCGTTTGTGTTTCTTCGCAGAGAAGCTTTGTGGAGCTTCTTCAATGGCGGTTCGGGCTTTCTAGGGTTTTGAGGGGTTTGGCCTTCTCTCTCAGTGTGATAGAGAGAGTGAGTTTTGTGAGAGAGAGAAGTGCGGGTTTCGTTGTATATATTTTTGCTTAAAGAGATAAATGGCGGTGGCACGTGACGAGGAGGATGCTGGGGAGTGAGGAGTGAGAACTGCCTTCGGGTATGGGCTTGTTTTCGTAGTAGGATTTTTGTGTGGGCTTTGGGGCAACCCAAATATTAATTAGGCCCACTAACATTATTACATTAGCCAATTAATGGAACTTAATTGTCAAGTCATATTAATGGAACTTAATATTTGATCTTATGTTTGTTTTTGCTCTAATTGTTTTTGTTTGACTTTATTTATATCCGTGTATTTATTACCCAAGAGTATGGATAAAATAATAAAATTGACTCATAACACTTTTTGGATGTAAATAGAGCAATCCGGCTTAGGGGTGGGCATCGGTCGGGGTGGGTTAGTTTGGGACCCAAAACGTCGGCCGCCTGCGAGGCTCGGTTTGCGGTGGTGTCGGTCCGCCACCAACCCATTTCATTTCGGTCTGCTCGATTCAGGGTGTTGTCAGGTTGCGGGTCGGTGGCAGTTTAGGCCAACAGGTAAGGTTGCAATGGTTGAATCGAGGATCAGAGATGAAATTTTCGGTGAGGTTGCAAAGGTGGGTGCGAAGGTGGCTGGGTGATAGAGAGACTCTGGCAGAAAGAAGAGAGGAGAAGAAGAAGTTGGAGGAGAAAATAGAAGAAAAAGCTGGAGGAGAGAATAAAAGAGAAGAGAAAGGGGATAGTGATTTGCGGGAGAAGAGAAAGGCTGGGCTGGAGAAGATTGTGGCTGGCGGGCGGGTAGGTGGAAGCTCCGGACCGAAACTGGCCCGTTATTGATTGGGTTGGGCGGGCTTGGCGAGTGGCGACAGACGATGGTTTGTCGAGTTTTTGACGGTTGGTGGAGGCAATTTCGTCGGGCTGGGCAGTTTGATGTCCACCCCTAATCCGACTCACCTACCTCATTTGGAATGCAAGATAAGATAGGAGTATGTCCTAGGGATAAGACAGATCATGATAGGACTATGTCCATTATTTTAGACCTGGCAAACGGGTCGTGTTTTGCGGGTTCGGGTCAAACACGACACGACCCGTTAAGCTTAACGGGTCAACACGACACGACCCGTTAAGCTACGGGTTACTAAAATCCCAACACGAACACGACCCGTATATAAACGGGTGAACACGACACGACCCGTTTCACCCGTTTAAAAAATAAACTATTATTTTTTAAACAAATTAAATTCTTTTTTTTGCCATTAAAATTCTAATTAATAAAACTTCCAATACTCCATAAATTACATACCATATAGCCCAAAATTACAAAATTTCCAAAACAAATTACAACCCAAAATGCAATTGTAAAATCAAAAATAAATTACAGCCCAAAATTCATTAATTCAATACATATTGACATATTGCAGCTATTTTACAGAACACTATTAACATAGCACATTGCAGCCATAACCGTTAAACAGAGCACAATGCAACTACACCAAGTACTCTCTGAGTCTCCCTGAAACAACACAAAGATAGATTAGTTATCACTTATCAGCCTTTTTCTTGATAGAGTTGTCAAGATCAATTTTGGGGATATTTGATCTTGATAACTCTTACACTAAATTTTCATTAAAAAAAATAAATAAATAAATTTGCCACTAACTTGAACAAGATCTTGTCATTGTGAAGATATACATCCTGTTAGTAGATGTAGACTGCATGCTACCAGTGCAGAATGCATCAGGGGCGCCATACCAAAATTATGATTTTTCTGCATCACAAAAGCAATTCCCAGTGAAGATAAAGAGAGGAGAATAGATCTCAAAGGTAAGGATTAAGGAGAACCTGTTCAAAACCACCCAAAACAATTAGGATATAAAACACCAGGTCAAGCAGCTGTTCAGACACTTTTACATCATCTAGCAAAATCTGTAACAATAAATGAATCAGGGGAAAATGTCATATACTATTTCAAGATTTTCAAACTGTTCAAAGAGAGTAATGGCGTAATTAGAATTCAATCAAAATTATTTTTTTAAAAAAATCCATTAACAAGCAACTGACTGGTATTAGACAATAAAAATTTAGGCAACTAGCCAGACAAACTATTAGCATCACATTTGTGTGCCTCCATTAAGAATAAAGATCCAAAGTGCCGTAACAAATTTCAAACACCTATTTGAAATAAGAATGGAAAACATCTGATTAAACACACAAAGATCAATTAGAATTCTGGATTTTTGTGGGGTTCCATTATAATCAAGAAAGATCATTTTGACATCCGAATAAAACTAAAAAATAAGAACCATTAACATCCGAATAAAACTACAAAATCAAACACCATTTTCCCCAAATTCCAGTATTCAAAACCCTAAAATCAAAGCCCTCCATTCAAAACCCTAACCCCAAAAACGAAACCCAAACAAAAACTCTGAAATCGAAAGCCTAACCCAAATCGAAGCCCTAAAATTACTTCTAAAAATTAAGTAAACCTAAACAAATCAAAACCCTTACCTGATTCAACCAAGCTTTCTGCGATGAGGTGAGGAGAGTTGTGAGACTTAGAGGCGAGGCGACCTCAGGTCCTTAGCAGCTCAGCTAACTGAAAATCGAGAGTGATCGGGATTGGGAGTGAGTGAGATCGGGATTGGGAGAGAGTGCGATCAAGACTGGGAGAAAGCCCAGTGAGATTGAAACAGGGAGTCTGGGAAGAGAGATCGAAAGAGTGAGAGTCGAGAGAGGAGGCGGATGAGAGAGCTTTGAAAATGAGAGGAGGATGTGAGAGACTGAGAGTTAGAGATGAGATAGGGTTAGATTTTTTAAGATAATTACTAAAATACCCTTCCCTTAACGGGTGAAACGGGTGACCCGCGTTTTCACCCAACACGACCCGTTATCTTAACGGGTCACTAACGGGTGACACTGATATCAACCCGGCCCAATAACCTCGAACCCAAACCCGTAAATTTGCGTGTCGTATCGTGTCGTGTTAACGGGTCGTGTGTATTTTTGCCAGGTCTAATGTCCAATGTAGCCCACCCAGCTTAGGTCAGTCCTGGGCTATTTGAGATTTTTGTCTAACTTAAATATCCAGTCTAAAATCCTTCTTAGCCCATAAAATATTGGACAAGGAACTGTTATCCCGATTGTGAAACATGGCCGCAAACTTAAGGACCCAATCAATAATTCACTTATCTCTCATATTAAGTCTCTTAAGTGAGCCAAACTGATGAATGAAATTATATAAACTCTTATTTATATTATACAAGATTAAAACAAAACAAATAGAATATACAAATCCATTCATGTATGAAATTTTTTTTTTTTTTTGAAACTATTCATGTATGATGTTGGGTACATGTTCAGCCAATAAAGAGTCTATGGGACTTGAATTCCAACCCGTACGAGCCTATAAATAGGCATATCAATCTACAATTCAAGGTATGAAACTCTTCCTACAATTTAGACACATTCAAATAGAAAACTGACTTGAGCATTTAAAGAAAACGTATTTGTAAAAAAATTGAAGTGTTTTCTTTATTTTGTTGCCAACCCGAAGATAGTGCCCACTTCTCACACTCAATTGAAGAAGATTGTTAATTTTTTTCTTTGAAAAAATCATATACCAACAGGGTGTGAGGAAAATATAAGAAAGAATACATAAAACTACAACTTAGAAAAAACTATTAACACTAGAAGATTGTTAATTTTTTTCTTTGAAAAAATCATATACCAACAGGGTGTGAGGAAAATATAAGAAAGAATACATAAAACTACAACTTAGAAAAAACTATTAACACTATTTTTGCTTTTTGCTTTCTTAATTTTTATTTCATAAATGATTTCATATACATTTTCTCACCCTCAGTCAATTTAACATCTCTCTTCTCACTTCTCATTATTCTCTCATCCTGCTTCATTTTCTATTGCATAAACACTTTTACTTGGTGTGAATTGCAGTTAACAAAAAGAAACTACTGCCTGGTATGTTTTTTTAATTTTTTTTCCAATTTTTCTCATTCATTCCATTTTACTATATTACATTCATCAAATTACTTTTTGGCTTATTCGCGTCAATGCCCCCTGAAAGTAACTTCGATTTTCAATTTGCCCTCTGAAACTTCATTCCTCCCACTTTGTCCCCCAAACTTTACAAAATACCATATTCCGTCAAGTTCGTCTATGGGTCCGTCAAAATAGCCTACGTGGCGCTTACGTGGAAAAGGCAATTAGGTTTTTTACTTGACGCAAAGCTGAATCAGACTGACAAGATGCCAAATCAGCTCCACATCAGCGTTAAGTGGGACCCCTTTGAATATCTCTTTCTCTTCCTCTCTCTCTCTTTCTTTCTCTGAAACTTCCTTTGAATATCCCACCCTTCAAACCCAGCCGCCGGCCCACCACCAGCTCCTCTTTCCGACGCAGCACCCTACCCCACCCCATCCAGACACCGGCCAACCTCTTTTCCCTTTCTCTGTCTTTGTCTCTCTCTCTCTCTCTCCCTCTCCTTCCCTCTCTCTCTCTCTCTTCCCATCTCTTCTCTATCTCTCTCTTCCCCTCGATCTCTTCCTCTCTTTCTCTATCGCCAGAAACCCAAAGTAGCTCGCCTTCAAGTAAGTCGCAGATTATGGAAGTCGTCGACCTCCGATAGGCGACTCCGATCTGAGGCCGAGACGAGAGATAAAGAAGGAGAGAGGGAAGAAGAAAGAGAGAGAGAAAGAGAAAGAGAGAAGGAGAAAGGGAAGGAGAGGCAGAGAGGGAAAGACAGAGAGAGGGATGGGATGCTGGCCGATGGCTGGGTGGGGTGTTGCACCGGAAAGAGGACTCGTTGGTGGTGGGGTCGGCGGTTGCGTTTGGGGTGGCGGATCTAAATTTTTTTTTTTTTTTTTTTTTGCCAATGGGGGATCTGAAAATTAAAAAAAATAAGTTTTAATTTTTGTTTTAAGTTTTTAAAACCATTTGAGTTTTAAAATTATTTTTTATTAATTTTTTGTACACTTGGCATCTTACACACCAAAATGCACATCCATGTAAGCGACACGTCAGCTTCTTTGACGGAGCTTGTAACGGACTTGACGGAATATGGTATTTTGTAAAGTTCGGGAGGCAAAGTGGGAGGAATGAAGTTTCATGAGGCAAATTGAAAATCGAAATTACTTTCAGGGAGCATTGGCGCGAATAAGCCTTAATTTTTTTCTTGTTACAGTGGAATTGAATTAAACAGTAATCTATCACAATTCTAAAGATTCTGGGTTAGGAATACATTCATGTCAGCTCTCTTATAGATGGGTTGAGTGCAAAATGGAATGAAAAATATTCTGAGTTTTTTTCTTCCTTCATAAACAAAGATCACGAGGATGTGAGTTGTGTCGTGCATCCTATGAGGCATTGGAAGGACCCTTTAAATTTTCCTAAAACCATCACTCACATACTCAAGAATTCTATCCTTCAACTTGATACAAAAAGAAAGATCCCTCCCAAAAGGGCCAAAACCCAAATAACCAAATAAAACTTGTTTTTATGTGAATATGCATCGACCCGTTTTTAGGGGTGGGCATTTATTACCGAAATACCGAAACTGAACCCGTACCATATCGTACCGTGTCAATGTTATACCGAAAAACAATATCAATTATATACCGTACCGATACCGTACCGTACCGAGTCTAAATCGGTATGGTATAGGTATGAAACTTTCAATACCGTGAAATACCGTACCGTACCGATATATTTTTAATTTAATTATTTAATAGTTTTTTAATTAAGTGTTGCCATATTAGTGGCTATTTGGGCAAGTCTATAGACTATAATAGAAAGCATATGCTTTATATACTTGGGTCTGAGTTGCTGTTGTGTTTTACTGTTTTACTCTTCCTTTTGTCATTGTTGTAGTTTCTTTGGCATTGATATATATATATATATATAGAATGGTGTGTGATTTATGATCAGTTGCTTTCTTTTCTAAGTCTGTGTTTACACTGGTTGATGATGAATTGGGTTAGAATTATATATGTGCTTAATTAGTCGTTTGATGGTTAATTAAAGATCAATACCATCGGTCATAGTTCACAACAGAAATGAAAGGAACGTACAAGTTGGGTTTTGTTTTATCTTTTGGTTGGAAAAAAAGTATTTCTTTTTTGTTGTTAAATATTGTTTTTTGACAAAAAAAAAAAGAAGTTTAAAATGTTGGTATATACCGAAACCATACCGAACCATACCGAATTCATAAAACACTGGTATGGTATGGTACAAGTTTTAAAAATGTCGTACCGATACCGTACCGAATAAAAATTTCGGTATGGTATCGGTATGAGGCTCATACCGTACCATACCGTACCGTGCCCACCCCTACCCGTTTTGGCCAACCCAGTACCAAGCTAGTTGCTAGGGACCAAAATCCACATAGCACCTGGAGCAATATGTCTTGGTTCATGGTGCAGGTTAGAGGCAACCAATGTGATGATCATGTCCATGATGATGTAAAAAGTAAATTAATAATTGGATAGGAACTCAGGATCAACAGACAATATACTCAGTTTCTTTTGTCTATTGCAGCACTAGGTCACCAAACTAATAAAGCCATAGTGAGGACTGATGACAGCCAATAAACACTAAAAACAGTTTTCATGTCATTCAGATGCTCAAAACAAAACAAACCTAAAAACAAGGGGAAAAGGCAAAAGAGGAATGCACACAGATAACACGGCACTCACCAAAACAATGCTTTTAAATGAAAAGGCAGCTATCATCCCTGGCAATTCTTATAAATTGACAGCCAGTGCCACCTTACGTTAAGAGTAAATCCAAACCCACATCTACATTTTTTCTAATTTTCTCAGCAATTATGTGCAATCCCAGGCACAACGCCCTCTTTCAATCCAGTTTTTCATCTTTCCTCTGAGATGAAATCAGAGCTGTCTTCAGCAGCCAACGTCCCATCAGTATAGTCTGCAGCCTGCGATTTCTTAAATAGTTCATCATTTTCAAGTTGAGCTAACTTCTCTTTTGATTCTCCCTTTAGTAGCTCTACCACCTCCAGCATAGTAGGTCTTCTTTCAGGCTGACTGCGAGCACATAGTACAGCCACAAAGACAACTCTTTTCAGCTCATCCTCTACATACTTTCCATTGAGCTTGGGATCTGCTAATTCATCAAACTTCCTCTCACAAGCCAATGGCAGTGCCCAATCAGTAATTGTGCGTTTCATTGTTGCACTCAGTTTCTCAATGGGTTTCTTACCACTGGCAAGTTCTAGCAGGAGAATGCCAAAGCTGTAGACATCACAACTCTCTGATGCTTTCCCTAACATAGCATATTCAGGTGCAAGGTAGCCAAGGGTACCCTTAACTCTTGTGGTCACATGTGTAGCACCATCAGGGATTAGCTTTGCAAAACCAAAATCAGCAACTTGAGCCTGGAAATTAGAGTCCACCAACACATTGCTAGCTTTGATGTCTCTATGGATTATATGTGGGGTTGCATGGTGGTGAAGATAGCTGGATGAAATAAAATTAAGAGGTCAATATGAGAGAGTTACAGAAAGAAGAGAAACTTAGGTTCAGCACTTACGCAATTCCCTCAGCAGACCCAATTGCAATATTCATCCGCCGGGTCCAATCAAGAAGGCATTCAGCTGAGTGCTGCCCATGAAGATGAGAAAGTAAGCTCAAATTTGGCATGTAGTCATATACAATTAAACGCTCTTGCCCTTCTGCACAATAGCCACGTAAACTGAGCAGATTCTTGTGCCGAACTCGTGCCAGTATCTCAACCTCTACTGCAAATTCCATCTCTGCTTTGTTACTCCAGACCTTTAACCTTTTAACTGCAATCTGCATGCATATCATTCAGAATTATATCTACTTTATATGAAAGACAATTTGGGTAAATATAGGCAGACAAACAGCCTTAAGATTTTACAACAACAGAAGATGGAGCATTATATGCAACCGCACCATTTACGATCAAGCAAAGAACTATTTTAATCAAGCACATCACAAAATTTTAATAATGCGCAGAAGTCTCAATGTACAAGAAGAACACATAAATATGAAACCAATCTTTTAAGCACCCTACTCTGAGGTTTTATCTCTAGCAAGTGGTAAAAAGTTGGATATAATACATATTAACGAATACTAGAGTGACTATAACTAATTCTACATGAAATTATAATGGGTTACTTTTATCTTTTTCCTAATCTATACGAAAAAGTAATGGACTTTACTAACTAAATTAATGCATGATTTCGTAGAAGCATGTCCTCGCTCTGATTTCAAGATCCTCGTAAGTCGTGACAGTGATGCAATTCATCAACAAATTGAAATAATGCTTTTAACCAGCAGTATGTATGAGGGTGCACCTTAGTATGGCTTGCCCCAAGGGATCCAGTGGTCATAGGTTCAAGTTGCAGAAATAGCCCCTAGTACTAGTGAAATGGCTGCATAAATTTTACCCTCCCCAGCACATGTTGGTGCCTGGTGGAAGCCCTGTGCACTGGTTCCTCCTTATAGACAGCAGTATGTATATCTAATATGCCCAAATATATTGGGTACTGCTGATCTGGCAGTGGTTCCCAATTGGGACGTGAGAATGAAAGGTAGAAAATTATGAAATTAATATTCATTGTTTCCTTATATCATTTAGCAGCTATCAGTCAAGCTTGAGAGTTTGCACTTTGCAGCATTAGCACTCTGTCATCTTATGTTTCTCTTTTAAGTTTCAATAATGTAGCTGCAAATGATCTTGCCTCGTGTTCTTCTGTGAAATTTGGATAGGTATGCCCCATCCTTCATACTTAATTAAATAGTATCTCCACAATATATCTTCCACTCAGATGGTTGATTCTAACATCCAAAACACTACACTATTGGTGGTTTCAATTCTTTTGAGAACTAATCAACACTATGACTCCTAACTTTCCAATTAGTCTTCTCTTTCACAATCTAATATCTTCACTATATTCCAACATGCAATGCATTTCTCACAGAATTTGACAGAGGAAATGTTTTCTTGTCGTATCACTAAAAATTTTCCATAAATATTTGGTACATTAAAATACTAGTTTGTGTATACCTTCTATAAAATGAGGAAACAAGAAAATTTATATGACCGTATAGATCTATGGACAACCTCAAATTATACTATAAGTGATTATTAAAAATAAAAAACTAATATAACATGAAGTTGGAACCAACCTAAAATGCAAGACCTGGCTTGAAAGTGAAAGAATAAATCCTATTCCCTTACAAACTACCTACAACCACATAAACAGGATCTTAACTGGACAGCTAGTAAGCTTCAGATGTTCGTTACTTGTTGCAAAAGGATATACCTACCTAAAAACTTTTATAATTGGAAACCGTATCCTCGACAAAATGACACAAGTGGTTCATGACTAGACCAAACAGGTGTATTACCATTACAAGAAGAAGAATCCAAATCATCTCATACCTACTGCTGTGTCTGACCACATAATCCTCCTATAAGGAAAAGGTACAAATTCATACTATAACCATCCCTTTTAAAAATTATGGCACAGCTCTATGAAATTAAATGTACCTACGTGCTCTAGAACACTGAAGGTCACTTCATCGGGCATACTAATTTTTAATGCCTCACAAACAGGTGATCTAAAACCAGCACTGAAACAACAAGGACAGATTCTAACCATATTATCCATCTTTATGCAATCTGATAATCATATCAATTGAGAATTTGAAACTAATCCATAATCTAAAGAACATGAATCAAGCAAAAATAAGAAAAAAAATGATATTTTGGAGATTTAAAGTTAAATGATGAACCAGTAAATAAAATAAGAGTGAGAGTTCAGAAATATAAATAACGAGACACTTTTCTTTTATAACTTTTTTTAGTAAAATCAAGAATGATAACTTTTTTCTTTCACAAAATAAGCAATCTGCCATGATCAATTAATTATAAACTGTTAAAATTAGCTGAATAACCAGTAGAATTCTGAATAAAAGAAAAATGGAAATTGAAAATATTAGGGTGATTACTTGTGATCCATCCCAAAGCTGACCCCAGTAAACACTGCCAAATCCTCCCTCTCCAAGTTTGTTATCATAATTAAAATTGTTTGTTGCTGCGTGCAGTTCCTTCAAGGAAAAGATCCTCCATGTTGGCTGCTTCTTTCCTCGTTGTTTTCTGTAAATCAGATTTCCATTAAATCATATAGCATGAGGGATATAATATTACAATATTTTTTTCATTTAATGAAGAAGAAATAGAAAAATACTAATCAGTAGCAGAAATACAACAGCAGCAAACCAAAAACCAAGAACAACCAGAAAACCCGCATCAAAGAAACCAACAACCTAATCAAGAAGAATGGGTCAATTCAAGTTGAAACTCTTTTCTTGGTTGATGAAGAAAATGGTATTAAAAAGATGCATTGGCTATTAAATCTTTGTAAGTGGATAGGTAATTAGAAATAGGACAAAACAAAAGGCCAAGTATGCTCAGTTCATTGATGCGTGTTTGGAATCTGTTTAACAGTAAACTTCAACTGGGTCATTAAGATTCCACTCCAATATTAATTATTTACTCTGTCTTTCCTTTTCTGACAAATTCCACTTGCTAACACCCATTTTCCTTCTCTGTTTCCTGAAAAAGATGGATTATTTTGTGAAAGAATTTTTTCTATTGTTGGATATTCTCCAGATAAAAGCCAGAATATTTTAATCTGAGATAAACCCAGAATGCAAATCAATTTTTCTTTTTGTTTTGCTAATCAAAAAGTGGTAAGAGAGGGTCGCAACCCTTACCCATGAAGACCAGCTAACAGAAAATTATAAACATCAATTTAATTAACACCGATGAGCTTGTCCTTAAAATCAGAGCTAAACCCAGAATCTACACCCACTTCAGTTCTCATTAATCACCCAGAAAACCACAGCAGAAGATTTCTTCAAGTTAGAGTCCATTATTAGTTAAATAATGCATAATATAAAATAAAATAAAATAAAAAACAGCAGCAAATCATCAAACCCAAAAATTTTCAAATTTAACTTAGAAATAAACAATGATTTACGTACCGATCCAAGCCCTTTCCACAGAAAAACATTGGACAAAAAGCCATTGCCAAACCCCCCGCCAATGAAACCCACTTCTTAGTCAATCAAGCAACGACCCACTAAGCCAAATCAGCTCCTTTTTCTTCTCCTCCTAGATTCTCAAGCTCTTTTTGCTCTTCTGGGTCTTCCTGAACTCCCTTGTTAGCTCGTTGCGAAGTGAAGCTGAGAGAAAAGGCAAAGCCCAAAAAGACGAAGAGGGTGAGATTCCAAGCTTGCTGCTTTGGTCATTTGGTTCAGTTTTGTGGGCAAAGCTACAGTCTTTTAGGCGAATGTTGCGCTTTGAGAACCGAAAAACAGAGGAGATTTGAAGGGACCAATCACAGAATAATTGTTAAGCTCAAAGCCAAAAGTCCACACCCTTCTTCCTTAAGCTTTCTCTTGTTGCTCTGTTTCGAGTTTTTGGTCCAGCTGGTAACATTTTTTTTCAATTTCGATTTTCAAAGCGCACACACAGTTTGGGACCCATTTCAATTTCTTTAATCATATTATCGGTTTTTTACGGTTTGCATATATAAATAATAATTGTGTTGAATTTATTAACAGTTTTTACTGTTTTGAGTATTTTCTCACTAAACAAACAGTTTTGCCAATTTTTAAACAAATAGGTCGATAAGATGAGAAAAAAACAAATAAGAGAAGAAAGGTAGTCACTAGTCAATAGTCATAGATGGGTTTGAAATTGTAACTCCCAAACCATCCATCCTCTCCCACTATCTCCCCAATAAAACTAAAGGTGATTTTATGAGTCCATTAATTCAAGGGCTTCTTTGAAGTAAATTCAATCCTAAATCAATTTCTATATTTTCCCAAGAAACAAAATTTTAGATTATCATTCTTGTAATATATCATCAAGAAATACTTTTTTTTTATTTCAATTCCAATGTTTGGTTTGTACATAAATAGAAAAGGTAATTACATAAATCATCCATTAATTATTCGTTAAATCTCGTTTTAGTCTACAAATGTTTTTAAGTGCCATATTGATTCATGAATTATCTGAAATGTTTCATTTTTATTCAAATCGGGCAAAATTGAACCCTTAATTTTGTACCAATGAGTTGACTTTGAGAGATAAAATTATTCATTTTGGACCAATATATAACTCAAAAAAATTTATAGATCAAAACGAGACTCAACGAAATGAATAATATGTAAAAATTTATGTAATTTCCTCTAAATAAAATATAAAAATTATTCAATTTTTCAACAAAATGAATAATTGTTAAATTCTGAAAAATGGTATTGTCTTGGAAATGTATTTGAATTCAATTAGTCCCATTTTAAATAAAGACTTAAAACATGAAGAAAGAGCAACATGCACACCGTTAACATTTATAGCAAATTAAAAATAAATCAACAAGACATTTGAAAATTTCATAACAGTCGATATGTAATTTCATTTCCCATAATGATCACCTAGATGTATATTTCAATACCATAAAAGTCAATGGCTCAGCCCAGTTAATAAAGCCCTTTAATATTCTGCTTTTTAAATTACATTATTTTCCTTCCGTGTTTTTTTAATTACTCTTTGTCTCACTCCCTTCACTCTCTCTCTCTCTCCCTTGGACGCCGTACTTGACCTTCGTCTCTAACCTCTCCAGCTCAGCCTCCAGTTTTTCCCCAAAACTAAATGGACCTGTGAGCTTAACTCTGATCTCAATGACTATGATCAACGTCAAAGAAATTTAAAATTCTTGTAACATTTCTCGATGCATGGAAGGTTGCCAAATGCTATTAGTTAGAGATAAAATCGATGAATTAACTAGAATAACATGTGGGTATAGTTTCATTATGCTCCTACTTCTAACTCATGGTTAAACTTAAACAGGGACTTCATTAATTTGGGAATCAATAAAATAATTAATTATGGGGTTTGTGATTAGTAATTGCATTAAACTATAATATTATTATTGTGCTGACTTTGGCTTTAAACCGTCCACATATTTAGTGGGGTTTCCATTGATTGCAATTGTGACCAACATAGAAAATTTATAAAAGGTAATGTCCCACTCCCACAGTACTAAAATGTTTAATATATAGTAGGTGTGTCACCTGTAACCATAATTTCCCAGATGATATAGACATGACACTATGGTGCCTATTAGTTTGACACCTTATAGAGCCTCTTGCATAAATGTGGTATTAATTGCTTTAATATAGTCATTGTAAGGATTATGACTTCATATCCACTAATTGAAAAAGACTATAATTCATATACAAGGAATTGACTATTAAAAACACAATAAATAGGCCTGGTTAGCTATTAGCTAGCTAGTGAAATTTACCAAGTTATAT
Organism: Dryas octopetala; assembly: GCF_963921425.1. Classification (NCBI taxonomy): domain Eukaryota; kingdom Viridiplantae; phylum Streptophyta; class Magnoliopsida; order Rosales; family Rosaceae; genus Dryas; species Dryas octopetala. The sequence continues at coordinate 13,529,028 of NC_141369.1, forward strand.
GAGATGTTTGGATAATCTCATTTTCATTAGGAATGGGAGAGAAAGTAGCCCTATGTACTCAAAAGGAAGAGGATGCTATAGTCATCTTATCCTTCTACGGTTCTACCCCATTCATCTTTTACCCAACCATCAATATTTTCAAAATACCCATAATTCATAATCCTATCTTTTTTCTTTTCTTGCTACCCAAAAAGATGTGGCCATAAGCTCAGAACTAATGACCAACATGGTGCATAGACAAAGTCACCTGTGGGTCTAAGGTGGCCTATGATCATGGCTCCTAATATTGGTAGCAAAAAGAACTTATATAACAAATCAATTTGTTTATATAGTTTTTTGGGACTTATAACTCATGATTAAGAGTATTTATTTTTATAACTAAGGTTTCAAATTCGAATTCTCATTTTTGAATATCAATATGGAAATTTTTTTTGCTTTGTTTTCTTGTTTTCTTCGGGCAGAGTGCATGTTAGGTTTAGAAATGGGAAATTTGCTCATTATTAGGGGACTATTAGCTATTGGTTTACACAATATAGACCATTCTATTTGTGCCAGATGGTTGAAAGCAGTGATTTTTTAACTTTTTAATTGTCCATATTAAGCCTTCATTTTAAAATGAAAGCCCTTCTTGACTGGTGTTTGTGATGGAAATTACAAAACTGTGCAAAGAAGAAACATCAAATAGGTAGTAGAATAGGCCAAAGTGGTTGGAATAAGATGGGTACGCGCTAAAGCTCGTAACAGAACCCAAGATTCTACCAATAAATAATTGATCAATAAAATAAAAAAAATAACAGAACCCAATTGATAATAGCTAAACTAAAATTATATAAAATCATTTTGAGATGGGGACTTGATGTGGGGGAGTCAGGCTTGGCGACTCTGAGGCCTATCTTTGTGCATGGACATGAATGTAAACTTAAGGAAAAATGCAACAAAAACATGGTTGGTTTAATCTTTCGGGTTTTATGGTGAAATGTTTTAAAAATGAAAATTACTTATTTTCGGAGGTTAAAAAACTTAATTCTTGTTGTATGAAATAATACTAAAAAATATATGTTGAGTGTATATTTTACGCTAGGCATGTAAAGTCTTATGATACCATATATAATGTCATGAGCTTTTCTTATCACAACTAATTATTTATGGGTTGAATGCTTTAATATTAGACCTGATAAACAGATCGTGTTATGGGGGTTCGGGTTAAACCCGACATAACCTGTTAGTGTTAACGGGTGAACCCGATACGTTAATCTACAAGTGGCAAAAACTCCAACCCAAACACGACCCGAAAAATAACGGATATACATTACCCAATCCGTTTTACATGTTAGAAATAATTTAAATAATAAAAATTTATCACTCATTCACTCCCTCCCCTAGATCCAACCTCCTCCCTCCTCTGGTGATCCCCCTTCCCCCTTTCCTGCAATTCCCCCCTTCTCCCCCCCCCCCTCCGATCTGGCCTCCTCCCTCCCCAGCCCAACCCCCCTCGCTCAGCACTCCCCCAGCCCCTCCCACACCCACCCCTGCTCGCCCAGGCAAACTACTGATAAGTGGTAACTGGCAAAGAAAGAGCACATAGAGAGAGAGCTAGAGAGAGAGAGCGGCTGTGAAGTGTTTAGGTGAGTTGTTTTTGTTAAGTGATAAAATTACTTAAATGCCCTTATTTTTAACCGATCTAATGGGTTTCGCGGGTTGGCACTGATACGACTTGTTATCTTAACGGGTTGTTATCGGGTCAACACGATTTTGATACGACCCAATAACCTCCAATCCAAACCCGAAAATTTACGGGTCGTGGGATGTTTTGACAGGTCTATTTAATATTGACATATTATCAAAACAAACATTTCATGTGTTAGGTAGAACGACTACACATCACATGTCACCCAATATAAATTATAAATATAATTGAAGTTATTTTACACATGAGTGAACGTATGTGTTGAGAATATATCCTGTATTAAGAATGTAAAATCTTACATCAGAATATATAATGATATGAGTTGGGTGTGTTGCAACTTAGAATATATGTTTATCTAGGTTGGGTGCTAGTAGGTAGAGACTATTTACCTCCACACCAAATTCCAAAATTCAAATTCGTTCTCACTCCTCTTTGGCTTCTTTTGCATTAAAAAATGAGTTATTTTTGGATTGTGTGTTTTTTTTAATTATCTTTGTGTAAACCTTTGTACCTCATTCATTTTTAATGTTTTTATAAATATTTTTTTTTCTCTCATATGTAGCACAGAAGCAATTTGGGGATACTAGTACAGCTAAAGGTGATAAGATTAATGAGTGAGGACCATTTCATCATCTAACATAAGAACAACGGGTTGAGATTGCTAGCCTATCCATGACATTATGATCCAATTATCTTACTAAGTAGATCATGATTCATGACCCGCCAATGATTGATGTCAGACCAGAGTGGCAGTGGTTTTGGTGAGTCCTAGAAGACAAACCTTTGAATGGAGCTTTTTGAGAAATTGGCTGTATATATAAGACATGGAAATATGCAAGTTGATGATTAAGGTTTGTAGTACTTGGAGTGACAGTTCTAGAAGGATACGCTGCCATTCTTGGATTTCATGTATGCATTATTTGTTCTCAATTTGTTTGCTAGTTTGTAGTAGTGTCACTGATAGCATTGTCTTTCTCTTTTACTCAATACTCAATAATGCATGTTTTAAGGGAATCGAATTTTGCTACTGACATACTAATTGATTTTGATAAAAAGGGTTATGTATATTTTTTGATTAATTCCATGAATTTTAAATTTAATTAAATTTATTCCAACAAAGAAAGACGGTGTGTAATTCTTAGACTAAACAGTCATAAAGTAGCTCCTTAATTTCCCAACCAAAGTATCAAACTTATTTATGGGATACCCAGAAGTAGTATACATTACACTGTACACATGGCCTATTTTATGTTACAAAAAAATTAGAGCTCAACACAAACTGAAAGTTTCTAAACTGTACCAGATGATGATACACATTGATTCTTCAGGGACCGAGCTTTGGTGTGTCACATGGCCCAATGCCAGAGTCCAAATTGTCTTCCAACCCACTATTGGCATTGTAACAAAGCCCAGAATTATTATAAAGCCTAAGCTTCCTTCTCATCCTCCAAACCATTTCTCTCCCAAACGGGATTGGCCCAATTAGCCCGTTATCGTTTAATCTCAATTCACTAAGACCTTTCAGCTCTCGAAAGCTAATTGGGATTGAACCATTCAAGTGGTTACCATCAAGATGAAGCACACGAAGGCTTGGCAAGTGACCTAGAGATGGAGGTATAGGACCATGCAAATTCATGTTTGATAAAATTAGGGTCATTAGTCCCTTCATACCATCAAACCCATCACTAGGAACTGGTGATGGGCCCATTGGGTTTCCTTTGAGGATCAAAGTTTGGAGGGAAATTAAGGTTCTAAGCCAGATGGGAATTGGACCCATGAGGTGGTTGTAGCTCAAATCCATGAGCATGAGGTTTCCTAGGCCGGAAATGGAGTCGGGTATCAGGCCGGTGAGTCGGTTGTGGCCCAAGTCCTTTTTGATGAGGGCATGGCAGGCTCCAATGGTGGGGATGGGGGAGTGAGTGGGGATTCATTTTTGGTTCAGTAGTTGTCATTTTTCTTTTCAATCTCAATTTTCAAAGCAGCAGAATTGGAAACACATGGGGATGGGGGAGTGAGTGGGGATTCATTTTAATTCTTAAACTATATATTCTTTGGGAGAATAAAGGTTTGTCTGTTTGTTTTCTTATTTTATTATTTGAGGATTACGTGAAACATTTGTGAATGTGATGTGTGTATGTTAGACTTGGGCAAAACATAGGATATCCTAGTCAAATAAAAATGAGCAGTGTTAGAGATTCTAAATGATGTGTCAATATTTTATGTGATGAATTCAAAAAAGAAAAAAAATTAAATGAGGCATATTATTGGTATGTGGGTTCATTCTCTCTTAGAAACCAAACCATGTGAACTTTTTTATGTATTCATTTAAAACCATGTTATCACATGTCATAATTTAGACCCCAATGATGAGCAGTATTTGATGGGGTATACATTATTGGAGAAGATAAAACGAATACCCATCTTTTATCAAAAGCATGCTTTTGTGCTCTGTTGTGTGTGTTAGTGTGTATGTATATGGGTTATCAAATAAAAATGGGAGTTATTAGCAAAAGAAAAAAAAATGGAGTTTTTGGAAATTGGATATTAAAACCTGAGTTGGCCACTAGTCGCTTAACCACCCACTTTCTAAACTATTTTGGGTTAACTTAGGCCATATTTGGACAAATTAAGGTAAGATTGCTATATAATTCCCTATTTTTTATACATGTTTTTTATGTATAAAATCACAATAGTGTTGCACGTCCTTTAGCTTCATGTGTACCAAGCTGCTAGCTAGAATAGAAAAAGAGGGCTATAACATAAAATGGACTAATGTAATGACCCAAACACATTTCCACAATTACTAGCTCCAATCAATTAGTGGGCCTTTATGATGTAGAAGTAGAAGTTGTAGAACACAACCATCTACTTACCCCCTACCATTAAAAAAATAAAAAGATTAAAAGGCCGGATTAAACCACTACAACTTGTGTCTATATATAGTTCTATACTGTAAAAAGATTAAAAACAAACATTTTATGAGCAAGTGAAATTGGAAAGTTAAACGTCTATAGTCATGTACTCATCATTTTTTTTTTCTGGTCTGAATGTACTCATCAATTATGTATCCAAGTGTAGTTGTAATATTACCAACTAACTATATATTGATATAATGATAATTTTCTCAATAATTTTGAATAAGTCCCAAATTGAATTCCCACTACACAATCTTCGTTGAACTCCAACATATATACAAATTCTAGATTAAAAAAAGATACATAGAAATTTTAATTGGAGAAAAAAAAAATACAAATGCAGTAATGTCATAGATGATAGCCGATAGGTCATTAGAACTGTTATTCAGCAAATAAAAAAGAAAAAAAAAATTCAAAGAACTGTTATTCATTGTGCAGTACTCAACTTAATTTCCATAGTCAAGGAGTTATCAATTTTCATGAGACTAAATTCCATAAAGGCTTGGATGGGTATATTAGCCTAAAAAAAAGACACAAAAATGCACAAGCCCACAAAAACTAACTTCTAAGTAATATATATTAACCCAATTTCAACTTTAAAATTGAATCTAGGCAACCATGAAAGTGGGAAGTGATGAACACTACCTGCAAATTAACGACACATGCAAACAAATTTCTTAGAGTGCGCACCCAAATATAAAAACATTAAAAGGAGGACTCTATATTTCATAAAAAGATATGCAAACCCAAAAAAATGAAAAAAAAAAAAAAAAAAAAAACACACACACACACACATAATAAGAAAGCCTTTATGAAAATGTTATTGTAATGAAGAATTTAAAAATTATGAGACCTCAAATTCAAACTAGTACATCAAATTTGAGAATTTTCATAAATGAAATTACAATTGAAATTGAAACTACAATTGAGATTTCAACTGAAACTGCAAACTGAAACTGTGAACTGAAACTGCAAACTGAAATTGAAACTATGAAATGAAACTGCAACTGCAAACTGCAATTGTGAACTGAAACTACAAACTACAACTACGAACTAAAATTGAAACTGCGAACTGAAAAATCGATTTCAATGCAATCAACTATAGATCTGAGCTCAAAATAAAGATAAATATGGATCTGCAATAAATCAAACAAACTATAAAATTGAAAACGAAAGTTGCTATGAAACAAAAAGGAAGGACGGTCATAGTCTCTGACACATTTACAGGCAAAGCATTATTTCAGAGAGAGAGAGAGAGAGAATGAGAATGAGACTTGGTTGCTGGTTTGTTTTTTTCTTCTTCTTGCTTCTGCTGCTTTTTGTCTCTCCACCTACTCTCGATTTCTCTGTGTGTAAACTGAAACTTAACTCAAAAGGTACTCGGCAAGCTAATATTAATGTTTCAATCCATTAATTCAACATTCTTTATTATTAAATTATTAAATATTGTATGGTTAAAGTCAAAGGCAACTAATAATTTTTCCACCCAGAGACAACAAGGCAAAATGACATGTGAAAGGATTTGACATGAACAATATGACCATCTGCTATGTGATTAATACTTACAAAGGGTCTCTGTAGTGTTAAATTTGAACAATAGGTGTAGTAGAGATTAAATAAAATATTTGTCATGTATCCTATGTTAATTTATTCGTTTTATTATTCATTAAAATCAGAAAAATGGAAAATTTGTTAATCTTAGTAGACAACTTACTGTTGTCGCCTAGAAAATTTTCTACAATTCCATACTCAATAAGCAACTCCACATCCTTTGGAGTGTTCACAAAAATATCCATAATGACAACGTAATCACTTAAGTAGTTGTCCATGAAATTGCCATGACATTGTTCGAAGGCAATCATATTTCTGATTGTAGACTCTGTTTGATCCCATATTTGCAATTTTGGAATTTCAAGGATCCCATTGATGAATCGTATGTCAAAAAAGCTTTCCTTTGATCTCACCTGAAACTTAACTCCTGCTTGGTGTAGCTCTGTCATGCTGGATGTGATTAGAGCTCTGCATTTCTCTCGAGATTTTGATTACAATAGTGGTGCTATATATAGCTTTATTAAAAGATCAACAAGATGTTCTACCTTTACTTCAAAAGAAGCTATTGTCTTCAAACTTTCTTCCGTTCCCACTGCATCCTTTATAAGATAATATTTGAAAAAATGGTGAGAAAGACCAATTATTGAAAGTCTCTCAGAACTGTTAGAATTAGAAGGGACTGGAAATCTTTCTGCTGGTTCAAACAGATCCTCAACAATGAAGATGACAGCTGATTTTCAAGCAACAACATGTCAGGCCATAGATCATATATCATATATATTTGGTCATGTAAATATATATGCAATCATTTTCATCTGCCAAATCATAGTACCAGATGATCGAAGAGCTACGAAGAAGCTTTGCACTGGAATGGGCCTAGCTTTGCAGCCTTTGCTCTTCTATAACAACCTTGACATCATACTTTAATTAGAGATAATTAATAATGTAATTAATTTCATATCCCAAGAAATTACAAAGTATGTTAGGACGACTGTGAGTTTTGATACTGTGGGTGTGAGGTATACGACTACTGAAAACCCTCATAATTTATTGGTTGGTGGTCAACTTTCAACATACCTTTCAAAGTTGGTGGACAACTTTCGATCATATATCACATAAGTCGATCCTTGTGCTTTACTGCTTTTATGTATACTTTTGAACCAATATTTTTTCATTGGTTAAAATATATTTTAGGCTGGAATCCAACGGTTCAAGTAAGTTTGGATTTAGACCATATAATAAGTATCTTTGTGCGGCCTAAATTGTTATGTGTTGATTTATATCTCAATTTGGGCTTATGGGTTGTGGCTTAATTTACAAGTCCATTTGATGTCTTTTATGTGGGCGTACATGGGACCCATTAGGGTATGCTGGCAGCAACTTATCAAGACAAAAGAAGCTTTTTGCTTCGGTGTGTAAGAGAGGGAATAGATAAGAGACCAAAGAGAGGGTCGGCTGTAAGAGTGTACGTGGTTTTTTTTTTTTTTTTTGTACTGTTTGTTGGGCGATTGCTAAGAGAAAAAGGTGCCGCATCTGTTTTTTGATTCTTTATCTATTATTCTGATTGTTGCTTTGTATGAGTTGTTGTCATTTGTAATAGCCTAGAGCTATTTTGTATTTTGTAACCTCCATTTCAATTAGTGGATTTTTTCCTGCTGCTCCGTAGACGTAGGCTAAGCCGAACAGAGTGAAAGGGGGAAAACTGCCTTAGTTTTTGACTAGCCTAATAGATCATCTGTGAGACCCAAAATTTTCCAAATTTATTTTGGAATTTTTCTTTAATTTCTAGAATTTTTCTAGAAATTTGTTTGGCGGAAAATCGTATTTTTCACCTTAAGCTTTAATTGTTTGACCAACTTTGACTAGAGTTTTGACCCAAGTTAGACCTTTAGAAGGTGGTACTTTTACTCACGAACCCAACGGAGCAAGTCTCGTATTATTCCGAGTCCGGGAGATTATTTTATGAATTTCCCAAAATTTCATTTTTAAAAGCATTTTATCTTAGTTTGTGGAGCTTGAAATTTTCGAAATTTTTCTAAAGGGAAAATTGGTAATTTGACCTCATAGTTAATTAGTACTAGTCGATACGAGTCCGTAGTATTTTTCGGGGTATTTTTCCGAGTCCCGAGCTATTTTTAATTAATTTTTGAAGTTGAGAAAAATAGGAAAAAGAAAATAAAATAGGAAAAACACCAGATCGCGCCACGTGGCACGATCTGGAGCGTCTAACGATGCATGGCAGCAAGATCTGATGGCTGCATGTGCAGCCAAGTGTCAAAGCCTTCGCCACGTGTCAATTTCTCATTAGTCAAAGTTATGACGGTTGACTTGAGTCAACCCAGTCAACTCGGATGAGTCAACCGAGTTGACTCACTCACTCACCCTATAAATAGTGGCGTGAACCCCAGCTGATCCTCACAAATTCAGCCGCACGCTTCCCAAGAGAGAGCTTCTCTCTCCTCTCTCCTCCTTTCTCTCTCTTCTTCAATCTTGTTTTGAGTTTATCTTGAGTTCTGGAGCTCCGATCGACGATCCGATTTCGCCTACGCGATCGTGGCGACGAGCTCTTCAATTCTAGTAGTGTGAAGGCTATGTTTTGGTGAAGTTTTAAAAAAAATCATTTCTGAGCTCCATAGGTAATTTCTTGATCCCTGTCGAATTTCTGCTAAAATTTTGTTAAATAAATCTCTTGTTAATTAGGCTATTTTAATCTTATTATTTAGCAAGTCTAGTAGTACCGAGACTCTGCTCGTGGGAAGTCTTCAACAGGTATACCCTTAACCCAGCTTATTTGATTTGCTGTTGTTTAAGTGGTGGTTATAGACGAAATACCGTTTAACTGTTGTTATTAAATGAACTTAATAAATATTGAGGCCATATCAGTGGTAACCAAATAACGTGATGACTAAGGTCAGTCCATGAGCATACAAGCGTTGGGTACTGAGCCAGAGCTCCCTCAGTTTCCCCATGCACTGACCTGGTCACGTTGTAAGGTTCATATCTGATCAACCTCCTCGACAATAAATTAAAATAAACTTAGAAACCACACGGTCTGACATGACTGTCTGCCTCGGGGAGCAGGGTCATGCCGGATCAAGAATTTAGAGAAGCCTAGCAAGTTACGCTAGTGCCAAACCTCTAAATTTTACCTGGTCTTAATAGACAAGGCCGAGAGTACGTTTAGTACGTTCCTAATAGCTGTCGTCGGATTCGGATCTCCAGTTTCCCAACAGGTACAAGTGGGACCCAGACACAGGAAAGGGATCAGGCAAGGGACACACTTTGGTAAAACAGGTAGGGGGAAAGTTTCATATCCCGGTTATTGGATTTCCTGCCTATTTTCGTACTATATGTATATGAAAATGCCTTTCACAGAGAATGTGCATGATTTTTGTATGGCATATTTGTGTGATTTTCTGTGTGATACCTTGGACGACCTGAGAGTAACGGGCACGTGTTGTGACCTTGGGTTTCGATCCCCTAAACCTCTGGAGGGGTAAGTACGGACTGGTTAGTCGAATGTCCTTCTGGGGAGGCTAACCAATGTGGTATTACCAGGTAAATGGATACTCTCACCACAGTATCGAGGTGGTGGTTGAATTTCCGATACTGGTGGTTGGCCTGTATGTGATCGGTCGCAGGTATGTTTCTGAACTATGTCACGTGACAGGAAGGATTTTCACTGAAAAAGATGTATGAGCATGCAAAGGCTTTACTCACTGATTATTGGCATAATTATCTTTATCATTACTGGCTTTGGTTACAATATTATTGATATTGATACCCTGTTTTTGGGTGTGCATTGCTTTTAAACTGTTTTCCTTGAAATCCTATATCTTCGAGTATTGCTTTCAAACCTAACCAGGATTTTCCCTCGAGGGGAAGCGATGAACGTATGTGACGCTTACCCCCTACTGTACTCTTGTGAGTGCAGATAATCCAGTTGTTGGAGACCAAGATTGAGGTCGTGGGTGTGGCACTTGCAGCTTGTCAGTTTCAGTCTTGCTATCTAGTTTAGATCCTTTCTTTGGATCTGTGGTGGTGTTTCTCTTTCATCCTCGTAGGTGGCATATCCCAATGGCTATCCATGAGTCCAATTTGTTGCACCACTTTGTTGAAGACTGAATTACTCTGGCGTGGGTTGGACTATCCTGACATATCTGTTTATCTACTGTTTTATTTTGTAGCATTAGGGTTAGTGTATTTGAAACACATAACCCTCACGGGTTGGTACTCTTTACTGTTATTTATAATATGAGGTATTTTCAGTAATTTCTTTCGCTGTATTTTTACTACTCTGATCCAACCCGGGTTCTTCAATAAAAAGGGCTTAACTCGTTTTAGAGAGCTTGGGAATATAATACTCGGGGTAAGGGGTATTATAGTCTCAGGATCTTTAAGACGGGTGCCGCTGTGGTGTTCCCAGTTTCGGGGCGTCACAGAAAAAGTGGTATCAGAGCGGTACGACCTAAAATAATAATAATAATAACAATAATAAATAAATAAATAACTTTGTAAGATTGTTAGTAGATTATTTTTACTAATATGCAGGATATGCCAACCCAGAGCCGATTCAGCAGATTCTTTCGAAGTTTCCAACCAAACACATTCTTCGATAAGTCTTTCCCTTGAAACACTTTTGTTCCTTGTATCATTTGTGTCAATCATTCCCTTATTTGTTTTCAGTCTTGCTGACAAGATGCCGCCCCGTTTCGATCGAACTAACAGTAATGCCAATAATCGGTTCGACCCGCAGCAAATGGCTGAATTTATGCAGGCTTTCTTTGCTCAACAAGCTGGTAACCGTCTCACTCCCGCTGAACGTGAAGATAAGCGACGAGGCGAGTACTTAGATCGTTTCCTTAGGACTAAGCCGATGAAGTTTCACGGAAGTTCCGAACCCGATTTAGCTGAGAATTGGGTTACGCACATCGAGAAGAAGCTCGAGTCGATTAACGCACCAGATGAGTACAAGATCTGGCTAGCTACACATGTGTTTGAAGGCGAAGCTGACGGATGGTGGAGATGCATTAGGCACCGAGAAAATATTAACACTATGACTTGGGAAGGATTTAGGGAATTGTTCTACGACAGATATTTTCCCGAGCCACTGCAAATGACAAAGATGAAGGAATTCATGGATCTAGAGCAGGGAAACATGACTGTTTCTGAATACGTGGGAAAGTTTACTGAACTTGGACGTTTCGTCCCATCTACCATGAATGATGAGAAGGCAAAGACTGTCAGATTTCTGCAAGGTCTGAAGAACGGGATTCGCCAATACTTGGCAAGTCAAAGGTTTACAGTTTTCAAAGATGTGGTCAATGCTGCTTATGCTCAGGAGCAGGATTTCCTTGCAACTAGACAGAAAGGGGAAATTGCGAGGTCTGAGGGAACAAGACTAGGAAAAAGAAGAAATTTTCAGAGGGGAGGACCCTCCCGAAACCAAAGAAACTGGAAGAGGACTAGACTTCAAATTTGTTTCCAGTGTAGAGGTGAAGGTCACTACAGAAATGATTGTCCTACTAGAACACAGCAGAATGCCCCCAGGCCACAACCACAGATACAGGCTGCACCACAACCATTTAGAGCTCAACCATTGCAACATGCACCACCACAACCCAACAATCGTGGAGGACAAGGAAGAGGTGGCGGAGGAAGACCACAACCAGCTAGAGGAGGACGAGTTTTTGCAGTAAGAGCTAACCAGGAAGAAGCCCCACTTGACGGTACTATACTGCTCTTTAATACTGAAGTTAGAATTTTGTTTGATACGGGTGCTTCACATTCATTTGTCTCTGTTAGCTTTACTGAGGAATTAGGATTGCATGCTGAACCTTTAGCTGAAACCATCCACATGAGTACACCCATTGGAACAACAACCGAAGTAGATAGAATTTACCAATCTTGCCAACTAGTAGTCCAAAACCGAGTCTTGACAGCAAACCTATACCCTTTGAACATGGATTACTACGACCTTATTCTAGGAATGGATTGGTTACAAGAAAATCAGGCACAGATCGATTGTGAGAAAAGAAAAGTGAAGGTAGTCACGAGTAACAGAGAAGAGGTGATCATCCGATTGCACAAACCGCTACAACCCATCAACCCATTGCTGAGAGTTTGTTTCAAAAGCAAGAGAGTTATGCTATGCTATTCACTCATCATTTCCACACAAGCCAAGCAGAAGGAAGATAAACCAATACCAGTGGTAGACGAATACCCAGACGTTTTTCCAGAAGATCTGCCCGGAATCCCACCAACAAGAGAAGTAGAATTCAAGATTGAACTTGTACCAGGCACTCAACCTATTTCAATCCCGCCCTACCGCATGGCACCAGCTGAGATGGTGGAGCTGAAGAAGCAATTAGACGACTTGAAGGAGAAGGGCTTTATCAGAGAAAGTATATCACCATGGGGAGCCCCTGTTCTATTCGCCAAAAAGTATGATGGAACATTGCGACTCTGCATAGACTACCGGAAGCTGAACCAAGTCACAATAAAGAACAAGTATCCATTGCCTAGAATTGACGAGCTATTTGATCAACTTAGTGGAGCGAAGTACTTCTCAAAGATTGATCTCAGATCCGGCTACCATCAACTCAGAGTTCGAGACGAAGACGTCCCAAAGACTGCTTTTCGTACCAGATACGGACATTATGAGTTCGTTGTGATGCCGTTTGGATTGACAAATGCACCTGCCGCATTCATGGACCTGATGAACCGAGCATTCCGTCCATACTTGGACAAATTTGTTATTGTCTTCATCGACGACATCCTGATTTACTCCAAGAGTAAGGAAGAGCATGAAGAGCATCTGAGAATTGTTCTACAGACATTACTTCAAAAGCAACTTTACGCCAAGAAGTCAAAATGTGAATTTTGGCTGAAAGAGGTACAGTTCCTTGGCCACATCATCTCAGAAAAAGGATTATCTCCTGATCCCAAGAAGATCGAAGCAGTTCTGAATTGGGAACAACCGAAGAGCATGACAGAAGTCCGTAGTTTTCTTGGATTAGCAGGTTATTACAGAAGGTTTGTAGAAGGTTTTTCCAAGATTGCTACCCCGATGACTCGACTACTCAGAAAAGGATTCAAGTTTGAATGGAACGAGAAGTGTGAAGAAGCATTCCAAGAGCTCAAGAAACGACTGACAACTGCCCCAGTGTTAGTCTTACCCAACAATGAAGATCCTTATGAAGTCTACACCGACGCGTCCATAATAGGAGTCGGATGTGTACTGATGCAGAATGGGCGAGTGATAGCCTATGCCTCAAGACAGTTGAAGGAATATGAAAAGAATTATCCAACTCATGATTTGGAGTTAGCCGCTGTTGTACACGCTCTAAAAATCTGGAGATGCTACTTGTATGGAGGCCGATTCACTGTTTTCTCAGATCACAAGAGCCTCAAGCATATATTCACTCAGAGAGATCTGAATTTGCGACAACGACGCTGGATGGAGTATCTTAAAGATTATGATTTTGAATTACAGTATCATCCAGGAAAAGCCAACAAAGTAGCTGATGCACTGAGCAGGAAGAAAAACACTCTAGCCAGTTTATTGATGGCTGAACGGGAGATCCTACAGACTTTGGATCAGTACAAAGTCAACGTACGCCATGATGGAAGGATTGCAAGTATGCAGATTGAGCCCCAATTGGAGCAAGAATTAGTTCAAGAACAAGAAGAGGATCTAGAGATACAACAGAAAAAGAAAGAGGTATACTCAGGAGATGCACCTGGGGAATGGAAGGTACATTCTGATGGAAGTTTGAGATACAGAGGCCGAATAGTTGTGCCAAACAGGAAAGAAACAAGACAACGGATTCTGAACGAAGCTCATTCTACCAGTTTTGCTATGCACCCTGGAGGAACGAAAATGTATCAAGATTTGAAACGAAGATACTGGTGGAAAGGTATGAAAAGAGACGTGGCTGATTTTGTTAATCACTGTGTGACCTGCCAACAAGTGAAAGCCGAACACCAGAAGCCGTCTGGATTGTTGCAACCGTTACCTACTCCAGAGTGGAAGTGGGATTGTGTTACTATGGATTTCATCACAGATCTGCCGAGAAATACAAAAGGGCACAATGGTATTTGGGTTATCGTGGACAGACTCACGAAGTCAGCTCATTTCTTGCCGGTCAAGATGAACTCACCTGTTGATTATTTTGCTGATCTCTATATCGAATGGATTGTTCGATTGCATGGTATCCCGAAGACGATTGTTTCCGATCGAGATCCCCGATTTACGTCTCGATTATGGCGGAAGTTACAATCTGAATTAGGCACTCAGTTGAATCTTAGCAGTGCCTATCATCCGCAGACGGATGGGCAATCTGAAAGAGTTATTCAGATACTGGAAGATATGTTGCGAGCCTGTGTTCTAGATTTCAGAGGTAAGTGGAGTGAGTACTTACCGCTCGCCGAGTTCGTGTATAACAATAGTTATCAAAGCAGTCTCAAGATGGCACCGTACGAAGCACTTTACGGAAGGCCATGTCGTTCGCCACTCTGTTGGGCCGATGTTGAGGACCGAGTTGTTCTAGGTCCTGAAGTGATTAAAGAAACGACCGAAAAGGTCAAGATAGTCAAGAAACGACTAGAAACCGCCCAGAGTAGGCAGAAATCGTACGCTGATCGAAGGAGGAAGCCTTTGGAATTTCAAGTTGAGGACTTGGTGTTTCTAAAAGTTAGTCCTTTGAAGGGTACATTTCGGTTTGGTATGCGAGGCAAGTTGGCACCCAGGTATATTGGACCGTTCAAGGTTTTGGAACGTGTCGGGAAAGTTGCTTACAGGTTGGAGTTGCCGCCTCAGTTAGCATACATACATAACGTATTCCATGTGTCCCAGTTGAAAAAGAGTGTGCCTGACATCCCTCAAGTGATGCCTTGGATTGGTTTACCGCTCGAACCAAACGTGTCTTATGTGGAAGGACCTGTTTCTATTTTAGCTTACGAGACGAAACAACTCAGGAATAGGAAGGTACCACTTGTAAAAGTTCAGTGGCAGCGCCATGGAGTCGAGGAAGCGACATGGGAACTGGAATCCGACATGAGGAAGAGATACCCGCATCTCTTCAGTGAACTCAGGTAATCTCGAGGACGAGATTTTTTCTAAGTAGGGGAGGATGTGAGACCCAAAATTTTCCAAATTTATTTTGGAATTTTTCTTTAATTTCTAGAATTTTTCTAGAAATTTGTTTGGCGGAAAATCGTATTTTTCACCTTAAGCTTTAATTGTTTGACCAACTTTGACTAGAGTTTTGACCCAAGTTAGACCTTTAGAAGGTGGTACTTTTACTCACGAACCCAACGGAGCAAGTCTCGTATTATTCCGAGTCCGGGAGATTATTTTATGAATTTCCCAAAATTTCATTTTTAAAAGCATTTTATCTTAGTTTGTGGAGCTTGAAATTTTCGAAATTTTTCTAAAGGGAAAATTGGTAATTTGACCTCATAGTTAATTAGTACTAGTCGATACGAGTCCGTAGTATTTTTCGGGGTATTTTTCCGAGTCCCGAGCTATTTTTAATTAATTTTTGAAGTTGAGAAAAATAGGAAAAAGAAAATAAAATAGGAAAAACACCAGATCGCGCCACGTGGCACGATCTGGAGCGTCTAACGATGCATGGCAGCAAGATCTGATGGCTGCATGTGCAGCCAAGTGTCAAAGCCTTCGCCACGTGTCAATTTCTCATTAGTCAAAGTTATGACGGTTGACTTGAGTCAACCCAGTCAACTCGGATGAGTCAACCGAGTTGACTCACTCACTCACCCTATAAATAGTGGCGTGAACCCCAGCTGATCCTCACAAATTCAGCCGCACGCTTCCCAAGAGAGAGCTTCTCTCTCCTCTCTCCTCCTTTCTCTCTCTTCTTCAATCTTGTTTTGAGTTTATCTTGAGTTCTGGAGCTCCGATCGACGATCCGATTTCGCCTACGCGATCGTGGCGACGAGCTCTTCAATTCTAGTAGTGTGAAGGCTATGTTTTGGTGAAGTTTTAAAAAAAATCATTTCTGAGCTCCATAGGTAATTTCTTGATCCCTGTCGAATTTCTGCTAAAATTTTGTTAAATAAATCTCTTGTTAATTAGGCTATTTTAATCTTATTATTTAGCAAGTCTAGTAGTACCGAGACTCTGCTCGTGGGAAGTCTTCAACAGGTATACCCTTAACCCAGCTTATTTGATTTGCTGTTGTTTAAGTGGTGGTTATAGACGAAATACCGTTTAACTGTTGTTATTAAATGAACTTAATAAATATTGAGGCCATATCAGTGGTAACCAAATAACGTGATGACTAAGGTCAGTCCATGAGCATACAAGCGTTGGGTACTGAGCCAGAGCTCCCTCAGTTTCCCCATGCACTGACCTGGTCACGTTGTAAGGTTCATATCTGATCAACCTCCTCGACAATAAATTAAAATAAACTTAGAAACCACACGGTCTGACATGACTGTCTGCCTCGGGGAGCAGGGTCATGCCGGATCAAGAATTTAGAGAAGCCTAGCAAGTTACGCTAGTGCCAAACCTCTAAATTTTACCTGGTCTTAATAGACAAGGCCGAGAGTACGTTTAGTACGTTCCTAATAGCTGTCGTCGGATTCGGATCTCCAGTTTCCCAACAGGTACAAGTGGGACCCAGACACAGGAAAGGGATCAGGCAAGGGACACACTTTGGTAAAACAGGTAGGGGGAAAGTTTCATATCCCGGTTATTGGATTTCCTGCCTATTTTCGTACTATATGTATATGAAAATGCCTTTCACAGAGAATGTGCATGATTTTTGTATGGCATATTTGTGTGATTTTCTGTGTGATACCTTGGACGACCTGAGAGTAACGGGCACGTGTTGTGACCTTGGGTTTCGATCCCCTAAACCTCTGGAGGGGTAAGTACGGACTGGTTAGTCGAATGTCCTTCTGGGGAGGCTAACCAATGTGGTATTACCAGGTAAATGGATACTCTCACCACAGTATCGAGGTGGTGGTTGAATTTCCGATACTGGTGGTTGGCCTGTATGTGATCGGTCGCAGGTATGTTTCTGAACTATGTCACGTGACAGGAAGGATTTTCACTGAAAAAGATGTATGAGCATGCAAAGGCTTTACTCACTGATTATTGGCATAATTATCTTTATCATTACTGGCTTTGGTTACAATATTATTGATATTGATACCCTGTTTTTGGGTGTGCATTGCTTTTAAACTGTTTTCCTTGAAATCCTATATCTTCGAGTATTGCTTTCAAACCTAACCAGGATTTTCCCTCGAGGGGAAGCGATGAACGTATGTGACGCTTACCCCCTACTGTACTCTTGTGAGTGCAGATAATCCAGTTGTTGGAGACCAAGATTGAGGTCGTGGGTGTGGCACTTGCAGCTTGTCAGTTTCAGTCTTGCTATCTAGTTTAGATCCTTTCTTTGGATCTGTGGTGGTGTTTCTCTTTCATCCTCGTAGGTGGCATATCCCAATGGCTATCCATGAGTCCAATTTGTTGCACCACTTTGTTGAAGACTGAATTACTCTGGCGTGGGTTGGACTATCCTGACATATCTGTTTATCTACTGTTTTATTTTGTAGCATTAGGGTTAGTGTATTTGAAACACATAACCCTCACGGGTTGGTACTCTTTACTGTTATTTATAATATGAGGTATTTTCAGTAATTTCTTTCGCTGTATTTTTACTACTCTGATCCAACCCGGGTTCTTCAATAAAAAGGGCTTAACTCGTTTTAGAGAGCTTGGGAATATAATACTCGGGGTAAGGGGTATTATAGTCTCAGGATCTTTAAGACGGGTGCCGCTGTGGTGTTCCCAGTTTCGGGGCGTCACATCATCCTTAACCAAACCGCGCTAGAAGTATTTTAACGATGTGATTTGGTGTTGTGAACCGGACAAAATGAAGAAAAACCAAACCAAACCAAACAATTGCAAGGACGGTTTGGTTCGGTGCAACGTGCATGATTTTGGGCCCAAAAGTTTAGGCCTAAGCCCAATTATTTTGTTGGTACTCACATTTGGTTTTTGAATTTTTTGGTCACACAATTGGGTTTTTGAATTGGACCTGGATCCTCTACCACCTTAATTGGTACCAGACTGTACCAGGCTTTTAATATTAACCCTTAGATCTCTATTAAAAAGATCTAATGGTTAAGGTTCTGTCATGTGTATAATAAACCATTTTATTTTTTCACCATCAATTTTAATCAGTTCTCAAAAGAAAAAAATGATAATAAATAAACTTCAGCTCTGATGACCCCCCATTCCCGCAGATCTGCCATGGCCGCCACTACTCCAACCCACTATCTCATATCCCGTCATCCACAACTCTCAATTTCCTTCTTTTCGGGTTATTCAGAGAGTATAAAATCAACTATGTATAATTCTTTTATTGTTTATAAAATTTTATTGTAGATCGAGAAAGCAAAAGGATGAACGGATTTTGATTCCAAAACATGAAGTGGGTTTTTGTGACGACAATCATTGGTGCAAGAACCTTTGCGTTTGGCTGAAATAGTTTTGTGCTGGGTCTCTGGTTTTGAAATCAATCATTGGGTAAGCCAGATAATAGGGAGGGAATGGGTTGGAGCAATGGCAGCCATGGCCAATCTTAAGTTCTTAACCATGGAAAGAGGGTGAATGCCCAGGAGGTAAGAACAAGAAAGAAATTAAGGGTTGTAGACGAAAGATGAGAGAGTGGCGGCCATGGCACACGGAAGGAAGGTGAAGACGGTGGGGGAAGGTGAAAGACGTTGGGGGAAAGAGGGTATCAAAGCTGAAGTTTATTTATTATTAATTTTTTTTTTGAATAAATCATTAAAATTGATGGTGAAAAAATAAAATGGTTTATTAAACACATGACACAATTTTAATCCTTAGATCTTTTCAATAGAAATTGAAGGGTCAATATTAAAAGCCTGGTACAGTCTGGTACCAATTACCCTGGTAGAGGATCCAGGTCCTTTTGAATTATCATTCTATCAATTAAATAAATACAAATACAACTTTGAACTTTACTTAACTTACTTAGTACTTAAAATTTTAAAATAAATACAACATGCTTAAGTTATAAATTATAACTATATATAAAATTATATATAACTACTATAGAGTAATGAGTATAATATATATATAACTATATACTACTATAGTATATACTAGTATAGTACTATAACTATATATTACTTATATAGTTATATATAACTACTGTAGTATGTATACAATTATATACTAAGTTACTAACTATATAGTTATATATAACTAACTATACTAAGTTACTAACTATATAATTATATACTAAGTTTATATATAACTCTATATACATAAAACATTATTATATAGACTATAGACTATAGAGTATATAGAAATATAATATACTAATTTTATTATATAAGATATAACTAAAATTATATACTAAAACATTATTATATATATAGAATATTAAACTCATAAGGTTATATAAAATATATTTTAGGGTCTAAAAAAATGTATAAAATGTGCATAAAAATATATAATTATATTTTTTAAAAATTATACGGTGCGGTTCGGGCAAAGTGAGTATGAAACCAGAATCGGAACCGTCCATATATGGTTTGGTTCGGTTTTTTTTTTATGGTGTTGACTTTTTTGGTCAACTTGGAGTATTTTCGGTTTTTATTCGGTTGGTTTGGTTCGGTGTTTCGGTGTGTTGGTTATTATGCCCACCCCTACAATAAATCACAAAATTAAAACATAAAAATATACAACCATTGTTCTACTTGATAGAGACACCTCAACCGGTAACCTACACGTGTCCAAATATGATTGCAGACAACGGGTCTCAAGTCAACAATGAAAGCTCAATTGAGTTCTGATATCTTATTGAACTCATAACAACTGCATGGTTGTTATTATATATTGTATTATTGTGGTTGTTAGATGAGAGTGATGTTATAATCACTAAAACTAATCACAGATTTTTATAGTGGCTCAAATTATGACATCTAAATATCTAATACTCTGAAAACTTTGGTGACAACTACTATTAAAAACCATAATGGAGGTACTTATATAATGGGATGGTCCATAATTGCATTGAGATTATGACTTGGGATTTTTCATGCTTTTAGCATCATCAAAGATGACTATTTTCTTACAATTTCTCTCATAGGATACATGCATGTCATCACATTTTAACATATCTATATGCTATAACCATGTAACTTAAAAAAACAAATTGTCATCAAAGTTTTTGTAGCACTATAATCAAAGTAATTATGAGGATTTAGTAGGATTTAATTGAAGGTAAATGTGACCTAATTAAAATATTGAATTTAGATGTTGACATAAATATTGCAAATTGAGAAATAGAAAAATATCATAATTGTTATTTTACCAATTACCAAATAATTTGGCAAGTTATTTGTTGAATGTGTGCGATCCAAATTGAAATTGATAGTAAAACATATTAGATATGAGTCAACATAACATAATAATATTATGATCACCAAATTTACTCTTAAAATAATATATATTTTTTTAAATTTGACCGTAAAACTACGACAAGATTAATAATACATGTGTTGTAATATAAATATATTAATAATACTACTTGATGATGTTACGATTATACCAAAAATTTACTTCAAAATGATGTATAGAAGCACCATCACATGAGTAGAGAAAATTTAATAAGATAAATTTATCAAGTATAGTAGTGCGTACCTAAAGAGAATATTACTAAAAATATTATCTAGATTTATTACTTTCCTTTAACAATGATCTCTAACCAAAAATTAAATAAAAACCTTGACAAAAAAACAAGTAAAAAACAAAAAAATAAAATAAAATAGAAAAAACACAACACTAGTTACAAAAGACAAAAGGAGTAGAGATGCGCCTACAAGCTATCACTGATTGTGTAACAACTAAAAGCGCGAGCTGAGTTGGGAAAGGGGCAACCGGTTCACCCGGTAAAAAGAAATATAAAAATAATTAATTCACAGAAAATATAGTAATAAAAAGACAAGCAAAGCGAGAGCTGTAATGACTAATGAGTAGTGAGAGATCAGAAATGTCGTGGTGAATGGGCGAAGAGTTCAGAGCCTTTGCCGACAGATCTACTTTCTGATATTCCATAAACATTGACACCACAATTCGAGGAAGCTAATCTAAGCAATTGGCAACTAGTCATGGAAGCCAATGCTGGACTGGTGGCTGGCTCTTACAACCGCAACGAGCTCGTTCGGATTCGCCACGATTCCGATAGCGCGGTGAGTCATTCCAGAATGCCCATTTCGATGTTTTCTTGTGTTGCTGTTTGTTTTTTTAATTTGGGATTTTTTTCCTGTACTGTGTGGATCTGAGTTTTGAGTAAATTTTGTGATTTTTTTCACTGAATCGGAAATGGGTAGTTGTTGGGATTGGAAATTGAGCATGGTTTGCATCTTCAGTCCGAAATGTATATATTTTTTTCCAGTAAAGTTTGGATTTGTTAAAGCTCTGATCTTGTTGATTTTCTTTTCCTTTTTAATAATTATGGAATGGAATGGTAAGTGTAATTTCTCTCAGATCAATGTGTATATTGAATTTGGGGACACTTCTTGACAACCCAATTAAATTTTTATTAGTTTTTCAAGGGTTGTTTTCCAGTTTGATGGTTCTTTTATCTGTGTACAGTGAATCTAAGATCTTGATAGTTCAGTCTAATGGGGATTTAAGTTATTCTTGGACATCTCAGTTGACTTCAGCTCAAACCCACTTAACAAAACTCCTCTCACGAAATTTTAGCTTATTTCTTATTTGTTCTCATTTACTCACTCACTTACTCACTCACTCACTCACTCACTTACTCACTCACTCACTCACTCACTCACACATAACGCATGTCTGAGATTTGTTCTTTGAACTTACTGAGCCGAGAGATGTTCATACTTTTACTGTTCTCTGACCATTGTCATTGGGTAATGCAGCCCAAACCCCTGAAGAATCTGAACGGCCAGATATGTCAGATCTGTGGTGATACTGTTGGACTTACAGCCACTGGCGATGTCTTTGTTGCCTGCAATGAGTGTGCCTTCCCTGTTTGTCGGCCTTGTTATGAGTATGAGCGGAAAGATGGCAACCAGGCTTGCCCACAGTGCAAGACTAGATACAAAAGGCACAAAGGTTAGCTTGTTTTTTCATTATTTTTATTGAATTGAATTCCATTATCTTCGCTTGTAGCCAATTTTTGCAATGAAGTTAACAAGACTGATTTACTTTAGGGAGTCCCCGGGTGGACGGAGATGATGATGAGGATGACGTTGATGATCTGGAGAATGAGTTCAATTATGCACAAGGAAATAGCAATGCCAGACGCCAGTGGCAAGGAGAAGATGCTGACCTCTCATCCTCCGCTAGACATGAATCTCAACAGCCAATTCCCCTTCTCACCAATGGGCAGTCGGTAGTCAATTAGTAATTGGGCTTCTTAATATCACTCATTTATCATTAAATATGATTCTTTATTTAATTCATAAAGCTTCTCATTTTCATAGTGATGAGAGTTTTTTTTTTTTTTTGGTTCTTGAGCTCTTCCTTTGCAAGTATTATATGAGTGGTATATGCATTTTGTTAAATATTACCTTTAAACTAAAATGCTCTTAACCCCTTCAGGTAGTGTCTGGTGAGATTCCCTGTGCCACACCTGACAACCAATCTGTGCGAACTACATCAGGTCCTTTGGATCCGCGGCAGCCAGGTACAACTTAATTACATTGATACAGAAAGTCTTCTGACAATTGACTTGTTTGAATTTCATTTGATTATGCTGTTTATTGTTACAGTTCCAGTCAGAATAGTGGATCCGTCAAAGGACTTGAATTCTTATGGGCTAGGAAATGTTGACTGGAAAGAAAGGGTTGAAGGCTGGAAACTCAAACAGGACAAAAATATGATGCAGATGACTAGTAGATACACTGAAGGAAAGGGGGACATGGAAGGCACTGGTTCAAATGGAGAAGAACTCCAAATGTGAGCATCCTGAGTAAAGTCTTTATTTTGCTTGCTCATTTAAATGGTTATGAATGCTGAGTTTATTGGTTTGGATGACTTTTGAAATTGGTGTACTGTATTAGCTTGCATACAGAAAATTATCCTTGGGATCTCAGAATGTTTTCTGTTATATTATTAAATCATCTTTCTAAATTTATGTGCAATGATCCAGTGTTGGAGCATGCATTTTTTCCTTCACATTATAAAGAATGGAAATGAAAAGTGTCTACAACAGTCAAGTGTCAATATAGTGCAATTTTTCCATGAAGATGACAGTTTATCGTTCTTATTTTTTGTTTGTCTCAGGGCTGATGATGCTCGACAACCCATGAGTTGCGTGGTGCCTCTTTCTTCATCTCAGCTGACACCTTATCGTGTTGTGATCATACTCCGGCTTATTATTCTGTGTTTCTTTTTGCAATACCGAGCAACTCACCCAGTGAAAGATGCATACCCATTATGGTTAACATCAGTTATCTGTGAGATTTGGTTTGCTTTATCCTGGCTTCTGGATCAGTTTCCAAAATGGTCTCCCATTAATCGTGAGACCTATCTTGACAGGCTTGCACTGAGGTTGGTCAACTTGATGTGGTGGTTATTAAAAATAGTTTCATATCATTTTTAAGATTACGTGGATAACCATAGTTGTCACCATGCAGGTATGATCGTGAAGGGGAACCATCACAGTTAGCTCCTGTAGATGTGTTTGTCAGTACAGTGGATCCCATGAAAGAGCCTCCTTTGGTTACGGCTAACACTGTTTTGTCCATACTTTCTGTGGACTACCCTGTGGACAAAGTCTCTTGCTATGTATCAGATGATGGGTCAGCAATGCTCACATTTGAATCCCTTTCTGAAACTGCGGAGTTTGCTCGGAAGTGGGTGCCCTTTTGCAAGAAACACAACATTGAACCTAGGGCCCCTGAATTTTATTTTGCCCAAAAGATTGATTACTTAAAAGACAAGATACAGCCTTCTTTTGTAAAAGAGCGTAGAGCAATGAAGGTGAGTGATATGCAAGTTCAATATGTTGCATGGGTTTTTCAAAAAATTTATTCATGATTATCTCTTATGTGCTCATTTCAATTCTCTGCATGTGTTACCTGCTTTTGAATTGAAATCTCTTGAGAGGTTTATAGGTCATAGTATTTGATTATCTGTGAGAGTTCAAAGGATGTTTGGAGAGCAGATTGTGGTAACTTCATATGTGCTTAGCACTACAAGTTGAGTAAAAAATGCATTTTTTTTTTGCCCCCACAGAGAGAGTATGAAGAATTCAAGGTACGGATCAATGCCCTAGTTGCCAAGGCACAGAAAATGCCTGAAGAAGGTTGGACAATGCAGGATGGGACTCCATGGCCTGGGAACAATTCCAGGGATCATCCGGGAATGATCCAGGTACTCACATTTTCATCCAGTGTATTTAGGTTTCTGCCTCTTCTTGCTCTTATAATAATTTTAATTTTCTATATGTGGAAAAACAGGTCTTCTTAGGCCACAGTGGGGGCCTTGATACTGATGGAAATGAACTGCCTCGACTTGTTTATGTTTCTCGTGAGAAGCGACCTGGCTTCCAGCATCACAAGAAAGCTGGAGCAATGAATGCATTGGTTTGTTATCCTCTGAAATTGTTTTAGATTAATTTTTATTTCTGGGTAGCCAGTGGTTCAACTTAATTGGAACTGTATTTTGATTACTGGATTATTTCTGTTAAAGCTGGATAACAGCTCAAAATCATCCATTTTTGGATGATATACACTAGTATTAATGCAAAAATGTGGGGTCTATGTACACCACTAGCATTTTTTAAGACCACTCTGGTAGGACCCTTCTTAATATTTCCTTGTCCAATTAGGATCCTCAGTAGTTCCTTGACCAATTAGGGTCCTCAATATTTCCTTGACCAACTACATTGTTGGAGGGTTACTGACATTTTTTGGCTTGGTGAAATAAATTGTTGGTAAATACTTATTTTATGGTAATAAAAAGTCAACATCTCTTAAACAAGGTTTTGTTAGATAAGATCAGTTCCCTGATGATTTGCAGTCTCTGCCAAAGCCATTTTGATTCTAACTTGTTTCACCTTGTGCCATGTAGATTCGAGTTTCAGCTGTCTTGACAAATGGTGCATATCTTTTGAATGTCGATTGTGATCACTACTTCAATAACAGTAAAGCTCTTAAGGAAGCCATGTGTTTCATGATGGACCCAGCTTATGGGAAGAAGACCTGCTATGTACAGTTCCCACAACGTTTTGATGGCATTGATTTGCACGATCGATATGCCAATCGCAACATTGTCTTCTTCGATGTAAGTGCTACTTGGTTTATGATTACCAATTACAAATATCACTCAATGCGACATTTTGTGCTTAGGCTAGTAAAATTCGTTCTTATTTCGTTTTATTTGCAGATCAACTTGAAAGGGCTGGATGGCATCCAGGGTCCAGTCTATGTGGGAACTGGTTGCTGTTTCAACAGGCAAGCTCTATATGGGTATGATCCAGTTTTGACCGAGGAAGATTTACAACCAAACATTATCGTCAAGAGTTGTTGTGGTTCAAGAAAGAAGGGAAAGCATAGCAATAAAAAGTATATTGACAAGAAGAGGGCAGTTAAAAGAACTGAATCCACCATTCCCATTTTCAATATGGAAGACATTGAGGAGGGTGTTGAAGGTTGTTTATTGTTATTAACATATTTAATTTTTAAGTTTTTCCCTCCAAACATCTTACAACTTATATTGATGTTCTGCTTTATCTATGAATTAGGGTGGGTCTATTGCATGCATTCAAGAAACTTCTAACATCTATTTTTTTTTTTTAAAGATTTCTGTTTTTTTTTTTTTTTTTTTTTTTTTTTTTTTTTTTTTTTTCTGGATCCAATGTCAGCCTCGTAAACAATTCCATTTGTTTGATAAAACTTTTTAAAAATAAATTATTAATTTGAGATTTGATATTGACCAATTTGACAGCGAAATCGAAATGATGTTTTTACTGCATCCCTGCTGTGCATTGTTAACTAGATTGTTCATATTCTGTAGGTTATGATGAGGAGAGGTCCCTTATGTCTCAGAAGAGCTTAGAGAAGCGCTTTGGTCAATCTCCAGTTTTTATTGCAGCCACCTTCATGGAACAAGGAGGCATTCCGCCTACAACCAATCCTGCAACTCTTTTGAAGGAAGCCATACATGTTATTAGTTGTGGATATGAAGACAAGACAGAATGGGGAAAAGAGGTAAGTTAGTATAGCAATTTAGCATCTAGCAGCTCTCATTCCTCTAAATAAAATATTTAGCATTGATCTACACCTATTAGATGGACGTGATTTTTGTTTCACAGTAATTGAACATTTTCTTCTTTTGTCACCAGATTGGATGGATCTATGGTTCTGTGACCGAAGATATTTTAACCGGGTTTAAGATGCATGCCCGTGGTTGGATATCAATCTATTGCATGCCTCCCCGCCCAGCATTTAAGGGGTCTGCTCCTATCAATCTTTCTGATCGTTTGAACCAGGTGCTTCGGTGGGCCCTGGGGTCGATTGAAATTTTGCTCAGCAGGCATTGCCCCATATGGTATGGCTACAATGGGAGGTTGAGGCTTCTGGAGAGAATTGCATACATCAACACCATTGTTTACCCCCTCACATCTATACCTCTGATTGCATACTGTTTGCTTCCTGCGTTTTGCCTTCTCACAGGGAAGTTCATCATTCCTGAGGTAAGTACTAGTTCTGTGTCAATCTTACTCAAAAAAAGAAACAAAAAAGTATATATTAAATGATTCTTTGAAGTGCACCAAAAATGTGCTGTCCATGAGACCTTTTCCCCTTCAATTTTAGTCTTTTGACACTCTAGATTTTTACATCCAATGAGTCTGTTGAATGTTTATGCAGATAAGCAACTTTGCTAGCATGTGGTTTATCCTCCTCTTTGTTTCCATTTTCACAACTGGAATTCTTGAGCTGAGGTGGAGTGGAGTCAGCATTGATGACTGGTGGAGGAACGAACAGTTCTGGGTCATTGGTGGCACATCCGCTCATCTGTTTGCTGTCTTCCAAGGTCTCCTAAAAGTTCTTGCAGGGATTGATACCAACTTCACTGTCACATCAAAGGCATCCGACGAGGATGGGGATTTTGCAGAGCTTTATGTGTTCAAATGGACAGCACTTCTCATCCCTCCAACCACAGTTCTTATTGTGAACTTGATAGGTATTGTGGCTGGTGTTTCATATGCCGTAAACAGTGGATACCAGTCTTGGGGTCCACTCTTCGGCAAACTGTTTTTCGCCATTTGGGTCATTGCACATCTGTATCCATTCCTGAAGGGTCTATTGGGTCGACAAAATCGTACCCCCACAATTGTCATCGTGTGGTCTATTCTCCTTGCTTCAATATTTTCCTTGCTATGGGTGCGCATCGACCCCTTCACATCTGACGCCACAAAAGCTGCATCAAAAGGTCAATGTGGCATCAATTGTTAGTTCAATTTCGAAGATAATCTTTTCATGGAAACACCATCTTTCTCCACCTGTGTGTGTATATAACAAGAAATCAAGTCGTCTGCAGAACTTCTATGGGCGGTCTCCATGGCCAAAACGGAGTCTGGTGGGTGAAAAATTGAGAACCCTTTGTGTATCTTTTTTGTTGTCCCTTTGACAAGTGTTTATTATTAGTCCATACTGAAATACCGGTTTCTTGAACTTTGATCTGAGTCATTGTTGTGCAGTATTGTCATGGTTGTCAAGAGAGGATATAGGAGCTATTTATTTATTTATTGCAGTACTTGGTCTCTGATAGGACAGAGTATGTTTTGTTCTATGTAATCTTATTATGGGTTCTCATGATGGAACTACAATTGAATACAAGATTCTTTTCACCTGACAAGCCTATATGAATTATATCACTGTTATTATTCATTCAACACAATTTCTATAAAATCTGTAAAATCTTTTAGTGGCTGACAATCTGGTTTGTTTTTTAAACTGAATTTTATTTTTTAGAAAAATAATTATATTTTCTTTGACCGAAATAATATGAGATTCAATGTGCATGAAATATTGACTTTCAGTAAAGTAGCAAGACATTATTTTTAAAAAAATTTATGTACTAACCTAGAGCAAGACATTTTGAATTAGGTCACAAATTTGTTTACTATACAATTGTAACTGTTTCAAATTCATAAAAATTCAAAATTTATAAAAGTTTAATGCTTTTGATTTAAGCTTGGGGGATGAAGTTCTATAATCTAGAGACTAAACATTAAACTTTAAGCCTTGCAAATATTGAAAAAAAAAACATGTCTTTTATAACATTTTATGGTTCACTTAATAGATTGTTTACCAAATTTTGTTCAGAAAAATAACTTTAGGGTGTGTAGAAATTTCAGCGGAAAATAAGAGTAGATACATGACATTTAGTCATTTACATAAGGATAAGGAGAACACCTTCTACTATCGGCCTTTGTTTTTCATGGGAGTGGGACATTTTAGTACTGTGGGAGTGGGACATTACCTTGCTTGCCAAGTGTACAAAAAATTAATAAAAAATAATTTTAAAAACTTAAAATAATTTTCAAATGGTAATGTCCCACTCCCACAGTACTAAAATGTTTAATATATAGTAGGTGTGTCACCTGTAACCATAATTTCCCAAATGATATAGACATGACACTATGGTGCCTATTAGTTTGACACCTTATAGAGCCTCTTGCATAAATGTGGTATTAATTGCTTTAATATAGTCATTGTAAGGATTATGACTTCATATCCACTAATTGAAAAAGACTATAATTCATATACAAGGAATTGACTATTAAAAACACAATAAATGGGCCTAGTTAGCTATTAGCTAGCTAGTGAAATTTACCAAGTTATATGAGATATTTGGATAATCTCATTTTCATTAGGAATGGGAGAGAAAGTAGCTCTATGTAAGGAAGAGGATGCTATAGTCATCTTATCCTTCTACGGTTCTACCCCATTCATCTTTTACCCAACCATCAATATTTTCAAAATACCCATAATTCATAATCCTATCTTTTTTCTTTTCTTGCTACCCAAAAAGATGTGGCCATAAGCTCAGAACTAATGACCAACATGGTGCATAGACAAAGTCACCTGTGGGCCTAAGGTGGCCTATGATCATGGCTCCTAATATTGGTAGCAAAAAGAATTTATATAACAAATCAATTTGTTTATATAGTTTTTTGGGACTTATAACTTTAGTAATTAAAAGTATTTATCTTTATAACTAAAGTTTCAAATTCGAATTCTCATTTTGGAATATCAATATGGAAATTTTTTTTGCTTTGTTTTCTTGTTTTCTTCTGGCAGAGTGCATGTTAGGTTTAGAAATGTGAAATTTGCACACTATTGGGGGACTATTAGCTATTGGTTTACACAATATTGACCATTCTATTTGTGCCAGATGGTTGAAAGCAGTGATTTTTTAACTTTTTAATTGTCCATATTAAGCCTTCATTTTAAAATGAAAGCCCTTCTCGACTGTTTTTTGTGATGGAAATTACAAAACTAAGCAAAGAAGAAACATCAAATAGGTAATAGAATAGGCCAAAGTGGTTGGAATAAGATGGTATGCGCTAAAGCTAGTAACAGAACCAAAGATTCTACCAATAAATAATTGATCAATAAAATTAAAAAAATAACAGAACCCAATAGATAATAGCTAAACTAAAATTATATAAAATCATTTTGAGATGGGGACTTTGATGTGGGGGAGTCAGGCTTGGCGACTCTGAGGCCTATCTTTGTGCATGGACATGAATGTAAACTTACGGAAAAATGCAACAAAAACATGGTTGGTTTAATCTTTCGGGTTTTATGGTGAAATGTTTTAAAATGAAAATTACTTATTTTCGGAGGTTAAAAAACTTCATTCTTGTTGAATGAAATAATACTAAAAAGTAAATGTTGAGTGTATATTTTACACTAGGCATGTAAAGTCTTATGATACCATGTATAATGTCACGAGCTTCTCTTACCACAACTAATTATTTATGGGTTGAATGCTTCAATATTAGACTTGACAAATGAGTCGTGTTTTGAGGGTTCGGATTAAAACTCGACATGACCCGTTAGTGTTAACAGGTGAACCCGATACGTTAATCTACGAGTGGCAAAAATTTCAACCCAAACACGACCTGAAAAATAACGGGTATACATTACCCAATCCATTTTACCCGTTAGAAATAATTTAAATAATAAAAATTTATCACTCATCACTCCCTCCCCCAGATCCAGCCTCCTCCCCCCTCTAGTGATCCCCCTTATCCCCTTCCCCCTTTCCGGCAATTCCCCTTCTCCCCCCCGATCCGGCATCCTCCCTCCCCAGCCCAACCCCCCGCACACGGCACTCCCCCAGCCCCTCTCGCACCCACCCCTACGCGCCCAAGCAGACTACTAGTAAGTGGTAACTGGCAAAGAAAGAGCACAGTGAGAGAGAGCTAGAGAGGGAGCGGCTGCGAAGTGTTTAGGTGAGTTGTTTTTGTTAAGTGATAAAATTACTTAAATGCCTTTATTTTTAACGGATCTAATGAGTTTTGCGGGTTGGCACTGATACGACTCGTTATCTTAACGGGTTGTGAATGAGTGACGACCATTTCATCATCTAACATAAGAACAACCGGTTGAGATTGCTAGCCTATC
The DNA here is from genome assembly GCF_963921425.1 of Dryas octopetala. Lineage (NCBI taxonomy): Eukaryota > Viridiplantae > Streptophyta > Magnoliopsida > Rosales > Rosaceae > Dryas > Dryas octopetala. The sequence continues at coordinate 13,559,868 of NC_141369.1, forward strand.
CATGACATTATGATCCAATTATCTTACTAAGTAGATCATGATTCATGACCCACCAATGATTGATGTCAGACCAGAGTGGCAGTGGTTTTGGTGAGTCCTAGAAGACAAACCTTTGAATGGAGCTTTTTGAGAAATTGGCTGTATATATAAGACATGGAAATATGCAAGTTGATGATTAAGGTTTGTAGTACTTGGAGTGACAGTTCTAGAAGGATGCGCTGCCATTCTTGGATTTCATGTATGCATTATTTGTTCTCAATTTGTTTGCTAGTTTGTAGTAGTGTCACTGATGGCATTGTCTTTCTCTTTTACTCAATACTCAATAATGCATGTTTTAAGGGAATCGAATTTTGCTACTGACATACTAATTGATTTTGATAAAAAGGGTTATGTATATTTTTTGATTAATCAATTGACGTCCTTGAATTTTAAATTTAATTAAATTTATTCCAACAAAGAAAGACGGTGTGTAATTCTTAGACTAAACAGTCATAAAGTAGCTCCTTAATTTCCCAACTAAAGTATCAAACTTATTTATGGGATACCCAGAAGTAGTATACATTACACTGTACAATACATGGCCTATTTTATGTTACAAAAAAATTAGAGCTCAACACAAACTGAAAATTTCTAAACTGTACCAGATGATGATACACATTGATTCTTCATGGACCGAGCTTTGGTGTGTCACATGGCCCAACAATGCCAGAGTCCAAATTGTCTTCCAACCCACTATTGGCATTGTAACAAAGCCCAGAATTATTATAAAGCCTAAGCTTCCTTCTCATCCTCCAAACCATTTCTCTCCCAAACGGGATTGGCCCAATTAGCCCGTTATCGTTTAATCTCAATTCACTAAGACCTTTCAGCTCTCGAAAGCTAATTGGGATTGAACCATTCAAGTGGTTACCATCAAGATGAAGCACACGAAGGCTTGGCAAGTGACCTAGAGATGGAGGTATAGGACCATGCAAATTCATGTTTGATAAAATTAGGGTCATTAGTCCCTTCATACCATCAAACCCATCACTAGGAACTGGTGATGGGCCCATTGGGTTTCCTTTGAGGATCAAAGTTTGGAGGGAAATTAAGGTTCTAAGCCAGATGGGAATTGGACCCATGAGGTGGTTGTAGCTCAAATCCATGAGCATGAGGTTTCCTAGGCCGGAAATGGAGTCGGGTATCAGGCCGGTGAGTCGGTTGTGGCCCAAGTCCATTTTGATTAGGGCATGGCAGGCTCCAATGGTGGGTGGGATTGAGCCCACTAGAAGGTTTTGGCTCAGGTCAAAAATGCTCAAAATTGGGAAGGTGAAATTGGGGATTGAACCGTTTAGTCTATTGCTGCTCAAGTCTAACGACCTTAGACCGGTGATCCGGCCCAATGATACCGGAATTGAACCGTTGAGATTATTTTTGTGGAGGTCAAGAACCCTTAAACGGGTGAGATTGCCCAACTCAATAGGAATGGGACCCACATGCCCATTTTCTCTAAGCACTAAAGTTTGGAGTGTGGGACCCAATTGCCCCAAAAACGTCGGGATTGGCTGAGGATTGTAACTAAAACAACGGTAGAAAAACAAGGTTCGAAGATAAGCAAGTTTTGTGATGGAGGGTGAAATATGGGACCGGGTTGGGTCGCAGGTCGGGAAGGCGGTGTCGTCGGATAAGGCCCCGAACGAGAGGGAGACGACGTGGTACACGTTGTCCTTGTCGGGCATGCACTCAATGCCATGCCAACGGCCCCGGCACACGTCGGGAATGTCGGTGGCCCAGTCGTTACCGGTGGCCCGCATGATGTCGTACACCGCTTCTTGCTCCTGGGTGTCGGTTCGGATCCCCTTTTTGTTCATGGAGAACCCGGTTTGCGGGCCATCCACGAGGGCCCCCGGGACGCCCGAATCCGACATAATGACTGTGAAGGGGGTGGCCAGCAGCCAAAAGTGCATGAAAGATAGAAGAAAGAGTGGTGGTAGAAACATTTTGGGGGCTGAGGAAATGAGTGTCATTTTGAGAAAACTAGGACTAGTTATGGGATTGAGTGCTGTGGGTTTGTTGTTGATTATATATGAGGCTGAATCGGATCGGAGTTAATGGGATCCGGGTCGGGTTGGTGGGTGAGGTAATTATTAAGTGACAAAAAAGGAGGTTGGTTTGTGTATGGAATATTTATGGGTTCACGGGAAATGGGAGAGTGGAAAATAAATGTACATGGAATTTTTTGAGCATTAATGAGCTTCACGGGATTTACACACACTGACTCGATCAGCTCATCAACCTGGTAAATTAATTTCATGGTAACTGAATTCCAATTCACTTTCTAGTTTCTAACCACAAGTTCTAGCAGAATTTAATACCATCTTTTGATGATATCCCAGAAATATATACAAAACATTGGGCAAAAAGCCATGGCCAAACCCACCAATAAAAACGAACCTGCTTCTAATTTAGTCAGGCAGAAAATGACCCACTAACCCAAATCAGCTCCTTTTTCTTCGTCTACTAGTTTTTTGAGCTCCTTCAGCTTCTTTCTTCTTCTGGGTCTTCCTGAACTCTCTCTCTCTCTCTCTCTCTCTCTCTCTCTCTAGCTTGTTGCAGAGTGGAGGGGAGAGAGAAAAGTTAAAGCTGATCGAACTGCTAAAGAAGATGAAAAGGGGAGAACGAAACAGAGACAGGATTTTCAGAGAGCAAAGAAGGCATAGTCTTTTTATCCACTGTCCACACCCTTGTGGCATCTTCTTTGGCCTTGTTTGCTTTGTCTTTCAAATTATTTTTGGTTCAGTAGTTGTCATTTTTCTTTTCAATATCAATTTTTCAAAGCAGCAGAATTAGAAACACATGGGGATGGGGGAGTGAGTGGGGATTCATTTTAATTCTTAAACTATATATTCTTTGGGAGAATAAAGGTTTGTCTGTTTGTTTTCTTATTTTATTATTTGAGGATTATGTGAAACATTTGTGAATGTGATGTTTGTATGTTAGACTTCGGCAGAACATAGGATATTCTGGTCAAATAAAAATCAGCAGTGTTAGAGATTTTAAATGATGTCTCAGTATTTTATGTGATGAATTTAACAAAAAAATTAATTTAAATGAGGCATATTATTGGTTTGTGGGTTCATTCTCTCTTAGAAACCATCTGAACTTTTTTATTTATTCATTTAAAACCATGTTATTACATAATTTAGACCCCAATAATGAGCAGTATTTGATGGGGTATACATTATTGGAGAAAATAAAATGAATACCCATCTTTTATCAAAAGCATGCTTTTGTGCTCTGTTGTGTGTGTTAGTGTGTACGTATATGGGTTACCAAATAAAAATGGAGTTTTTGGAAATTGGATATTAAACCTGAGTTGGCCACTAGTCGCTCAACCACCCACTTTCTAAACAATTTTGGGTTAACTTAGGCCATATTTGGACAAATTAAGGTAAGATTGCTACATAATTCCCTATTTTTTATACATGTTTTTTATGTATAAAATCGCAATAGTGTTGCACGTCCATGAGCTTCATGTGTGCCAAGCTGCTAGAATAGAAAAAGAGGGCTATAACATAAAATGGACTAATGTAATGACCCAAACCCATTTCCACAATTACTAGCTCCAATCAATTAGTGGGCCATTATGATGTAGAAGTAGAAGTTGTAGAACACAACCATCTACTTACGGACTTACCCCCTACCATTAAAAAGATTAAAAGGCCGGATTAAACCACTACAACTTGTTCTATATATAGTTATATACTGTAAAAAGATTAAAAACAAACATTTTATGAGCAAGTGAAATTGTAAAGTTAAGCGTCTATAGTCATGTACTTATCATTTTTTTTTTTCCGGTCTGAATGTACTCGATCATCGATTATGTATCCAAGTGTAGTTGTAATATTACCAACTAACTATATATTGATACTAACTAAGCACTTTCCTAACCCTAGCCGCCATCCCAAAAGAAAAACTCTCTCCTCTCCTTAACCTCTCCATGGGGGAGGGGCGGCCCTTGTGTTCTCACAGACTGCTCCTCCCCTCGCCCCTCTCTCTTTTGTTTTTCTTTTCCTTTTTCTGTGTTTTTATTTTTGTCCTTTGGGATACTCTCATCCCAATAAGTGAGAGTGTTTTCATCTCTCCTTGTGAGAGTTTTTCCACCTCTCTTCGTGAGAGTTTTTCAGATTTTGTTTGTTTTGGTTTGTTTTGTGTTTTGATGCTTTCAGGTTTTCTCTGGCGCTCATCACAAGGTGTTAGGGAGTCACTATTTTCGCCGGTACCGGTCATATTTCCACCGGTTACTATTGCCACATCCGCCACTTTGCGCTATTGTCAGCCTCGACTTAGAGATGTTGGTAGGATCGTGAACCCAAACGCGACTAGTTCGCTAATTCCTACGGTGCCTCTCTGGCTCCGTTTGATGGCTATAGTATCTGCTCGATGCCGATGTTATGAGATCTTCGAATTTCTGTGGGCTTTTCTGCTCCACTTTTGTGGGTTTTTGTTTTCTTGTAAGCCTTTAGGCTCATATTTTGTATTCTCTCTGCCTTTTCGGCTGTTTTAATACAATGATTTGCCTTATTCTCAAAAAAAAAACTATATATTGATATAATGATAATTTTCTCAATAATTTTGAATAAGTCCCAAATTGAATTCCCACTACACAATCTTCTTTGAACTCCAAGATAAATACAAATTCCAGATTGAAAAAAAGATAAATAGAAATTTTAATTGGAGAAAAAAAAAAGAAAAATACAAATGCAGTAATGTCATAGGTATTAGGTCATTCGAACTGTTATTCAGCAAATAAAAAAGAAAAAGAAAAATTCAAAGAACTGTTATTCATTGTGCAGTACTCAACTTAATTTCCACGGTCAAAGAGTTATCAATTTTCATGAGACTAATCCATAGAGGCTTGGAAGGGTATATTAGCCTATAAATTCTTTCCTTACAAGAACCACAATATATAAACCAAAACTTAATACTCAAACCCTAATTCATGAATCATTTTCTTACTTTTTTTTGTCAAGATTTTATTGATTTATATATATAGATATATAAGATATTTCTTAAAATGCACAACACCGATTAATTATTTCCTTATAGAAGTATATTCGTATAACAAGTCCTATGTATATTTTTCTAATTCGCTGGATATTTTTATTTTAGGAAAATGCTGGAGTTTTATTATTCAGTCAAATCAGAATACACAGTATTTGAAAGCCAAAGCGGCCTTTCATCAGTCCAACAACTAACCAGCATGTGAAATAGCAAAATGTGTTTTGACAAAAAAAAAGAAAAAAAGCAAAATGTGCTAATGAAATTCAACATGTAACAAAATACACCATGACTATATAGGCTAAAGTAACAAAACATGACTATATATAGGCCAATCATCATCGATCATGTGCCATAATTAAATAAGACTAGCTACCATTGTTTAATTATTAAATAATCGCATCTTCTTGCTGCAATCCAATTAATTAAGTAAAAGTATAGATGCCAATCTTCTCAATTGGCTGTAGAATACAATTCCATTCTTGAGATTTGAGAATGGAAAAAGTATAGATGCCCATGGAAAGGGAGAAGAGTGGATCGAGGTGACCCCAAAGTCTCACTTTCAGCAAGATTTTTTTGTCATACATGTTGACTTGTGTGTACAGTAAGGAAAAATCATCCAAGTCTTTGTGTTTTGTAACCTTGTTCAATGCTTAAGCATTTCATAAATTCATAATCTTAAAGAACTTTAATTAGCAGCCTCCAGGATTTCATCATTTCGCTTTTATTTAAAAGGAATATTTAAATTTTTTTTATTTATTGCCGAGAGGAAATATGTACTTAAACATTCCCAAAATATGTATTTGTACATATAATTTCAGTATGTACTTCATGCTACCATACATGGTTAATTTATATATATGACGAAAATGAAGCATAATGTACAACATTAGACATACATAAAATGTAGAGATTTATATGGTGAGCCATTGATTTTGTATATTAGAAAATCAATAATTTGAAGAAAGCAAGCCAAACAAAAGTAGGGATTACAACAATATGGTCATTGTTAAATTCACTAAACTATGTGTGGAACATGGTGCTTTTCTTTCTCAAGGTTTTCAGCATCCAATAATGGAGATGCTTAAGCAAAGATATGCAGATGTCCCACCAAAGAAAGAAAAGCATCAAGAAAACTTCTTACAGTTTTGTTATTATAAAACTAGGGAGTCCTCTTATGTTATAGCTTATTAGAAAACAACATGTGGACTTAAATTTCACTACAGGTAATCAGGAATAGTACGTATTCCATAAAATATAAATAATATTTTGAATAAGGGGTTGTTGGGAGGATGCTTCGACACTAAACAACATGAAAAAGAATATAGTTACTATTAAAAAAGCCCATTGTAGACTTTACTATATACTAAAAACACACATTTATATATCCAGTCCACCTTTTAATCGAAAGTTCAAACAATCTTGAAATTACCAGTCCACATAATTAGCATTCATGCTAGTGACTTACAAATACAATTACAATCATTTTTTTTAAGGTTTTTTTTTTCCCTGGCAAAAAAAAAAAAGGTTTTATTTTTTTTTTTTGAGCTTGTGGGTATAAATTTCTTCTAATGGTATATAATACTCCACAAGTAAATGTACCAAAAAACCATGTCAATGACTATTTTTTGGATGTAATCGATCCACAATGACTGAGTTGATTGCTTTTTCTTTGGACTGTCAATCTGTTTTGTGTATATCAACCGTCAATCATTTTCCCTTATCAATTATTGATTGAAAAGAATAGTGAGGGATTAAAGTGCAAAAGAAGAAGGAATGAATAAAAAAAAAAAAGTGATAATTAAGGAATAAAATGAAAAGAAAAAAAGAAGGAACAAGTAAGGAATGCATTCCATTCTTGTTGATCGCTAAGAGTGAATTAGTTATGATGCCGAAATTGCAATTGATCGAAGCAATTAATATTCTTCAACCTTATCACTATAAAACTGGTTGGGGAGAATAACTCTAGTACTGCAAACCAACACTACTTTCTTGTTTTTCCAAATATTGTGTGATCATTTGCATTTCATATCGCTCCTTTTTCTTTTTCCCACTATCAATTCATTTCGAACGTTAACAATGGCTGAAGCGTTCATTTCCCTAATAGTGCAACAGTTGGGTTCGATCATTGGTCAACAGGTTGAACAAAAGGTGAAACTAGTCGTGGATGTTAAGAAAGAAGTTGCAAAGCTCACTAGCAATTTCATAGCTATTGAAGCTGTGCTCCAGAATGCAGAGGAGAGGCAAGTGAAGGAGGCTGACGTGAGATATTGGCTGGATAATTTGAAGGAAGTATCCTACGAGATGGACGACGTGTTGGACGAGTGGAACACTGAAATCCTGAAACTACGTATTCAGAGAGAAGAGAAAGAAGCTGGAAATGCTCATGTTGCTAAAAAGAAGCAGGTATGTTTCTGCATTCCTGCCCATTGGGTTTATTTTGGCCAAGTCAGTAGTCAAGTAATTCTTCGTTATGACATTGGTCATAAGATAAAGGAACTAAATGAAAGGTTATCTTTGATTGCTAGTGAAAGACAAAATTATAACTTTCAATACGCAAAAAGAGGTAGTGAACAACTTGAACGACCAAAAAGCACTTCTTTTGTCGATACGACATTTGGTCGAGTAGACGAAAAGGAAATATTAGTAAGCAAATTGTTGAGTGAGAGTAGTCAAGGAAGTACAGCCCCCCTTGTCATCCCTATCGTAGGGATGGGAGGAATTGGCAAGACAACTCTTGCCCAATTGGCCTATCATGATGAGAAGGTGAAAACCCAATTTGACACTAGAATATGGGTTTGTGTCTCAGACCCATTTGATGAGATCAAGATTGCAAAAGCAATCATTGAAAGTCTCAATAAATATGATAGTATTCTAAATTCAAATGAGTTTGAATCTTTATTGAAATGTATTGATGAAAACATTAAGGGAAAGAAGTTCCTCCTTGTCTTGGATGATGTGTGGGCCGAAGACAATAATGAGTGGGATAAGTTAAAGCTACCTTTGCAAAGTGGTGCTATAGGTAGTAGGATAGTGGTGACAACACGAAAAGATGAGGTAGCTAGGATGATGGGTGCAGCTACTCATAGTATCCGTTTGACGGGGTTGAGTGATCAAAATTGTAGGTCATTATTCTATCACATTGCATTTGGTGATAGGGTAGGAGATGAGTCCAAAGTGTTTGAAGATATTGGTGAAGAACTTGTAAAAAAGTGTAAGGGCATGCCTCTTGTTGCGAAGACATTAGGTGGTCTCATGCGCTATAAGAGAACAAGGAGAGAATGGCTAGATGTTTTGAATAGTAAAATATGGAAGTTAGATGTGGTTCAGAAACAAGTATTCCAACCATTGTTACTAAGTTATTATGATTTGGTTTCAACGGTCAAACGTTGTCTTTTATATTGTGTAATTTTTCCAAAAGATTATGTGATTGAGAAAGACAATTTGATTGAACTGTGGATGTCACAAAATTTTCTTAATTCAAATGGAAACAAAGAGAAGGAAATAGTAGGTCAAATGTATTTTGATAACTTGTCAATGCGATCTTTCTTCCAAGATTTTAAGAAAGATGAGAATGATGGAATAACTATAAGGTGCAAAATGCATGATATTGTGCATGACTTTCTACAATTTCTGACCAAGAATGAATGCCTTAGTATGGAGTTTAAGGGTGGCTATGAGAGTATGGAGTTGGCGGGTGATAAGGTTCGTCATTTTTCCTTAATGTTTGCACCCGAGGGTCCACTTGCTGTTTCTTTTCAGAATTGCAAAAGTTTGCGGACTCTCGCAACTTTTAATTCAAAAATTACTAGTTTTGGCCCAGAGTTGTTTTTACCATTGAAATGTCTTAGGACGTTGAATCTGAGTGACAACTCCATCCAAGAAGTTCCAGAGGAGGTTGGTGAGTTGGTGCACTTGAGGTATCTAGAGTTATCTAATAACACAGGTTTGAAGAAGTTACCTGACACTGTGTGTAATTTATTCAATCTGCAAACTTTGCGACTTATTAATTGCGGTGAACTGGAAACCTTACCTGAGGCCATGGGAAAGCTGATTAACTTAAAGCATCTTCATGTTGCTGGAAGTTATCGATTGAAGTTGCCAAAAGGGATTGGGAGGTTAACAAGTCTGCGAACGCTAGATGAGCTTGAAATTGATGGTGATGAGGACAAGGAAGCATTCAACTTAAGTGATCTGAGAAACATGGACCAGCTTCAGGGGCGTCTTTCTTTAATTGTGAGGAATGTGAAAGATGCGAGTGATGCTGAGAAAGCACAATTGGTGAATAAGAAACACCTTCTCTATTTGGGACTTCATTTTGATGGAGAAGAGCTGCCCGACACCCATGAAAAAATACTGAATGCCTTACAACCAAATCCAAATTTGGAATGTTTAGATATCGTTGGTTACAGTGGCACCACACCGTCTCCCAATTGGATGATGTCTTTAAACAATTTGACAAGGCTTCGGATCCATTGGGGTTCTTGTGAAGTTGTGACTCTTTTGGGGAAATTGGTGTCCCTTGAATGGCTGAGAATTGAGCATTTGCATTATGCGAGAAAGGTGGGATTTGGGTTGTCAAGAATAGAATTAGAAAGCAGGGCATCATCGTCGTCACTCGTTTTATTCCCAAATTTGAAACAACTTGTATTCAAGTACATGGCGGAATGGGAAGAGTGGGAAGTAATGGCAGGTGGGCAGGAGGAGGATTCTCAAATTACAATAATGCCATGCCTTTCTTCCTTAGAAATGTACCGCTGCTCTAGCCTACAAACACTGCCAGAGTTTCTACGGAAGACACCACTGCAGAATTTGAGCATCAATGATTGCGACATTCTAGCAGCAGGATGCCAGAAAGGCAGAGGAAAGGAGTGGCCCAAGATTTCTCACATTCCAAACATCATAATCGATTACAAGACTGTTCAAAAAGACGGAGTTTGGATCCAGCAAGACCACGAAGCCAAGGAGAATGCAGAGTTTAGCTGAACTCGTCCCAGCAATCTCATCCTCCTCTTCTTTTTGGTAATTAATTAAATAATTAAGCTCTTATATTAATTTATGTATTTATTCATTCTATCATCGATCAAACTTGTTTTGTTTTTTGTTTTCCCTCTGCATATTTTATGTGTAAATTAGCTGAATTTCCTTTCTGTGGAGGAGATTGGAGTTGTCAAGCTGATGAATGAGATGCTGTGTAATATGTCGGTAAGTTCAATACCTCTCTGTATATATTAACTTGAACTACTTATTGCCATAATTAAGACTGGCTACCATTAATTAATTGCATCTTCTAATTGCTGTAGAATTAGGAGTAAATTCTTGAGATTAATTTGAGAAACGCATTCGATACATATGCAGTGCAGGAAGATTTTCATTTATCAACAAGTGAACTGATTGATGCACCATTAATTTGACCGATTGATGATGAAGCTCTTACCTAAACTTTACAGGTAACTTAATTAATTATATGTCATCACTATCTCTAGTAATGCCTATATATTTATGTAATATATATGTTTAATGGTTTGAAATTGCACTTGCTAGCTCGTTTATTGTCAATTAATTCTAGATTTGTTACTACAGCCATGGGTTTGACATCATGGGATTTTCTTATCTCAGCGGCCCCAGATTTTCAGTGACCCCAAAGTCTCATTTGAATTCGATCATCATCAACTTATTTCAAGATTTTCTTGTCATATGTTGACCTCTGCACTGTAGTATGAGTCGTATGCCCAATTGAACTCTCTGTCTTGTGTTAACTCCATCTGTACATAAACTGTAATTATTAGCACCCTCCAGGATTTCATCATTTCTCTTGTATTTTACCCTCCAGCCCCTCACAAGGAGTATTAATTTAATGTTTTTCTTATTGCTGATAAGAGGAAATATGTACTTGCACATTCACAGATATTAATTTGTACAAATAATTTCAGTAGTATATAAATTTCATGCTACCTATTTGGGTTAGAATCATTTTTTGATGATCTTAATTTATATGTATCTGCATGCGGTATATACTTTTCTCGTTGAAAGGTACACTACTTGATTTAATTTTTGAATCCCCTAATAGTTTTAGGAGGTGCAATTCTAGTTTCATATCCAAATCTGTAATGAATATAATTTTAATTACGAATTTTCCATATGATAGAGAATCCCCTGCTGCATGGATTAACTGGTTTGTATCACTTACCTAGTGAGTTAGGGGCGCTTTTAATAATTTAATGTATATTTCATTTTCAGAGAGGTTCATTGAATTCCTAAACAATTCGTTACTAAAGACTTCATATTTAGTAATCATCAGATCTCAGTGGAAGTGATCACTTTACTTTGTTTACCTCTATTAGTTTTTATCCCTGTTTTACCGAAAGTCCAATTAAATTTTGCTATAAAGCTATAATGGCAATTAAACTGAAAGTTTGAGGTCATGTGAATATGTTTGGGCATGTTAAGTTGTGTAATAATCTCAGACCCAAAAAAAAAAAAAAATTGTGTAATAATCATTTTTTTGGATCAAGATCATACCTCCTTAATTGATTCAAAAATTTGTAATGACCAAATTGATGCATAATGTACAACATTAGGCATGCATAAAATGTAGAGATTTATATGGTGGGCCATTGATTTTGTATATTCAAAAATCAATAATTTGAAGAAATCAAGAAATTATCAGCCATGCAAAGTAGTAGAGATTATAACAATATGGTCATTATTAAGTTCACTAAACAGTTAATTAATTACACTTACACCCCCCGAAGTTTATCGTCTTTTCACATACACTCCCTGGCGTTTCAACAATTATACATACAACCCCTGAGGTTTCAAAACTATTGCATATAACCCCCTATAGTGAGACGAAAAATGATGAGAAATTATACAAAAGACATACTAAGGGGTTAAATAGCCTAATAAGATTACTCAAGGTGTAAGGTCAAATCTCAATACAAATATATATATTTTTTATTTTTTTTTCTCTTGTGCAGAAGGTTATATGCAATAGTTTTGAAACCTCAGGAGGTGTATGTGTAATTTTTGAAACTCTAGGGATATATGTGAAAATATAATAAATCTCAGAAGGTGTAGATGTAACTAACTCTTTACTAAACTACGTGTGGAAAGGCAATACTTGGATCTACCCCTACGAAGCACCTCCTTGTCCACCCTTACTTATATGGACCAATTATATATGTGTCTTTCTTTTCAAAAAACAAAAAAACAAAATAGAACTTACCAACGTAAAGAAAATTTTCACATTCACCGAATAGAACCCTAAAAGTACCTTCTGTAGTACGTCTTCTCTTCTCTTATCTTCTCTTCTCCAAGCCAAAGTAACTTCAATTCCGACACAGCCATCCGCGACTAGAGTGGAGGTTATTTTCTAAAACCCAACGCTTTTATAACCTGTAATATTTGAAATGAAAGTCAGAAAATAAAAAAACCATGGTTGATATTCTAGAACAGACAGGGGCGGATCTACAATGGGGTCAATTGACCCCATGAACCCAGAATTGCTGGGCTTGAGAGAAATTTTTGACCCCATGAACTTACTGGCAGCAGTGGCAGGCAGAGGGGCAAGAGAAGGGCGCAAGTGTTTGTGAAAATGGCTGACAGAAATGAAGAACAAAATGATGAGGAAGATGAAGCTGTAAACGGTCACGTGAGATGCGTATGCTGTTTTTTGAATTCTAAACTTGCCAAAACGACGTCGTTTTGGCAAGTTAATTAAACCTCTGAGTACCAGCCAGGCAGCCACACACACATCATAGAATGACAAAAATTGAAACTTGGTCTGAATTCTGAATTTCTGAAACCACTGTGGCCCACTCGCCCCTGCTCCTCTACCCGCGCCGACGCCTGCTAGCCCTGCTCGGCTGCTCTGCTTGGCTACTTCTCCCTCGCGACGCGACGCCCCTGCTCCTCTACCAGCGCCGACACCTGCTGGCCCTGCTCTGCTTGGCTGCTGCGAACCTGCTACTTCTCCCTCGCGACGCGACGCGACACGGCGGCTGCTGCTGCTGGCCCTGCCCTGCTTGGCTGCTGCGAACCTGCTACTTAATCTTGCCCCCATAGCAGAATGTTTCTGGATCCGCCACTGAGAAAAGAGTATGGGCTTGCATGTGCTTAGAATGATAGCTTTGGCTCTTGAATGGAACATTGATGGCTTTGTTTATCCTTGAATTTTGAGGCTTTTTGGTCTGTCAATCTCCATATGAGTAAAAATTTTCAAAAACTTAAGATATAAATTAGGGAATTGGGGTATGAGTTTTCAACTTCTGCAAACTTATAATTTATTCATTCTATCATTGATCAAACTTATTTTATTCTTTGTTTTTATTTGTCTTTTGGAATTTATTTTCACCAAATATTAATGGTTTCTCTCTTAATTAATTAATATTTTAAGCGTAAATTAGCTGAATTTACTTTTGTGGAGCAGAATGAAGTTGTTAAGCTGATGATATTATTCATTACGTGTTATATATCAATATTTCGGTAAGCTAGCTTAGGTATGTGTGTAAATTAAGTACTCGATCTATATATTGTGTCTAAAGTCTAAACATTACACACACTCTTTTATTTTGAGAAAGTACACAATATCTTGTATATATGATAATGTTTTCCTAACATATATATATGACATGTTACGTTGTTAATTAGATTGTTAATATGAACTATATATTTAATAAAATAAAAATTGCCTAAAGTAACGGTTTAACGAATACTATTCCTTAAAAAAAACTTCATAAATATTATATATATTTATAAATCTATAAATCCGAGATGTGTTATTATATGAAGAAATTAAACTTGGGATTTCATTAAAAGTCATAATTGAATTGATACATGACAAGTTCCAATTCCTTTGTTTAGTATTATTAACTAAAAATTCTTAAATTTTTGTGTGCGGAAAATTGTGGAATTTTAAAGGCTAATTATAACTTTAAATTGCTCTTAAATAGGTATCATTTTCAAAATTCTAAAATACTACTCACGTACCACTACCATCACCACCACTATCGTCATTACCAACACCACTGCCACTACCTCCACACCAAAACCGCCATGACCACCCTCAATGACATCACATATTTGATATTACCACCACCCTTATTGTTGTCGCCGCCACCACCACACCTTTGTCACCATCGCTATCACTGCAACCATCACCACCCGCACTACCTTCATACCACTGTTATCATTATCATAATCTCAACTTCCATTGTTGTTGTCAGTACCACCACCATCCTATCTCTACCACAATCACTACCACCTGTATTACTTTTAAATTTTATCGTGCAAAATAAATTAGCCAAACAACAATCTTTTTAAACTAAATAACTTTATATTTTATTTTTAAAATTATGTCATTCTAAAAAATTGCTTAGCATTTTCAAACTTCATCGTACAAACTCATTGTTAAAATCTTAGCTCAAATGTACAAAACTTAACACTTGAGATTCCTCCTGGCAAAAAAAAAATAACACTTAAGAGATTCCTTATGACCAACAAAAAAACACACTAAAGATTCCGATTTCCGACTCCTAAAAAATCAAAGATTTGCTCCAAAATGCCACTTAGGCAGGCAACGCAACCACCGATATATGGAAATTTGCGAGAAGAGTATATGCCTCGACGACGACGCTCATTTCTGACAATAACTTTTCCGTATAAATAGCAATAAAGACAAAGCAAACCCCACACCCACGCACCCACACAGAGAGAGAAGGCGAGAAAGAGACGCACCTATAAAACCCCACCCACCCCCCAAAACCTTCCTTTCTCGGTCTCTGTATCTTCAACTCTCTCTCTCTCTCTCTCAGTCGCGATCTGCAACTCTCACCAAGAAAAGGTAAATATGCACAAACACTCACATATTATATGCATATATGTTGTATAAATATGCGTGTAAAGGTATTAGAGTGTGTGTCCATATATATATATATATATATTGGTTTTGTGGTTGTATATATTTGTTTGTCTCTGTATGTATGAGTGATTTGTTTGGCGGTGGCATTTGGAACTCAGAATTGAGGAATCGGACCGGTGAGTGAAATTTAGGGGGAATTAGAACCCTAATTTTGGTGGTTTTTTGGTTCCGTTGATCGCAGGTAACGGCAACGATGACGTCGCTGAGTAGAGAGCTCGTTTTTCTCATACTTCAGTTCCTGGACGAAGAGAAATTCAAAGAGACTGTTCACAAGTGAGTGTGTTTTTTTTTTTCTTGCTATTTTGTGTATTCGTTCATTTTAAATGTGTGTTTGTTTGTTAATTTCTTGGAGGCCGTTTTTTGGCCTTTCTTGGTTGCCAAGAAAATTGAGGAAAATGAAGGTAAGTCAGGAAGATAATGTTCCTGCCTTGTGTTTTCACTATTTTGGAAGAAGAGAGCAAATGGAAATTATATTGTTCACTTATGATGTAGTGGAGTTATTTTGTATGATTTTTTTTTTTTTTTTTTTTTTTAACTTATGGTGTACGTGTGATTGAATGAAGGTTGGAGAAAGAGTCAGGGTTTTACTTCAACATGAGGTATTTTGAGGAGATTGTGACCAATGGCGAATGGGATGAGGTGGAGAAGTACCTATCTGGGTTTTCTAAGGTTGATGACAATAGATACTCAATGAAGATTTTCTTTGAGATTCGGAAGCAAAAATACCTCGAGGCACTTGACAGGTAAGCTCTTTGTTTGATTTGTACCATATACTTTTATGGACTGAAATCTCCTAGTAATAACTTTGTCTTGTACGCAGCCATGACCATGCTAAAGCTGTCGAGATTCTTGTGAAGGATTTGAAAGCGTTTTCAACATTTAATGAAGATATTTTTAAGGAAATAACGCTGCTTCTGACATTGGGGAATTTCAGGTGAGTTGAGGATTTCTTGTTCCAACTGTTGTGATTTATTTGGTTGTGGTGTCTAATTTATGTTCTTGTAGAATAAGTCATAACAATTCCAGGGATAATTGATTGTTACTGAATATGAGACACGGGCAGGCAAAGAATGTGGGAAATTACTTTTCTTAGTTTGGAATGTACTGTGACAGAGTTGGTGCATTTATATCACTAATTTATATTAGTTGGATGGTTCACATAGATTGTTGTAATGATTTTTAATTTATATCACTAATTTATATTAGTTGGATGGTTCACATAGATTCTTGTAATGATTTTTATTTGTAATTTGTAGAAACTGGGACTATTATGCAGTGTTTGTACTTGCAAGGTGAGGTCCTTAGAAGAAAAGTCTTGTATAGTCTCAAAATTCATCAGTAGCAAACTCTAGATCAATTTTAATAAAAAGATGACACACACTTACTTAGGAGACATAATTAATTACAAATGTAGTTTTAAGGTTCCCAGGGTTTCCAGAAACCCGGCCATGGGATGCAACATTGTCTTTCTAATGTTTGAAATGGTGTTATCAGGATACCAATGGAATTTATTTTTTGGAAATATAAATATACGGGTATAACTGTCATTCTCATTTATTATAAAGTTAAAACTAGTACATAATAAGAATGGGTAACCCACCTCCTCCTTTGGGAATGCAAAACCCCGTTTTGTGGGTTTTGGATGCCACGGGAATGGGAAACCCACCTTCCATTTCTATGTTTGCACTTACCAAACATGGAAAAGTGTATCCTATTTGCGCCTTGAATTTTTCATTCATAAAGTCTGTCACTATTTGTTAAACTCAGTTTTTTGACCAAGTAGGAAATATTTATAATTCTTAAGGAAGCTATGACAGAGATAGAAAGAATTGGAGTCACTGGGTCATTGAAATTGAGAGTTATAGAGAAGTGAGAATCATGTGATTTCAATTGCAGATTGTTGGATTTCATTTTTAATAAAATATTAATGCCAAAATTTTGGTTGCTGACCTGAAATAGCTGGCATTCAGGCTCTCTTGACTTGAGTTTTGAATGAAATAATTTAACTTGTGTCCATCTCTATACACTTTGAATGCCAAATTCTGAAGCGCTAGACACGATAGCGCAGAATCATAGCACTCTTCCAGGGCTCTGGCATGGGAAGAAACTAAAATGAATGAAGGAGGGGTCATCAATAATTAACGTTAAGTATGTGCTTAATGCTCTGTATTTAATATGATTTTTTAGGCTTGGATAGTAGACACCTTAAGTTGTTTTGGCGTCTATTTGTTGCATATTGTAATTGCTGTTTCTTAGCTATTTCTTGTGGATTCAAAACCAAAGTGGGCAACATTGCTTATTGTAGCTTGCTACCCAAATATAGACAATGATTGAGTCTGACAAATAATGATTAAATGTTAAAATATTTGAGAAGGAAAACATTTTTTCAATAGAAAAAGAATTATCGACCTAAAATGACGACTTGATGAGGATGTAAGTCATTTGTTCTTCCATCATTGTTACATATAACAATGCTTTTTCTTACCTGACATGGTGAAAGGCAACAAGTACCTTGGATTTTGTGCTTACTTTGAATTATGCTTGCTCGAAAAGTTTTGTAATGTGCTCCTTTTTTGCCTAGTTGTTTTTTCAAATGTGCTTTGTTCTTTAATATTATTTTTTTGACGTTTATTTGTAACCTTCTTTTTTAACCAGGGAGAATGAGCAACTATCAAAATATGGTGATACTAAGTCTGCCAGGACTATAATGCTTACTGAAGTAAAAAAGCTGATTGAGGCAAATCCACTTTTCCGTGATAAGCTTCAATTCCCCAGCTTTAAGAACTCAAGGCTGAGGACTTTAATCAATCAAAGGTAATTTTAACAAGAGTTATCTGTATAATCATTCTTTTTTATTTTTCAATTAAATTAATGGGAATAATTTTTTTTTTTTGTTTTTTCCATCTGAAGTCATTGCTGTTGTTATCTTTCTTCTTGCAGTTTAAATTGGCAGCATCAACTTTGCAAGAGTCCTAAGGCAAACCCTGACATAAAAACCCTCTTTGTGGATCATACGTGTGGGCAAGGAAATCCTCCTCTTCATGCTCCTTCCCCTGTACCCAACACTTTAATGGGCTCCATTCCTAAAGTAGGTGGCTTCCCACCGATAGGTGCTCATGGTGTAAGTCAATAGAAAAACATAAGTTTGGTGTACAAGGAAGTATTTTCTGTGGAAATCTTATGTGTATGTTTATTACTATATGTGATTTCAGCCATTTCATCCTGCACCAGCACCTCTTACAACATCTCTCGCTGGCTGGATGGCTAACCCATCCTCTGTGCCACACCAAACAGTTTCTGCTGGATCAGTCGGTGTAACTGCACCCAATAATACATGTAAGATTGCTTTTGTATAGTTAATTTCTTTATACTATTTTTTCTGAAGTTATGGCTAAATTACTAATGGTGCTATATGACTAGGGAAAGTTATAATGCTGCAGAATAATTGGTATGAGATGCATATCATTTGATATTTAAGTTGTTTTTCGGTTAGACAAGTCATTACGCAATTGTAAATGTCAAACATATACAGAGTTTTTTAAATATAGTAATTGGAAATCTATAGCGATGTAGCAGTATGTGATGGAATTCCCGTAATATTATCTCCCTCTAAATTCAACCCATGCTTTATTGATAGAGATATAAAAAACCCCATATTATTGACCCTATGGGTTCTAATTCAGTGGCTTTGATGTTGCTCGTTAAATTCTATGCCATGTAAGTTTGTAGAAATAATATGTCAAAAATCTTCATTGCATTGACATTGGTTGTAGTGTTGCTGAAGTTCCAACCTGCGCATGAGGTTTAGGGTGAGTGAAAATTTTGAGGTTGATGTGGGGAGGTTTTACCATCAAGAAAACTTCTAAATGAAACTAATTGGCGGTCCATATCTTGCTTAGGTTTATTGGTGACATTTGGTGACCTTGAGTTACTTAGGAATTAGTTGAGAAGTTTGGTGTTGAGATAGGTTGTACAGTGTAGAACATCTGAAGGGATCTACCTTCTTGTATTTCTACATCTAGGATCTGACTTGACGTTGTACAGTGTAGAACATCCATTCATATTGCTTTTGAATATGTCAGCTGAATTTCTTTAAGAGGAAGAGGAACATCCATTCATTATTAGTTTTCTTTTCATTCCAATTTCACTTTTCCAACTAAGTCCTATATTCCTTTTTGCATTTATTCAATATCGGTAGCATCTTTGCTAAAGCACCCTAGGACTCCTCCCACTAATAATCCGGCAATGGGCTATCAAACTGCAGATTCTGAACATGTGCTCAAGAGACCAAGAGGTTTTGGGATATCAGATGAGGTATTTTATCAATATGTTTATTTTCTTTCTCTTAATTTTTATGTGGCCTCACTCTTTGTAACATCAATCTATAAAGTGATTATGATTCCTTTTAGTAATCTCTTTTATAGATTTTTTTTTTTGGTGAGCATATCAGCTTTGTTTTTTTTTTCTTGTCACACTTTTTTTTCACTGAAATTAGATTCTGAAACTAGCTTATGCCAAAATTGGTAAGTGTGCCTTTTTTATGTGCAATATTGTTGGAGAAACTAGAAATTTGTTGCTATCTCCTTTGTGCCTTCACAGTTTGAATTTTCTTATCTTACATCTTCTAAATCATCACCAAAATAATCAATGACCTCCCTTTTTTCCCTTTTCAGGTCAATAATATGCCCGTTAGTGTCTTTCCAATCACATATCCTGGCCACAGCCATGCCCATACCCTTTACTCTTCTGAGGACTTGCCCAAGACTGTTGTTGTCAATTTGAATCAGGGTTCTGCTGTCAAGAGCATGGATTTTCACCCAGTTCAACGGACTTTGCTTCTTGGTTTGCTCATACTGCTTAATGAATCTATTCTCTTTGGATCTTATTATCTCCGGTCAAAGTCTAATTGTTGCATGGTTTCTGGATTGAATTTTTATTCTTTGTTTCCTTTCCATTTTCAGCCGGAACAAATATTGGTGATATAACAATTTGGGAGGTAGGCAGCAGGGAGAGGCTCCTTTTTCGGAATTTCAAGATTTGGGACCTTGCTGCATGTTCAATGGCTCTGCAGGTTTAATTCACTTGATTTATTGTTCTTTTTCCATCGTTCATTTGGACAACAAAGGACCAACCATAAGGCTAATGTTATTTTTCATGTCATATGATAGGCATCTTTGGCCAATGAATACACTGCTTCAGTAAATCGTGTGATCTGGAGTCCTGATGGTTCCCTTTTTGGTATAGTCAAGGGGATTTACTTCTCAATATTCATTTTATTTTTATATTGATAGAATACTTGTATCTAAATGCTGTACGTACATGAGAAAAAATAACTTACAACTTTTGACATGGGTCAGATAGATGTTTCCTTAATTAAGTAGGGGGAAAATGGTTGAAGTTCACAGATAAGGTCATTGCTCATATTTTTTCCCCCCCAAACTTCTACTTCAGGTATTGCATATTCCAAGCACGTAGTGCACATATATTCCTATCATGGAGGTGATGATCTACGGAACCACCTAGAGGTTTTTTTTATCTCTATTTTTCTTTTATTTCATATACATGACTATTAGGAATTCTAAAATTGTGATTTCTAACAGGTTTTTCTTGGCCTTCTACTGTTAGTTTCTTTTACGATTGTCTAACTCTATGCTGATTAGAGTTTTTTAATGAAATTCTGACAGATTGATGCTCATCATGGTAATGTTAATGATCTCGCTTTCTCTCATGTAAACAAACAATTGTGCATCATAAGTTGTGGAGAGGACAAGACTATTAAGGTTTGGTTTGTTCATCATCTTCCTTCACTGCTAATTGAAAGGCCTGCAATCATAAAGTTTCATCTCTCTGCAGGTCTGGGATGCCGGCACTGGTAATAAGCAGTATATTTTTGAAGGCCATGAAGCACCAGTTTATTGTGTGTGCCCACACCAGAAGGAAAACATTCAGGTACTTATTTTGGTTATTTCTGTTATGTTTACCCTTGACAGTTATTGCTTTTCTTGAAGTATTTGGTTTCAGTTTATTCTGTTTATTTTTTAGAGGCATTGAAAGGTTACTTCTATTGGCTAGTCTTGTTTTAAGGTCATGGAGCATTTTTCCTATTAACCTTAGCATTTGTGCACTGGTATGCGTAGGGAAATTTTTAAAGGAAAGGAAACCATTTTGTGGTTTTCACAAACTCTCTGTGCTCTCCCCTTTTCTTTCTTTGTCTGAAAAAAAAGAGAAATTCTTTTAATGCCATTGGCATATGGAGAAAGAAATACATGAAGGCAATTCTTTCCTAATGTTGTATTCAGTCCTACTTTACCAATAGGCTGTGGTTGTGGAAGAGGCTTTCTCTATGCTCCCCTGCAAATAAAGAAAAAAATTGAAGAAATTAATTGTTTTATTTGTTCTTTCAGCTGACTTGGCCTGTCATTCTATTTAACCAGAAGGGTAATTTTGTGCTATTCTGAATTGTTTGGAAACTGTTCTATTTGAAAACATGGGTAATACAAATCATACTTTACCCGAACATAACCATTGTTTTTGGTCCTTAGACATCTTTCTCGCCTTTGATTTTCAGTTTTTAGTTTTAATGCGGTGAATGTTTTCTTTTCTGCATCAGTTCCTATTCTCAACATCCGTTGATGGGAAAATCAAGGCATGGCTGTATGATAACGTGGGTTCGAGAGTTGATTATGATGCTCCAGGCCATTCTTGCACAACAATGGCCTATAGTGCTGACGGAACAAGGTACTATGTTATCATTGTTTTTTCATCCAGTGTTCTAATTTTTTTTTTGCTCTTGTAAATCCTTCAACACCGTTATTTGATTACTCAAATATTCCTATGATTAATGCAAAATATAGGCTTTTCTCATGTGGGACAAGTAAAGAAGGAGAGTCATACATTGTGGAATGGAATGAAAGTGAGGGGGCTGTCAAGCGAACATATAATGGGCTTGGGAAGCGGACTGCAGGGGTCGTGCGGTTTGATACGACCAAGAACCGATTCTTGGCTGCTGGTGATGAGTTTCAAATCAAATTTTGGGACATGGACAATGTAAACCTGTTGACCACCATTGATGCAGAGGGTGGATTACCGGTAATGGCCACAGAGGGCTATCTTCTTGATTTACATTGTCATATTTCAATATTCTTGTTGAAGTTGAAGCAATTTTTACCTTTAATATGTGTTAGGCTTCTCCTTGTGTACGATTTAACAAGGAAGGAATTCTGCTAGCTGTTTCAACAAGTGATAATGGTATTAAAGTACTTGCAAATTCCGATGGTGTTCGACTTTTGCGTTCTGTTGAGAATCGTGCAGTCGATGCCTCCAGGATTGCTTCTGGCACTTCTGCGAAGGTAAACTGTTTCTTTCAGATTTTTCAAGTGACCGAAAATGTCAACAGCCTTGTTTAATGAATAACTTATGCTGCAGGGACCCATAATTGGCACATTTAATGCTTCCAATTCTGCTCCTGGAACAAACAATGGGATTGCAGATAGAAGCCAATCAATGACTATGGTGGTTGGTCTGGTAAGTTTTGATGATTCTTTCAAGTGCATAACTGGGATGTAATTTATCGCGACAGAAGAAAAAAGGGCATAACTGTGATGTTCCTTTGTAAATTCTGCATGATTTCGAAAAGCATTATTGTTAGTTGTTACTGGACAGTCTTTGTATACTTTGATGTTGTGCACATGCTTTACATTCGTATTTGATCTGTAGTTTTTTTGGAGGTCAGCAAATATTAACTTCTTAAAATTTTTAGAATGGAGATGGACGAAGTTTGGCAGACGTGAATCCTAGGGTTGCTGATGAATTAGCGAAATCTAAAATTTGGAAGCCGACAGAAATTAATGAAGCACCTCTTCTTCGTTCCCTACTGCTTCCTGATAGCCGGTTGCCAAATAGAGTAAGTATCATTTAATAGCCATATGTGTTTGAAGGTCTAAATTCTTTAATAAATTGGTAATCCTTTGATTTTTTTAAGCTATGCAAGTCTAAGTCCATCAGTAAAGGTAACTTTGGGTATAGCATACTCACCTATCCTTACATTGAATGAATATCAGAATATGCTTCCCTGCATGCCTGCCACCTGGTTTTCATTACTTTGGTACCTCCAACCATAGTATTTGTTAAAACACACCCAATTATTTATATTAATTTGTTGCTATGTAGGATACAAAATGTTCTTTTGATCTTTGGAAAACTTACAAATCCAACTCCTAGTTTAAGTAAATTTGAATGTTTTTGGAAAAAAAAAAAAAAAAAAAATAGCTGCTTGATTTTGTTGGCCTGTGGATGTAGTAACTCTTTCCATTTTATTGGTTTTATTTTGGAATGATGTAGTATCTAATTGAATTTTTTGAATTTCATATTCTAAAATAATCTTTTTGCTTCCTTTTATGCTATGAACCTGGTGCATGGACCAGTAACTATGTATGAATATATTGACCCATATATGTACGTTCTCTTTGAGTTCTATCATTTAAGAGTCATCTCTATGTACAAAGTGAGTTGATAAGTTTTCATGATGATAAGAAATAGTTCAGTTCCACTTTTAGCAAGTTTCAACCTCAGTTTAGGCACTGAGGGTCTTTAGAGGTTTGAGAGGATGGTGTACGGAATGCAATACAGGAAATGCTTTCAGGCCTAGTTCAATTTTAGAAATGTTTTTAAGGGTTACAAATTACAATATGGCAAAAAATGTTTCTTGGTGAAATAGAATGATGTATTACTTGTTTTTTGCTTTTGTATTCCATCTTTAAATGTTTTATTCTCCAATTCAGATTGTTAGGTTGATATATGCAAATTCAGGAGGGTCTATATTGGCCTTGACACATAGTGGGGTGCACAAACTTTGGAAATGGCAGAGTAATGAGCAGAATGTTTCGGGAAAAGTATGGGTTTTCTTTTATGGCAACATCTTTCTTTGAGCTTTTCCGTTTTAATTTTTTCATTGATCTTCCATGAGTTGTTTTTCATTTTTAATTCTTTTTTCCATAATCTTTCCTGTATAAATGTTTTTTTCTTGTAGGCAACTGTTACTGTGCCACCACTTTTATGGAAACCTTCCAGTGGAATATTGATGGCTAATGAAGTAATTGATACAAATCTTGAAGATTCTGTTCCTTGCTTTGCTCTTTCAAAGAATGATTCTTACGCTGTGTCAGCATCAGGAGGGAAAATTTCTCTTTTTAATATGATGACATTCAAGGTAATGGTGTATTAGGCTTGTACCTTGTGTACAATTGGTTGGGCTACATGTTGTAATCCTTTGACCGATCATTTTGCTTCATTTTATAAACTCCATGTTGTCCCCTACTAAAATTGCAGACGATGACAACCTTTATGCCCCCACCACCTGCAGCAACATTTCTTGCCTTCCATCCACAGGACAATAACATAATTGCCATGGGCATGGAGGATTCTACAATTCAAATCTACAATGTCCGAGTTGACGAGGTCTTTATCATGAACTGTGACTTAGGATTTGTGTGAAATTTTAGTACATTTCAAATTTTAAATAGCCTTGAAGCTGTTTTTTTTTTTTTTTTTTTTTTTTCTATGTTTTGCACAGGTCAAGAAAAAGATCATATGTCATCAGAAGAGAGTAACTGGCCTAGCCTTCTCCAATGTTCTAAATGTTCTTGTATCATCAGGAGCAGATTCTCAGGTATGCTATTTACCACTACGAAAGGACAAATATGCTCTGCCTCTGCGTGCGTGTGTATGTGCATGTGCCCACGTGCATAAGTACAAAAATATAATCTAAATATATCACAAAAAATGTGGTATCATGAGCTTTAAATAATGGATGTTTTGGCTTGTAAAGTAGCTGTTACTGCCTTTAAGAACAAGAAAGTGGGCAAAGTTGACAAGTCCCACTATAAGATCAGAGAAATTTGTTCCAATGGAATAGTTTGGTAGAGAAGGGAGGCTAATCCTTATAATTCTTGCAGCTTTTATCTTCAATATGTTAGTAGTTGTTTTCTACAGAGTAATTGAAAATATGGTGATCATCATACCAAATTGCCTAGTTATCTAGATTTATTAGTAGATTAAGCCAAGATTGTTTTTATTGTGAAAAGATGGCATTACATGATTTTGTTATTAGGATAAAAGCTCATGAAGCAACTTTTCTAAAATCTCAGTGAATTATGCCATGTGGCTTAGATTTGTCCAAATTCACAATAGGCAATAGAATATGTAATTTTCTATTCATCTTTATGTATTCAATATTGTCGATAACCTGAGCTTGCAGGATTTACCTGAAAGAGGAATGTTTTCCACTTTTCTTTTGTTGTGCATATATTATACCTGTCAGTGGAGTTGCTTGAAGTAAGAATTGTTGATAAATTTTCTCTACTCTACTTCAGCTGTGTGTGTGGAGTCTGGATGGGTGGGAAAAGCAGGCGGGTAAGTTCTTGCAGATGCCAAATGGCCGTGTGGCTACACCTCTTGCTCAGACACGTGTTCAATTTCACCAAGATCAGATGCATCTGCTGGCTGTACATGAAACTCAGATTGCCATATATGAAGCACCGAAATTGGAGTGCCTTAAGCAGGTCTGTCGGGCATTCTTTTCTTTGTTTATTCTTGGCTGATTGTCTTTATTTTCAGTTATTAAATATATCTAATGTTTGGTTACTCATCAATCTTGTATCTCATATTTAACTTCACTATCATAGAAATGCTTTACTATTGAACCATTTCATGAACAATGCCTGCTTCAAGTTTTTTTTTGTTTTTTTTTTCAATAGAGGATAACCAGCATAAAGTTTCAGATTTTATCTTCTAATGTTTGAAGAATAGCTACAACTTTGTTTGTGTTGTTTCTGAGGTTTCTAATATTCTTTTGGGTGTGACAGTGGGTGCCGCGAGAATGTAACGGTCCTATCACAGATGCTACATATTCATGTGATAGCCAGTCAATCTATGCGAGCTTTGAAGATGCAACTGTGTGCATTCTAACTGCCTCCACGCTTCGACTCAGATGTCGGATAAACCCTACTGCATATATACCTTCTACTCCCAGGTATGTCATATGGTTACTGCAGCCTTTAAACACACACACAGACATCTTATTACTGATTATTCAATTATTCGACAGCACAAAGGTATACCCAGCAGTAGTTGCAGCTCATCCATCTGATCCTAATCAATTTGCACTTGGACTTACTGATGGTGGAGTCGTCGTTATGGAGCCACTGGAATCAGAGGGAAAGTGGGGTATTGCGCCTCCAGTTGAGAACGGAGGACCTGGCACCAGCTCTGCGGGTGGTTCAGATCAACTGCCAAGGTGATAGTGATCTTCAGGCATACAACAAATGACCGAATTGATGCCTTACATGAACACTGTTCATATTTTGATTCAAGGAGAGCTACAAATTTTTAGGTTTCAGTGTAGGGTTTAGGTTCGGTGGATAGGTTTCAGCTAGGGTCATATGAACGGTGATTACATTCTGGGGAATTCCCTTCATACATACCAAATTGAGAGAAGGTACAGAGGTATTCATATCACATAGAAGAGACATTAGGACGAGAGCAGCAGCTGTTAGGGCTGACTTTGAGTACTTTGCCTTTCCTAGTTTCTACTTTAGAATAATGAATTTGGCCATTACAGAGCTTAGCTATGATTGTACAGCGAAAAAGTAAAATCTTCTTTTCCAAATTTTTCCATTTCAACAATTTTTAAATCAATATTTAGGTGATTGGAGAATAGAGTTTTCTTCAATACCATTTGAGGTATTGAAGAACAACAATAGTAAAGGTCATATGTTCCTGCTACAGCCGAGGGGGCCTTCATCCATCCCTGAATTCTTATTTTATATTCCAGAATTCCTGCCATGATGATGATTTCCTGGTCTAATGAATGTTAAAATTAATGCATATGTCATCAATTGGAGGGGGTTTCTTTTCTATTACTCACATCTTTGGTGGTTGTATGATGTACATCTATTTCTAATGGCGGAAAGTTTATACTCTAATAGTGGAAAGTTGATTTGTTAACCTTAAAGGCTAAAAAGTAGTAGTTTTTATGCCTTGTAGGGTGTACCACAGTTTTTTTTTTCCCCTGTAATCCTATATTCCTATGCCCTCATCAGAGGAAAAAGAAAATACATTAACTGATAGAATAATTTTGCTCACTAATTTAATCATGGCTCTCCTCATAGATAATAATTCCTTCCTTATAGTTAAGCCGGACAAGCAGAATGACTTGACCAAAAATAAAAATGTGTCCTGATGTGCATATGACTCTTAAAAGAAAAGTATTTGTCCGTGTAGAGACTTTCGTCCACAAAATGACAAAAGAGAGTCTGGGTGCCATTAAACTATATGATTATCGTGAGTTTTTAGAAATTAGTCAATTTCAGTAGAATAGATGGACTCTTCTCAAAGGAAAGTAGTAGCATCTGTCCATATCCCACGTGTTATGCCACAAGCCCTATCCTTTCCCATAACGTGTCTACCGAAACATAGGCATGAAACTGCGGCAAATCCTGGCTTTGACACGTAGCAGCAACTCCAAGCACCGTCTACATATATATCATATATATATATACCAACTACGACACCTCCCTCTCTTTCACTTTCCCAATTAAGTTTCCTTCCCAAATCAAGCAGTCAAGTATGCAGCAAACAAAGGAGCACAGCACCGCCACCATGCAGCAGCAGCAGCACCACCACCACCACCAGCAGCCCTCTGAGTCAACTGAGAGTGGCAGCAATCAACGGCTGAGAGACAAGAAGGTGGGGGACTTGATGGCAAGCAAGCGCAGGCTCGTGGAGGTGCCGTACACGGCGTCTCTGGCCGACACCATGAACACGCAGGTGGCCAACCATGTGCTGGCTGTTCCTGTGGCGGCGCCTCCGGGCCAGTGGATCGGAGCCGGCGGGTCGATGATCATGGAAGCTGACAAGCACACTGGGACTGTGCGGAAGCACTATATAGGGATGGTCACCATGCTTGACATCTTGGCTCACATTGCAGGGAATGATGATCAGTTGATGAACGATGGGGATCATCCAGCTGGGTTTGATCTTGATCAGAAGATGGCGGTCCCGGTGTCCTCGATCATAGGGCACTGCCCTGAGGGTCTTAGTTTGTGGACTCTAAACCCCAACACAAGGTGACTTAAATTTCTCTCTAAGCTCACAATACAAGTTAATTAATTTCTAGCTTCTTTGTATGTAATCTAATTATTAGTTCACTTTTTTAACACAAGTGAGATTTATTTAATTATGTGGGTTCTCTCACCTATATGAGTTCTATCTCTAGTAATGTGAGACACTGTCACATTTTTTTGTACATGGATCCCGTCTAATTCTGTCACATGTATCACTTTTTATGCATATCTGACAAATAAAGGGGCCTACTTTAACCTCACCTATATTAGAGATATAGTGCTCTACTAAAATGTAGTATAAATAGTGTTCTAAGTCTCAACCTTATTAGGTACTCACGTATGTGGTACCAAAATTGTAATACAAATAGTTTTATCTGTTTCAACATGGGGTCCCAATTTAAAGAGGCAGTCTCAAACTCTCAACCAACTGTACCAAAAATGTAGTGCAAATAGTTTTATCTATGTGAGGCGGTGTAGGGTTCAAATAGCAACACTCTTGTGGCAAATAGCATCATCATTTTAAATGTTCTGTTTTTGACTCCCATGTACTCAGCATCATAGACTGTATGGAAGTGTTCAGCAAAGGAATACACCGAGCAATGGTACCAGTAGACAGCCACATGGAGAATGTGTCTGGAGTGGAGCTTGTAGAGTCTGCTTCCAGCTATAGAATGCTGACCCAGATGGATGTGATGAGGTTTCTCAAGGAACATGCCTCCGCGGAGCTAGATGGCATCATATCGCGAACTGTAACTGATTTGGGAGCGGTGACAGAGAGAGTTTATGCCATTACTGATCGCGCAAAGGTCATAGATGCCATCAAGTGCATGCGGATTGCTCTGCTCAATGCTGTTCCGATTGTTAGAACTTCAGATGTGAATGAAGAAGACCAACACCAGCTTGTAAATGTACGTCTCTTTCAGCTTCATCATTTGATGTTAATTGGCTTGACATGTGTCTCTGTGTGAGCTGAGATATCGATCCGGATCACTGGTCATATATTTATGAGCGATATCATGCTAATGTCTAAAATTAGGTTGTTTTAGACACATTGAATCGTCTTTGGCTTGAAAATTTTCATTTTACTATAGTGCTAGGTTCACCAAATTTCATGAGCTATCATAGCGCTACATTACTTTAAATATTTAGATTTGGGCCTGTACTCTAAAATGTCTATTATAACAAGTAAGATACTTGAACAAATTTACTGAATGATATATCACAACACTTCACTAGTTATTTTCAATCTAGACTTACTCTGAACCTTATTAATATATTGTTCAGATATAGGCGTATTTTGAACCTTATAACAATTAAGATACTAATATACTGATATAGATAGACAAATCTGGTAACTCTAGTAGTGTTGTTCAATAAGTTAAACTCCAAAACCAGGTGATTTTGCCGCCATTGTACCAAAAAGAAAAACAAGGTGATTTTGGACATAATAACATTATAAAAACGGTGATGATAGTGCTGATCTATCAGGAAAATAAGCTCTTAAGTTTCTTGTTAATTTGATAATTTCTTGAAGCATTATGTAAAAGGGTTTACTAATTAATACATGCGATTCCTTGGCTTGAACTGCAGGGCAGAGGCAGGAGGGTTATAGGAACATTTTCTGCAACAGATTTGAGGGGTTGCCACCTTGTAACACTGCAAACATGGCTGCCTTTGACCGCTCTCGAGTTCACTGAGATTGTTTCAGCAAGCCCTCTATTGGCTGCAGCATCCAATCCAGCAGCAAGGGAAATGGTGACATGTCAAGCTCAGTCGTCCCTTGGGGAAGTGATCGACAAGGTGGTCTCCAAACATGTGCACAGAGTTTGGGTTGTGGATCAACAAGGTTTGCTCATGGGGCTCATTTCCCTCACAGACATAATCAGGGTGTTGAGGCTCGCACTTTTGTCTGGATGAAACCCCTGAAATAATGAATATATGTGATATTGTAGCCATTCAGGAGGGGCTGGTTTTGTGTAGTACGTACTTTTGGAGTGTTTGTATATACATGTTATGTTTTCCTCAGCAATGGATGCTACTATGTAAAACACTATGAGATCCACTTCAAGTGTATACATATATGTTGTGTAACTTATGTTTTCTACTAATATCTTTGTGTTAATCTTATCTCATGGCCAAAATACTGGACATAATTAAGGACCAGCCAAAAAGATCAACTCACCCCAAAAGATTCTAATGGGAAAAAAATCAGACGATTAAAATTTTATTTCTTTATTGTAACTTTAATTTGGTCCGACTTATACAGTAAGTTTGGATGAAGGAATTTTAATTTTCACAGAAATTTATAAATGATAGAATTTAAAACTCCGTTATTTAAATTTCTATAAATTACATTTTCTATTGTTTTGATATATGTATATAGAATTTTGTAAATGACATGAATTACAAATTTTAATTAAAGCCCCACCGACTACCCACCCACGCCACCACCTTCCCCTCCCTTTGAGTCTCCGACCACACTCGTCTCTCTCTTCCATTCTCTCTTCTCTTCTCTCTATATACTCCCCATCTCTTCTCTGCATATTAAAATTCCCTCACAAGATTGATTTTTTTTTTTTCCAATTCCAAGAGCCTAGCAACCAAAGACAAAAAAAGCATGTCACGCCCCAATCCTGAATAAAATCTAATATCTAGAAGTGAAGCGTGACTTACGTCCTAATCGCAGATTAATAAAATTATTTCTACAATTAAGACGTGAAAAGAAAAGAAAATAATATAAAAAAATTGAAGAAACTAAGTAAAGTGAAAATAAAAAAATAGACTTTATTTAAAACTACTGTTCCAAGAGTACCATACTAGATGTTCATCTTCTTATATATTACAATGTATTGGTAACCAAACAAAACATAGTACTTCAGAAAATTCTCTAAATTTTCCTTGGGTATTCCACATCATCGGTCATATTTCCATCACCTGCACGATCTATTATGGTGTGAGCTTTTAAGGCTCAGTAGGGTATAGTGATCCCTCATGGCTAGTTATCACATTTAATCAATGTCTCAGTAAAAGAAAAAAAAAATACAGATAATGATTTCTATTATATGCATTGAGAATGTGTGTACTCACTCCTTAACCATTTCCGTTGACACATACCCAAGACAAACAGGCCTACACGTCCCATACCGTGCATCCTTCCACTGTGGCCCCGAATGTCCCAAGTATGAGCCAACACTCGTCCGTCCCTTAAGCCCAAATATTTTGAATATAATTAATTCCACTTTTTCTTCAATAATTCTTCCACAAATCATGAGATCACCAGGTACATCTCCCTTTCTCCATGGTGTCTCTAATAAATCACGAGACCACCAAGTTCATCTCCCTCTCTTCTTGGTGTCTCAATTAATCATTTTTTTTAACCTTGTTCACAATCACACTTTCCTTATGCACTTATGATTATGCATGTAAAGATAAACATTAATGCATGTATAGAGAAATTAAATAGTACATGCATAATAATTTAACCTTACGCAATTTGAGTGTATCACAGATTTAGGAATTTCACAGTGCACACACAATATTAATAATAAAAGCTTATTCACAAATAGAATGCACTTGATACATTTAATGAAGAAATAACATCACAAGTAATAAAGATAAATTATCACAAGAAAATAAATCACACAACATGACACAAGGATTAATTGTAATATAGTCCAATCATTGGGGAAATAGAGACCCTACCTTAATTTCTTGAGCACAAGTTCCTTCTTGGTCCGTTCCTATGTGTTCGGGTCTAAAAAGTTTAAAAAATATAGTTTAGATATAACTTAATTAAATTTAAATTTATTTCACTCTCTTTTTAAAGAGAATGTAACTCACACTCTAACTTAGAGGTGTCGGATTGACGCGAAACTTGTACCAATGGATTCATATCGAAAAATAGAGAATGAGGGTGAAAATTGGGCAAAAACGGTTGCCGGAAACAGCCGCACGCGCCACCACGCGCCGGCGGTGCGAGTGGGGTGGCTGGCTGGTCACTGTTCATCGTCTATTTAAAACAGCCCATATTTTCCAGATTTTTCAGTTTTTTTATCTCATTTTTTACTCGACTTTTGACCTATCAAACCTTTACCAAATTGAGCAAACTTATACTTGTTTTAAAGCTCTACATCCCCTCTTTAAAACATATAAAGAACATGAAAAACGGACGGTTAAAACTCAAGTTATAAGGCTTGAAAGGAGACCATACGAACATGCGAATTTTCTGGAAAAATTTCCAGATTTTTCATTTTTCTTGGTTTTTCATTTTCTTTCATTTTCAACCCTCAAAACTTATTCCTATGGCTATAATAAGGTTATAAATGACCTAATTTTAGTTTAACAATATTAAACAAAGAGGTATAAACAAAATTTAAAAAATAAAAGTTTCAAAAGAAAATTTGCTAAGGACACCCAAGGTTCCTTGAGCTCACCTTCCTTCCTGTCATTTGGAGTTAAAAAGAGGCTAAAACTTGTGATTCCTACAGTAAAAAGAAAAACACAGAGACTAAAAGATGTTAGTTCAATTATTTAAACAAAGTCTAAACAACCAAGAAAGATGGAGTTTAACTTTGAACTCTAACCTTCTCAATTTTCTTCCCTCCCCTTTCTGTCCCTTTCCAGTTCACTCACTCACTCTCTCTCTCTCTCTCTCTCTCTCTCTCTCTCTCTCTTTCTCTTCCTCTCTCTCTCGCTCTCTTCTTTTCCTCTGTTCAATTTTGTTACTCAAGAGTATTCTTAAGCATACTTTATAGTCTAATTGGCTTATGTTTTCAGTTAAGAGGAGATGAACCTAATCATTATTTAAATAAGGACTCATCCCTCTAAAGGAATCATCACCCTTGATCAAGGCTTAGGTGTTCTAATTTGAGAAGGCTGATGGCGTTGGTTGTTATCCCTTCTTCCTTTTTTTTTTTTTTCTTTTTTTTTTTTTTTCAAGTTGGGCTTTGTATGTTGTAGAAAATTGAGCTAAAGATCAAACATTAGAAATGTAGCCCAATGTTTATTTATCTATTTATTATTATTATTATTATTATTATTATTTATTATTATTATTATTTTGTTTTTAGGACATTACAAAGCATCTCCATTAATTGCATTTTCTTATAATAAACTTGGAAATCAGGTTGGGATCAGATTGATGGGAATCCCAAATGGCAGACCAAATAAAGATTAGCCCAACATATTCCAATCGCAATCGTAACTGTTACCAAAAAAAAAAAAAGAATGGCAAAGTTGCAACGGCTGTCGGTGGAGGGAAGTGAGAGAGAGTTTAGAGAGAGAAATAAGAGAGAAAAAGAAAGGGGAGGAGGTTATGAGGGTGGTTGGAGGTGGCGTGGGTGGAGATGGGTGGGCAGTGGGTTTTATGATTTTTTGTTTTTCTAACCTTTTAATTTCTTAATATTATTTGTGGAAAAAAAAGTTTGTAAATGTGGCAAGATCTAAGTCACAAATGATTATTAGAGAGCTGAGATCAAAAGTCAGATATAGTCTAGTAGGAAAAAAACTGGTAAAGGATCCAAGTCTGGATGGTGGTTGTGGTGGGTGGGTCTTTTTTCTTAAAATCTCAAATGTCATGGAATTTGGAAATGACACCTATTTAGGTGGAATTTGGAATCAGAATTTATGACTCTCAAATTTCATAATTTTTTTCCGCATAGAATTCTAAGATTTTCCTGTTAATGAGACCAAACAAGGGAATTGGAGATTTTCATTTCTCAAATTCTGACTTTTAATGAAATACCGAGTTAAATTTCTTTATCCAAACACACAGATACAGTTAGACTACATATATGCATATACGTATATACCAAAAACAATCCCAATTTTTTTGAATATCAATTCATATGGCAGATTTTACTTGTTCAACAACTTGATTCACTTTGAACTTTTTTATTTATACTAAACTAGGAAATTGTTATGTCATATTGGTTTGATTCGTGTTATTGACATATGAGTCATGCGTGTATATACTTTTTCTCCTTTAGTGTTATTGATTTGATTAGTGTCTATAGATCAAACTCTTTAATTTGGGCCCTTTTAATCACTATTGTATGAACTCAACACAAAAAATGTGTTATTTTCATGAAAGGTCCTCTTAGATCTGAAGTTCAAGTGGGACCCACACATTGCAAATCAGCGTAATTTGGAAGCGTTCTCAGCCATGGACGGTGATTGACATGCAAATGATGGGATTAATGAAGTTTACAACGTTGGATGCCTCTCCCAGATTGATCCACGCATGGTTTGTTTCCTCACGCTCCATCAGACGCGCGTGCACAACTGTCCATGGAGTTCTGTGAGCTTACGTGGCAAAGTAAACTAATTTTGGTACCAAATTAAAGGTCCAAAAGCTGCATCACCGTCCACGTGCCAAACTGCCTGACCAAAAAATGAAAACCAAATTACACATTGCTCTCAGCCTCTCACAATTTCTATCTCCTATCTATTATATCTATATGTAGTGTTTGGCTCGGGTCCGACCAATCACGTTTGAGTCACTTTTACAAGTCTAATCCAAGCTTCAATTGGGACCTGAGTTGAACGAGTTGAACGAGTGTCTCGAATTCCGATCAAGTATATAAGGTCGGTCCTAAATTTGGATGATCACGTTGTTCTGTCATTAATTTATTATAAGATAATGTTACTTGGAAATTGGAAGGACAATACTTGAGTCACCCCTCCCCTTAAAATAACAATTTTGGTAATGCCGGCGCATGATTGGAATCGTTCACTTTTTAGATCACCTATTATAGATCATCTCTGCAAAAAATCAACTCAATCAGAAATCGTTTGATTATATAATTGTTGTTGATTAAATAGAGAAAATCAACAGTTTGGTCAAAAAATTACTTTTAATTGAAAACCATCAATTTTTTCTACTTAATTGACAATAGTTATATAACCAAACGATTTCCGATTGATTTGATTTTTTGCATAGATGATCTATAATAGGTGATCTAAAAGTGAACGGTTCCGATCATGCGCCGACATTACCGAAATTGTTATTTTGGGGGAAGGGGTGACCTTGGGGTACCCCAAGGGGTGACCCAAACATTTTCCAAATTGGAATGGTACACTTGTATCAACTTCTATAGACAGTGGCTAAACTTCATGTTCACTAACCTGGGCTGTAGCCTGTAGTTGGTGAAAATAGAGTGAATCAATCCATAACTCACCCAAAAGTTCAACCAAATAAGACCAACTTCATTCTTCAACAGCCTGAAAGCCCATGACCCACCCCAAACTATAATCTTAGCTTCGCACTTGCTAGCTAGTAGTTTGAAATTCACTTATGTGCATGTTGTCTTGAATTCAAATTAATATATCAAATCCGTCTTGGATTGACCTAATTAACAGCTTGCCTAATCTATTACTAACTTTTTTTTTTTTTTTTTATCAAATACCTCTATTTATTTTAGATTGTTTTTATTGACGACCAACCCACCTCTTTAATACATGTAGAATCTACTTATCAAGACTCATCCGAATGAATCACACTTTTATATTAAAGAGCCGATTTCATAGATCTATAACCCCTCAAGATATTTTCCTTAATTAATGAGCTAAACATGGAAGAAAGTGAAGTAAAAAAATGGATTAATTTTATTTATATACCTCAACTATATATCACTTATCAACTGGGTACCTCTGGTTCAAAAACTTTCATTCGGGTACTTCAACTTCAATATTTCGTCAACTTAGTACCTCCGTTAGTCTGATCGTTATCTGCATACGTGGCACTGACGTGGCACACGCGGATCCCACCATTAAACGTTGATTTGTCTTTTAAAAAAAGACACATATACAAAAAATAATAAAAAAATCAATAAAACCCTTAAAATTATATAAAATTGAAAAAAAAAAAAAAAAAGCCAACCCCCACCTAGCAACCTCCTTCCTCCCCCACCCAGGCCACCCCCTCCACCTTCCCCGCCCCTCCCCCCCAAACACAGGCCACCCCCCCCCACCTCAAACCCAAACCCCCTGTCCCGTCGCACCCCCTCTCCCACCTAACCCTAACCTCTCTTCCACTCTTTCCCAAACTCTTCCAAACAGAAACCAAAAACTCATTGCCAAGATTGAAAAAATTAATTATTTAAGGAAAACCCATCAATCAAAACCATCAAACATCCAAAACCCATCTCCAAAATCGATTTTTCTTCCCCAAAATTTTTTTTAGCTAAAATCAAAGTTGATTTGAAAAACAAGAACTAACCATCATTCAAGAGGAAGCCCAGAAACCCAGCAACACCTCCGCCTCCCCTGCACAGCCACCCAACTGCTGCCTCTCTCACCGACCGCCACCCTCCCCCCTGCGTCCTTCCGAACCCCTAGCCCCAACCCCAGGCCCTCACTTTCTCTCTCTGCCTTACTCGATCTCTCTCTGCCTCACTCTCTCTCCTTGTCCTTCTCCTTTCTCTCTGCCACTAGCAGTTCGTGCCTCTCCTCGTCCCTCTCCTTTCTCTCTGCCTTACCCCAGCCCCGACCCCACATCACCACCGAAAACCAACCCAACCCATACGCAGCCCCTTCCCGCCCCGCCCAGCGCATACCCGAGCCGCATCACTCTCTCTCTCTCTCACTCTCTCACTCTCTCTCACACACACACACACACACACACTCACAGAATCCTAACGTTGCTCTCTGCACAGCTTCACCACTGAGCTGCAGAAACCGACCGAAAAGCCCCTAACAACGATGCAAGACCTCTTCGGCATGGTCCGCGAGTCCCTGGTGTTTCGGACCCCAGGCAGGGACGACGGAGGAGGGGGGTTCGGTGGTGTTGCTGGGTGTTTGGGCTTCCATTTTTTTTTCTTTTTCAATTCAATTATTTAAGTTTTATATATTATATTATTTTAAAGGTTTATTAGTTTTTTATTAATTTTGGTTTAGGTGGCTATTTTTAAATGCCAAGTCAATATTTAATGGTGGGGTCTGCGTGTGCCACGTCAGCGCTACGTATGCATATAACGGTCTTCCTAACGGAGGTACTAAGTTGACGAAATATTGAAGTTGAGGTACCCGAATGAAAGTTTTTGAATCAGAGGTACCCAGTTGATAAGTGATGTATAATTAAGGTATATAAATAAAATTAACCCTAAAAAAATCTAATACACGAGTGTAAAAGTCTCACAAGTCACACGTGACAATGCTTGAGCACCACGTGTGCTCTTTACACCATAAACCCTCTCCTTTCCCACTCACACATTCTCATATCTCACTTCAACTCTCACAAGTCACACGCACACACTTTCCAAAGGCCAAAACCTCCTACTCCCAAGTACCAACCCATCACTTGTACATTTCTTTGGTAACTCCGCCACCCCTTCACCCTTTGTATTTCACTCTAAATAGTATCATCCACACCCCTTCTTCGCCCACAATCTTGCTTCTTCTGTTTTTTTTTTTTTCCTAATTATATCATCCCACAATGAACGGCGCCGTTTCGGTTCTCAAGCCCAGGCACAAAAGGGCCCTAAACGGCAAACCCCTTGGCGTCGTTCACACAACAACCCACCAGCCGGACCACCAGGAGGACGCTGCGATGAAGTCTAAGAACCTGGTCAATGGCTACTGCGGCAGCTTCAAGGCCAAGGCCTCCTTCATGACGTGGACGGTGCATGACGTGCTCCACGTGGCGAGGCACCATTGGGTACCTTGCGTCTTCGCCCTGGGGCTCCTCTTCTTCATGGGCGTGGAGTACACGCTCCGCATGGTGCCGTCGTCGTCGCCGCCCTTCGATATCGGCTTCGTCACCACGCGCTCCCTCCACCTCCTCCTGGCTTCCCAGCCCAACCTCAATACCTTGCTCGCTGCTCTCAACACGGTATTATATAATTAACTGCATTTCCATTTTCATTTTCGTTTTGGTTTATTCTCATTGTTTTATTTTCTGGGTTTGTTTTGTTTTTTATTTTATTTTCTTTGTCCCTCTTGTTCTGGGTTAGCTAGCTTGTCTTGTCTTGTTATATTAATTTAATCAATGTGGCAGCTTTGGCCTTCTGGGCAATTTGATTTTTGTCATATTAAGAAACAACAATCACATTTCTGAGACGGGGCTGCATTTACATTTATGTGCATTTTGGGTATTGTGGGTCAATTTGTTGTGCATTTGCATTTGGTAAATTTGGGGTAGCTAGATTTCAAAGCCATTGATTCTCTTTCATAAATTTGGGATTTTTTTTTTTTGGGACGTTGGATTTCGGACTGCATTGCATTTAATTGCCACATTTAGTTCTGCAAAATTGAATGGCGGTTTGTGTGTGTTTCTAGGCGTTTGTGGGGATGCAGACAACATATATACTATGGACGTGGCTAATAGAGGGCCGCCCAAGAGCCACAATCTCAGCCCTCTTCATGTTCACTTGCAGGGGAATCCTTGGCTACTCCACCCAACTCCCATTGCCTCAGGTAAACCCAAATGCAGCCTTGTTTGCAAGTGCTTTTGGGCTTGTTTGGCAGTGTTCATGAAAGAAATTAACATTTTTTTGTTACATTGGAGTGAATAAAAATACTTTTAAAATTATTTTTGTCAAACGCTATAAAAAGTGCTTCGTAACATTGTTGGCTTGTTTGGAAGTGCTTAACATATATGCTAAGCTAACTCCGCCCATTGAAGAAAGGAAAGCCAAAAACCACTTTTAGTTATTTTTGTCAAATGAACTGGTTTTAATTATATGAAAGCATATTTGACACTTCTAAATGCACTTCCAAACATGCTTGCATCCCACATTTGTCAATAACCAATCTCACATTTTGGGCATTGTGATTGAAATTTTCTGTTGACAGGGGTTTTTGGGGTCAGGAGTGGACTTCCCGGTTGGGAATGTATCGTTTTTCTTGTTCTTCTCTGGGCATGTAGCAGGGTCTGTGATTGCATCCCTAGACATGAGAAGAATGCAGAGGTGGGAATTGGCATGGACATTTGATGCACTCAATGTGCTGCAGGCAGTGAGGTTGCTGGGGACTAGAGGCCACTACACAATAGACTTGGCAGTGGGGGTTGGGGCTGGTATTCTCTTTGATTCTCTGGCTGGCAAGTATGAGGAAAGCAAGAGAAAAGCAGCTACAACTACAACAACTGCAACCAAAGAGGCTTTGTTTCCCTAAACAGATGGAGAAAAACAATGGCAGATAGATAGTTTGGGGTAGGAAGGAATTTGGGTATGTTTTGAAACGTGGAAGAGTGAGTTCTATGATGAAAGGAAAGTAGCTAGCCTACTAGAACTAGGGTGTTTAAAGTGTACATATACTGAGAGAGACCTCAATGTGGTTGGTTTGTTGTCCAATGCTTTTTCCCTTTCTATTTATTATTCTTGAGCAATGCTATGAGATTTGCGATCATTTCAACTAAGCACCTTGTGGATCATCTCTTTAATAAAAGTGGGATCCATTCATGTAGGACCCATCTTACTTCTATTAGATAGATACATCCGCAATGTGGTTAGTTAAGATGATTCAAATAGTTTTCTTCTTTTCTTTTCTTCCTCTAGGATGCAATTTTTTTTTTTTTTTTTTATTCTTTGTGAAAGAACTTTCAATGATCCCATTCTTAGTTTGTTGATTACTTTCTAGTCTTGTGCACTAATTCTTAAATTGTTTTTGAAATCAGATGATGTAGAAAATAGGAAGCTATTTAAGCTAACAAAGATCGACAAAGGTATTTATGTGGTTCAGCTGGAGATATTCCATACAGAGACAAAAACTCAATAATGTCATAGAGAGAACAGGGGCCTCTCTTGGTACAAATAGGAAGCTGGATACAGCACCCAACCAACCAACATAAATGCCTCAAAAGGCTACAACTGACAAATGCCTCAAAGGGCGCAAACTGCCTTTCTGGTTTCAAGAGAATAATAATAGAGAAATTGGATTATTATTCCAACACTCCCCCTCAAGCTTGGGCGAGAAGATTGACAGACCCAAGCTTGAACATAAGTTGTTGAAACTGGTTAGTGGGAACTCCTTTGGTGAGAATATCTGCAAGTTGCTCACCACTTCTCACAAATGCAGATTTGATAATATTCGCCTGCACATTTTCACGGACAAAGTGGCAATCCACTTCAATATGTTTAGTTCTTTCATGGAAAACAGGATTTGAGGCAATGTGAATGGCAGCCTGATTGTCACAGAACAACTTCATAGGAAGAGACTTTCTGATTCCCAAATCATTGAGAAGATATTGAAGCCAAATTAACTCACTTGAAGCTGAGGCCATTGCTCTGTATTCAGCTTCAGCGCTGGATCGAGCAACAACAGTTTGTTTCTTGCTTTTCCAAGTTACCAAATTTCCTCCAACAAACATACAAAATCCTGTTGTAGATTTGCGATCAATTGGGTTTCCAGCCCAGTCTGCATCGCAATAACCTTTAATCTCAGAATGCCCATGATGCTTCATCAAAATTCCTTGACCAGGAGAGCCTTTCAAAAAACGAAGGATTCTCTTTACTGCTGTCCAGTGAGAAGTACGAGGAGCATGCATAAATTGGCTTACTTGGCTTACGGAAAAGGTGATGTCAGGACGAGTGATTGTGAGATAAATGAGTCTTCCCACAATTCGTTGATACTTGCTTACATCGGTTAGCAACTCTCCAGACAAATCAAGTTTACCTTTGCTGGTAACTGGATTAGCAATGGGCTTAACTTGAAGCATTCCAGTTTCCTTGAGGAGATCTAAGACATATTTCCTCTGATTGAGGAATAAGCCTTTGCTGGAAGATGCAACTTCTATACCGAGGAAGAACTTTAGAGGACCCAAATCTTTAATAGAAAATTTCTTGGATAGAAAGGACTTTAACCTGGCTATCTCCATTTCATTGTCTCCTGTGATGATGATGTCATCAACGTAAATAAGAACAGCCACAGTTCCTGAGCCTCTTTTCTTAACAAACAAGGAGGAGTCAGCACTACTTCGTCTATATCCTGTACTCTCAAGAACCGAGCTAAGCTTAGCATACCAAGCTCGTGAAGATTGCTTTAATCCATATAAAGCTTTGTTAAGTTTGCAAACCATTCCTCTTTGGTTTTCTTGAGGATGTCCTGGAGGAATCGTCATGTAGACCTCTTCCTCTAATTCTCCATGCAGGAAAGCGTTTTTTACGTCCATTTGATGTAATGACCAACTATGGTTGATAGCAATGGACAAGAGAACACGAACAGAGTTCATTTTAGCAACGGGAGCAAACGTTTCTTTGTAATCAACCCCATAAGTTTGTGTGAATCCCTTAGCCACAAGCCTTGCTTTGTGTCGTTCAATGGACCCATCACTGTTAAATTTTGTTTTGTAAACCCAACGACATCCCACTGGTCTTTTTCCTTTTGGAATCTTGACAATAGTCCAGGTGTGATTATCATCAAGAGCTTGCAATTCTTCCTTCATGGCCTTCTTCCAAATGGTTTGTGTATCAGCTTCTTGAAAACTTGTTGGTTCTGTGGTATTGTTAATGCAGCTCACAAAAGCAGCATGAGAAGTTGAAAGATTAGCATAAGAAAGGTACATATCAATAGGGTACCTTGCAGCTTGATAAGTAACGAAGTCCTTGAGCCTTGTTGACTGTTGTCTGATTCTATTTGATTTCCTTACTCCTTCATTAGAAGATGTACTAGAGATACGAGCTTCTTGATGCATATTTTCTGGAATAGGACTTAGTGGTTCTGCTTCCCCTTGATTATGTTGTAAAGACATGGAGCTTTCATCAATGATTGGCAATGGGACTTGATCAAAGGAATGCTCCCCCTGAGGTTCAATCTCCTGCGTTTTCACAAAGAAAGACTTGGTTTCATCAAAGATCACATCACGAGAAATCATAATCTTCTTGTTGATTGGATCATAGCATTTATATCCTTTTTGAGTAGAAGAGTATCCAAGAAATGCACACTTGGTGGCACGAGGCTCTAGCTTATCTCTGTGAGAAGCTTGAATATGAACAAAGCATTGGCAGCCAAAGACTCGTAAATGAGATAAATTCAGCTTTCGCTTTTTAATGATCTCAAGTGGTGACTTAAATCCCAGAATGCGGCTTGGAAGCCTATTGATGAGATAAGTTGCAGTGGGAACCCCTTGTGACCAAAAACGTTTTGGAACATTCATTTGAATCATAATTGATCTTGTCTTTTCAAGAAGATCTCTGTTTTTTCTTTCTGCCACCCCATTTTGTTGGGGTGAGCCTACACAACTTGTTTCATGCATTATCCCATGTTCAGTTAGATATGCAGAGAAGTTGTTGGATAAAAACTCTGTCCCATTGTCTGATCTTAAAACCTTGATAGGCGCATTGAACTGAGTGAGAATCATATGATGAAAATCTTTGAAACAAATGAAAGCTTCATTCTTTGATCTTAATAGATACAGCCAGGTTGCACGTGAGAAATCATCCACAAAGATCACAAAATATTTGAAACCATCAAATGAATCAACAGGAGCTGGTCCCCATAAATCAACATGAATTAAATCAAAAGGCTTCTCTGTGGTGGATGATGATGGTGCAAAGGGCAGTCGTGCTTGTTTGGAGTAGTGACAGGTTTCACAACTAGCAGAGCTAGACTCTAGAGAGGGAAACAATGAATTCAAAACACGAGCTGAGGGGTGGCCTAAGCGTTGATGCCACAAGCTATCCATTTGTTGAGAATTAACTTGAAAAACTCTTGAGTTGTTTATTTGCTGATTCAGCAAATACAGACCATTGGAATAAGTTCCTTCACCAACCTTCTTCTTGGTGACTCGATCTTGAAAGATCACAGAATGTGGAGTAAAAATTGCATCACAGTTTAGCTCATTGGTTAGCTTCCCCACTGATAGTAATTGAAAAGGAAAAGAGGGAACAAAGAGAGCTTCAGTAGTTGAAAAGCCAAGTGGGTTGATGTTTCCTCGACCAAGAACGGGAACTGAATGCCCGTTAGCAACAGAAACTGTCTGATTCGTAGTATGGAAATTTTGGAGGCAGCTTTTATTGTTGGTCATGTGATCCGTTGCTCCAGAGTCCACAATCCAGATGTCAGACTTCACATTATGAGAAATAGAAGAAAAAGCTTGAAAAATACCTGGCGCAAGAGAAGAGGTGTAAACCTCAGAAGTGTCATTCTCAGTTTTTTTAAGCTGTTGAAGTAGCTGTGTGAGCTGGCTTATTAAAGCTGAAGAACTAGTAGTAATTCCCACTGTTTTGTTGACTTTTCCAAACTTTGGTTTCAAGTGTGGATGGAGAATCCAACACTTGTCCTTGGTGTGTCGTGCCTGTCCACAATGATCACAAGATACTTGGATTCGTTTGCCTTTGAAAGGTTGTTGCTCACAGACTATTGAGGAAGATGAAGCAGAGGCAAGCTTCCTTTGATATTCTTCCATTTGAACTTGATCAGAAGAAATAACTGGGGATCCTTAAGAATCTTATTGCTCTGATACCATGTAGAAAATAGGAAGCTATTTAAGCTAACAAAGATCGACAAAGGTATTTATGTGGTTCAGCTGGAGATATTCCATACAGAGACAAAAACTCAATAATGTCATAGAGAGAACAGGGGCCTCTCTTGGTACAAATAGGAAGCTGGATACAGCACCCAACCAACCAACATAAATGCCTCAAAAGGCTACAACTGACAAATGCCTCAAAGGGCGCAAACTGCCTTTCTGGTTTCAAGAGAATAATAATAGAGAAATTGGATTATTATTCCAACAGATGACCATCACACTATGCTTGCATTTATTTATGTATATGAGAAGGGTAAAGGAGAAGCTGGTCAGATTTTCACATTAAACCTTAGTTGTTTAAGAAATAAGAACCTAACATTAAAGGAGTATCAAAAGAAGAAATGACATGCATCACATTGTTCACATGCCGATGTCCTTGTTGCAAGGTGATTAAATTCATGTCATTTGGCTATTCGTAAAGAACTTCCTAGCTTGCATCATATTGTTTACATGCCTAATTCCTTGCTGCGAGTGATTAAATTCATGTGATTTGGTTATTTGTAAAGAACTTCCCAGCTTACTTTTCTTCAATCTAAGAACTAGACATTTATTGGATTTTAAAAATTTGAATTATGAAGCCGAGTTAACACTCTCCATCACAATGGAACTCCTGCACCTTGCAAATCAATAAGGAAGTCAGAATGATAATTGAAGGTTTTGAACGGGACCTACAACTACAATTCTTATGGTATCATTTTAAACAACAGTTATAATAAAAAAACTTAAATTGTTAGAAAAGAACTAAGAGCATGTCCAAAAGATTATATAAACCATTATTCTTAGCCATTATTTTGTCTTAAGAACCTGCTCCAACAAATTAGCTATCAACTTAGCTATTATAGAATTTACTTTTCGGCTAGCTAAATATGGCTCGGAGGAGAGAGAAAATAGTTAATAGAATTTCCTTTGTTTTTAGCCTTGGTGAGAATTTAGTTGATGTTTTTAAATAAAGAAAATAGAGAATATTGTTGAAGTAAAATTTCCATAGTTAATCAAAATAATTTTCTCGTCATTTTTGCTCAATTTAGTAGAACACTCTTGGAAGATGCTCCAAGAATGTATATCAAATCAACACAAAACCATGCCAATGACCCACCACTTTACACTTTATGGCCACGAGTACAGTAAAATGATATCCTTCCTAGCTTTTTGGACCACAATTACTCTCCCATATTACATTTTCTAGTACTCGTGCTATCATTCTGGACTCTGTGTCAATCACATCCC
Organism: Dryas octopetala; assembly: GCF_963921425.1. Taxonomy (NCBI): domain Eukaryota; kingdom Viridiplantae; phylum Streptophyta; class Magnoliopsida; order Rosales; family Rosaceae; genus Dryas; species Dryas octopetala. The sequence goes on from NC_141369.1 coordinate 13,604,644, forward strand.
ATCTAACCCAACAAAATTTCCTACACATTAGTCCAGTACTCTCACTTATGGCCTATGATTATGGGTCTCACAAGTCTATAATTGACATTCAAGTAGAAAATGTTGGGTCATGAACTCTAATTCAAGTGGCATTAGGGTGGAATGAAAAAGTGATAGATCTTTATGTTTAAATCTCCTTGTTTTTTGAAAAAATAAAAAGAAAGTTGAAAACCCATGTGTGCATGTTGGGATCCAACTAGTATACATTCAAATTTCTTTAGGAAATCAGCAGCAAGTGGCAGCAAGACAGTGAAGAAAATGCTAACTTGAATGGCATGGATGAGATTGCAACTATGACTAGTATAAAAGCAACAATTCAGAAGTTTCCATCACCATGCCTCAACACATGCCTTTCCAGACTACATTGACACCGCATAGTATTACACACCATGATATATTTACGCGTGAGACTATGAGCAGGTACCGAATGCACAATGCTACTCAGAATCCAGATCAATTGGGCATGATCCATCATCTACATTGGCTAGAGGGTCATATAGGGGTGAGCTCGGATCTGTACAGCCCAGTACGAGATTAAGGTTGCAACGATCACCCTGCAATGGCATTCCATCCATTAAATTTAGAAATGGTTTTAACACTGGGACTACTGGGACAAAGAAAAGAATGAAGTTGAGAATGTAGACAAAATGCTTACTCCTTTAACAGTCAAATTCCCCATTAAAGTGCATCTTGTTACAACAACGCTTGTATCAGGAAAGATTGCTCTTTCGCATGCACCATCTTTACTCAACTCTTCTGTTAGACCCTGCCATAAAATGCATCTTCTAAGTACTTTCAGGATGGTCATACAATTACAGCAAAAAAAATTTTTTTGAATGCTTTCAGTTTTGTTCATTATCCTTTAACCAAGAACTTGGCTTTAAGCACCATACAAGAAACAATTTGAAGCTGAATATAGCAGATTCAAAAATTTGACTGAATGTCTTATTTCTTACCTCATTGAAGAATTCAATTGGTTTGTTTTTCAAAGCATTAGGCACTTGAAATTGTAGTCTGTAAGGACCATCCCAATCAGCTCCATTTGTAAATGAAAAGATCAAGTTCAGAGCTAGAGAATGATGAACTGTCTGTTAGGAAACAAAGTTATATGGCCAAGAAATGAAGGTGAATTAACTGAAGGATACTAACCATGCCTGGGAATGCATATTTGGATGGAATAAATTGGGGAATCAGCTTTGCCTCGACTTTTCCTAAGCATTGCCCTTGGCTCACCACCACACATTATAGGCTGATTAAAACCTCCTGTGAAGAATACAACCAAGTCAAAAGGAATGAAAGGGTGACTTAACACTTGCAAAAGCAGAGGCGAATCCAACTGTGCTTTTTAACCCCAAAACCAGAAGTGCATAACTAATCAATGAGTTACAATACTGAAATATTCAGTTGAGTACTCTTGCAGCCCCTTTTCATATACTAAAACATGATTATGAAATTCTGGACATCAGCTTTACAATGAAAAAGAAGGTTGCCACGGGGGGGATGAAATATGGGAGAATTTCGAAGCTCCAAAGCCAAAGAAGCAGCACAAGGAACCAAGACAAAACTCCGAACCATTAATTTGAGCATTCTTACAAATCTCTCATGGCTTATAAGTGAAGTCAAGAGGGAACAACAATGCTGAAAAAAAAAAAAAAAAAAACAAGGCCTTATCAAGGAGTTAATAGTTTTACTACCAATGTATTCCAAAAGTTAAATCTGTGAGGAAATGGGTAACCTAGCAGAAAAACATGAATAAAGTAACTGAAATGTGGGAGAATTTCGAAGCCCCAAAGCCCGTAGAAGCATCACAAGGAGCCAAGACAATACTCCAAATCATTAATTTGAGCATTGTTATAAATCCCTCATGGGCCCATGGCACATAAGTGGAGCCCAGAAGTTCCAACAATGCTTGAACGGAAAAAAAAAAATATCAAGGACTTATTAGTTTTAGACTACTATTGTAGTTCAAAAGCTTATAACCATAGGTGAAGAGAAGAGGGAACAACAATGCTGAAAGAAAAGGAACTTATCAAGGAGTTGTTAGTTTTAGACTACCATTGTAGTAAAACAAGAACTTAACGTGTAGGGCCTCATTCGGAATGTGAAGATGCAAACATAGCACATAGTTAACAAATGATAGGGGAGTGGGTATGAGAGGTTTCAAACACAGAACTATCAGATTACCCTTCTACCCCAAAAGCTTAATTTATTAGGGAATGCACCCACCCGTATATTAGACTAACAAAAACATAGTTCATTTGCATTTTCCAGGGTATTTTAACCAAGTAAAATGAATTTTATATAATACAAAAAACTGCTCAGATCTTATAAGGCTTTAAAGGAATTCAAGATAAGTAACATTTTCCAATTCCCATTTTTATATTGGATGATTTACTATCTATAAAAGAAGCTATAGACTATAATATGGTTTGCACTCATAGGTCACATGGACATGGTGTATTGAAATGTACCATTAAAGGCAATCCCAAATTCTTCATTTGGAACAAGTTTATTTGCGGCTGGGTTGTAGAAAATCCTTAGCTTTTCACCCTGCAAAAGTTTGTGATTGAATTTATTGTAAGAAAATGACAATTAAGAAAACCCAAGTAATTCTGCGCCAATGCCATACTTACAGCCGTAGGAGGAAGACCGTTCGTGGTTTTCCAATATACAGGAGCCCTCCCAAGTTCAAACATGGCCCATGAGGGAAGTGAGAAGCTGAAAAAAGGGAGTTTACATTTTTAATCTTAACATGATTCCAATTCAGCCTCTTAAGGAAGAGGCAAAGAAATGTTTTGATAGAAAGAGAAATCCAGTTGGTCATGGCCAGCAGTATGTTAATTCAACCTCAGCATGCTGCTTGTATGACACTTTATCAGAGGATGCTTCATTTCATTATTTTTAGCTCAAAAGGACTAAAAATTCAAGATTTTATATTAATACTAATAATAAGTGAATATAGTTGTGCAATTACAGCTAAAGGACATTGAAAACTCATACTATCTACCCAAAAGAAAAAAAAAATCATACTCTTTGACTTCCTCCACGGGAGTTGTTGCAACAGTTGCAACAGTTGCTGCAGCACTAACTTTCCCATTGACCTTGACAACTTTCTTCCCTTTTAAAGGGCCCCTTGGAAATGAAGAACCCCAAAAATTGCTAGCTGCATTAGATTGTAGAAGTGTTATGCATTTGAAGTCTTAAAACAAAGTCTCATGCTATTTTGTTATCAATTATTGAGGTACGACCATTGGATTAATCACTTGTCCAACTTGAACTTAAGTCTTATGATGCAATGATTTGAACAGAAAACATAAATTTATTGCGATGCAGAGGATTAAAATACAACTCCAAACCTCATCTCAAATGAAGATACAAGATACTTATAAATATTTATGAAATGATCTCCAAAGTTTAAATGTCATATGTTAGGAAGGGAATAACTGATAAATGGTAATATTTATCAAAAACGGAAAGTAAACTGTGTTAGAAGAAATGAAGAATCGGGTGCATCAAGAACATAGCAACATGTTTAATATGGCATTCACAAACAGAAAAAACAAAAAAAAAGAGTAAACAATTACACCTGCTCAAATTCAGATAAACTCTGTGATGGTTAGTAAATTGAGTTTCTTTTTGGCCTGTTGTTCTTCTATTTTATCATAGGCAAGCAATTGGGCTGATATTAGATGAATTTATAATGGCATCTAAACCTAAGAGATTGAGGTAAGGTTAAAAACACTAATCGTTATCTCTCTTTCAAATTTCAGGTATAGATAAGATAAATGATATCATTTGAAAGACAGGCAAACATGCACACAGACCCACTTCAAAACTGCTTTCAAAAGTAATGTTCTAATTGCTATCCCTCCAAGGTAAGTTAAAATTATTATGAGTAGCAAACTAGCAAGAGATGCTTGTACACAACTTCAATACAGATGCTTTTGACAAGCACTCTTCCAGAAATCACACATTACACATGCTTTTGACACCAACCCATGAATAATTATAGTGCACACTATCCACATTTCTTTGAGGAAAACCAAATAATTAGAAGCACTAGCAGAGACAAAGAAGGATAACCCACCAAGAGTGTTTGAAGTAGGTGGACTTGCTTTGCTGCCAAAGATGGATGGCCTGGTGGTCTGAAAAGATTGGGTGGCAGACGCAAAGACTGACCCATTTGTTGCCGCCATGAATCACACCTTTCTTGCTTGCTCCAACTGCCAATACACACACCAAGAAGAAAGAAAAAGTTGTAGCTTAACTCATCAGTTGGGCAAGAATACAGTGGAGAAAAAAAGAGAGCTTTAGATGAAGATAAAAAGACAAATAGGAAGCCAATCAATTACAGACACAAATTTCAGAGATTCCAAAAAAGAAAAAAATCTAAAATGGGGATAAAAAATATCTGGATCCTATACAACCTCGTTACCTCACAATCTGAACACAGCCCAAAAGCCCAAACCCAAAACGCCGCCTTATCTAATCCTTCTTTCTTGTCTCTTTCTCTCATTTTCAGTCCACAATTAGATTTCAACAAAATCTAAGAAATTTGACTCCACCACAAAGTCACGAACCCCTTACCCCACCAGAAACCCCAACCCAAATTCTGTACATTCTTTTTATTTTAAAAAAATATTTGCTAGTTTTTGTTAAAAACTTTATTCTGTATCAAACCACACAACTACTCAAGCCTCCTCCTCCATGGATTTGATCAAATCACCACCATCCAATCCCAAAACCCACCATTGTTTCCCTCTTCACCGCACGTTTCACCGGCCAGGACGGCCTGTATTGGGTCTCCGGCAGCTACCTCAGTGTCCCAAGATCCTAAATTTTGTTCATAATGATTCAAAACAATCAGAACCCAATAAGCTTTTAACAAGCACAAAGCTCTTCACCCATTTGCTTACCAATTCTAATAGAGCAGTACCAACAATAGTTGCCAATGCAGCTTTGGCAGAAACCACAGAACCAAACCCAGAGCCAGAGCCAGAGCCAGAGCCAGTGAAGTACAAGAGAATTCTATTGTCAGATGTCATTGTGAAGAGGCCTAGGAATGTGTTTAAGGGGAGAAAATGGAGTTCAATGGATATTGCCACAGCTGGTGTTGTGGTGGCAATGCATTTGCTCAGCCTTTTTGCACCTTTTCAATTCAATTGGGGAGCTTTTTGGGTGGCAGTGTCACTTTATGTTGTGACTGGTCTATTTGGTATCACTCTGTCATTTCATAGGAATCTTTCACACAGGAGTTTCAAGCTCCCCAAGTGGCTTGAGTACTTGTTTGCTTATTGTGGAGTTCAAGCACTTCAGGTGGGTGCAATTTGAATTTGATTGTGAGGAAGAAAACATTTTATTTTTTTAAAGATTTTATTTTATTTTTTTTCTGAAGCTTTATGGTTCTGTTCTGTGATTGTTTGTGCTTTTGGGTTTGTAGGGGAGCCCGATTGATTGGGTGAGTACACATAGGTACCACCACCAATTTTGTGATTCTGAGAGAGACCCACATAGCCCAACTGAAGGTTTCTGGTACAGTCACATGAGTTGGCTCTTTGATACTAATTCTGTGGCTGAAAGGGTATGCAATTCTGTTGCTTTTTCTTTTTTTCTTCATTAGATTTTATACAAATACAGATACAGTCTATGTGTTCTTTATGAAATATAGTAGTTTTATTAGTTTAATTTGACATTTGCAGTGTGGTGAAGCAAATAATGTTGGAGATTTAGAGAAGCAGCCCTTCTATAGGTTCTTTCAGAGAACTTACATTATTCACCCTATTGCTCTTGGAGTCCTACTATATGCAATGGGAGGATTCCCTTTCCTAGTTTGGGGAATGGTAAGGATGATGGTCCTTTGGTTTTTGCTGAAAGCTCTCCCATCCAGTTTTGGTTCAGATAGCTATTTTGTTCCTCAAATTATCTAACAGTCATAGACATCAACGTTTTGCAAATTACTATTGCAGGGTGTGAGGATTATTTGGGTATACCACATTACTTGGCTGGTTAACTCAGCTTGCCATGTTTGGGGAAAGCAAGCATGGAGAACTGGTGACTTGTCCAGGAACAATTGGTACTACTATCTATATCTCTGTGCATTTTCTCAACCTAATTGGTTGGATAATTGTCTATGTGGGACCCTTTGGTAGCTAATCCACCCATTTTTGTTCATGGATTTGGGCAAGGTTCAAGAATTCTTGAGCTGAATTGCCTAGTTAGATGGTTTATTCTTAGAATCTTGATTTGTTCAGGTGGGTTGCATTACTAGCATTTGGAGAGGGTTGGCACAACAACCACCATGCTTTTGAGTACTCAGCTAGACATGGCTTGGATTGGTGGCAGTTTGACATGACTTGGTATGTTGTGAGATTTCTCCAAGCTATTGGATTGGCAACTGATGTGAAGGTACCAACAGAGGTCCAGAAACAAAGGATGGCTTTAAATTAAAGGAAGCTTGTAGACCATTTAAAAGCATGCTTCAGATAGGTTCATGCTCAACTTCAGGTGCAGCTGAACCTGAAGTTGACTCCTTTAATGACCATCAGATCAGTTGTTACTCAGTCAGCCAGAGTTTCTTGTAGATCATGAGTGTGTTTGAGTATTGACTAAAGTCCAAAGGGACTCAAGAAAAAGCATATATATTCTTCATTTTTTAACTAAAGTCCAAAGGACTCAAGTAAATATTACGAGAGATATTATTCATCCATACAATAATTTTTTTATGTCGTTAAGAAGAATGCTCGGGTAATTAATTAATTAAATGAGTTTATGATGAGATCTATTATCTTCTCTCTCATGATGGATCTCATTTATTTATTTGATTGTTGTTGAGTACAAGATTGGTACTCAATTTACCTAAGTATTGTCCTTTCTTTTTGTTTTTGGCCAAGCATTGTTCTTTCTTTAATACGTCCCAAAATGGATGAGTCTTAAGTGATACAATTTTGAGTACCAATATAGGTCAATTTAATTTGTTTCAACTCCAAAAGAAAAGAGTGTCATTCATCATTCATGTAGACTACAGGGATCATTGAACTTTTCACTATCTCGAGCAATGAGTTTCATTTCTATTATAATATAAAATCCCCTAATGACCACCCCAATGGCTTTCTGATGAAGTGGTACTCTAAGCTTAGGTACACTAGGTAATATGTTGCTTGCTCTATTATCGATATCAACTAATTGGGAAATTAGGAATCTTTTTGTACTTGAAAGCTGAAAGTGTAAAAAGTTTTAGTAATAAGACAAAAAAGAAGAATGTGTCTTGAATGGATAAAGGTCATACTAAATAAGCACGGGAGAACAAGAAGCATGGTCCTTAATTCCTTATTATATGGTTATAAAGTCTATGCTTAAATATTATATACTATAAAGAAGCATTTTCTGTACCTAGAAGCTAAAGTTTTCATGGGGGAAGTAATCCCATAAAAAGTGCTTCCTATAAAGAAGCATTTTCTGTTCCTCACCCAATGCTCTGCTTACGTCAATACAAAGCAAAAGCATGCCTTTTTCTTCATTTCTAATGCTTTCATGGGTTTAGCTAGGCTCTAATTCTATTGCATTTGGAATTGTATTGTAAAGTGATTAATTTTGGCATGTAAAGTGATAAATAATGTTGGCATGCTAGTTAGCAGTACAAAAGGGTGTGTTGCACATTCATACAATATACAATATTGGCTGCACAATGATAAGTACTTGTAGAGTTTTTATCATCCCAATTTTCTTGTATCTCAAGATTAACATTGCCTATAAAAGAACCAGAGATTCGGGAGTGATGTTAGTACGTACTATTCCTCTTTTGGGCCAGGGAATGTAGTATATACTTCTATTAATAAAGGCAAAGCCCAAACAGTACAACCAAATTACAAAATAAACTGCTAAAATGGAAACTAAACCAACAAACTAAACAACATAAGGTTCTATTCCTAAAAATAAAAATATCTTTTTTTTGGTAAGTAAAAATAAAGATATCTTTACAAAAACAAAAAAACTCCGAAAATTAAATAAAATTTATGTAATTCATTTTTCAAAAAAAGGAAGGCCTCTATAAAATACTATTATGATTGTTCTTGAGGAGAATCAAGTCGTGTAACCGTTTCAAATCCTCATATTTTTTATTTAAAAAAAAGGCTAAAAACTCTACATTGTTCTAGACGAGAAACTATAATAATTTGCCTCATGCCTTGCTTTGTTTTCCAGGAGTTAAGATTTTTCGTAACTAGCATTTTTTTATTTAACAATTAATTAAAATAAATAGAAATAAAACAAGCAGAAAATCCAAATAATTTATGCATAGATGAAACTAATTATAAAATCCAATTTGGTATAATCTAACAAGACTAAGTACTATCCAAAGATTAAATAATATATGATAGAGTTTGCTTACGTCAAAGCATGCTTTCCATGTGAGCAATCCGAGGTAGTTATTAACAAATTAATCAATTAACATGCTTCTCTGATAAAAATAGCATTAACCCATAATCTAGGTTATATAGGATGCATGGTTCGTGCACACTTTGTAAAAACTAAAAACTATGTATACCATTTCGAGACACATGTATATGCAACATAAAATAATTATATATATTCTCTTTTGTTCTTCCGTTTTGTTTTGGTAATTATAGTTTCATTGAATGAATAAAACCCTTTTCTTAATTAAAGTTTAATGAAACTTTAATTGGAAGGCACACACAGAGGAAAAAGGGTGAACATTAGAATGGTCCATTGCATTTTTATAGTACCTTGTCTATATATATTTTTTTTTTGGTGGCATTCTTTGGTGCATTCAGTTCTTTTCTTTGTAGAAGTAGAACTAACACCATTCACGAAAACAATCCATCCACGTTAAATTACAGGGATAAAGCGTCACTATACCTGATAAGAAATAGTGAATCCTGAATTGCACCACATTAATGTTACCACTTATTTTAGGGGAGAAATGTTTGGTAATATTTCTTTTATTAGGTAATTCAAAATTTTTATTTAATTTAGGGGATCCAAAATAAAAAACTGAAATAATTACCATCCGTCACATTTATTGAAAAAGCTTTGCAGTCATTACGGCATTATGTATAGGTCCAAAAAATAAAGAGGCATCATATACACTTTTGGAGTTTTATGAAATTTGAAATTCATTGGTAGCTAATGAACATGAAAGAGAAGATCCAGTTACAACTTTAAAAAAGATCACCAGAAACTAATTAGCCAAATCAAATGGACCAACATGCATATACGAGTGATGCATATACGAGTGGTTCTCTTTTCTCTCTCTCCTACAAATAAAGTGACGCAATAAGAAAACAACAAAAATGAGGTGATGGCCTTTAATTGTGTGCTTCATGCTACTGAGTACTGACTGGGGGCCAATACCCATCAGTCATCACCCCCTTTTCAAAAGTCCCTTCATCATGCTCTTACAAATCCCATTCTTCAATTCCCATATAAAGGATAAAGTAATATACTAATATTTGAGTGAATAAATTTTAGTACACGAAATTTAGTGAGTTGAGCACTATTAAGTATTAACCAACTCAAACATTACCCATTTTGCCAACTATCAAGCCCAGATTTGTATTTGTCACTAATAGATGTGCATGAGAGATTTTTCAATGGAGTAGTCATACCATGTATATGATGTGGTCCTAATTAATATACCCGGCATGCGTTTTTATTCAAATATAATTTTTTTGCACAAATAAAATGCATGACATTATAACTGTTGGGGGTGGTACTGGTACCATACACATGGTAACGTACTTTTTCTATGTGCATTCATAGCCTTGTTTACCGGGGGACTCTTTCAAGTTTCACCTCCCATTCCCAAGTCTCACTTGCAGATCGCAGACTCCAATTCTGCAGAGGTAGCAGTGACCCAAAAAGAGCACAACAACCAGCCAACGTTTTCTCAAGAAAGAGACAGAAAGAGTACGGGAAAATGTGAACCAACTAATTTTTTAAAAAAGGAAAAGGAAATAAACCAAAAAGGTAGTTTGCATTTCTTTCAATTTGATTTTTTAAATATTAAATTTGTTGTTATAGTATGGGTGTCTGGAATGGAGTGAGTGAGTGACTGACAAGTTACCGGCTGCAGGCAGTTGTCGGGTGGGAGTGAGGCTTCACCGCCGCACCAACCTGGCAGAACAGACAGCATGCGCGGTGACTGGTTACGGGGACAGCAGGTCACCACCTCCCTCACCTCACACTCACAGTCTCACTCGGTCTGAATGGGTTTTAATTACTGAATTGGGTTTGTGGTTTGTAGGCTGGTCCGGTTGATACCCCACATTCGCCTCGGTATGTCCCACATTGCACGCTCTGTGAATTGTGAAACCACAACACTGTTATGTTATGTTATGTTATTCATTTCAGGCTTTGATTTGAATTGAATATAAACTGTTTGTTTAATGTGGGCACCAACCTTTAAATCCCAGGTGGTATTTAAGTCCCAGCAAGAGCACCAAAACCCTAAACCCAGAAGCTGGTGAAGCAAACAAAGTCTAATTGTTGCGGTTGTGGTTCTAATTTCCTTGTTTGTTTGTTGTTGGGGTTGAGTTCGTGTTTAGCCAAGACGGGTCTGCCAGTGTGGATGTTGGGGTTGGGGACTGCTGATCAGTTGCGAGCAGACATGAATCGTCTGCTCGCAATGCTCTTTCATCAGGTCTCTACTTCTTCTCTAGCTAGCTGCTTGCTGGTTTCATTTTCATGATGCATATAAAATCGTAGTCCTTGTGATTGTAATTGGAGATGTGGGTATGTTTGTTTTTGTTCTTGTGTTGATGTTTAGGGAGTGTTGGATGAGCAATTCTTGCAGCTGCAGCAGCTCCAAGATGAGAGCTCCCCAAACTTTGTTTCTGAAGTTGTCAACATATACTTCCATGAGTCTGAGAAGCTCTTAAGAAATCTCAGAGGACTATTGTGAGTCTCTCTCTCTCTCTCTCTCTTTCAGTCATTTGGTTGGTGAATTGGTATATATCTGAATAATGGGGCAATGGGGCTTTTTGGGTTGATGGGTTGGTGATGACCATGAATGTGAATATGATGATGATGAAGATGAGTTGCGTTGCAGGATGGATAGGGAGTTTTCGGACTACAAGAAAGTGGGAATCCATTTGAATCAGTTCATGGGAAGCAGCTCAAGCATAGGTGCCAAGAGACTCAGAAACGTATGCATTGCTTTTCGCGCTGCTTCTGAGCACAACAACCGTGCTGGGTCGGTTTGGTCACCCTTTTCTTCTCCTCATTTCTCGTGTTTTCCCACATTTAATTATTTCATTCCTTTCCCACTTCCTCTCAAACATAACTTCCTCTTCTCAAATATCCTTAACTCTCTCTTTTTAATTATTAATGAGTAATAACTAATTATTTAGGCCATGTTATATTATCAAAATGATAATTTTAGTCCGATATTAAAATAAAAATTTGAATAATCAATGGTACAAATTGACATTATAGCATGACAGACATTATTATATTATATATATTTCACAAAAAGCATGAATATTGCTAGCCAACAAGGTATTTGATATTATATTTATATGTGTGGGTTGGTTTGTGTACGTAGGTGCTTGAGAGCTTTAGAGCTGCTAGAGCATGAATATTGCTACCTCAAGAACAAATTGCATGAATTATTCCAAGTAAGTACAAACTAATTAAAGTAGCACCAATGATCCGTTATCGAAAAATGATCACATATGTATATATATAGAACTGATTGTAAGAGCATGAGCATCTTTTCTTATTAATTATTGTTATCCTGGTTTGACAATGCAGATAGAGCAACAAAGAGTGTTGGCAGCTGGGGTTAGGTACCCAATGCAGAATAATTAAAGCAAGCAGTAAGAGAGCCTTAATTTAAACCCCATGCACCCATCTAGCTAGCTTGTTGGTTGTTTCAGGTTTTGCTCAAAACCAAGCATATATATTGATGACCCCAAGTAGGCAGCAGCACTAGGCATGCAGTAGGAGCTAGTAGTACTTGCAGTACTTGCTGAAGAAGAAAAATAGAAAGATGTTAGATGTTAGATGGAGCTCATGATCATCATGTTTCATGCTTCATGCTTCATGCATGGTTAATTTATGTCACTACTGTTTGGTGTTATCTACCCACCTGTACGTACTGCATGAATGAATGAATGAATGAATTTGCCTGGTTGTAATTTTGAATGAAAATGCATATATCATATATTCATATGTGGCTGTTGCTGATTCTGAGCATCGTATCCATGTTATAATGAGTTTAAAATATCTGAGTTGAATGAGCAAATATTTATCTTGCCCGGCCAACTATCAATTGGGGAATGGTACTTTTAGCTTTGTGAATGCTGTTTTTAATATGATAAGATGGTTCAATCTATCAGTCAATCAATTCAATAAGAGAGCCTTGTCAATGTGTCAGCTGGGAAAGCTTCTCTATCTTTGAGCATACAGAGTGCAGTCAAAAATGTGGACCAAGTTTCCACACCCAGCCAGAGTACTACTGTACTCGCACTGCTTAGCCAGATAAATGTGCGGCTGCTTGATTGATACACTCATCCAACTGTGGTACTTTTAGAATGCTCCACAGCCTCCACTAACCTTTTTCAAGTTTCAAATAAATAATAGGCTTATTCACACTGTTGTCCCTGTAAGATACACTTTTTTTCACTTTGTCCCCTGAAACTTAAATCCTCTCAGTTTGCCACTGAACTTCACAAAGTTGTTACAAAAGACCCTATGCCGTTAACTCTGTCAATTTTTCCGTTAAAATAGCTGACATGGCACTTATATGGCATGAGTGAGACCTTTTTTTAGTTATGTAAGATCCATGTAGACAAGCAAAATTATAAAAAATTGACATGGATCTTATTATTTTTAGTTTAAAAATTATTTTTTTTGTCCACATGGATTTTACATAACTAAAAAAAAGTCTCACTCATGCCATATAGGTGTCACGTCAGCTATTTTAACGGAAAAATTGACAGAGTTAACGGCAAAGGGTCTTTTGCAATAACTTTGTGAAGTTCAGGTGGCAAACTGAGAGGATTTAAGTTTCAGGGGACAAAGTGAAAAAGTGTATCTTACAGGGAACAATGGTGTAAATAAGCCTAAATAATATGGCATACAAAATAATCTATGGATCAAAAATTTTTATGGTAATAATAAAAATGTGAACCCGTCAATATCAACGCCATTAAAATTTAATTATATGTTTACCATACCAATGCGATTAAAAAATGATTATATGTGTTTACCATACAGCAGTTATTAGAAAATATTCAAAATTTTCTTTCTTCGTAATTATGATAAGAGTTTTTCAATAATATATTCAACTAGCTAGATGATAATATCTGAACTTTTAAAATAAGTGTAATTTTTCATACCACTTCTAATTATGATATGGTATTGAATGGAACTCTCCTCAGTCACTTTTTAATTATGATGTATTATACTTATATGTACTTATGGAGAGGGGATATGTCTTTTAACCAAAGGGCAATGGCACTTTACTTGACTTCCCTGGTCCTTTACCCTCCTTCCATATTTGATTCATGGGTGGGGGTTGTCTGAGATATATGCATATCCAATAATCGATCATGAGAAAGAAAAAAAAGTAGAAAAAGACACAGACCAATGTAAATGTCATCGCTTCCGAGTTCCGATACAGGCAGCAAACCAAATACAAATTTTTTGAATATCGATTAAGGTGATAAAATTTCATTTATCTATTAATTTTTTATTTTTTTATTTCTAACAGGTAAAATACTACCAAATATTTATCAGTTGTCATAGTATTTATGCCCAAAATTTGAGAGAGATTTTGACGACAAAGAATGAAATAATTTCACATCAATAGAATCTCACACAGTGAGAGTTGATTTGGCTCTACCCGGTTTGCAATTACTTTATCTTATTTGTTAAGTTTGGTTGTGTTATGTTCTTTGGCTCCCAAAGTGGTATGGCAAGGGTGTTAGTATTTCCAACATCTGTAAGCATACACCAGTAATGAACAGATTCAAGCATTGTATCATTGTTATATCAATAAGTAAACACATCATATATGAAATAGCTAACCAGATGTCGACATGATGCAGGGGGTCTGAATACGATGTTGTGCAGCAATAATCTTCCAGTCAGCACAGCCAGGAAACTGAAAGCCTCTCTCACAATGGAACTTAGAAATATGACTTGATTCCTGTGTGACTGGGGACTATTACTTATATAGAGAAATCAGAGAAATCCTAGTCCCTTCCATTAAGGGATTCTAGCAATTCTATCTTAATGTAACTCATATATAAATCCTATTCTGAATATAACTTTGCTTATGCATAAAGGCCTGTAGTCAACCGAGTCTTCTTTATCCAATTAGGATTAGGAATCCTTGCTGGATTGTGCTTACAGTCTTGGTATTGATTAATAATTCTGTTGCTTGTCAATTAAGCAATGGTAAGGTATTAAGAACAATGCGTAAGTCCATTAATTTCTTACATTCTCCCACTTGGACAAGCATTGTTCTTAACCAATATGCTTACTCATCACTTCAAGCAATCTGCAATAGCGCTCAGAATATTTACAAAACTAGACTCAATTCAACTATGTCTAAGTACATCGTCAAACATCAGACTACAAGGTGTAACAGAGCTATGAAAAAATGCTCAAACTCCTTATAATCACTGACATTCGCAACTGTACTTGACAAAGTCATCAGCAAAGTATAATATTTAGTTTACAAGATACCAGTGCCTTAGTCGTATCTTAACTTGTAAACTTGGTCCTCCTATATGATATTGTTATCCTTAATACAATATCTCTGAAACTCAAAAGCAAGATAACTATATGCATATGTGAAAAACATTATGCTTTTATCATATATGGTATAACCTGAATAACAATGTTATTGTCTGTAGTCTATAGAAAATTACACCAACAAACATGAATACTGTTAGAACTTTTAACAGAAAATGAAAATTATATGTAAGCATTAAAATTGAACTAGCAAAAACTGAAATCATGATTATACCAGTTCAACCTTAACACAACATAATTGACTTAAATGTTCAAAATTGAACCAATGGCATTTATTGTTCTGCATTTACTACTGATACTGCAGGAAATCAACTATCACGCTGATTTAAACTTGGAAATTATACAACTTTTGGATGCTCCCACTATAACTAAAACTCCCACTGAATTGCTGCCTTTAAATCCTCCAATACTCCCATGTTGATCACATGTTGTTTGAAGATTCCTACTGCTAAGGCTTTAGTAAATGGATCTGCCAGCTGCTCTTTAGTGTTTACATACTCGATCTGCAACTCTCCTGCTCTGACATTCTCTCTTACCATCAAAAACTTTGTTCCAATGTGCTTAGACTTGGATGTCCTTTTACTGTTCTTAGAGAAATTGACTGCCCCACTGTTATCACAGAAAATCCTTATAGGATTAGATGCTGACTGGATAATTTTTGTTTCCTGCATAAAACTCTTCAACCAAATGGCATGTGTTGCTGCTTCATACACTGCTACATACTCAGCCTGCATAGTGGATGTTGTGGTTAATGTTTGTTTTACACTTTTCCACGAGACAGCTGCTCCTCCAAGCATGAATACATATCCAGTTGTGGACTTTAAACTGTCCACACATCCTGCAAAATCTGAATCAGAATATCCAATTAACTCTAAGTCTTTTACCCTTCTGAACACCAGCATGTGATCCATTGTCCTTTTCAAATATCTGAGCACCTTTTTCCCTGCAACCCAGTGAGCTTGTCCTGGGTTTATCTGATACCTTCCCAACATACCTACTGCAAAAGCCAAGTCGGGTCTGGTACAAAGCTGAGCATACATTATGGACCCAACCAATGATGCATAAGGTTTATCTTTCATGAACAAAATTTCTTGTTCATTTGTGGGACATTGTTTCTTGCTAAATTTGTCCCCTTTCGACATTGGTGAATCTCCTGACTTACAATTCACCATGTCAAATCTTTTAAGAACTCGTTTAATGTAAGCTTGTTGTGACAATCCCAACAGAAAATTCTTTCTATCTCTCTTGATCTCTATCCCAAGAACATAAGATGCCTCACCAAGGTCCTTCATTTCAAAATTATTTGATAAGAAGTCCTTGGTTTCATGTAAGAGTTTCTTATTGCTGCTGGCTAGTAGAATATCGTCTACATAGAGAATTAGGAAGATGAAATCACTCCCACTAAATTTGAGATATATACATTCATCTGCAGAATTTTCCTGAAAACCAAAAGTTGTGATTACTGAGTCAAACTTGACATACCACTGTCTTGATGCTTGTTTGAGTCCATAAATTGACTTCCTTAATTTGCAAGCAAGATGATTCTGTCCATCCTTTATAAAACCTTCAGGTTGAGTCATGTATATTTCTTCTTCCAATTCCCCATTCAGAAACGCAGTTTTAACATCCATCTGGTGCAGCTCCATGTCAAAATGTGCCACTAAAGCCATAATGACTCTAAAAGCATCCTTACTTGAGACTGGAGAAAATGTCTCAGTGTAATCTATCCCTTCCTTTTGAGTGAACCCCTTTGCTACCAACCTTGCTTTATGCCTCTCTATGCTACCATCAGGATTTTTCTTTGTTTTAAAAATCCATTTGCAGCCAATTGGTTTAAATCCTTTTGGTACTTCAGTTAATTCCCATACTTGATTTACCTGCATCGAGTCTAACTCAGCTTTCATTGCTTCCTGCCACTTCAGTGAGTTTGTACTGCTTATTGCTTGTGTGAAGTTTCTAGGATCAGTTTCTTCTCCTACATCAAAATCGATTTCTTGTAAATAAAGCACATAATCCTCTGACAAGGCTGATTTCCTTTGCCTGGTAGATTGCCTTCTAGGAATGTCCTCAGTATGTTGCTCAATGTCATTGTCATTTTGTTGTGTATTCACTTGTGTTTGTGGTTCAGTCTGGGCTGCTTCAGTCGTCACTGCAGCTTGTGGTTCCAAGGTGGTCTGAATTGTAGGTACCAAAAAATTTTGATCTGAAAAGTGGTAAGCAAGCATTCAGTGGTTGTTGATCACTTTTAACCTCTTCTAGTTCAAAATCTCTCACTGCAGATTCACTTGTCGAGGTTGCTTCTTCTATAAACTTTGCAATGTTTGTCTCTACTATTCTAGTAGAATTGGATGGGCAAAAGAATCTGTATCCCTTAGATTTTTCGGGGTAACCAATGAAGAAACCACTTGTTGTCCTGGCATCTAGCTTTTTCTGATCTGGATTGTACAATCTTGCTTCTGCTTTGCATCCCCATACGTGTAGATGTAGCAAGCCTGGTTTTCTTCCTGTCCAAAGCTCAAAAGGGGTTTTGTCTAGTACCTTACTTGGAGTTCTGTTGGTCACATAATTAGCAGTCTTTAAGGCCTCTCCCCATAGGAATTTTGGAAGTTTAGTAGTACACATCATACATCTTACCATCTCCATGAGGGTTCTATTCCTCCTTTCAGCAACTCCATTTTGCTGTGGAGTGCCTGGTGTTGTATATTGTGCCTGAATACCATTTTCCTGTAAATACTTAGCAAAAGGTCCCATACTTTGCCCTGTTTCACTGTACTTGCCATAGAATTCTCCTCCTCGATCTGACCTTACAATTTTTATTTGCTTGCCAAGTTGTTTTTCTGCTTCTAATTTAAAAATCTTGAAGAAATCAAGTGCCTGTGACTTTTCGGAGATAAGGTACAAAGTGCAATACCTTGAGAAATCATCAATAAACAAGATAAAATAGGAGTTCTTGCATATTGTTTTACAAGAAAATGGTCCACAAATGTCAGTGTGGATTATTTCAAGTAATTCATGGCTTCTGTTAGCACCTATTTTTCTGGAGTTTGTTGTTTTTCCTTTGATGCACTCAATACAGTCTCCAAAATCAGAAAAATCAAGGTTTGGAATGTGTTTTTCTTTAATCAAAATCTGCATCCTTTCCTTGGATATATGAGCAAGTCGTTTGTGCCATAACACTGATGAATTTTCATTGCTTCTTGTTCTCTTAACAGCAGATGAAATATTAATATCATTTACTTCATTGTGTTCAGCACAAACTAATTTCCAGTGATCATTAACAAGTGCAGCAGTACCAACAATGGAAGAATTAAGAGAAAATTGCAAACCAGCTTTATTAATGATAAATTCATAATTTTTCCTAACCAACTTAACAACCGAAACCAAATTCCTTCTTAATGAAGGTATAACAAAAACTTCATCTAATTCTAAGTCAAGACCAGATCCTAATCTAATGCTGGCAACTCCTATAGCCTTGACAGCTACTTGCATTCCATTGCCTACTCGGATGTTGACTTCATCCTTCCTTGGTGTCCTCCTTCTTGTGATACCCTGCAAAGAATTTGCAATATGAATGGGTGAGCCTGTATCTAACCACCAAGAATTAATAGGAGAATCAACAAGATTAATTTCCAAGTAAAAACAATGTGGATTACCTTTCTTAATCATCCATGCTTTCCACTTCTCACAATTTTTCTTAAAATGGCCAGCCTTATGACAGTGAAAACATTTAGACTTAGAGGTTTTCACTGTCTTGAGGCCATCAGGAGTGGATTTTGAGTTGCTTGCATTGTCTGGTGCACCTTTAGGTTTCGTGAAGTCCCTTTTGTTGGTTTTGAAAAATTTCTTACCATTGTTGGTCCTCTGCACAAAGTTCACATCTGCCACTGCCTTTCCTTTCTTGCTCCTTTCTTCCTCTTGAACACACATGCCAATGAGTTCATTCAAAGTCCACTTTTCCTTCTGTGCACTATAAATGGAGATCAAGTGTTCATACTGATCTGGTAAGGTCATTAACACTTGATGCACAATAAATTCATCAGCAATAGGGATTTTCAAAGCTTTTAGCTTTGCTGCAATGTCAATCAATGACATAATATATTCCCTTACACTGCCAGTGCCATCAAAGGTCTTTCCTGTTAATGCAGCCATCAGGTTACTTGTCTCAGCCTTTTCTGATTCCTTGTACTTCTCCCCAATGGAATCAAAATAAGCCTTTGCACTGTCGTTCTCATCAATTCCTCCCTTGACAATATCAGCCATGTTCCTTTTGATAATTAGTAGTGCCATCCTGTTTGCTTTCTCCCATTTCTTAAACTCAAGTTTTTCTTCTGCAGTGCTAGTTGCTGTAAGTGCAGCTGGTTGTTTCTCCCTAAGTGCCATGTCCAAATCATTGAGCCCCAGGACAATCTCTATGTCTTGCTTCCACTTTTTGTAATTATGTCCATTCAGTGGCTCAATGTTGGAGAAACTCATGGATGCTGCATAAATCAAAAATCACTATAAATTGATCATAATATATTTCGTGTGAAAATATATGCCCTGTACTGCAAGTGTTCTTTGGCTACATGATCATATTTGTGTTGAGCATGCAGCCAAGAATTCGTATCATGAATCATGCTTCCACCCTTTTATAAGATCATTTATTTTGACTTTGTGTCTGCAATTTGTTTAACAGAAACAAAACCAAAAGAAATTTGATCCCATAAGAAGACTGAAGCATGTTAGTTTTGCAATCTTAAGTATCCAAAAAAAATTAGAACACCTAAAATTGCAGAACTACTGTTTAGTAATCTGGTGATGCTTTCGTGTTAATCATAGTGCTCATAATATAGGAGTATTTGTGTTTCCTGATATTATGAGAATAATGAGTAAGCACCAGATCACATGCTTAAATAGAATTGTTAGAACTTTGACAATTCTGCAGCGGATATAATTGCTATTGTAATATAATACAGTGTACATACAATTGATTTTATACTCAGAACCAGGAAAAATCAGGTGTTAGTATATGCACACAAAATAACATATGAAATTGAGTAACAATATAAAATTTGAGCAATGGAAAAATTCATCCAGAATCGAAACCAACTACAGCACAAGAAATAAATGTAGCAGGCAAAACTTAAATACATAAAGAAAAATTAATAATACAGTTATGTTTGATTAAACTAAAACTGAAAACAATGATTATACTGTAAACTTGAATTGGTGTATGATTGCTCTGATACCACATGTTAGTATTTCCAACATCTGTAAGCATACACCAGTAATGAACAGATTCAAGCATTGTATCATTGTTATATCAATAAGTAAACACATCATATATGAAATAGCTAACCAGATGTCGACATGATGCAGGGGGTCTGAATACGATGTTGTGCAGCAATAATCTTCCAGTCAGCACAGCCAGGAAACTGAAAGCCTCTCTCACAATGGAACTTAGAAATATGACTTGATTCCTGTGTGACTGGGGACTATTACTTATATAGAGAAATCAGAGAAATCCTAGTCCCTTCCATTAAGGGATTCTAGCAATTCTATCTTAATGTAACTCATATATAAATCCTATTCTGAATATAACTTTGCTTATGCATAAAGGCCTGTAGTCAACCGAGTCTTCTTTATCCAATTAGGATTAGGAATCCTTGCTGGATTGTGCTTACAGTCTTGGTATTGATTAATAATTCTGTTGCTTGTCAATTAAGCAATGGTAAGGTATTAAGAACAATGCGTAAGTCCATTAATTTCTTACAAAGGGAACTATTATTGCTGAGCAGAGGGAAAGAAGAAGGGTTGGATGGGAAAAGTAGAAATCTCCCTTTTTGATTCTTTCTATCGGAAATTATATGGATGTTGGGTTTCCGTTTCCCTTCCATTGGTTTTTTTTTTTTTGGCTCTTTGTGAGAAAATAATTTCAAAGGGACTTGAAATTTCACAATGACGAATTGTAATTTCAAAAAAACCTGAACCAAAATTTGGAATCTCTCTTCAATTAGAATGCAATTTGATATCGTTGGTGTAACTTATCAAAAAGTAAAAAAAGAATATTGGTGAAAAGAGAATCAATGTAAAAACAGAGATCTCATCAAATCAATGATTTTGATGTAGTTCGGCTTCTAGAAGAAGTACCGGTCTTCGAACCTATGACCATGAGTTAAGTTGGAAGCACTTCACTACAAGGCTAGACAGAAGGCCAGTGTCTATCTGTGCGAAACAAATATTTTATACCATAAAACCATATTTCGAACATTGGATTTGGGCCTGCTACAAGGCCCTCTTTGCATTCTGCTCTTGATCCATTGTCTCTTGTTTTATATCATTTTGGCTACAAATACTGATCACAAACCAGTAATTCTTGTTTCCCAATGTAAGACAGTTTCAGGCCCAAAAGAAAGAAGAAAAGAAAATCTTAAGGCACAATAGCATGAGATATTTTATGACCAGGTATGTGCTGTGTGCATGCATGTATCATGTATGTGTATAAGAGATAGAGGAAATTCTGATCGATGCTTTTGTTCTGTTATTTGAAGTGACATATGACTTCTATTTTATATTTGCCAGACCCATTATATACTTGTAGCTAATACAATTTCTTTTAAAATTTAGAATTCAGTGTTTATATTAGAATGATTATTAAATAAAGGCATAAAATATTGTAGTTTTGGGACATAAGAACAATATTTTTCAAGAAAATGTACATAAACGTTTTATATACATAAGTGATTTCAATAATTCTCACTTGCTTTTTTTTTTGTTAAATTTCTTTCTTCATTTTAGGCTCATTGGATTGTAGAAACTTGACAAACCGATTTTTATTGTAAATTCAAACTCTGACATTGGGTAAACTCTATGGCCGAAAAAAGACCTTAGGTTGCGGTAACTTCATATGAAATGCAGTAACTTCATGGTGGGCTAGCTAGGTCATGATCGAATTGCATGAGATGTCCCTTTCAAATAAGTGGTAGAATTTCTCTTCTTTTTTGTTTTTTCTTTGAAAGGTGGTAGAATTACTCTTTAGGCACCCTAAGACATAGGCACAAATCATTGCCTTCAATCCAATAATGGGTTTTCACAAGTCATTGTGTATTTGTGTTAGTCTTATGTTTCAGCAAAGAATATATATATGAGAGCAATAAGACAAGTTTACATAGGCCAAAACCTATTAAGAGATATTAAATTCTATGCTTGTTTCACGCCAAAAAAAAAAAATTCTATGCTCGCTTGAAATCCGTTCATTCTATGCCTTGAAATAGCATCAAGTGAAGTTCATCAATATTCCCAAACTACCCATACTTTCTTCCACTATGCTTAACCCTAAAAAGAAAAGCAAAATACAGAAACTTGTGGCTTCCATTGCAACCCCCCAATGTGAAAAAAAAAATGATAAATATTTGATTCAATGTAGGACATGTAGTTTTCTCATTTACAATTTGGCCAAAATTGTTGTAAATGTGATATTCTTGAATTGGTTGATTCGAAGAAGATTTTGTCTAGAAATGGAGGGAGTTAATGATGATATTTAATTTGTTGTCCTTGGAAATCAAATCATGAATTCACAACACAAACAAGAGTCAAGTGGTGATGAACTGAAGAAGAGTAAAATGATTTGATCAAAAAAAAGGAGAAGAGTAAAATGAGTTGTTGACAAAAGATGAAAAAGAAAGTTGTGGTGGAATTTATGTAGATAAAATCGGGACCCATTTGTAGAGTAACTAAGTAAAAATCAGAGTAAATCAGCTTTTGGAATACCTCATTACTTAAGGCCGCGTTTGGTAACGTCTTCTAAAGCGGTTTTTCATTTTACAAATTCAAAAACATGTTAAAAATGTGTTTGGTTGCCGTATTGAGAAAATAATTTTTGTAAAATGCAAAATGGAATTTCCAGTTTATATAATGTAAATTCAGAAAACGGTTAAATAATGTTTTGGGTTGATTTAGAAAACATAGAGAACGTGAAACAAATAATAAAAAAGATTAAAACAAAAAAAAATAAGAAAGAAGGAAAAATGAAAAAAGAAGAGGAGGTGCAGATCGCACCCCCTCTTCACCCAGCCCGACCCACCTTCGGCGGCAGCCATACCCATTGGCACTGTCCACCTCGCCTCTCTCTCTCTCTCTCTCTCTCTCTCTCTCTCTCTCTCTCTCTCTCTCTCTCTCTCTCTCTCTCTCTCTCTCTCTCTCTCTCTCTCTCTCTCTCTCTCTCTCTCGCCGAGATGTTGATGTTTATATGCATTATGAAAATGAAACCAGCAAGTAGCTAGAGAAGAAGTAGAGACCTGATGAATATTGTATGTGGTATGTATGCTAGCTGTTTTGAATCTCAAGACAGGGACAAGGAGCATTTCAATAGACCAAGCTCTGTGTTGCCTCTTTCTAGTTCCCAGTCAATTTGCACGTGTAGTTTGATTCTCCACTGTTTATAGTCCGAGTCTTTGGCAAGACATATGGTTAATGTCCGATCTCATATCACAAAAGTAGGATATGCTTCACACATATGAGTGGGTCATGCATGTTTGTCAGTATGATGTAAATTGTTTGTTGATTTATGTTTCATAATTTAAGAGTGAAGTGGTTGTCTAACATATATGCTATCAAAGCTATAGTTTCAAAAGATTGCAGATTTGAAACTTTTAACTTCCATCCCTCAATTGTCATTTATCATGTTAACTAATAATTAATTTCAGGGTGAAGTTACTTCTATACTAATTACATGATGAGGCTGCATGTTATCATGTTAAGTTGTTAACCAATAATTTAAGGGTGATATATGTTACTTCTATACTCATTACATATGGTCTATTTTTATACATACATGATGATAGATACGTTACATTCATGATAGATACATGATGATATGCTTAATATTAATTACATATGGTCTATTTTTGCCAATGGTTAAGTTGATGGGGGCAGTGACGTCATTATTTATAGTAATGTATAGGTACGTATTACATAATGTAGTATTATTAATTGTAAAATGTAAACATATTTGGGAAGGTTTGGTAGTATTGTGGGTTTTGTTTACTTTGTCACTTTTAAGAGATATGAAATTCAGTTAGCCCGTTTGAAAAAAAAAAAGAAAAAAAAAGAGTCAGTTGGCCAGGTTGAGACTTACATTGTAAAGATTTTGTTACATTGGAAAGATTTTGTAACACTAAATCTATTTCTCTCTCTCTCTCTCTCTCTCTCTCTCTCTCTCTCTCTCAAACACGCACAATACTATTATAAAAAAGCAGTAAAAATTTGAAATCTTAACGCTGTCATTTGTCCGTTACAATTTTTTTTTTTTGGTCTTAATTTGCCCATTTAGGCCTTTTATAAATACAATTATACCCAAATGCTCAAACTCGGCCCACGCGAGAAAATCATACAAATCTTCCAGAGAAAATCTCAAAAATTTTCTCAAGAAAACCCAAAAACCCAGAAACCCCGACCAATCCTATGGCCGCTCTCAGGCTCCGGTTGATGGAAACACTTGGGGATAGAGTCCACTGTGCGGTTGCTGACAGAGATGCTACCAATTTCTTATTAGGGCTACTCCATCTGATCCTTGGAGGCATCGCCTCGATGCCGCCTAATCGTGGTTCTTCTCTGACCAATTTGCTGTTGAGAAGAGTCAAAGTGTGAATTCTCAGTATACCACTTAACCACTTGTGATATTCAAATACATGCAATGTATTTATAGGCATACTGATACTTGAAATATAATAAATTATAAGGTCCATTGACTTTAGGTACCAAATTATAATGTTTTTTCATTTCAACTACTAAAACATTTATGTCATTTCACTTTAGGTACTAAATTTCAGTTTAGGTACCAACTTTAAAAAACATGGTTATATCGAACTGTGACTGTTTAACAATCATAACTTTTTTATTGATTTGTTGTTTTTTCAATATTTGCAAGGCTTAAACTTTAATGTTTAGTCTTTGGGTTATAGGACTTCATCCCCCAAACATAAATCAAAATTATGAAACCCTTAAAAAGTTTGATTTTTTATAAATTTTAAATAGTCACAACTGTGACTGTTCGACAATTACAACTGTAACTGTTCGATAGTCACAACTGTATAACAAACAGATTTGTGACCTAATCCAAAATGTTTTACTCTAGGTTAGTACCTAAACTAAAAAAAATTAGTGTTTTGCTGTTTTACTAAAAAACTATTGATATTTGGTATTTAATCTTAATTTTCTATAAATTATAAAATAAAATATTTTTTATATATCATTCATTTGGAATTGAAGATATTATTTTAGGTTTCTATTTAAATGTTATCATTGCAAAAAAGTCTAAAAATATTATTAGTTTATATTTTCTATATTGTAAAAATATTACTAAAAGTCCAAAACTATTTAAAGTATAGCTTTTCTGTTAACTTCATGCCTCACTTGCGAATTCTCGCAAGATTCTTGAATTTACGAAACTAAATTGTCCATACCCAACCATTTGATTTGATGTTGTCCTCAAATATATTAGTCAACCCTGTTAAACAATTTGTTTATAGTGTGGGTAAATTGTACATACGCTTATAAGTCATAGTATGCATGTTGAAAATGCGAGTATATAACTCTTGCATGGTTTATTTATAGGATGTGCAGAACTGTTGATGGTTTATTAATGAACTAAATACTCTTCAAACTGTCGTTCTTTATAAATGTTGATGCAAAATTCTTTTAAAAAATTAACTATATTAATTTTAGGTTTTGGTAGAGTTTTCAAACTTGTTGATTGGTTGACTAGATTTCAAAATTCTGTAATCCATATTGGTACTTAAACTTTGACGTGATCAGTGGCATTAATCAGTTGTATGAGGAGCAGAGTATCACAATAGTCCTCTGAGATTTCTTAAGAGACTTCAGAAACAAAGTTTGGGGACCTCTCATCTTGGAGCTGCTGCAGCTGCGAGAATTGCTCATCCAACACTCCCTAAACATCAACTACAACAAAAACAAACATACCCACATCTCCAATTACAATCACAAGTATCATGATTTATATGCATCATGAAAATGAAACCAGCAAGCGGCTAGAGAAGAAGTAGAGACCTGATGAATATTGTATGTGGTATGTATGCTATAGCTGTTTTGAATCTCAAGGCAGGGACAAGCAGCATTTCAATGGTCCAAGCTTTGTGTTGTCTCTTTCCAGTTCCTGGTCAATTTGCTTGTGTAGTCTGATTCTCCAGTGTTTATAGTCCGAGTCTTTGGCGGGACATACAGTTGATGTGCGATCTCATGTCACAAAAGTAGGATATGCTTCACACATATGAGTGGGGAGAGGGACTTACCTGCCCCAGGGATACTAGTTGTGGTATCCCTCTCTCTCTCTCTCTCTCTCTCTCTCTCTCTCTCTCTCTCTCTCTCTCTCTCTCTCTCTCTCTCTCTCTCTCTCTCTATCTCTATCTCTCTCTCCTCTCTCTCTCTTCCTTCTTCTCTCTTTCTCTCTCTACCGTTACACAAGCCTGGCCCTATCATAGGGATATGCAAATTATTCTCAAGAGGGGTCATGCATGTTTGTTAGTATGATGTAAATTGTTTGCTGATTTATTTTTCATAATTTAAGAGTGAAGTGGCTGTGTAACATATATGCTATATTGCTATCAAAGCTATAGTTTCAAAAGATTGCGAATTTGAAACTTTTAACTTCCATCCCTCAATTGTCATTTATGATGTTAACCAATAATTTGAGGGTGAGGTTACTTCTATACTAATTACATATGGTCTATTTTTGTACGTACATGAGGAGGCTACAGGTTATCATGTTAAGTTGTTAACCAATAATTTAAGGGTGAGGTTTCTTCTATACTAATTACATATGGTCTATTTTTGTACATACATGATGATAGGTACATAATACATGATGATATGGTCTATACAAATTACATATGGTCTATTTTTGCCAATGGTACGTTATGTTGATGGGGCAGTGACATTATTAATTTATAGTAATGTATAGGTACGTATTACATAATGTTGTATTGTTAATTGCAACATGTAAGACATTTTGGAAGGTTTGGTAGTATTGTGGGTTTTGTTTACTTTGTCACTTTTACATTGCGAATTTGGTAAGCTAATGCTTAATGGATGGTACATATATGACCAAATTGATAGTGCAAAAAGGTATTCAAAACATTAATTCCTCTTATTACATGTCAAAAGTGAGAGAGAGATCTAATCAAAACTGCATACAAATTTTGCTTGTGTGTGTAATTCACAGCCCTCTAGTCTCTCAACCCTAAATATAATTTTCATGAAAAACTAAATCGAAAATGTAAGCAAAAGGGTAATCAAATCAAATGTTGTAAATTCTAGGCTCTGGGCTCTTCTTTTGCTCTTCTTTTGCATGCTCTTGCGGCGTTGGGAATAAAAGTGTCGCTCAACACGGTGTCTGATCGAAGTACATTCCAGATTAATTCAACGGCCTAATTTGAACAAAGAACAAAAATTAAAGATAATGCCTTTTTACAAAACAAAACAGATAATACAATAAAACAGCATAATTAAAAGCTAATTAACCATTACCTCGGGACCTCCGATGTCCACGTTTCGTGGAACAATACCGTTCTGGCCACCGCACACAGCAACAATATCAGCGATATCCAGAGTTTTGATGCGAAGGTCGTCCCTCACAATGTACTGACCCTCCTTGACAAAACCTTCGGTTGCGGCCGGAAAAGGTGTGAGACGGTGACTCATGGGACTTCTACATTCAGCGCACATGGTGTAGAGTGCTGCGGCTACAGGGGTTGAATTCCCAATTTTTTTTGCCGCATTTTTATTGCAGCACCAACAAATGTAAAGTTCCTGGCTTTCGATTCCTGGGAGTGTCTGTGACACTGAGGGTGGCGCCTGTATATTTATTCTTGATATATTGGCGGCGACTCCTGGGTTTAGCTGCCCTGCTTCTTCCAAAGAACCAATGCTCCGTAGCAAATTTCCGAAAGACCCCTGATTGGCTTCAGGCCGCATTGTTGCTAGGCCTCCCAGAGTGATATGAACAAGTCCGAGTAGGAAGTCTGTGGTTTCTTTGTCCGCCACTGCGCAATATACACGTTCCCCAGGTCTTTCCATCAATTGGAGCCTCAAGGGGGCTCTAGGAGCGGCCATCACAAATTTATTGATAAGAAAACTGTCTATTATTACAACCTAAAGCTTAAACTTATATAGGGAAACAATAAACCTTAGCTAACTAGGAAAACATAACGTAAACACAAGCCCACTGGATTACAAGCCCAACATCAGTAGGAAAACAATTGTGCATAGCATCTGCGTGTAAGAATATAGGTTAGATTTCATCGATCAGTGGTTCATGATTTTGTTAATTTCTTTTCTTCATTACAAGCCCACTGGATTGGTTTTATTTTGCTTGTTGAGAGACCCCATTAGGCTCTACTAAACTTGAGGAAAAGGCGGTCCCCCAACTTCCCCATAATTTTCATTACCAGAAATTTTTGTTTACTTTATGCATAGGTACGTACTCTCTGCAGTATATAAATTCCAAATACATGACAAGCCCATTTTTTTTTTTCTCTTAACTTGCCCACATAAAATGAAGTAAATTCATAGTGGGTTAATTCATGAGTTGAATCCAGTTGAGCCTTTCAAATAAGTGGTGGAATTACCCTTTAAGCACCATAAGAAATAGTCATAAGTCATTATCTTCAATCTAATAATGGGTTTTATATACACTTGTGTTAGTCTTGATATTTCAACAAAGAAAGTAATATGAGAGCAATAAGGCAAGTTTACAAATGTTAATAATGATGTTTTGGTTTGCTTGGAAATGAAAATCATGAATTCACAAACAAACAAGAGGTGGGTGAAGAAAATGTTGTGGGGAAATTTTGGCCATGTAGTTAAGTCTTTTCAAAAGTAGAATGATCGAGTTCTGACAAAGGATGAAAAAGAAAGCTGTGGTGAAATTTTAGGAGAGAAAATCGGCAACCATTTGGCAGATTGTCTCGAGTTTATTTTATAATAGGGACAGTTGCATGAGTTACCAAAAAGTAAAAGAGTAAATAGGTGAAAGAAAAAAAAAAAAAGCACATCCGGGTAAAATACTAGTAAGTTTTCTTGCCCTTAAGGTTTCATGCAAGCACTTAATCACTAGGCCAGAATGAAAGTCAGTTCTTTGTAAATATCTTTATATACATTCGACCATTTGGATATGGGCCTGCCACATGACATGGCCTTCTTTGTAAATCTGCTAATGATCCATTCTCTCTTGTTCTGTATCATCTAGGCTACGTACATAATACTGGTCCTCTTTCAGTTTTCCAATGTAAGGCATAGTTTCACCCTTCAACCCCAAAAAAGAAGAAGTTCAAGGCATAGAGGCATTGGATATGTATATGTATATGTATATATACGTGACAAAATTTAGTAGAAATTCATATACTTATGTTATGTTATTTTATTTGGACTGATCGAAATAGGATTTCGTTATATATTTTCCGCCATATTATGCACTTATAAGTTTATAACTAAAACAATGTCCTTTATTGATCTAAAAGAAAAAACTCAATTGAGTGTTTATATTATAAAAATATTTAAATTAAGGTAAAAAAAAAAAAAATTCTAATTTGGTCATAAGAACAAGTTGAGCCTTTAAATACGTGGTAGAATTACTCTTTAAGCACTCTATGAAAATGGAATAAGTACGTCGTGGGCTTCAATCCAATAATGGGTTCCTATACGCTCTCTTGCGTTAGTCTTGATGTTAGAATACAAATATGAGAGCAATAAAGCAAGTTTACATAGGTTATAGGCCCAAGCCCCTATTGAGAGATATGAGATTCTATGCTTCTTAATTAAAACATTCATTCTATATCATGAAACATAAAGTATCAAATGAGCAGTTACTCGGATAACCCGGTTAGAAAAGCCATAAAATTTGCTCTCATACAACCAAGTTTGATCTCTCCTTCCCTTGAATCAAATGAAGTTCAACAATTTGATACGTGACCCACTTACATATTTTGTACACATGCATGAGACCTTGAGTCTCCATGATTTTTTTAAAATATTTTTTTATGTTTACTTATATTGAGAAGATTGGAACCTTTAACTTATGTCAATCCTAGTACGATGTATTTCCTCATCTTGGATCTCCCTCGGTATTTAGACTAATCTCAAAAATCTATATATATATATGAGCAATATTTGGGTCTTCCTGTTTGAGTACCAATCTTATTTTTATGATCAATCAAATGAGCCTATGATGAGGTCCACCATTTCAACTCTCTTTTCTCTCTCATGGTAGAGCTCATTTAATTGGCCATGAGAACAAGGTTGGTTCTCAAACATGAGGACCCAACTACCAAGCGTTGTCCTATATATATATATATATACATATTCGATCAGGTGCGGACGAATGGATGTGCGAACGTGCTGCCGAGCGCTCGGTAGCATGTTTTTTACAATGGTCGAGCGTTGCACCGAGTGCTCGACACTAGGTGCGAACGTGCGAATGCCCGCACCTGACTGAGCTTGTATATATATACAATCCTTCTCTATAGAGGATGTCCGCATTTTTCAAATTTTGCAGATGTGTGGACTATCCGATCGTCGTGAACTTGCTATAGCACCTGTCGACCGGATAGTCTACACATCCGCAAAATTTAAAAATGCGGACATCCTCTCTAGAGAAAATCCCTATATATATATATATATATCATGTTTGTTTGATTTCAATTACTTGGAATTGAAAATGGGTTCCCATGAGCTCTAGTTTAAATGTTATTCATAGAAGAAGCTTAAGCTCTAAGTCTGGGTATCGATGTAATAAATAAAATTAAAAATAAGGCATAAATTCAATTTAAACACATAAT
The DNA here is from genome assembly GCF_963921425.1 of Dryas octopetala. Classification (NCBI taxonomy): domain Eukaryota; kingdom Viridiplantae; phylum Streptophyta; class Magnoliopsida; order Rosales; family Rosaceae; genus Dryas; species Dryas octopetala. The sequence continues at coordinate 13,635,297 of NC_141369.1, forward strand.
TATATATGCTATTTCAACGGGGTCCACGAACTTTCAAATATTTCAAATATACACCTGATTCATTATGTAAATTGAAAAGTGAAATTCCGTCCATCAATTTATTGAGAGATCAGTTAAATCTCAGCTTGGCTTTTGCTAACGGGAATTAATTGGCGACGTGGCACCAACTCAGCATACATTTCCCGCCAAATGAGCAACACATGTTCACTTGACACGGGCCCACACACCCATCACCTCCTTCCCGCTCGTCGAACGCTCTTCTGACCATTTAGTTTCCAAAAAACATCACGTTTTCTCCCAAATTCGAATATAAATCTCTCACTTGTGTTCAACGAGTGAGAAAGAGATAATGAGTTTGTGGACCCGTGTCAGGGGTTAGGTAGACCTGTGTCGCTTATTTGGCTGGAAATTAGCAACATGGGTCCACCTAACCCCTGACACGGGCCCACAAACTCTCACTCTCTCTATTATTATTAAATTGTGGGCCCATGTAGCTCATTCGGCGGGAAATGTTTGCTAAGATAGTGCCACGTCGTCAAGTAATCCCGGTCAGTAAAAGCCAAGCTGTCATTTAACTGATCTCTCAACGAATCAATGGACAGAAATTCATTTTTCAATTTAGATAATAGATCGAGTGTATATTTGAAATATTTTAAAGTTCATGGACTCCGTTGAAATAGCTTATATAGTTATGTGTATAAATTGAATTTATGCCTAAAAATAAATACATAAGTTGAATGCAACTGAGTTGACCAATGGAAAAAAAAAAGTTCATTCGTGTTGTGGGAGTTTAGTTGGGGTTTCCAAATTTAAGGTATAGTTTTGAGTAATTTTTTGGTGTGAGTGTAACATTGCCATATAATGTTATTAATCAACTTATTATATAAGACATGCATATTTAATAATACTATATCATAAAAGTATAAATTCATCATTAACTTATATTATAACTATAATTGATAACACTATGATATTACGGTCATATCCAAAAACTTTTTTATTATTTCCATATTATTTAAAGCTTTATTGTAACCCAAAAAACAAAGCTTTATTTATTTATTTATTGGAGTAATTCTTTGTGATCCATTTAGATAGAAGGATTATAATGAGAGATTTAAATTGAATTTTGAAGGTAAATATTAGTTAGTTAATTAAACTATAAGGAAATATATTAATTACTTTATTGTCGAAAAAGGTTCGGGACCAGTTAGATTTCAATGATTTCATTACAAATGAACCTGAATCAAGCTAAGAACTGAACCAACACAAACCAATCAATTTCCCATTGATATGGATTGGGTTATCAGTTTGGGACCATGCTAATAAAAGCCCAACTACATAACAATTTAGCCAATTTTGACTGACAAGATAGCAGACTGATCCATGACAACGTGGCCAATTTTGACTGATCCATGAATTAAAAATGGAGAGGTAAAACTGTAAAAGAGTAAGAATGTTTTGACCAAAAAAAAAAGAGAGTAAAAATGTGAAAAACAAATCCAGAATAAAACAGAGGTATTTTAGAATACCTCATTAATATCAACACACACCACCACCATTCACCACACAGCACACACCACCAGCTTTCGAACCTCTAACCATGTGGATTGTTGCAAGCACTTAACCACAAGGCTAGAAGGAGAGCCGGTGCTGCTTTCCATGATACAAATTCTTTCATACAAGAAAATGCTTATAACCCAGCCAATTTTAAAGATCAAAAGCCTACACATTTTCAGTCATTTGGATATATGGCCAGCCACAAGAGCTTCTCTTAAATCTTTTATTGATCCGTTCTCATGTTTTTTATCAGTTGAATAATGTTTGGCTACTTAATTAACTATAATGGAAATATGATTGGGTGTATCAGATATACAGTTACATAATATAATCAATTCAACATGTAAGGGTATTATTGGACGATATATTTATAATAGTAGGGTATATCATTAATAACATTCACCCATATTATGACACGTTGAATTGGTTACACCACGTAGTGGTGTATCGGTTAATGAGTCATTCCTCTTTACTAATCACAATTTGACACATATATATTAACTTATCATTCTTCTATTCTCTCATATTTTTACATGAGTTAAACAATGCTTAGTCCTTACTCATCAGGAGGAATTCTTCTATTTTATAAAAAAATCAATCATTAATTAAAAATGATAAAAAAAAATTAAATATGTGTCAAATTATGATTGACTAGTAAGGAGGAATGGCTCTTTACCTGGCCAAACATTTTTTCATATTTGATGGGCTACAAATATTGGCTTATCAATAGGTGTTACTCTTGAGGAAAACCAGTGATTCATGTTGTGTGGAATCTAGTTGTGGTTTCTAATTTAAGGAGAAATTTCGACATGGAGACCTTTATTTCTGGGTATAAACACACTATATTGACATAGAAACTATTTTCCAAAATTGACATGTACGTTATCTTTGAGTTGTATTCCAATACAAATGAACCTGAATCAAGCCAAGAACCATAAAGTATAAACCAACAGAAACAAACCAATCAATTCAGATTGATTTGGATTGGTCGGGCTATCAGCTAGCTTGTGACCAAGCTAGAGCATTAATCAAATCCCAACTACAAGACAAGGCATTTTTCTTTTCGGGGTGGAAATAGATCAACCGTGTATACTATTTGAAAACCCTAAGAAATAGGCTTAAAGTCATTGGTTCAAATCAAATAATAGAACCGTACTAGTTTTACATCTGGATCCACATTGGAGCTCATCAGAGGTCGACTGAACATTCTCTTCACTATTTTCTTATGTTTTGCAAAATTTATATACTACAGTGATCTCATGTTATTCATCACATTTTTTATTATTAAATATTGACGGGTTCATTTTTTTCTTTCTCTAAAATATAGAATTTTCACAATTGAATCTTGATTTATGACTTAAATAGATGTACTACTGATGTTGTCATTGTTTTTGAGTGTTTAAAAGGCTAGGTTACCAGAATTGAATTTTTGTGAAGTACTAGTAGTCGATCACGGTTTTGACAATTGAGTATTAATTGTTTCACCAACTCATATATATTCCTATGTATGTTTCCTTCATCTTTGAATACAGTGAAAGATGATAGCATTAGTTTAGGTGGAAACAAGGTCACATGGTAGTTGATCGAGCACTAGTAATTTCGTACTAGCTAGTTGATAAGAAAAGATATCACAGCCTTGTCATGGATGTGACATTCCAATTTAAACTTTAGATTAAAAAAAAAAAAAAAAACAGACCAATTATACGGATGTAGGCGCCGATCAATCAATAATTGAAAATTTGGCATACCTTAAATTCATACGAATCGGTTCATATTTATCAATATAGAATTAAAATTGTAACTCTTAGATAAATTAATTTTAGAGCAATCAAAATCTTAATCTAAGCTGTAATAACGATTCTACTTTCAAGAGTAAGCAGCTTTTTCGGGAATGGAATAAAAAATAAAAAATATATTGCACCAAGAAGTTTCTATCAGTGTAAATTGTACAATACACATCGATCAACCTCATATGTCGATCAATCGGAATTGAGTTCATAAATTAATAAGTTCCAGACATTTGAACCTGAAAATAATTAGGTGTATGTATATATCGCTAAGTTTTACATGTGATTTGTTATGCTTTGACAAAATAAGCATAGGCCTTAAAAAAAAAAAAACGAGGCATAGGAACCCATACATTTAAAAAGCCTGCTCATTTTGCTGCCTTGGGTAGTGACGATCCCTGAGGTATATATCATTTATGAACAATTTGATAACCCTAATAGTATTGAAATGAAAAAGTCCAAGACCTTGAGCTATATAGACGATGGCAAACACTTTAGTAAGATTAGAATATTAATCCACAAAAACATAGGATTTTTGTAAATCCTATTAATTTAAATAATACTTTCTTGCATAAAAAAATGCACAATTATTTACCAAAAAAAAAAAAAAAAAATTAATGCACAATCATGGAATATATTATATATATATTTTTTCTATATATATACAGAAAGATGTAATAGTTGAATGTAACATAATAATGCACATGTAATTTTGTGTATAATTTCATGTAAAATTGTTATTCAAGTGATTTATGACAAAAACCTTTAATCAACGGTCAACCTTCGGTTTATAATAAGGTCTGTTGACTTTAGGTACCAAATTGTAATATTTTTTCATTTTTACATACCAAAACATTTATGTCATTTCACTTTAGTACTAAATTTCAATTTAGGTACAAACTTTAAAAATATGGTTATATCGAGTTGTGATTGTCTAACAGTCATAACTTTTTTATTGATTTGTTATTTTTTAGGTATATTATAATTTTAATCGTACAAATAAAATATTATAATTAATTATCACAATATAAAATATAACTAACAATGAACATATTTTTAAATTTAAAATAAACAAATAAAAATTATAGAAATCAATAAGGGTATTATGGGTAAAATAAAATATCCATTATTGTTGTGATTCACTGCAGCGTTCAAAAGCACCTAGAAACCTGCTTTCTGTTTTTGTTGTAGGGAGTTGAGAATTGTAGGGAAAAATAATTTTTAATTTTTTTACCAAACACCAAAATTGTTGTAGGTGATTGAGAATTGTCATGCACAACAGTTTTTGGGTCCTCCACCACAATCTCAAACGAAGCCTTCATGTGTGACGTCAATTAAGTCAAATACATAGACGTCATTGAGCCTTACACATGTATTGCTTACGCTATAGTATCATGAAAAAAATTAGAACATCCAATCAAAATTCTTAAGATCTTCAATTTTATTGTGTATGTAAAGTTATATTTTCTCAAATATAGAAATATTATCGCGATTAAAAAAATAGAAATATTATCCTCTCAACATTATTACACATACATTCTTATCATTTTCAAATCAGCTGACACGATGTTTTTTTTCATTTGAAATTAGCGAACCTATTACTATCCCAATCTATTCGTTCCACACTTCCACTCACTGGCCTACTTTTCCCATCTTACAAAAGGACCTGGATCTTCTGCCAGGCAAAATATACCAGACTGATACCAGGCTTTTAATCCAAGCCTTTCAGTTTTCTTCAATAGCTGAGATGTTGCCGCATCACCAAACTTCTTACTTTCCCCAAATTAATATTAAAAACTAAAAAAAAAAAAAAGCACTAGTTCACTGTCCAGAGTCCAGGTCCCTTACAAAGATATTAAGAAAACCCCCTGCACATCCACCTACCGAGTACCGATACTTCCAAAATAACTATAACCTTAACCTTAATTCTAAATTTTTTTCTATGTATAATGTCTGATTCTTTCTGGTCAATAATGTCTGATATATGAATATATATATATATATATATAACACTTCTAATGGGATTCGTCCCAAAAAAAAAAAAAAAAACCATTTCTAATGGGATTAGCGTCACTCTTATAGATATTCTTTGAAATTTGTCTTCAAAATTTTATTAGCAAGAGCATCTCCAACGCACTGAAAGAGTGGAGTGCTTTCTCATAGAGATTGAAATCCAACGTCCAAAACCATGCTCAAATACACTGAAAATGTGGGTGCTATTTTGCCGGAGTTTCAAAATTATTTTCAAATATGAACTCAAAAATGGAGAAATTTTTTATATGATACTAATTACTATTTAAAATCTGGGGTGCTATGTGTACACTAATTACTATTTAAAATCTCAAACCCTATATGATACTATGAATAGCCTGATCGAATGCTAAATGAAGCTGTGCACTATGATATTAGTTGAATAAAATCACATGTTTTCCTCAAAAAATCTGAATCGTTGAATGGGGTCGGCGTACTATTTGTATATATACGAAGTTGAGCCTCAAAATTATGTATGAGAGCATCTCGAATGGCAAAGTTCTATTTGAGATTCCAATTCTATTGCCTAGCTAGCTAGCACCTCAAGTAGCACTCATCATTGAACCAACTAAAAAAAAAGTAAACATTTTTTTCATTTAAGATTTCAAATATGTTCTAAAAAATAGATATAAAACTATAAATCGATCGAACCTGATTATTGAAGATGCTCGAATTAATAGTTAGTTGATGGAGAACATCTATAGTATGGAGACTATTTTTGTAGTAATTAAATAGACCTTAGAATAAAAAATATATATATTCTAAAATAAAAAAGATAAACTCCTCTAAATCTAAAAGAAATAGAAAAGATAAACTGATCTAAATCTAAAAGAGTTAAAAACGGGATCTGGCGGTGTCCGCCCCCACAAAAGTTTCCTATTAATGGATGATATTGTGCATCATAAACACAGTTTCATGATATATTAATGATCATTTGGTTTAACAAATTGCACTCAATCTTCTTTTATTAGAGTAAATTTTAAGTTAATTAATAAATGAAAAAAAAAAACACACACACACACACAATTTCATTCGTACGGACGCGGGGCCTTTGCTGTATCCTATAACGAATTATAAGTGAGGAACTGAAGTGACAGTGTGAGTCTGCAGCCATGCATGCACCACACATATATCATAATTATGGCCATAAAGCCTGTATATATATTTATGCTTTATCCTATTTGCAACCATCTCACCAAATCATTTTGATTTTTTGCATGAGTAATGCCTGAGATCAAACACAACTGCGTAAACACAGTACCCCAATTGATGTGGATCCCTCCCAACTTTTATTAAAGAGAGAGCTGGATACGAGACCAAAATGGGGTATGCAATCGACGTTACTAGAGAGAAGCACCATGCACAAAGCCAATCAAATAATCAACTCCACCGATCAAAATCAGACAGCTCACGTATGTGTCCCAGGTCCCAACAAACAAGCAACTCGCTCGAGTTAAACCCAGGAAACTCCTCGGTTGCATTAAAAGCAACCAAGTCATATATACCCACTCGAGTCGGTCTTCCTCCCTCCCATGTGTCCCGGCCAGATTCGTCATAATATATAAGTTCCATATTCTTGGTTCGATAAAAAAAGAAAAAAACTTTCATATTGTTGGGTTTCTATATTTGGATTTGAATTTCTCTATTGTCTAATTGTGCAATATAAATTCAAAAGTTATATATAAATCATTCATTATATATACTCACTTCACACTATAAAAGTATCACAAATTCAATATTTTACTCATATCTCAACGTACAAATCTCTATATATTATTATAAAGGGAAGCTGATTCGTTTAGGGGTGCGGTCGGCATGAAATGTCCTCATGTTTTTCGAATTTCATGTTTGGATTGAGAAAGGACCATCTTCATTATACTATGTATTTGTATTGAATGTTTCTCATCTTAATTTATTAAATAAAATCCATCTTCTAAAAACAAAGAGCATAAAAAAACTGTAAAAAAAAACTGTAAGTGGACAATTTATTATGTAATATATATATAATATTGTTTTTTCTTTTCTATAAATAAACAGCTATTGACAGGCGTCAGGCTCCATAATATTCTAGAGAGAGAGAGAATATAGTGGTGACTGGTGAATGGGTGATGCACTTCACTTACAAATTACAGCCTATACATGCCATAATACATAAAATCATAATAATAGTAATAATAATAATAATATAATTAACGCACACCTCAAAATTTGAGAAAGAAAGCTCCGAGTTCTCACCGTACGTGTCTGATATCTCACTGACTCACTGTATATATATACATAATACACACACCTTTGCCTTTCTTCAACGCTAATATTCTTCATATCACGCCCAGATTCAGAAACCTCTCAGAGAGAAAGAGAGAAAGAGATCGAGAGCACCCAAAACAGAGAGACCTATCTGATCAGATCAGATCAGACGGCCCAGCTAGCTAATAGAGCTTCTTAATTAAACTAAGTCAACGTACAGCAGTAACTCATAGTTTTTCAGAGGAAGAAGAAGATGATGAAAGAGCGTCGTGCGCTTGTGGAACCTGGGTTCGTCTTCCAGGAAGACACCCATCTCACAGTTTCCAAGACCTCCCTCTTCTTCGCCGGCGACGGCTTCACCGTCTACGACTCCACAGGCCACCAAGTCTTCCGAGTCGACTCGTACGGCCCCGACGCCGGCGACGCCAGTGAACTCGTCCTCATGGACGCCCAGGGCCGCTGCCTCCTCACCGTCCGCCGCAAGGTACAAATACCAACCCAACGAGTCCACTCACTGAGTCAACTCACCGTTTTGTTCAGATTTCCTTGTTCAATGTCATGCACGTTGCACTGGAAACCGTTTTGTTTCTTATTTCCATTAATGGGTCTTAATTTTTTTCTATTTTTGCTTAATTTTATGACCCGTCCACGAAAATGGATCCTGGACTCACCGAGTTAACCCAAGCTTAATATTATTTAAACTTAGTTGACTCTCTGAGTCAACGCAGCAAGTTATCAAATATGTTTTGCAGGTGCACTGGAAATTATCAGAAAAATTGAAAATTAGTTAATCATGTTTTTATAATAACATTTTAGAAATTTAATTCTCAAGTTGTGATCGAGCAGTATTGAATGGTGTTCGAATATTTGACTGGAGTTCAAACACTTTTTGACGGAACTCGAACAATTGTCAATAATTAAATTTTTAAATTTCTTGATGAAAACAAAATAGACTAATTTTTAGAATTTCTTATTTTCAAATTCGTGTTGATGAATGAGTCCTAAATCCTAATTAATTTTTTTCCATTTAAACGGTAATAACTGAAAACGATTCCCGAACTCAGTGACTGTATTGTGTGAATCAGAGGCCGAGTCTGCATCACAGGTGGGAGGGGTTCGTGGGGGAGAGGACGGACGGCCAAAAACCCATCTTCAGCGTGCGTCGATCGTCGATCATCGGACGGTCCAGCGTGACGGTGGAGGTGTACGGAGACCCAGGCGAGGAGTACCAGATCGAAGGCTCCTTCGCACAACGTTGTTGTACGATTTTCGACGCGGACAAGGAACCGATGGCCGAGATCCGACGCAAAGTGGATGCTTCGACCCACGTGGTGCTTGGGAAGGACGTCTTCGCGCTCTGCCTCAAGAAAGGCTTCGATGCGGCCTTCGCCATGGGATTGGTGCTCGTGCTCGACCAGATCAACGGTGACGATTACATGGATGACCACGATAATGCGGTTGGGTTGGGCTCCACCGCAGCGGATTAGAAAAGTGACACGGTGCCGTTTTGGGGGTGTAATTTGAGTTGAGTGTAGTGTACGTGCTGTGTCTGGCTGGGTTTTTGGACTGGTTTAACAGCTGAATATTTGGGGTGTTTGCGGAGAGGGAACCTCTTGTCTTTAGATGTGGATCTCTCTCTCTCTTTGTATTTTTGTTGTTAATTTGCTAATTTGAAAAAAGAGATTATGTATAAAATTATACATTACTTTACGTGATCTCACTGATCAATATAAATTAAAAATATTAACAAGCACAAAATCTCATGTGGGATTGGACTTCGAGAACATCACCCACATGGATGGGTGTACAATTTTTTATGTTTGCATAATATATAATGAGTGCTGTTATTTGTACATCTTTTTTTTTTTGCACGTCATTTTCTTATTTTTTTCTCACTTTACACTCTACACTCTTCTCACAATTGAATTTTCTCACACACACACCCTTCCCAATTACCCTAATATCCCTATTTTATCTATTTAAAAAAAAAAAAAACCTAGCTAGCCCTCCCCCTCCCTCACCTGGCCACCTCCCCCCTTTACATGACCCACCCACTCACTCTCTCTCTCTCTCTCTCTCTCTCTCTCTCTCTCTCTCTCTCTCTCTCCACTCCGAACATCCACTTAAAAAAAAAATTGCAGGTTGGGCTGGACTTAAGCTTTCCGGTAGGTGGGGGTGGCTGACCGGTAAAGGGAGTTCTGGGAAGTGATGGTCGACCTCTAAGGAGTATTTTCTGACTGGTGGGGTGACTAGTGGTGGCCAGAGGAGGGAGTGGTGGTGTCGGGATAGCTGTGTGCGTTGGCTGGAAGTGGAGGCTGGGTTGGGGAGTCGATGAAGAGAGATGGATCTTTTGGCTGGGTTCTCGTCGGCAGCGAGAAAAAAGAGGGGCTGAGACTTGTAGAGAGAGAGTGAGGGGTTGGGGTTAGGTTTCGGGGAGAGAGAAAGAGGAAGGGACATGGTGGGGTGGTTAGCGGGTAAGAGGGAAGGAGAAAGAGAGAGGGTCGGGGCGGGGCTGGGGTGGTCGGCATGTGGCTTCTCACGGGGGTGGGGTGCTGTGACAGGGAGAATGTGGGAATGAAAGATAGAGGGATGAGGTTTTGGGTAATTTTATTTTGGGTGTTTTTTGTTATTTCACAAATTAAACTTTTGAGGTGTGCAAAGAGAAAAAAAAGAAAGAAAAAACGGTGTGCAAATAGCAGCACTCTATATAATAACACAACTTGGAATTTGAGTCAATTGACACACATTTTTTATGTTTACATAACATTATAAAAACACAATTAACTTGACTACTTGGAATGGACACAAGTATTGTTATTGGATTAGGTTTGGATATAAAAAAAAGGCATAAATTCAATTTAGACATATAACTATATAAGCTATTTCAACGGGGTCCATGAACTTTAAAATATTTCAAATATACACCCGATCTATTATCTAAATTGAAAAATGAATTTTTGTCCATTGATTCGTTGAGAAATCAGTTAAATGACAGCTTGGCTTTTGCTGACCGGGATTACTTGACTACGTGGCGCTATCTCAGCAAACATTTCCCGCCAAATGAGCGACACTTGCCCACAATTTAATAATAAAAAGAGAGTGAGAGTTTGTGGGCCCGTGTCAGGGGTTAGGTGGATCCGTGTCGCTCATTTCCCGCCAAATGAGCGACACAGGTCCACCTAACCCCTGACACGGGTCCACAAAGTCATCATCTCTTTCTCACTTGTTGAACACAAGTGAGAGATTTATATTCGAATTTGGGGGAAACGTGATGTTTTTTGGAAACTAAATGGTCAGGAGAGCGTTCGACGAGCGGGAAAGAGGTGATGGGTGTGTGGGCCCATGTCAAGTGGACATGTGTTGCTTATTTGGTGGGAAATGTATGCTGAGTTGGTGTCACGTCGCCAATTAATCCCCGTTAGTAAAAGTCAAGCTGACATTTAAGTGATCTCTCAATAAATTGATGGACGGAATTTCATTTTTCAATTTATATAATAAATCAGGTGTATATTTGAAATATTTGAAAGTTCGTGGATCCCGTTGAAATAGCATATATAGTTAGTGTCTAAATTGAATTTATGCCTAAAAAAAATTTTATCTAATTTTTAACCATTTATGATTATTAACGATTAGGATACTTTCCACATTGTATAAAAGTAATGTTATAATTAAATGGTGTGTTTTTTTGTCAATTTCAGTTGAAATAAATAAAAATTTATAATCACAAGTATATCATTATTAAAAAGTAAATAACAACGTAGACAAAACTTTGACATGCCATATTCACAAACTTTGACATATTCACATTGCTAATATGCAAGGAAGATTTGAGTTTCTCATTGATGATTTTTTTTTTTCAACTAACAAACACATTGAATGATGATTTGTATGAAGGTCCTTGAAAGTATACCTTATATAGCAAGTTTGAAACCAATCGCTCACGAGAGCGAGTTGTCAACTTGAATTAATGAGGCCTTCGATCATATACCTAACACCATTTTTTAATTTAAAATATGTCGATCAACTATGTTCTGATTAACTAGTTTAGAAAACGCACGCCAAGTTCTAATTCTTATTTAATTTATAATAATCACACTTACAGTGAGGACATACGCCTGCCTTTTATGAAGGTAGACTCTAAAGAGATTTTTTACACTATCATTTTAAAAAAGGATCTTTTAATTAGAAATTTAAAATAAGAAAGAAATTTAACCAGAACCCAAGCCGGCCAAAAATTTAGTAGAAGTCTAAACTGTTTACCGAATACTCGACAATTTTTACCGAGCGCTTGGTGGTACATATCGAGCGTTCGGCAATTCTTGCCAAACACACGACAGATGCATCTCCAACTTGCATCTGAAAAGCTCCATCTACAATCTAAATAAGTCATCTGCAACTTAAAAAAGACATGCAACCTAAAAAAAATGCATATGTAACGTAAAATTGTGCAGATGTAGGATGCATCTACAGTCGCCGAGCGCTCGGTAATTTCTTTTTTCACTCCGCATGCGCGTTCATAGACAGATTATGATTGAACTTAATTTTTTATTTGGCTGGATTTCTAGTTATAAATCTTTCAAAAACAAGATTTGAGAATAATTTATAATTTTAAAAAGGACTATGTTTTTTCCAAATTTTTTTAAAAAGTTTACAGTAGTTTTAAATCCTATCTTTAAAATTTTATATTTTTTGCTTTACTATTAAACTTCATATTTATGTGCTGGGCCAAAAAAAAAAATTCATATTTATGTGATCCACATACTTGAAAAGACTCTAATTTTCTACACCACATAATTTTATACCTTAACCTTAAATAATTGAACTTAATATTTGTTGTATTAAAGTTTCTACACGTACAATGTTTTGTCAATTGGGAAAATTGTTAAATGTTTTTGTGCCATTATCAGGACTTTTCTCACACATTTTGTTTTCTCTGTATTGTCTTTTCCTAATTAGTTTTGTCCGAAGGTATCGAACTTAATTAACCTGGATTACATATTTCTATAAGCATACTTGTAAAAGTGGTCACCAAATAAGTTGACTAATTAAAGCAGATATTTTCCCAAAATCATTACCATCGTTGAATCTCAGCCACAAAATTAAAATTAAGGATTATATTTCATGGTAATTAACGTTCAATTCTGAAGGCTAATTTGAAAAATTAGAAAATGGTAACAGGCAACATACTGATGGTGATACAAATGGACTGACAACATAGATTTCAAAAGGAAGTCGGGACATTATGCATTAATGCAACCAAATAAGATTAAGGTTTTCCAAACTGATCAGCATTCATAATGTACAGTACTTTATCCTCTACCCTCTTATAAATTTTTCTTTGAAAATTTCTAAACTTGTAATATATGATGCAGATTCAAAGTCAAATATAATAATAGTAAGATAGACAAACAAAATCGTTTGGAAATCTCTTAGCTCTATCATACCTTTTCTTTTCTGTTTTTTCTTTATAACCATAAGATTCATTTGCAAAATAATTATCTTTTTCTCAAAAGATATGCTTTTGTCATTAATAATAATTGTATGTGGTAGGCTAGCTGTTTTGAATATCAAGGCAGGGAGGGACAAGAAGCATTTCAATGGGCCAAGCTTTGTATGTATCGTCTCTTTCCAGTTTTTGGTCAATTAAATTGCATGTGTAGACCGATTCTCCACACTGTTTACAGTCCGATTCTTTGGAGGGACGTACGGTTGCTGTGCCGTCTCATATCACAAAAGTAGGATGTGCTTCACACGTATGAGTCGGTCGTGCATGTTTGTTAGATTTATTCTTTGATAATTATAATTTAAGTTTTTAAAATTTAGTGATCGTCTAACATATATGTTATCAGAGTTAATAGTTTCAAAAAATTCAGATTTGAAACTTTTAACTTTTCATCCTTCACTTGTCATTTATCGTATTAACCAATAGAATGAGGTTATACACTTATACCCATACTAATTACTTATGGTCTTATTTTGTACGCACATGATGAGGTTATATATTCATAAAAGTTGGAAAATATTAAATATTTAATATACATTGTTAGTTGATTGAACTTGATTCCCCGAAAATACCTTACTAAAAATTCTCATTCTATTTAGAAATTAGAATTACTTTTTGGCACCTGACATTAACACCACCAGAAGACCACAATTAATTGGAGAGGAAAATTAAGCAAACTGTTTCTGTTTTGATTTCACTTTCAAAAAGCAAATATGAACCCTACTTTCATTTTTTTTGGTATAGAACCCTACTTTCTATAATTGCTAATTGCATGGCAGTCTCGGGATCTTAAACGTGTGAGGAGCAATATATTTTGGCCAACATAAACAAAACTAAAAGGGATCGAATAGAAAAATGCAAAGCCAATGGTTTGGTTCATGGCGTATATAATATATACATATATATAGGGGCCTTCTAATGAGAGATTCTTCATTTAACGCTAAATGAGGGATTCCCTTGTGGAGCCCACACGAGTCATTTTATGTCAATTTGAACCGTTCATTTTTTACATTTCCATTGATAGATCATTCTTGTAAAAAATTAGCTAAATTGAAAATCATTTGCCTATTTAACTTTAATAAAACAAATAGATGGTTTCATCGAAAATATTTAGTTCGTCTATTTGTTTAATCAAAGTTAGATAGACAAATAATTTCCGATTTGACTGATTTTTTTGCAAGGATGACCTATCAATGAAAATGTAAAAAATGAACGATCAGATCGACACAAAACGACTCGTGTGGGCCCCACATGGGGATCTCTCATTTAACACTAAATGAGAGATCCCTCATTGGAAGACCCCTATATATATATCAGGCCCCTTCCGTTAATATATACCTTATCTCAAACATGATGAGGTATGGTTTGTGGGACCCACTCCGCATTGTAATTTGATGATCGAAACCGTCTTTTTTCTAAGTCTCTATATAATGATCATCCTTGCAAAAAATTAAGTAAATAAAAAACCATTAAGACACCTAATCGTGGTAGAATAAATAGATAAACATAGTGATTCCGTAAACACTTGAAATGATGGCTCTTTAATCAAATGATTAAACGATTTCCGATTTGTCTAGTTTTTTTGCAAGGATTATCCTTATATAGAGACTAAGAAATTAGACGGTTTCAATTATTGAATTACAATGCGAATAGGGTCCCACAAGCCATACTTCATCATGTTTGAGATGAGATATACCTCAATGGAAGGGCCTATATATATGTATATAGTAATGATTACTCGCTTATTACATAGTGGGGAATTTAATTTGCCCACTCACCTAACCACCTAATAACAAATTTCAATGATCAGAAGCATTCATATTTTAGGGCATCGTGTAAAGATTACCCTTGTAAAAAATTAGCTAAATCGAAAACTTTTTAGTCAGTATATTACTATTAACATCATTTTAACTTTATTTGACGAATTGTATTTATTTGCATAATTTGGATGATCAAACAATTATCGATTTAGCTTATTTTTCACCGGTACATTATTTATATTAATGTATAGATACGTATTATGTAATATTGAATTGTTAATTGCATGTTAACAAGTAACACATTTTGGAAGGTTAATTTGGTAGTATTGTGGGTTTTGTTTAATTTGTGTCACTTCTACATTGCAAAATTGGTAATTAAGATAATGCTTAATGGTACATATATGACCAAATTGATAGTACAAAATGGTACTTAATACATGCTTCTCTAAAGATAAGGAAGAAGTCACATATATACGGAAGTCATATGTACACTACTAAACAATCGGTCAATCGCTAGCTGTTAATATCCACATGTATATAAATACTTAAAACACTCACTCAATTAGACAAAACTCTATTTTGAAAGCCTCATTTTTTAATTTAACCAATATTTTTTCTTAGATGTCCCATTAATTTTTTGAATTTTCCATATAAGATTGTTTTATTTAGGGATGGCCAAAAAAAAAAATGGTGAATTAATTTGAGTATGGAGAGAAATTTTGGGTATGAAGATGAGTTTGGAGATTTTTTGAAAACACCCGATCGGATTACAATCCCCATTCGGCCCTAAAACCGCCCCGTAATAAATAAATAAATATATATATAGTCTGATTCAGGTGCAGACATATTATTATTTTATTTTATAATATTATCTTTGGTGGCCCGCTTTGTGTTGATGAGTCACATGTTACGTGTACTTATATGGAAACCATCACTTGCACCATTCGGTTTTGACTACCAAACTTAAATTTGAATAATTTTAGCAATTTGTATTTCACCAAAATTTTGTTGTCTACATATGGATTGAGCTATATATATTTTTAAATTGTTTTAAGGTGACTGTTATAGAACTAGCACAATTTAGTCTGGGGAAACTATTACATTGGATTTATTATTTGGAGCCTTAATTAAGGTTCTGAATGGTGGTTTCAATTTAATATGCAATTTCTTTGTGATTTGCTGATATGTTTGAAATATGTTTGGTTTTATATTTTCTACACTGATCATGATAGTACACATGAGCTTTGGACATTGCGTATTCTGTTAGAAGGGACGTCGCTCCTATATGTTTGAATGGTGTTGTTAATCAAGCTAGTTTTTATCAGTGGCCTTTGGCATGTCTTTGAGTGAATAAAATTAATTGACTTTAGAAGGTTTTGCTGATCATCATTTTGAGACTTTCGTTTAACTGTGGGGGTTGCCATTCTTTTGAACCTTGGTCTTTGTTGAAGGCAATGGTTTTTAATATTATATATATATATATGGTCATTCCTACATTCATTTTGTTAGTGTATAAGTTAGTAGTTAATAAGTTTTACTATTACAGTTAGTTACTAAGAGTATATAAATCTCTGTATGAGTTAGTTACTATTCTTTAATTCTCTCTATGGGGTCTTCGATTCTTCTCAAATTCTTGCTATAATCTTTGATTCTTGGAATCTTCGTATCTTCATTCTTTTGCACTTTCCTCGATTATCAATTCACATTCTTCGATTCTCAACATTTCTTGTCAATTTCTACAACCTGAAACCAAAACCCCAATTCTTGATTCTGAAATTTTCTTCTTTCTTCGATTCCTATCTTTCTTATTCTTTGATTTTGACAAATTATGAAATCCCAATTCAGTATTTCGATTTGCAGTTCTTGTTCTTCGTTTATCTGTCCATTTGCATATCCTTTCAGTAAGTTCCCCATTTTTCAACCCAGCCCCAATTCTTGGTTCGTGACATTTTCTCCATTCCTTGGATACCCATCGATTGAAATTTGGATTCTTTGAATACCCATTTTGTTATGTTCAATGGGTAGGACTGAAAGTCTGAAAGTCAGCTAATGGATGCCATGAGTGATGTCATCAAGCACAAAGGTTACCACTAAGCCTGATTCAATCCACTCTTCATGCTGCTAATTTGAGTTGATACAAAGCAGTAAAACTGAAGTTGTTGATCATGGGTACCAGAAATGCAATTGTTGTTTCAAGGCCCACACTTCATGGACTTCCAAGGCCCAGTATACCATATGCTAAAGGATGCAGCCAAGGGACCAGATGTCTAATGGTTGAACCCACTTGATTGTGTTTTCTTCTGCTTCACTTTCAATCATTGCACATGATTGGTTGTTGCTGCAAGCTACATTGCAGATTTGACTAAGGTGTACTTACAGCAGTGCATTCTCATCAACAGCTTTAGGAAGTTTTGCAAAGGATGCTGCAGATTGTGCACTTGTTTGAGCTTGTTTCCAACACTTTTTGTAGCCACTAAGGAACTAAAGACAATCTCATGCTAGGTTCCCTATCATGAGCTTGAGGGGGGCTGTTAGTGTATGAGTTAGTAGTTAATAAGTTATTGTTACAGTTAGTTACTAAGAGTATATAAAGTCATGTCCTCTCTCTCTGTAATACTTACATGAAGCAATGTAGTCTCTTTAGAATTTTCCTATTCACTCTCCTCTCTCTTACTCTCATTTTCTCGGCAATCCTAACACTTTTAAGTTGACTCCTAAAATTATTATTCTTGTAAGTTTCTAGTGGCAATTAATTATATGAGCTGTCATTATAATGACTTTGGGTTGGTCTGAAATGAGTTTTACTCATTTCTTCATTATTTGGGTTTCAGAATTCTTCCTTGTAAATTTGGGACTTTGGATTCTGAAGGAGATCATCGAGAAGACGTCGGCGACAGCTGGTTATGACGATGTGAAAGGGATATGTTTGGTGTGTTTAGTAGAATTATTGGGTGTGATGTTGGGTTTTAGTAAGGGTAGTTTAGGAAAACATGTTGAGTGTACTAATAAGTTTTAATATTTTTTAAAATGAAAGTGGTTGTAAAAAATATATCGAGGCTACTGATAAAAAAATTGGGTCCGATTAGCGGCATTGATAACCAAGTTTGGCCAACGATACAAAAGAAGAAGTTTTGGAAGAAGTTCAGGCCCTTTCTGTTGTATAAATATGATGAAAAATGGCTTGTGGGACCTACCCTACATTGTAATTTGATAATTGAAATCGTCTATTTTTTAAGTCTATGTACAAGGATTATTCTTGCAAAAAATTAAATAAATCAGAAATCGTTTAATAACCATTTGATTAAAGGGCCATCATTTTAAGTGGTAATGGAAACCATATATTCGTCTATTTATTCTACCACAATTAGACTTACAAGCATATCGGTTGGCCCTCATAGACAACTGTCCTAAATAAAACACATTTATTATCATATATATCATATTGTTTAGTTGATCACGTAATACTAAAGTTAATGAGATATTATTTTGAATAACCGTAATGCTATTATGTTGTATTCATATGATTAACTAATATGTGAATTGATTACACCACACTGTGATGTTATGATTATATAAAATAATTTTTATAGTTAATTAATGTGTACTTACTACATCAATTTGACCAATTATTAACACATCAACATGTTATATTGTGTGCTGAATCAGTTATGAACAAAGAAAAGTATGTTTCTTAATAACTACAGCTAGAATTGTAGAGATGAAATTAAATATATAAAAAAAATAGGATTTCGTTTATTGATGAATGATGATGCTCACTAAAAAAAATCATGGTTACAAAACATGCAGATCCAATAACACATGCATTTACCTTAATTATTCTAACAAAAAAATATCAAAATTAACGTATCGCCAATATGGTATAAGAATCTCCATTAATTCCCTCTCGAGTCTTCACAGTACTACGTACTGAATATCTAAAAAAGCAAACCCATCGCAAGGGACAACAAGGACACAAAGAAACCAGCCACAACAGCAGATGAAGAAGAACCAGCCGGAGGCGGAGGCGTGGTGCTCGCTGTGGGTCCCACAGTGGTCGTTGACGGCGATGGCTCAGGGACCGGAGCACAAGGGGTGGTAGGAGGGGTGTTAGTGGTGGTGGGTGGTGGCGGCGGCGGCGGCAGAGGAGTTGGTACCGAATGAGGAGATGGTGAGGCTCCTGGCGGCGAGGAGGCGGCTGAGTTGACGGCGATGGCTAACTTCTGGCCGAGCTGGCAGTGGGTGCCGTAGGTGCAGATGAAGTAGTGGTCTCCGGCGGAGGTGAGAGTGATGTTGGCTGGGCCGGCTGTGATAGCTGAGCCGATTGAGTTGTCGGAGCTGCATGAATCGAACGATGCTTTGGGTACCTGAACTACGTTGTGTGCGTTGGTGGCGAAGTTGAAAGCTGGACAATATATAACAATTAAGTACCAAATTAAGGAATTGAAAATTGTAATATTATACTAATGTAGATTCAAAATCTAAGTAAAACAAAAGTAATTAATTATATAAGCAAACTAAGAATGGAGGTGGGAATGAAATAAAGATCTTACTGAGAATATCACCAACGATGAAGTTGTTAGTAGAAGCCCAAGTTACATACTCTTGTGCATCAGTTTGTGGGATGGCCCAACCCATGCTATCTCCCACCACATGCCTTGTCTGTGCCGCCACACATTGCACAAACACTGCCACAACTAGTACACCAAAAACAACCATCTTCTTGCTCTCCATCTCTCTCTCTCTCTCTCTCTCTCTCTCTCTCTCTCTCTCTCTCTCTCTCTCTCTCTAAACACACCAAATATTAATATTTTAATCAGGGGACTGATGAGAATACATGCATCAATTGAAGCCTATAAATAGACAAGGCCAGCATATAGCTGGTCGAATTAAAATTAAGACTTGTTGGAGTCGTCTAAGCTATTGACCCAGCTGGGATATATGAAGCTAAGAATGAACGCCGGTCATCTTAATTTGCATTGCTAGCTTTGCATTGCATGAGTAATTATAGTCAGTCTAGCCTGTACGTGTGAAACGTACCAAGACTTCCCGAAAGTGGAAAGTTCTAATGACCTTCTATTATTCTACGTACGTTGCATACAAATAGAAAGAGTCTTTAAGAGACGAACTATTCAATCATGTTTGACTTTCTCTAATAATTAATATGGTAGCTAGGTGAACATTAATGCAAAGTTTACTTTGAATTTTAATCAGAGACAGGCCATAATAACTCGGGAAATTTTATAAAATAATCTTTTTTAATCAGACACCTATTATTTTGATTTATGTTTTGAAAAGTTAGCAACTTTGACTTATGTCAAAGGATTGAATCATCCAAATAGTTTAGAAAGTCGATATCACAGTTAAAATAATGGTGCGGTCGGGTGATATATTCATATGAGGATAATTCAGTCTAAAAAAAGTTTAGAGACTTAAAAATTATTTTTTCTTTTTCTTTATTTTGCCAAAAACAGTTAAAATCGTTAACTTTAAAAATAAGAGTTTAATTTGTAGGGACATCATTAAAATTGGATTTCGACCATTTGCTTGTTTCTGGCTTACTTTTAATTTTAGTTATTTATTTACCATCAAAGCGTGGGAAGTAAAAGATAATATGAATTTATAGCAATTTTTTGTTGTGAGTGAAGTTATATAAATTATTGTATTATACGGTTAAGATTTAAATAAATAAAAATAAGGAAAGCAGAAAATTCAACTCTAAATTAATGGTTTGAAGAATTCTAGTCATTTTTGCATGTTCAGTCCAGGATTTTGAAATTTGCGAACCTGCTTGGCTTTTAAGCACTTGTTGTCTTGTCTTGATGCAAAGAAGACTCTGGAGGAACCAAACAATTAATGAGATGCCCAAAAGTCAGTAATGACATGGAAGCTTCAATGCTCATACTGTCTTTGACAATCTTGCATTAGGCAGTATATATGTGTCTTATAACTTATAAGAAGGGGTTTAGGAACAACCATTGAAAAAAAAAAAAAAAATTGAGTGGTTACAAATATGTTTAAGAAAATTGTAATTATTTGGGTACATGTCATATTTTTAATTAGATTGTTAAACCTTGACTCTGTCACGTACTAAGAACAGTTCACACAAATTTTTCTCTTACATGAGAGATTATGAATTGAGCAACCTTGGGTACTAGACATGGTGCCAACACAGGCTACATGTGCTTACATTTTCTAGAGAACATTCTTTTTGAACGTTTTTTAAACTTTCATTCAATATATATAAAACGGTTAATTGGCGCATCAAAGCAATCTCCAATTTGAAGGAAACATAGTGATACCTAGAAGCTAGGACAAACCAAATTACCAAGAGCCATCAGTTCAGTACATTGGAAGATCATTCCTTCTTTTGTAATATCGGATTCTTTAGCTATCCCCCAAGTTATTCTCAACAACAGATGGTCTCTAAAATCCACCGTTTAGTCATGCATGGTACACAATTACAGATACAAGTTTTCGTTTTTTCAAATAAAGGATTAAGTAAATGATAAACTATTAAAAAGTCTTTGACAATTTTTGTTTTTAAGAAAACTTGAAGAATCAAATCCTCTTAAAATTACGACATGTGACAAGAAAGAAGAAATTTGATGCTGATGTTATTGTTAAGCCTCTTTGGTTATTTTGTAGTATTTTTTTGTCATCGGGCCTTGAGCATTGGGCCGCCAATTTTAAAGAGAAAACAAATTAAAAGAAGAGTGGGGTAGTTTAAGTGGTCATGGATAGTTTTATTCTGTAATATAGATAACATGAGAGTCATGAGACTAGGATCTTGGAGAAAAAAAAAAAAAAGAGAGTAAGAGTATTGTACACTGCTGGAATATTATTAAAAAAATCGTCAGCGATCTTGATTGTCATCTAATTTAACAATGAATGATAATGTAAGTACAGAAAATGACCAGTTGGCTATACATGGAGATGTCTACTTATGATGTTAACATTAAAAGCAGAACGGCAGCACAACTAGTGAAAACCCAAGAATGCGAAGATTGAAACCAGCCTCCAAATCCAATACCCTGCAAGCCAAAATTTTTGATAAATGAGAAAATGATAAACAATGGCAAATCAAAGAACTGTTTGACAATCATGTTTTATATGATTTGAACATTTTCTGTAAGATGCATATACTAGATTAGAGGATGTAAATGCATGGTTATAAATTGGACAAGTAAAATTTTACTTAATGTTTCATGCTCACCATTCCTAAATGCAGGGCAATTACTGTATGCATTGCTTTGATTAATCGGTTAACAGGGTCGTTTAACTATTCTCATAAAAGAATTATGCTGGGATGTTTACAACAATTGATTTATAACATTTTTGTGTGCGTGTGGGCTGTAAACATCCCAATATCCATGCCACGACTTTTAGCCCTGGTATGGTAAAAGAATCCTAGTTAACATCATACTTTGGACTGTTTGACAATCATATTCAGATGATTTACTGTTCCTACAATGCTGAAAGACATCTACATTCTCAATTGATGTGTAAAAGCATCCTACTTAGGCCTTGACTCAAAAGGGGTGGAGGAAATGTCTTTTGCCTTTGAAAAGAGGACACATTTATGAGTACTAAAGGGTATGATACATCAAATTCATTTACTTTTCATGAATGGGAATTTTAAAGAGATTTTATATGGTGGAGCTTAAAATTGTGATTGAGTTGAGTCCTAAAGACAGCATTTATATTCATCAAAAGTTCCCAAATCAACACTACAACTAAAGATGGTAATAGGAGTAATCTTGAAATTCATACCTTGTAAGTAAGAAGAGATGAGGATGCTGCAGAAGGTGCTACAAGTCCAGTGAACCCAATATCATATGCAATGCTCCCATCAGCTTTGAACAATCCGAAGTTCCTCTCAGAGGTTGGCCCCGGCTTCAAATTCTCATTGAACAATGCAAAGATATAAGCTCTCACCACCATCTTTGGCCTATGAGGAGTCCCCTTCTTCTTGGCCAGCCGTTTCTTCAAATTATAATTGTAAGTCTTGGCATGGTTTACATCTGCTCCTGCTTCGTTTTCATCCCCATTAGATGCCCAGCCGGTTTCAGAGACTATGACCTCCGTCTTCTCAAATCCGGCCTTCTCCAAAGCGAAATAAGCTGCATCAACCATGGCATCAAACATGTTGTCGTAGTGCAGATTAGTCTTTGTGTCTTGAATCCCGGGATTCGATTTGAAGAGAGCATAGTTGAGGTCAATGTGCTCAGGGTCACTCTTATAGGCCAGGAATGGATATGCATTTATGTAAAAAGGGGAATTAATTTGTGAGAAGAACTCCAAAAGTGGCTTCATGTATTGAGCAACATCCTCCCTGAAAATGCATGCAGATGGTGGGTAGGAATTGGCGAAAACAGCCTCTGAATGTGGACTTGAGACCTCAATGCTCTTCGCCAAACCCAGACGGGTAAGAGCATTGTAAACATTCTTTGCAGCAGGCAACAAGACCTCCCAGAGTTCCACATCAGTACCTCCCAAGATCTCATTCCCAACTGCTATTCCGGAAATACGAGTCCCGGGAAGGAATGGCTGCACATTTTCTTTTATCCAATTCATGGCTCGGTCCTCGCCAACACTAATGTCTTTCAGGAACTGATTTCCAAGTCCAACCACTATTTCAATTCCTGATCCCTTGAAGGCGCTGAGCACGTCGTGATCAGCATCATAGATCCTGGTGTTCTTTATCTTTGCTGCTTTGAGAAGTGTCACCACACTCTGTGGTGAAGGTATATTGTCTGCTATCCTGCCATAGTTTATTCCATATGTTCCTGTAAAAGATGCATCCACTGGAAGAAAGATACAAAGCTCCATTAGCCCGAGAGTATAGTTTAATAGACATGGGACATGAACACGTACACACTGCTTTCCAAGAGAGAAATTAAATTTAAACTACTAATCCTCCATTTGCAGGGTGGGGCTGCATAGAAATTTTGAGGAAAGCTAAAAGATTTGTATAGCTATGCATGGCACATGACTTCCAAGTTCAATAAAGCATTGGAAGGCAGAATAATTTGGAAAATGTAAATTTCATTTAACATCTAGAAGACCAATTTTTAAAGCCCATCAGATAACAAGTGTGTTAGCATGAGAAGGCTAGCCTGTATTAACATATGGGTATTGTTCTCTTGCCACCTATCTGACAAGTTATTTTGTCGACTGGCAATCTCAACTATACATTTAAACAAGATTTTACATGATTAATGGTCTAAATTGATAGTATAACAACATAACATTTGTAGACTGTAGAGATAATTTCTTATTAACATCTAATATCAAAATCTAAAGCATTGAGCAACTTAAAAGCATAGCACATGTTATATCTTTCCTATCCACCATTGTTGGAGTGCAATGGTTTCTATTTCAGCTTTTGTTGTCCTATCCACCATTGTTGTACTATATCAACCATGGAACTGATAATCAATATAGGTGGCCATACAGTTCATAAGAGACTCCATGTACTATTACTTACAACACCCAGTAGGTAATATAAATTCAACAAAAAGCTGAAGAAGCACTTACCATTGAGAAATGTAGTAGTGGTGGAGAAGAGAAGGAACCAGAGGCAGAAGGAAGAGAACTCCATTTGTCTTTTGGGCGTATTAACAATGAAAGAGCATTCCATTTGTAGAAAAGAACTGGACATGTCTTAATAATAATAGTGTAACCCAACAACGTCGGTAACCTCAACCACGAAACCACCATAAACAATCCTTTGGATGATGCAATACTTTTCCTCCAGGCATGCCATAAGATCCAAGATTCTTAGCCTTCCTTGTCTAGAGATTGTGATTCTGTGAACAAAGAATACAAGATTCTTAGCCTTAATACAAAGGTGACAAATGTTTTTTGGGGGGCATAGAATAGATTCTTACTTCGCTCTCACTAATTTTACATGTCTCTCTCAAAGTATACCTTTTCCACTTTCTGATGTTGTTTCCATCCGGCTACTTTCTCTGTCTTTTTAAAAAGCTCTTCCTCTGTTCATAACCTTTAGGATGGATAGTTTATAGTTATGTATACCTTTCGTGGGAAAGGAGGAGTTTGAGACATGAAGTTCTTTTGGTTGTCCAAACTCCAAAATTATATTGTTGGAAAAGAGAAAAAATCACAACTAAGATTAAGAAAGAGTAATGATATTGCTGAAAAAAAAAAAAAAAAAGTAAAACGTAATGATGAACCGAAGTAAAAGTAAAACGTAATGATGAACGGAATTCTACCGCTTTCTTTCTAATATATTTGTTCAGAGCAGAATGAAAAGGAAAAATAGGTATTGCAAAGAAAGAACAAACGGAAAGACAAAAAAGCTCAAAAATATGATCAAGTGCTGACCTAAAGGGTATTTGAAATTTAAACTTTTTGTAATTCTAAGGGCATGAGTACTAACAAGGCATAGAGAATTTGACATTGACAAATTAAAGGCTAAAAGTCCAGCATTTTGAGCACCCTGCATCGTTCCCCCCATGCTCCCCCATACAATCTCTGCACAACATAATAAAGCAGCAGAATCTACAACCTATACATCATATTTTTCTCTCTTTTTCTTTTATTTTTTCTTCGACAAAAACAGCTCAAAATAGCACTCCTCCAAGTATGGGAAGGGTTATGCATTTTCAATTTTAATAACACAAGCAGCCCAAGAAATGTAACACTTTAATCACATAACAAAAGAAGTGGACTGAATGACCGTCTACAACAAATAAAAGCGGTCAGCCCAATAAGGGTCTCTTACATTCTACAATCTAAGCTCTTGCATAACACAAAGCTGCAGAATCTACAAGTTACGACCTATTCTACCAGAAAGTACAGATTGGTTCCCTACATACTACTAAATCTAACATTAACAAGACTAACATTACAACCATCCATAAGTCCAGAGTTAAAAAGAGGGAAAAAGTTAACAGATATGACATACTGCCCAAGGGCCATAAATGGTAGTGCAGTACATTCAACAGCTCACATGAGAGGTAATACAGTATATTCAGCAGCTCAAACGAGAAGTCTATGCATGTTGTGGGGCATCTGCATGCGCCACTTGGTCAACCTTACCATTTTCAACAACCTCCCCATCCTTTGTCTTTATTTTCTCCTCAGCCTGAGCATTGCATTTTCCATCGTTCTCTGGTACATCATGCTTCTCTTTGATCTCTCCCTCCATAGAAGGTGCTGGTGCATTGGGATTCTCTTTCTCTGCTTCAACAGTAACAGCAGCTGTGTCATCCTGTTTCTTGTCACTAGTGCCATTTGCTTGCTCTCCCTCAGCTTGTGGAACCTTTTCTTTGTTGTTTTCAGTTACCTCAGTAGCCAAGGCTTCTTCTGCAGGTTTTTCCTCTGCTGCTACAACTCTTTGCTTTTCATCTGTTTCCTCACCTTGAGTTTCCTTAGCAGCAGTCTCGGTCTTATCCTTACCATCCTCTGGGCTAATTTCTTCAATACTGGCACCTGTGTTCTTAGTTTCAGTTTCTTCTTGTGATTTTCCTCCATTCTCAACCTGATTTTCCTGGGAAGCATGTTTTTCTTTCTCAGCCTCTGCATCCTTCTTCTCAACTACCTCTGCATCCTTCTTCTCAGCTACCTCTGAATCTTTCATTTGAACTTCATTTGTACCATCAGTTTCTCCAGCTTCCACTTTGTTATCCTTTGAACCTGATGATTTTCGGCCTCTTTTCTTTGGGGGGTCACTCTCTGGTGTTGGAGTCGACTTGACCTTTTCGCTGATCCTTGCTGATCTCCTAGGGGTTTCACCAGTGCCCCAATCAAACTCCGATATTGCAGGATTACCAGGATGTGATTTTAGGTACTGCTCCAATTGTTTTCTATTATTAATCTCCTCCCCCGTTGGAGAAACAAATATGACCTCATTTTTCCTTGGTGTGCCTCCCTTCTTGGGAAAAAACTGCAAAACAAAGAGAAAGAAAATGTCAACAACCATATAACAAGGATTGCGTACAATCAATAACCACATTGACTTCACTCACTCAACCTTCCTTGATAATTCCAACAATATTGGCACGGTATAGTTATAATACAAATGCATATGTCCTGATTTTGAAACATATTAAAATTGAAGAGAGAGAGAGAGAGAGAGAGAGAGAGAGAGAGAGAGAGAGATGGTTAAGCAAATAGTTTTGCAGCATGCACTACAAATGATTATTAACAACACTTTATCAATGTCACCAGAATGTCATCCAATTTTCATGAGCTGTATTGAGTAGATTATCTCTGGATTCTACAAGGAAACTCAGATAACCTTAATTTCTTTGGAACTTCTCCATAATTAGGTTGCCCTCCACCTGAACAAACCACCACACTAAAATCTCACATCTTCTCAAATCTACGGATCTAACCTTAGGTTTCTCTTGAGTTCATTTCAACATGTGTGCTAATCATTGTTGCTATAAATGAAATCATAACATTCTCCATAGGAACGTTTCTCACTGAATTTTTAACTCAACAGCATGAAGGTTTTTCACAAATACATGGCCTTCATGATGATTTTCATGTGGAAGTCTACTTCTAAGGTGGTTGGCATTCATACAATGACATGATCTCCTCCAGCACTGTGATGAGACAGTTCTTCATTTGTATATCACAACCTTCGAGTTTTAGGTATAGTTTTTTTACCGGTTAGCTATCAAAATCTTTTCCAGAAAATTCCCACAGAATATTTATTGCTTATGCTCTATCAGGATCCAACTTATTGTAAAAACCATATACATCCCTCAGTTTATTAATTTTTGTACTTAAGCTACAAAACATATACACAAGGTACGCACTATCTGATGAACACCAACATCAAGCAAATATACCAACATAGTGTGTTTTCTTTTGAGCAATTATCTTGTTTATGATTGGATAATAAGATAACTAATTTATATGTTATAGTAGCAAAAAGTATGTTATAGGCATACAAACATCGGCAGAAACAGAATGGCTTCCCAAGCAACCTGATGGTCATGGGTTTGGGTTGCGGAAAAAGCCTCTCTGAAAACAGGGTATGGCTGTGTACATCTTGCCATCCTAAAACCCCATATTGGCGGGAGCCTCATGCAGTGGGCTGCCTTTTTTTTTTTTTAAATAGACATACATATATACATGCAAGAGAGAGGAAGAGAGGAGAGAAAGAGGGGAGAAGGAGGAACTTATGGAAATAGCTTCTCTATGTGTTAAAATTTCATAACCATTTTATGTTCAATTTCATTAGTTTTCACATTTCCTTTCAAGACAGACAAGGGTAATGATGGGGAAATTTCTGGGATTATCAGAACTCAACAATAGATATAAAGTGTGCAGTGTTTTCAATCATAAGATCTGAAATGCATACTGCTAGAATAGCGGTGAATTGTGTCGGCAGTAAACTAAAAATCATTTCCTTGCTGTTGTCACACATACATCTTGTCAGTGTATACATTGATTTTCTATATAACTATTGTAAAAACACAACACATCTATTTCAACACTTTATTATCTAGCGCTCTCTTTAACTGAAAATAACCTGTACTGCATTTCATCTCGTCTTCTCTTAATAAACACATGCATCTACTTTACAAGTATGGCTTTTAAACTAAGTGCAAGTGTATAGTAAATATAGTACATATTAAGGAATAAAAGCATAGGAAACATCAGCAAATCAACACATTACAGATTTCCAATTCAATTCAACACAGGGGATAGACCTATTTCTTGGGCCTAAATCTAAATCTAAATTTAAATCATATTTCAACAGTTTAAATCTAAACCAAATCATATTTCAAGGCAGAGTTTTGCAATTTAAGGTTAAGCTAAAGCAGCTGGCGAGGGCTGCCAGCTGGGTGTCGTTGCCGAAGAAAAGGAAACCTGTCAAAGCGGAAAAGAGTTGCAACTTTCTGTTGGAAATGTTCAGAGCAACTACCAGTGGAAATGGAATCACCAGGGGTGCCCAATTTGAAGAAAAATCCTAGGTTCAGGAATCACCAGGGTGCCAAATTTGAAGAAAAGTTCTAGGTTTGTGGAAATGTGTGGCTTTCGGGCAATTGCTCATATCCATGGTTTAGCCTAAGCACATTCTTTTGGGTAATGACCAAATTTAGTTAATAATTTACCCTAACAAGAGAGCAAAGTAGCAAACAATTACAGCAACAATCAGCATTGAATGCCCTTCAAAGGAAATCTTAAAAATAAAAGTTACGGCCTTTTTTGGGCATACAAGAATTACTACTTTGAATACCAAAATTAATATGCAAAAAACCCTAGCTTTGAAAAAACAAGCATTACTAAACAAAATTCTACCACATAACACTGAGAACAACTAAAATTTAGGCAAATTAAGCAAACCCAGAAACAAAAGACTAACCCAAGCACCCAAGAAACAAAAAAGTAAAAAAAACTAAACAAAAATTGAGGCAAATTAAGAAAACCCAGAAAAAACTAACCCCAACAGCCAAGAAACACACAAAAAAAAAAAAAAAAAAACCTTTTAACTAGAAGCAAAGATAAAGCTACAAGAAAATAATATAGCATGGAAATAGCTGGTGGGTACCCAAAAATAAAGAAGAAATAAAATTTTGAGTGTGTGAAAGAGTGTTAGAGAGAGAGAGAGAGAGAGAGAGAGAGACCATTTTCTTCCAAGCAGGAGGAGCTTGGAGCTCAACAGAAACAAGCTCATCCACTATGCTATCCATTTCTTCAGCACCTCTACTCTTTCTTCGCCAGAGAATACACACAAAGCCAAAAGGCCCAAAACTCTCTCGCTCTCTCTCTCTCTCTGTGAAAACACTTTCTCTCTCTAAAAGACTTATGCTTGAGTAGCTGTGTAGTTGTGTTGTTTGTGTGCGTGTGGGGGTTAGAAGACGTGCTTATGGAAACCGTTGAGGCCTCTCTCTCTCTCTCTCCCTCTCTCTCTTCAGTACTAAAACCGTCACAAAATCCAGTGGGATGTGATAAACTTACCCATGAAGGTACGCAATGAGGGGCAACTTTGATTTGATTAATGCTGTCTAATCTAATTAGTATATTAAAAGCTGATTTTGCCTCGCAAATACTATTCTACTAATTTTCTTCTCTTTCTTTTATAAATATTCTTGTCTCTTTTTGGACTTGAGCAGCTACACTGCAATCTTTATATGAACACGTGTCACATGGACAGAGTGAAGGTTCGGTCTGTCAATTACTAGTAGGAGTAGCTTTATCACGCTATTTCACTTTTGTTGAACTTATTATTTTGCAAAAAAGAATGCTATCCACTTTTTTTCATCGATCTTTTTATTTGATCTTTTTATTTATTAATTTTATTCTATTGTATATTTAGATGATTGAGACTGCTCATTTTTTTAGATAATTATTTAAAAATTATATTTATAAAAAAATAATTAAATTGAAAATCATTTGGTCATGTAATCGTTATCAAATAAACAAATGATAAATTAAATTATTACTAAAATCGTCTGTTTATTTGATTACAGTTACATAATCAAATAATTTCTAATTTTGTTGATTTTTTACATAAATGATCTTTATAGTTAAATCTAAAAAATGAACGGTTCAGATCATAAATTTACACTACAAAATGAGAATAATTAAAGAGAATGTCAATAAAAAATGTGGATTAAAGAACATTGATAACATTCCTCTTTTGCAAAATTACGCACTTCTAATCTGCCTAGTTTGCTGAGGTTTTTATTTTCATTTTTTTAGTTTACAACTTTACAATCTCATGAGTTTGTTATAAATTGCAACCAAATTCAAAACATTATAATTTGGAAACTGATCAAAGGAATTTATGATAATGGCGAATTGGTCGTAGAGAGGTTCTAAAAGTATACAAAATGAGGTAAATGCCTCTATTAGTGGCAAATACGTGATTATCATGTCATTTTTTCATTTATTTTATTGATAATATTAACGATTTGAGTTTGGTTATAATCTAAAACGAACAATGAGGTATAATTGTAAGTTTTTAGATTATAAACGAAACCTTAGTGATTTATACGAACTAAAATTTTAATATAACTTTAAAATTTTAAATAGAGACGAAGATTACTCTCAATGAAGCTTTTTTTTCTCAGTTAAAAAAAATATACCTTATAACATTAAAAAAAAATACTCCTTACTAAACTTAATTTTCTCCCTAAACTCACTATCACCCAAACATCTTCAATTCCCTCACTGATAAGTCCTCCAAACAAGCATGATGGCGTTTTAGATTCCTTGATCTTGAGGTAGATTATGAGTTAGAACACGCATATGTGAAACAAATATTAAAATGGGGTTTTCAGAAGAATCTAAGCATATGCTTTAGTGAACCAATCAAGGCCAATCAAAGAGGAACTTGGGAAAATTCAAACCAAATAACAAGCACCCACGCCATAATAGAAGACTCTTAAACAATGGCATGTCTAAGAATTCTTAAACGAATATCACTTCTGATGTATAAAAATTAAAAAAAACAATCAAAATAAATTTTTTTGTAATAAAAATATGGCTAATTTGATATTCCAATTCAATAACATAATGGCACATATGTTCTTATATTTTAGAGTGCTGCTATTTGCACACTATTTTTTTCTCTTTGCACACCCTTTCCTAAAAAAAAAAAAAAAACTTCAAAGGAAAGGACCCTTATACCCCATCTATTTTTCTTTTTGCACACCCTTCCTAAACAAAAAAAAAAAAAAAAAAGAAACACACACCCAAAAATCACACACCCTATCCCCCATCTCCCCCCCGTACACACTCCCTCACCCACACACCCCATCCCCACCTCTCCTCTCTCCGGCACCACCTCTCCTCTCTTCGGAAATGTGAAGGTTTAATTCAGCTGAAACTTCATACTTTTGGGAACTAAACAATGGAAAACAGAAGACCCAGGATTTTTTTTCTTCGTTTTATTTTCCTGCATTTTTATTGGAAACAGAGAAGGGTTCGGTGAAAAAGGATTGGTTCTGTTTTTTCAGATCAAGGATATGGCATTGAAGGCCTCAGGAGCCTACAAGAATTGCAAGCCATGTTCACGGTCATGCAATGACCACCGGAACCGAAACTATGCTGAATCTGATACCGCCTCGGAGTCTGCGAGGTTCCATTGCTCGTACCGCAGAACCGCGAGCTCAAATTCGACCCCGAGGCTGTGGGGGAAGGAGATGGACAGTAGACTCAAAGCCCTTTCAAGTGGGGAAGGGACGCCGGCGTCGGTGAGTGGGAGGACTGAGTCAGTTGTGTTAATGGAGGAAGATGAGCCTAAAGAATGGGTGGCACAAGTGGAGCCTGGTGTGCTCATCACTTTTGTTTCTTTGCCCCAAGGAGGAAATGATCTCAAGCGTATTCGATTCAGGTACTTTCTCTTGTTTGGAGTTGATATGATAGTGAGGATTCTGATTTGGTTGAGCGTGGATGTGTGTGATCACATGAACCACTGTATCTTTTGTGATCACAGAGGGCTGCGTGGGTGGGTGGGTGTGGTCGGGTGAGGGAGATGAAGGGGGGTGTGTGTGGCTGGGTGTGTGTGTTTTTTTTTTGTCTGTTGATGTGGTGTGCAAAAGAGAAAAAATGGAGTTGGGGTGTGTTGGGTGAGGGTAAGTGTGTCTTTTTTTTTAATTTTTTATTGTTTTTTTATAAAAGGGTGTGCAAAAAGAAAAAAAAGAGTGTGCAAATAGCAGCACTCATATTTTATTACATAAAATTTTCTCCAATTTTAAGATAAAACATATCTCATGGGATGCCAAATCAGTCCCTATCTCTATTATAGGTAAGCTTTTTCCAAAACAATCTATTAACACTTTTGCTATTCTGGTCAATACACATACTAGTCATCAAGATATATGTCATATAGTTTGTCTACTCTTATTTGTAAAGTTAAATTAATTGTCTCTCTAATATTAAAAAGACGCATATTCTATATAAGTGGATCTTACCAAATTACCTTTATTAAAGAATACAATTTTCAAATAGAAAAAAAAAAACAAAAACAAAAGAGGAGAATTCGGTATCAAAATTATTCATACATTCTTTTTTTAATATCGTCAATTTTATTAAATTATTCACTAAATAATGTTAGACTTGTGAGTACATATTATTTCCTTTTTCTTTTACTAAAAGAAGCTGAATGGAAAATTAATTGTAGAAAAGTTGGAATTTGGGTTTCAAGCGCTTAACGAGGAGAGTGGCGTATTATTATGACAAGGGCGTGAGAGGAGCGTGGATTTTAAGACGTCCAAGGAAGTAACGAAGACCCGATGTGTCTCGTCTCTTTCGGATTTGGATAATCTTCTTTTTTCTTGTTTTGTCTTAATTCAATTGAAATGTGGATTTGGGTCCGAATGTGCAGAAACCCAGTGCTTGAGAACCTTTCTAACCACGTGTTCACTAATATGCTTGAGAACCTTTCTAACCACGTGTTCACTAATATGTAGATCA
Organism: Dryas octopetala; assembly: GCF_963921425.1. Classification (NCBI taxonomy): domain Eukaryota; kingdom Viridiplantae; phylum Streptophyta; class Magnoliopsida; order Rosales; family Rosaceae; genus Dryas; species Dryas octopetala. The sequence continues at coordinate 13,668,587 of NC_141369.1, forward strand.
ACTTTACGGAAATGGTTTAAATCTAATGGACTACAATACAAGGCCCATGTCATCAGCAATCGAAAAACAGAACCCAAAGCCCAAAACTTTGGCCCTCTCACATCTCTTTCAAGCTTACATGTTTTTTTTCCCCTACCCAAAACATAAACAACCACAATGGTTTTTATCTTTATAATTAGGTAGAAAGCACATTGAATTTTAGAAGCATATACCTTTTCTTTTCTTTTTTTGTCACAAGAAAACTGAATCTGATATCTACCTTTCATCCAACCCTACTCATATTACTTGAATTAAGACTTATAGACCTTTTCAAACAATCCAAACATATTCATACGGATCATATATCAGACATATTGGTGCTTGGACTTGAAATTTCGCTGTGGCCATTTCTGGTGTGATAGTAAAATCCACCTTATTACACATGAATTGCGACCACATACACTACCTTGGTCATGCCAAACCATTCACACACAAGCATTGCGACCAAAAGATGAGGTTCCATACTTAATAAAGCGTAATTGAGCTCATATGGGAAATGTTGTTTGATATATATATAGTTGGTTTATTTTATGTTTAAATATTTAAGATCTAGTGACTGGCGTAACATGGTACCGGTGTATGGTTCCAAAAAGTTTTAGATTCGAAACTTCCAACCCGTATCCCCAACTTATTTCTATTTATTTCCTACAATATGAGGCTGCACTATTATCTCTCCATATCAAAGATGAGGATGCATAATAGTTTACATCTTTGGGTTTAGTGTTTATCTAGCACTAAGTCATTACTTGTTTAGATACAAAGAGAAAGGATAAGAATGGCAAACATGACTCTGTTGTGTTGTCATTCCTAAATCAACACATAAAGTCGTATATTGAAATGAAACATATAAATTTTTGCGGATTTAATTTATTATACAGGTTTTAATGATCTTTAATCTCACTCTAAAAACTATTGTCGCTATCCAATAACTTAAGAATGTAACATAAAAAATTATATATTTGAATCTAGCCCTAATTGTTCCTTGATAAAAACTGACTATATTAAGAACTAGAACCCAGAAAAAACCAATTACTCCTATTGGATGGTAGAGGTAAGCCAATCAGACCCATCCTCCCGCCAAAGTAGAGTCTTGATCAATAAGAGAGTGCAAGCTTTGGAAAACTAGTGCCTTGAATTTTCAAACCCAAATTGGGCCATTTCATGATCAGCACTTCAGTAGTACTTTTAACCTTCAATTAAGGACAAAACTCCAAAGCAATGTTGTTTGGTGGGCAGTTGGGAACTCAACAATTGTATATTTTTTTTCCTTTTTCTTTCAATTATCTGGGCCAGATTTTCCAGTGCAACTTGATTGCCTTAAACTTTTACTTACTAACACACCGCACTAGCCATGCAAATATTACCTACCACAATATTAATTTTTGTCCATAGCTCCCATTTTGGATCATCCAGAATTTTTGGGCCTGATTGATCTGCTAGTGCTGTTACACATTTCTAGGAATATTCTGTATAAAATTCTAAAATAGGTTGGACGCACACAAGTCAATGAAACTTTTAACCTAAAACCACTTTAACCTTCATGGGTGGGGTTGTGGGTGTATATTCAATTTTTTTCTTGCCAGCTAAGGGTCCTTTTACCAGATTTGAAAGAACAAGAAAACTTAGGAAGAACTGAAGAAGGAAACATTATTAATAAAGAAAGATCATTAGATTTTTGGATATATTTGTTTATATATTAGTGATGTGATCGTCTTTAGTTAAATGTTAACCTAATCTTTGAGGGTATAGGGATCATATATACATTCTAGAATAGTCTTTGTTTATGATTATATCATGAGCCATCATGAGTAAAACTTACTTCTACAAAATCAGTTTATATAGGAAAGGTGCTCAAGAGCTTATATATTTTAATGAATTGTTCTAATGTGCATGCCTATACTAATTTTCATTTTTATCAGAACAATTGATAATCGTTGAACCAACACAAGAATGATAGATTCATAACAATTTTTTATTAGGTGCGTATATAAAATCATATGCGAGTGCACATACACATCCGTACGAATAAAAAAAATCTAAGAAGTTTCCTATCTTAAAGCATTTTATCTTATCAATTGGGGGGCCAATTGAGACATGACAGATTGTGGAAACATTAGGTGAAGGTAGACCCTAGATCCAAGCATGATGCTACCTAATCAAATTTTTAAGTTCAAAGTTCTATTGAAGGTGGTTTGAACCTTTGGCCATCAAAAGATATTCAAGCAAGGCGGACTCTGCCTTTAATAATATGACTTTCCACAAAAAAATGAATTTAAGATTGAGCCAATATTTCAGATACCAATTTATCATGCTATTTTTCATTTTGAACCGTACAAAAAAAAAAAAAAAAACGATATATGTGTAAAACCAAATAGAGTGGGGGAATAAAATAGATAAGCAGAGAGGACTATAAAAGGATTGACGAATTAGTGTCCGACAGAGAAATTCCAATGAGAAATGTGAAAACCACACCAACAAAATTTCTCCAATAATTGGCTGTGCCAAATTGACTTTTACCTCTTATTCACACGTGTCGCTTGGAGATCTCCTGCTTTCAACTAACATCACTCTATAAGTCCATATATAAAGTGACGAAAGAGAAGGGGCTTTCTTTTGTATCCATTAAGTTTTGGCTTTCACATTCGTACCCCAACATTATGCAAAACTACTGAACTAGCACAAAACTTGAATTTTCCAATCTGACAAATATATGTCTTTTACGAAGGTATGACCGTATGAGTAATGTTTTTCTTCGTAAAGTTTAAGGATATAAAAATTATGTTACGTGAATTCAAATTGCATATTTTGAACAATAATGCTAGTTGTCCCACATTTTTTTACTGTATTTTGAAACTCAATATAATTAATAATTCAAATTTACAGTTTAATAATATAAATATAAATATAAGCATTTTATGTTGTTATTTTGTATGGTAAGAGAATATTTTCAATAAATGAACATTTTGATTATGTTGTTAAAGCTTGAAGCAATTAGAAGATGAAGATCTGATAACACAAATGAGAAGAGAGGGAATAGAAACTAAGATAAAGGATAAACTCTGAATTTTTTTTAATAAAAGAGCTTCTTTTTTTATAAAGAAAAAAAAAAAAAAAAAGCTAAACTTTGAAAACTTTCTTTTCTCTGTTTTGGAATATACTAAAAGAACTGATTTGATTGAGTTTGTTTATTCCATTTTTTATTTTCCTCGCAAAAAAAAACAACTTTATTCAATAGTGCATTATATATATTCCATTTGAACGTATTGTTTTTATTCTTTAAAATACGTAAGCTTAATGTTTAAAACTCAAGAATTAAAGCATAACTTTAAACTCTTAAGATTTTACACTCTAAAATTATCAAAACATTAGCATAAATGAGTATTCTAATAAGATCTAAGTAACTCTAAGAAAATACTAATCAATCTCATATGATAAAGCACCAAAACTACGATAGTAATCAATGGTACTCGCATTTGCAATAATCATTGTACAATTGGAAGTCGGAATGCATTAAGAAAAGAAAGAAAAACTTTGTACGTAATTACTTTTTTGGATAATGAAGAAATTAAACTCACACTATATGTTTCTCTTATCAAAGTATAAAGTCTTCGGTTAAATTTCAAATACGTGCAATCAAATTTACAGCTTCTCCTACCAGGGACGGATGCAGGATCCCCAACCTGGGGGGTCAAACCCAGGTAGAGCCTGGCGCCGCGAAGCGGCGGCAAAATTTTTAGGGACCGGGCACTGCAGCAGGGGCGACGGCGTCACGGCTGGCTGGGTTGGGCACTTCAGCTCTGACCTCTGTGTGTGGCTGTGTGGCGACTGGGTTTGCTGTTAATGAATAGGATTGATTATTTGATATTGACGAAGAGCGGAAGTGGCTGGGAGCAAAAGCCATTCTGTTTTGTTTTAATTCCTAGCTCAAAACGACGTCGTTTTGAGTAGGAAGTGAAAAAAAAATTACACAGCCCACTAGCCCAGCCCACTAGCCCAGTAGCCCAGCCCCTTATTCAGTCTTTTTTTTTTTTTTGGCCACGCAGCCCACGCCCCCACGCAGCTCCTCTTCTCCTCTCTCTCTGTTTTTCAATTTTCAATTTCTCAGTGGAGCAGCGGAGCTTTCATGGCGTTTCATCACCTGGAAGGCTGGAGGCTGGAGCAGCGGAGCCCTGGAGGTCGCCTTCTTCACGTGATCACGTCGGGCCGTCGTCGGGGTCGGGGGGTCGCCTTCTTCACGTCGGGGGGTCGCTGGTGTCGCCGTCCAGAGGTCCAAGCCTTCGTGCTCCGCCGTTCGGGGGGTCGCCCGACCCCCCAAGCTTGGCCGTGCGTCCGTCCCTGTCTCCTACACTCACCTTTTATCACTAAGCTATTTATGTGGGTCCGCTCTGAAAAGTAATTTGCTCAGCCAAAATCAGTTTACCTAATTACATTGAGACAGAAAAAAATACGAAAAATATAATTGTGGGGAAGTACACAAAAAACTCACAGCAAGGACACCAATGCAAAAGACAATAATACACCTTCTTCCCACCACACGACAATTACATGTTCACACATAAAGACTTTGAACACGTGTTTGATCGTTTTATGTGCAGTGTCATATTAATGCTTTTTATTTAGAAATACGTCAAAAAGATGCAGAGCAAGGAAAAATTGGGTACATTACATAGAGCCAAAAAATGTCATGTTATCAAATTTCACTACCTGCCCTGCCATTTCCTCTCTCTCTCTCTCTCTCTCTCTTGCAAATCGGGAGAAACATATAGATTCATCAATATTCATATTCCCTCCAAGAACCCACATCTGCAAATCCATTGGTTTCTGTAACTGTGCCAAGAATTGTGGTCAGTCATATTTTTCTAATCTGTTCTGGGACTTGTTCCTTTCTTGGCTATCTATTGCTACTGTTGTTTTGCTTTATGAAACCCTCTTTGTTTTACCTGATTTTATATTTTCAAACTGTCAGCAAAGAACACCCATCAATGATCACCAATGATTCTCTCATTTTCTAGTTTTTTTTTGGGTCTCAACTTTCTAGTTTGTTTGTTGTAGATTTTGTTGCTCTGTTTGCTTTCCTTCACAAGCATATATATATATATATATCTATATATATATAGGATCACATATAGTTTGCAATAAATATATTTCCTTTTTTGTTTGCTGCTACACTCAGTACTTTTGTGATCACGCCTTTTATAGGTAAATATAGTCTATAATTCTTTTCAACTTCAGGCTGGTCTTTCTGTCTTTCATATCTTTTGTTTGAGAGAAACTTCCCATATGGGTTTCTGATTTTGACTGCACTTCAATCATAGTAGACATATTGCTCAACTTAGAGACACTTAGTGGCCCTACTATTTCCTTGTTTTAAAATGGTTTTACACATTAATTCACCCAAAGCCTGAAACTTTTATAAAGATTTAGCGAAGTCCAGAGAGTTGGTGCAGCCTATTATGGGTTTGTTCCAATTCAGAACCTTGTGTTTCTGTATCCTCCTCGTGTTCAAAACCTGCATAGCTGGGGTACAACATTCAGGTCGGATTTACCCTGGGTTCCAAGCATCTCAGGTGGAATGGAATGACAATGTGGGGCTGTTCCTGCTGTCCAAGAACTCGACATTCGCTTTTGGATTCTACCAAAGCCTGGATGTCAAGTTGTACCTACTTGTAGTCATTCACTTGGGCACTTCTAAAGTGGTTTGGACTGCTAATAGAGGCTTAATGGTTGCAAATTCGGATAAGTTTGTCTTTGGCAAAAATGGGAATGTCTACTTGGATAGTAGTGATGGAGTGGTCTGGTCCACGAACACAACCGGAGAAGTAGTCACAGCCATGGAATTGCAGGATTCAGGAAACTTGGTATTGCTTGGAGACAAAGGAAGCATTCTCTGGCAGAGCTTTAGCCATCCCACTGATACACTTTTACCTGGCCAGCAGTTCTTGGAAGGAATGAAACTCAAAAGCTTTCGAAACCACAATAACATGTCTCATTATCTTGAAATTCAGTCAGGTGAGCTAGTGTTGTATGCAGGATATCAAACTCCACAACTCTATTGGTCCATGACAGATGACGCCCGGAAAAGCAATAACAATGTCAGTGGCAAGGTTCACTCTGTGTCTTTGGTGTCCAATTCATGGAGTTTCTATGATCTAAAAGGATCCTTGCTTTGGAAATTTGTCTTCTCTGACAATGAGGATCCAAATGCCTTCTGGGCTGCTGTTTTAGGTTCCAATGGCTTAATCTCCTTCTTTAATTTTCAGAAAGGGAAGAGTGTTGTTGCTGAAGCAACTAAGATCCCACAAAATTTCTGCAGCATTCCTGAGCCTTGTGACCCTTATTTTGTGTGCTATTTTGACAGTTGGTGCCAATGCCCTTCGCTTCTCAGCTCTCGCTTTAATTGCAAACCTCAAGCACTCCCAACTTGTAATACCTCCCACAGTTCAGTGGACCTCTTATACGTGGGTGAGAAGCTTGATTACTTTGCTCTTGGTTTTACTAAACCCTCTCTAAAATCCAATCTGAATTCCTGCAAAGAAGCTTGCCTCAGTGATTGTTCTTGCCTTGTGCTGTTCTTTGAAAGCAGTTCTGGACATTGCTTTCTGTTTGATCAGATAGGGAGTTTGCAACGCTCTGGCACAAATTATACTGGTTATGTCTCATATATGAAGGTCTTTAGTAATGGAGATGGAGGGCCAAGGGAAGGACACAAAAATGGAAGCAAGCACATCCTAATAATCATGGTCATTTTGATTGCAACAATCTTGGCTGCTGTTGGTCTGCTTTATGTGGGGTTCTCGTACTACAAAAAGAAGAGATTTTTGGATTATTCTAAAGAAATCTTGGAAGAGGATAATTTCTTGGACAGTCTTTCTGGAATGCCTATTCGGTTCACATATAGTGATCTCAGCAGAGCAACTAAAAATTTTTCCTCAAAAATTGGCCAAGGAGGGTTTGGTTCAGTCTACCTAGGTGTGCTTTCAGATGGCACACAACTGGCTGTGAAAAAATTGGAGGGTGTTGGGCAGGGGAAGAAAGAGTTTAGAGCTGAAGTCACAATTATTGGGAGAATCCGACATGTCCATCTGGTGAAGCTCAGAGGCTTCTGTGCAGAAGGGCCTCACAGGCTTCTTGTTTATGAGTACATGGGAAAAGGGTCTTTAGATAAATGGATATTCAAGAACAAAAAGGATGACTTGTTGGATTGGAACACAAGATTCAACATTGCATTGGGCACAGCAAAGGGTTTGGCTTATCTCCATGAAGAATGTGAAGAGAAGATTGTCCACTGTGATATAAAGCCTGAAAATGTTCTTCTTGATGACAACTTTGTTGCCAAGGTTTCGGATTTTGGTTTGGCTAAGCTAATGAACCGGGAGGAAAGCCTTGTGCATACGACGCTGAGGGGCACAAGAGGGTACCTTGCACCAGAATGGATCACCAATTATGCCATATCAGAGAAGAGTGATGTATACAGTTATGGCATGGTCTTGCTTGAGATCATTGGTGGAAAGAGGAATTTTGATCCAGCGGAGAGTTCGGGGAAAGCCCATTTCCCTTCTTATGCCTTTAAGAAGTTGGAAGAGGGAAATTTGAAAGACTTCCTTGATCCAAAGCTTGATGTTGATGAAAACGATGAACGAGTTGTAACTGTAATTAAAGTTGCATTGTGGTGCATTCAAGATGAGATGCAGTTAAGGCCTCCGATGACTAAAGTAGTCCAGATGCTTGAAGGTCTTTGCGATTTACCACCACCCCCGACGTCCTCCTCTCTGTCAGATCATGATTTGAGTTTCTTAAATTGGAGCAGCAAAGAAGTTTCTTCATCAACAGGACTCATTGGATGCTATAGTGATGTACCCATGTCAGAAGTCAGGCTTTCAGGGCCAAGATGATGGCAGCAAACTTTATGGATGAAGATGTATGCATGAAATTTTAAGCTTTCAAGGAAGCTTTTATGTTGGCTTATTTATCATTAGCAGTTAAAAGTTTTGATGCCTTAATGTATGTTCCCGTTTCATTATGATATAGATCTTATATTGCATGACTCAATTGTACACACCCTAGCTGCTCATCAAGTTTTCACTTTTCAATTTGAAGCGCCATGACTATTTGTTTTTGTTAATGGTTTTAGGCAGAGACTAGCAGCTCTTTGTGCTCTGATTCACCTTCTTTCTGAATCTAAAAAACATCTCTTCATTGCTTGCCCTTCATTGCTTGCTATGAGCCTATGACTAGTAGTTATGGTCCAATGGAAGCTCCTTACTGATATCTTCATATTTTTTCAAGCTTGATCCTCCGCAGATTCTGAGCTAGAAAACCAATGGGGATTTGTTTACATCTATAAGCTTCACGGTTCAAAAGATCCAAAAAAATCAGCACAAAGCTGGACCCACCAATCCAATTGCCAAGAATGGTGCATATATATATATATATATATCCACACCCATATCCAAATGCCCATTTTATCAATCTTAGCACACATTTCACTGGGAGATCACTTTCAATTAAATGGTGCTGTAATTGTAAGCTGTGGGAGAAGTGTTCAGAGTAATTATTAACAAAGACTGTTCATTAAGTTAGGCTTAGTTTGGGATTACTGTGAGACAAAACAGCTGTGAAGTAAAGCAGCTGTGAAGTAAACTCAGCTGTGAAGTAAAGCAGTTGAGTTTTGGTAAACTATATTTTCAAAAGTGTTGTGAGTACAAAAAGCAGTATGAAGGTGCTTGGTAAATTGTAATGTAAAACTGCTGTAGCTATTTATAATTACTAAAATGAGGACATTATGGGTAAAATAAAATTTGCATTGTTGCTGTGATTCACTGCAGCTTTCAAAAGCACTTACAAACTTGCTTTCTATTTTTGCTGTGGGGAGTTGAGAATTGTGGGGCAAAGCACGTTTTCATTTTTTTACCAAACACCAAAACTGCTGTGGGTGATTGAGAATTGTCATCCACAGCAGCTTTTGTGACGCAGCAGGATCGCTGAGAAGACTAGCTCTCGTGCTAGGGACGGTTCTCTTTGACGCACAAAGAGGAAGAGAGAATACTCTCAGAATTTGGAACCAGTTGTCTTCAATATTCATTGACTTCAAATTACACACAAGCTATCCCTTTTATAGGGAGGTTACAATCAAAAGAGAACTAAGTGACTAACACTCAATCAACCACCATCATGGTGGAGCTAGCTGAAACACTAATTACAAAATGGAAGAGAGAACTTATCACGTACCAACGGTCCAACAGTAAGGCACATCTCAACACAAGGAGCAATCCTTAAAAACAGGGGAAGACAATCGGCATGACTAATGAAAATAAGTAAGGCAGCCATCACTGAGTAGACAAGTCAAAAAGTTGTTTTCTCAACAACTAGGTGTACTGGCAGAGGAACAACTAGGTGTACTGGCAGAGGATCTAAGGACCGGTCTTTGGACTGGTGGACCGGTCCTCCAATTCCTTCAATTCCTTCTCATGCATTTGTCCTACATCAGTCCCTCCCTCTTGAAAAGAACTCGACCTCGAGTTCTCCATTGGTAAGAATTGATACTCCGGGGTGTGATACTCAAATAAATCTTTCACATTGAAGGTTTTGGAGATATTGTACTCACTTGGTAGGTCCACCACATAAGCATTGTCATTAACCTTTTGTAGGATTTGAAATCGGCCAATCTTCTTCTGCTTAAGTTTGTTGTACGTACCAACAGGAAATCGTTCTTTTCGCAAATGAACCATTACCATGTCTCCAACATCAAAGAGCTTCTCACGGCGGTGTTTGTCTGCATTCTCTTTATATTTGATAGTTGATTTTTCCAGCTTTTCTTTTACCTCCGCATGAACTGTTGCAAACTTCTCAATCATGTGTTCTGCCACAATGTTCATTCCTGGAAATTTTGGTAGTGGAACTAAATCAAGAGTGTGTGAAGGACGACGACCGTACACAATCTCAAATGGTGTCTTGCCAGTGGAACGATTTGGCATGTTGTTGAAGGCAAATTCTGCTTTAGACAATGTAACATCTCATTGCTTCGGTTTCGCCCTTGTGAGGCTCCGTAAGATGTTCCCCAATGTTCGGTTTACCACTTCAGTTTGGCCGTCGGTTTGGGGATGGCATGTAGTGCTATACTTCAAAGAAGTATCCAATCGTTTCCATAAATCACGCCAAAAGTGGCTAAGGAATTTGCTATCACGATCCGAGACAATTGTCTTAGGTAAGCCGTGCAAACGAACCACTTCTCGGAAGAATAACTGGGCAATGTGACTTGCGTCTGATGTCTTTTTGCAAGGTATGAAATGTACCATTTTTGAAAATCTATCAACAACAACAAAGATAGAATCCATACCACGTTGAGTTCGCGGAAGACCCAAGACGAAGTCCATGGATAAATCCTCCCAAGGAGCTTCTGGGATTGGGAGTGGCGTGTATAATCCAGTATTTTGAGCTACACCCTTGGCAGTTTGGCAAGAGTAACAACGCCGAACATACTTGTCTACTTCGCGCTTCAACTGAGGCCAATAATATCGATCCTCCACCATAGAAATGCTCTTATCTCTACCCATATGTCCTCCTAGACCTCCACCATGAACCTCCCTGATGATATGTTCACGCAAGGAACCTCTTGGAATGCAGAGGCGTGCATCCATGAAGAGATACCCTTCTTGAATCTGAAATTGCCCATTGGTAGGTTCTCCTGAATTGCATTGTTCCCATTTTTCCTTGAAATCTTCATCATCTGCATATAAACCTTTCAAGTACTCAAAACCAATTACCTCATTGCGCACGGTGGTAAGTAACAAGGTTCGACGACTCAAGGCATCCGCCACTTTGTTGAGTTTTCCGGATTTGTGTTTCTGGGAGAAGGTAAACCGTTGAATGTAGGCAACCCACCGAGCGTGCATACGGTTTAACTTCGTGGTATTGTTGAGGTATTTAAGGGCCTCATGGTCTGTGTTTAACACAAACTCCCTTTGAATCAAATATTGCTCCCAATGATGTAGGGTCTGAACCACTGCATACAACTCAAGTTCATAAGTTGTCCATTTCTGTCGAGATTCACTAAGCTTTTCGCTAAAGTAAGCCACAGGTCTGCCTTCTTGGGATAGAACAGCCCCAATGCCCACAATAGATGCATCACAATCAATTTCAAACACCTTGTCAAAGCTGGGCAGAATTAAGACTGGTGCAGTTGTCAATTTCTCCTTGATGTCAGAAAAGCTCTGTTCAGTGGCTTTATTCCACTGGAGTTATTTTTGTTTCAAGCAGTCAGTGAGAGGGGCAGCCACAATGCTAAAATTCCTCACAAACCTTCGGTAGAAGGTAGCAAGGCCATGAAAACTTCAAACATCACTAATTATTTTTGGTGTAGGCCATTCTCGGATTGCCTTTACTTTGGATTCATCAACTTTAATGCCTTCAGCACTTATCACATAACCCAAAAAGATTAGGCTATCTGTTAAGAAGGTGCACTTCTTCATGTTAGCAAACAAGTTGTTTTGCCTTAATGCCATAAACACCTTTCTCAAATGATGTAGATGATCGGCTTTATTGTGGCTATAAATCAAGATATCATCAAAGTAGACAACAACAAATTTTCCAATAAAGGGCTTAAATACCTGATTCATAAGCCTCATGAATGTACTTGGTGCGTTAGATAATCCGAAAGGCATGACTAGCCACTCAAAGAGCCCATCTCTTGTTTTGAAAGCCGTCTTCCACTCATCACCCGGTCGAATACGAATTTGGTGATAGCCACTCTTGAGATCAATCTTGGAGAACACTTTGGAACCAGCCAATTGATCCAACATATCATCTAATCGTGGTATAGGGAACCTATACTTCACCGTAATTTTGTTGATAGCTCGGCTGTCAACACACATACGCCAACTACCATCTTTCTTTGGAGTGAGTAAAGCGGGCACGGCACATGGACTCATACTCTCCCGAATTAGTCCTTTCTTTAACAAGTCGTCTACTTGTCCTTGCAAGATCTCGAATTCTTTCGGACACGTTCGGTAATGGGGAAGGTTTGGCAAGCTCGCTCCCGGTATGAGGTCAATATGGTGTTGGATGTCGCGCATGGGTGGTAGTTCATCCGGCAAGTCTTTTGGCACCAAATCCATGAATTCGGCTAACAATGGCTTTACCTCATCTGGAATCTCGAGCCCTCCTCCTGGAACCTCCATTTCTCCTTTTACTACTACAGCAAAGACTTGCTTGGACTCTCCCATTTCCTTAGCAATATCCGGGACTACCAAGAAGGAATTGACCTCTGATTGTGGTGGTAAAGGGCGAATTCCCGCTCTCACAGGAGCAAGGACAATCTTTGTAATACCTTGGTAAAAGGTATATGTGTTATCTCTGCCCCTATGAATGGTATTTTTGTCAAATTGCCATGGCCTCCCAAGTAACATATGGCAAGCATCCATATCCACTACATCACAAATCACAACATCTTGATAATTTTTACCAATGGAAAAGGAGATGTCACATTGTTCAGTTACCTCTGTTTTGCCAACCTCCTTGATCCACCCGATGCTATAGGGGTACTTGTGCTTCTTGGTACTTAGGCCCAATTTCTCCACCATAGCCTTTGAGACTATGTTTTCACTACTCCCACCATCGATGATCACGTCACAAACTCGCCCATTGACGGTAGATCGAGTTTTGAAGATGCTGTGTCGCTGAGTATCAGCCTCCTTCCGCGGGGTGTATAATAAGTGTCTAACCACAAGGGATAGGCCCTCATCTCCAAAAGTCCATGTTGATGGATCTTCCTCCTGCGTGTGTTCATCTTTTGGGTAGTAATCTTCGGTGTTGCCGTCTCCATTTTCATGGGTGGCTATGTTAACAGTACGGTTGGGACAACGGTTAGAGTAATGGCCAGGTTAACCACATCTAAAACAAGTGCTTCCTCTAGGGACTGCATAGGGGTTGGTGTTGTTAGGCTTGTAGTTGGAAGAACTTGCATCTTGCTTAGCACCAACAGGGTTACGAGCGGGGGCTCGGTTTTGTGATTGGCTTGACTCTGGAGCTCGGGTTGCTGTCTTACTCTTATCTTGCTCTAGATTAGGAAGTGGGGAAGGTGGAGCATTATACGTCCTTCCAGGGGGTGGAACACGAGAAAAGCGCCGACTCAACTGTAACTCAGCCCTCTTTGCTAACTGAACTGCCATATTCAAAGTAGAAACAGGGTGCAAAGAGACTAAGTCTTGTACATCTCGCCTCAACCCTCCAATGAATCGGGAAACCAACTGACCTTCTGTTTCTGTCAAGGCGTTACGAACCGACAAACGGTTGAACTCAAAATCATAATCTTGTACAGATCGATTACCTTGCTGACAACTCTGATATTGCTGGAATAAGATTTGATCATAGTCAATGGGAAGAAATCGGCCTCTCAGTAGTTGTTTCATCCGGTGCCAAGACCGTATTCGAGCTTTTTGTTGTCGAGTTCGCATCATTTGCAGTTGTTCCCACCAGGCTGATGCTCCTCCTTTAAGTTTGTATGAGACAAACTTAACTTTCTTCTCTTCTGGAATTTCCATGTATTCAAAGAAACTTTCAACCTCAACTAACCAATCAAGGAATTCTTCAACTCCCAGTTTGCCATTGAAAGATGGAAGGTCCATCTTCATTCGAAAATCACCATGGTTGTTCTCTCGGGGTGGCACTTCGTTAAAGAGTGCATCTTCAATCTCTTCGTCGGTAGAATCACCATTATCTTCTTGATGAGGGGCATTCACTACCCTTGGACCACGATCGCGCTCACGTGGTGGTGGTGGCAGGAGGCGCTCCATGGTGGTCGTTAATCGTTCAAGTCGTCGCTCGATTCTCTGCTCCAACGTCTCGAACAATTGGGTGATCACAACTCGGGTCTCCTCGGGTAACTCCGCGAGGTTAGCCAAATCGGGATTGTCGCCGGCGGCCATCGATGCAAGGGTAGTCCTTGCTCTGATACCACTTTTGACGCAGCAGGATCGCTGAGAAGACTAGCTCTCGTGCTAGGGACGGTTCTCTTTGACGCACAAAGAGGAAGAGAGAATACTCTCAGAATTTGGAACCAGTTGTCTTCAATATTCATTGACTTCAAATTACACACAAGCTATCCCTTTTATAGGGAGGTTACAATCAAAAGAGAACTAAGTGACTAACACTCAATCAACCACCATCATGGTGGAGCTAGCTGAAACACTAATTACAAAATGGAAGAGAGAACTTATCACGTACCAACGGTCCAACAGTAAGGCACATCTCAACACAAGGAGCAATCCTTAAAAACAGGGGAAGACAATCAGCATGACTAATGAAAATAAGTAAGGCAGCCATCACTGAGTAGACAAGTCAAAAAGTTGTTTTCTGAACAACTAGGTGTACTGGCAGAGGAACAACTAGGTGTACTGGCAGAGGATCTAAGGACCGGTCTTTGGACTGGTGGACCGGTCCTCCAATTCCTTCAATTCCTTCTCATGCATTTGTCCTACATCATTTTGGGTCCTCCACAACAATCCCAAACGGGGCCTTATACCAATTTCAAGAAAACGCTATTGATGAAAATTATGCCTTTTGCTTACAAGCAATACTTTTCAGTTTTTTCATTATTAAATTACCTAGCCCTCTTATGCAATAGCTAGCTAATTATAAGGAAAAACAATACTTGTGGATTTAATTAACAAAAAGGGAATACATTGAAAATATTTTTTTTGTTATATCCATTGAAGGAAATCAAGCCATTCACTTATCTTAATTCTAACCATCAACCCACTCTCTATCACCACTTAGGCTAACCCCAAAGGACTTCAAATAAATAATATCTTGAATAAGTGGCTGCACAAGGATGCTTCGACACCAAACCATATGAAAAAACAAAAATGGAATAAAGTGGGGAAAAGGGAAAAGGAATGAATAAAATGAAAAAACAAAAAACAAAGAAAAGATAGAAAGAACAGGTAAGGAATACATTCCATTCTTGTACAAGTGTCATGCGTGTGTAGTGGTACCTTAATTGCCTTAGAAGCAATCGGCAGCCTCGATCATAATCATAAAACTGGTTGGGGATGCATGTTATGAAAAAGTAAGGAATAAATTATTAAGTAGGAAAAAGAAAAAATAAAAGAGTAAGTTCCATGCTTGGTAATGGCTCATCCCGCATTCTCATTGGTGCTTGAATTGTCTTGCAAACATTCTTCAGTCTTCTCATTATATATATATATACAGAAATGATCGTCCGCTCACCATAAAGTAGGGAATTCTCCGCTCATCTAACCACCCGCTCACTACGATACGGAGAATTTGAATATGAGAATTTTGTCTTGCAGAAATGTGTGCTAAGATTGATAAAATGGGCATTTGGATATGCGTGTGGATATATCACTACAAGAAAAATGTCAATAGATATCACCCATTTTATATCAGATTTGAATGTGACTGATATTATAAAAATTATAATATCAGATAATTTTTTAACTGATATCTAAACTTTATTAGATATCACATGGTTTTTTTCAACTGATATATAATATTGTCATTTTTTTAAGAACTTATAAAGACATCAGTATAAATTGTTAACTGATATGTTAAGTTTACATTTTTTAATTTTTTTTCCCATCCACCCAAACACCTGATATAAAAAATTTTTACTTTTTCTTATATATTTTTATCATATCACTGTAACATGTCAACTGATATCTTAAGATCAATTGACCTCATTTTTGTATTTCCGCATCTAGGGTTAATTTAAACAACCCAAATCTTTTTTTATATTCTCTCTCCTCTCACCCGCATATCTCTCTTTCTCTCTATTCTCTCGCCTCTCTCTCTCTCTTGCGCCGATCGTCTTCCTCAGAAAATTCGTCGTTGTTGTCGTCCGAAGGCCAACGACGACGAGAGTACCACCAAAAGGCTCGATCGTCTTCTTCTACTCTCCCTCCTCGTGTCTCTCTCCGTCCCAAACAACCGTTGATCATGGCGAATCGAAGCCACAGGGCCGATGGCCACTCCTGCGGCAATCCATCGATCCCGGCGAAGTTGAAATGCCAGGCCTTGTGGGTTTTGAAGCTGTCGTCGTTCTGTTAGGGTTTTGAAGCTGTCGTCGTTCCCGGCGAAGTTGAGATGCCACAGGATCTATTAGGGATTTAGGGTTTCTATTTCTAATTCTCTGTTTGGGTCTTCAATTTTTAGTCTTATTTTGATGTTAATTTGCTAATTTTGTGTCTCAGATCTTGCTCCCTCTCTCATTGAGCTACCTCCCTCTCTTAGTTGTTAAGGTTCATCTGCTTGACTACATAAATAATTACTGATTATAATTCTGGGGGATGGTTGATTACATGACTCGTTTTTTTTTTCTTATTTTGTACCAAATTATTTCTTTGTCTAGGTCTGAGTATGGAAGAACTGGAGAAGCTTGCCAATCTGGTCCTAGAGCTCAGAAGACGACTCGAAGAGACATAGCACATGTTGTGAGTAACTAATATACTGCACTTGTTGTGACTAACAGATGCATTTCGATTATTGTAGCTAATGTTATTGGCCAATGAGATCAATTGATCATGTTGATTGATCTTAGCTTTAGATTTTGTGTTGACAAATACACCTGCATAAATTATGAAAACACACCCCAATTCTTCTACCACCATTCATTGTTAGGTGAGAAATGTGTTGTGCAGTCAAGACTAATATAGATCATGTGATGCAATAAAAGTCATTATACTCATGACTGGTAGCATATATATATATATATATATTTTTTTTTTCTTTTTGAATTTTATTTGGATACTTGAGTTTGATGTGGTATGTGGTATAAGTCAGTAATACTTTGAGTGGTATGCTTGGTATTTTCCACACTAGATTTTGTATGTAATTTAGTAAACATTCTTTGCAGGTATTAGAGTTCCAGCAAAAGAAATGCAGTGTCATATTTGATCTTTCACGCAATCTTGCAAGGGTTTTGGAGTTCTGTACCCAAAAGAAATGCAATGCCAAGTCTGCTGTCAGTTTCCATTTTATCTTTAATACTCTTATCTTGCCTTTCTTTATCTTTTTTATCTCTTTTTTGTTTGCTTTGATTTGATAATTCTGCTGTAAACTACCATTGCTCTTTATGGCAGATTTGGTACTTAAAAGATATGTGCATCTGTTACATTTATTAATAAAAAAAATATGTCTAAATGAGCATAGCATTATATATTACTGTCTTAAATTAATTAAAAGTTCTGAAAATGTTGTTTGCAGAGATTAGCAAGATGGAAAGTAACTTATAATATGCAGAATACAAAGTATGATACATTTGAGTAAATTGAGTCATGCAATTTATTGTTGTTAGAATAGTTTAAATGTTGATGTTAGTTGCCTTTTTATTAACTCATTTCAGGAGCATTTTCTATCTCTTCTTTCTGTGGATGCATGCTGATGATGATGGCTGTTTTACTGGTGAGAGCATCTTCTTACTTAAGAATGATATTCTTCTGTGTGTGCCTTTGTAGGTGGGTAGGTGGGTGTAGTGAGTTATGGTTTAAATGTAGTTTTAGTATAAAATCAGGCTTTCATTAAACATGGAATCCTTTATCTTTTATATTAATTAATTCATCGCTTGGTTTCAGGTTGGTGGATGAACTTGCTGCTTTGTACAAGGTATGAGAATGCACTTTTTTGTATGTGCATGTGCAGCATGTCCTATTTCCCTATGTTTAAAGTTGCTGTTCTTTTCTTTTTATTTCAGCTCATAGATTTTTGTATGCATCAGTTTTCAGTTTTCAGTTTTCATTTTAGCATCATTTTGCATGCATCAGTTTTCAGTTTCTTGGAATGAGTCGCTGTTATCACGTGATTTGCACATATACTCGCCATCAGTTTTGACTATCCAAGATAACAGAGGAGGTTATTTAAACAGACCTAAAATATAAAAGGATATTGATTGATTTTGAAGTTAAGGAGACAAAATTCAGGGGTAATCTTTTATGTTTCCCTGAAAGAAAAATTATGTACAAAGTGAAACTGTCAATAATGAGAATGAAAATGTTAATAGCCAAAACTTGGTTAAACATTGCACTTTTAGTTTTATACTTATCATAATAGAGAGAGTAAATATGTTATAATAACAAAAGTTTCTGTTAACTTTATCAAAGTTTTGAAGTATTCAGTTACCATTTTCTTTTGCTTGTTTGCAGTGATTCTAATGATTTGTGTTACAAGAGTTGCCAAGGCTGCTTTGGATAAAGCTTTGGCTGAAAATGAGGATATTGATAGCATCATGACTCCACCCGAGTTACCTGTTGTCGATGAAACACCTGGGCAGCTCCACCAGCCCCTTATAATCAAGATAGACCCGTCTGGAGACAATCATGAAAAATGAAATTCATCTTCTTTTGTAAATTCTTCTTCCTACCTTCTTTCAAAGGGCCATGCTCTATTTGATACTCCCAGCATCTGGTACTTTTCATTTATGACCTTGTACAGTCTCCCCATCTTTTTAGATTGTAATTTTGGACAAATATCCTATTTTACCATTTATTATTTGAGTGTAGCTTGTCTTTTCAACTTGAAATAAAATATTAAAAGATCATTGAGATTATGTTGTGAGTCTTGTGACTTTACATGTATAAAGATTAATTCATTTACTCTCTAGATAGTGAGAGGTTTAGTCTTGAAAGACTTTGTATCTCACTGACTACTGTAACATGTCAAGTGTCAACAGAAAATTATAACAAGCATAGGCAGTAGCCAGTACTACAATCCTCCTGTAAAGTTTGCTTTTCTTTTCTTTTTATTTCAGCTCATAGATTTTTGTGGTGCAGTTGATTCTGAAAATGAGATAATCATGGATCTTAATTATTGCAGATTTGGTACTGTTTCCACATCTCATGGATCAGAAGCATCTAAAAAGTTAGAGGATCAGCAGAAGAGAAAGGCTAGAGCAGAGAGGTTTGGTCTCATGCCTCTTTTAATTTGGTGCTTGAACAGCTTCAAGAATTTGAATATTGAAAATCTCTAGTTATTTTGTTTCATTTATGTTGCAAAATGTTCTTAATGTATTTCTTGTTGATCAGGTTTGGGCTTGCTGGTTCCTATTGCATTTGCTTATCGACATGGACAACGCCTCAAGGAAAAGTGAAGCCTTTCAAGTGACAAGCCCCTTATTATTCGAGTCATATATACTTTGTAGGTGATGTGTAGCTTTAATTTGGTATATTACAACTTGTGTTTTGGTTTTGTAAAGGTCTTCACAAGCATGTTTTGGTTATCTTATTAGATATTTGTACTGTAAACCTTTTGGGGCAGCTTTGAATATTGTTATTGGTAATTATTGAAATATATATATGGAATGAGAATGAAAGATTTTGTGTCTGCATAAATTTCTGGCCATTTCAATTTACTGGCTCAAATTTATGTATTGATATCCTTTTTAGGTGAAAAAAAACTGATATATAATGTACATAACAACTGGTCTAAAGGATGTTTTGATATCAGTTTTGGACTAATAATTGATATTTTATAACGCTTTGATATCAGGTTCTTTCTCAGATCTGATATAAAAACAATATTTAGATA
This sequence comes from Dryas octopetala, assembly GCF_963921425.1. Classification (NCBI taxonomy): domain Eukaryota; kingdom Viridiplantae; phylum Streptophyta; class Magnoliopsida; order Rosales; family Rosaceae; genus Dryas; species Dryas octopetala. The sequence goes on from NC_141369.1 coordinate 13,688,162, forward strand.
TCAGAACCTATTCCATACCTGATATTGATATCAAGATTATATATATCAGATTCTACTATAGACCTGATATTGATACTATAATTTTATATCATATTTTACCTCAAACCTGATATTGATATCGAGTTATATGTCAGTATTAGTATCCAATACGATATCTATTGACCAATTCTGTTGGTACTTGGATTTTATAGATATCAGAAATAATATCAAATTGGATATCCATTTTGTATTTAGGATATCAGGTTGAAAAAGAAAAATGATATAATAAACAATGTTTACATATCAGTTTAAAACTGATATCTAAAATACCATACATTAGATATCACGACGCCCTATATCAGACGGCTACCCAAATAGATATCAGTCCACGACTGATATCTATCGACATTTTTCTTGTAGTGTATGTGTGCTAAGTTGTTCAATACTCATATCGTTGACAGTAATACACTAGCTAAACAGTTTTCGATTTGGCTAATTTTTTGCAAGGATGATCTTTGAATGATGCCCTAAAATATGGACGGTTCCGATCATTGAAATTCGTTGTTGAGTGGTTAGGTGAGCGGGAAATTCCCCGCTTTATGGTAAGCGAGTGATCATTACTGTGTATATATATATATATATATAATACTTGGGTCATCCTTGGGGTACCCCAAGGTCACTCCATCACCCAAAATTACAAATTTGGTAATGTCGGCGCGATCAAATGATCGAAACCGTTCACTTTTTAAATAACTTCTTAAAAATTATTTCTGCAAAAAATCAAATCAATCGGAAATCGTTTGATTATAAAATTGTTGTCAATTAAGTAAAAAAAATCGATGGTTTTCAATTAAAGAGTGATTTTTTGATCAAATTATTAATTTTTTCTATTTAATTGACAATAGTTATAGAATTAAAAGATTTTTGATTGATTTGATTTTTTACAGAGATAATCTTTAATAAGTGATCTAAAAAGTGAACGATTTCGATCATGTATCGGCATTACCGAATTTGTAATTTTGGCGGGTAGGGTTGGGCTACCCCAAAGGTGACCCAAGTACTGCCCTATATATATATATCCCGGAAAGCCATCACTACTTTATTGTCTTTCCCATTCCATATTTCTCCTTTTCTTCATTGCTTTATCTACAAATTTTAACTCCAACAATGGCTGATGCACTTGTTTCCCTAATCCTAGAACAGTTGCATCAATCACCGGTCAACAAAAGGTGAAACTAGTCGGGGATGCTAAGAAAGAAGTTGTAAAGCTCATCTACAATTTCAAAGCAATTGGAGCTGCGCTCGAGGATGCAGAAGAGAGGCAAGTTACGGAGGCCAGCGTGAGAAATTGGTTGAATAATCTGAAAGATGTATCCTATGAGATGGAGGACGTGCTAGATGAGTGGAAGACTGAAATTCTGAAACAGCAAATTGAAAAGCAAGAAAAAGGTGATGCAAATCCTCGAGTTACTAAGAAGAAGGTATGTTTCTGCATTCCTGCGCCTTGGTTTTGTTTTGGCCAAATTAATCAAGTAATTATCCGTCATGACATTGCTTTGAAGATAAAAGATGTAAATGAAAGGTTAAGTTTGATTGCTAACGAAAGACAAAATTATAACTTTCAATACACAAAAAGAGGTAGTGAACAACTTGAACGACCAAAAAGCACTTCTTTTGTTGATAGGACATTTGGTCGAGTAGATGAAAAGGAAATATTAGTAAGCAAATTGTTGAGTGAGAGTAGTCAAGGAAGTACAGCCCCCCTTGTCATCCCTATTGTACGGATGGGAGGAATTAGCAAGACAACTCTTGCCCAATTGGCCTATAATGATGAAAAAGTGAAGGCTCATTTCCAAAATAGAGTATGGGTTTGTGTCTCAGACCCTTTTAATGAAATTAGGGTTGCCAAAGCCATTATTGAATGTCTCAATAAAAATGATAGTATTCTAAATTCAAATGAGTTGGAACCCTTATTACAATGTATAAATGAATACATCAAGTTCCTCCTTGTCTTGGATGATGTGTGGGCCGAAGACAACAATGAGTGGGATAAATTAAAAGTGCTGCTATTTGCACACCCTTAAATTTCTTTTTGCACACCCTTAAATTTCTTTTTGCACACCCTTTCCTCACTTTTTCTCACTTCACACCCCCACACTTCTCCCACAATTAACATTTCTCATATACACACCCCTCCCAATTACCAAAATATCCCAACTTATACACACCCCTCCCAAAACCCAGACAACACACACCACACCCCGACACCTCCCTCAGCCACCCCCATCGCCGGCAAGGTCGCCGGCGGGGTTGCCGGCGGCTCAACCCTTCCGTTCTCTTCTCTCTCTCCCCTTCTCCTTTCCTTTTTCGCCTTCCATTTCTCTTCTTCCCTCTGCCATCGCCCTCCCCTCCCCCTGCCACACCCCCACAGCCCACCCCCACAGACCACAAACTTCCATACACAACCCACCCCCTCCCTCGCTCCTCCCCCCCAACTTGCACACATGCATGCAGAGCCGCCAAGACCACGCCGACCACCTAACCTACCCAGCTCGCCGGAGAAGAAAACCAAAAAAAAAAAAAAAATTGGAGCGGGTTCGGTGGACCAGTGCCGAACCCGGTGGTTTCGTTCGGTAGGTACCCACCGAACAATCCTATTCTATTCGGTGGGTACCTGTCGAACAAAACCACCGGGTTCGGCACTGGTCCGCTGAACCCGCTGCAATTTTTTTTGGTTGTCTGCTTGGGTGAGAGAGAGAGAGAGAGAGAGAGAGAGAGAGAGAGAGAGGAGGGTGGAGGGTGGAAGGTGGAGGGTGGGGGGTGGGCTTCGACAATGAAGAAGAAAAAAAAAAGATGGAGATGGGAAGATGGGAAGATGGGAAGATGGGGTGTGTACGGGGGAGGGGGGGAGATGGGGATGGGGGTGTGTGGGTGTGTGGGTGAGGGGAGGGCCAAATGGTCTTTTCCCTTGAGTTTTTTTTTTTTTTTTTTTGAAAGGGTGTGCAAAAAGAAATTTAAGGGTGTGCAAATAGCAGCCCTCTAAATTAAAGCTGCCTTTGCAAAGTGGTGCTATAGGTAGTAGGATAGTGGTGACAACAAGAAAAGCGGAGGTAGCTAGGATGATGGGAGCAGTTACTCATATGATCCATTTGAAAGAGTTAAATGAACAAAATTGTTGGTCATTGTTCTATCACATTGCATTGGTTGACAGGGAAGGAGGTGAGTCTAAATTGTTTGAAGCTATTGGCAAGGAAATTGTGAAAAAGTGCAAGGGTTTGCCACTTACTACAAAGACTTTAGGTAGTCTCCTGTGCTATAAGAAAACGATGAAAGAATGGCAAGATGTTTTGAACAGCAAGATATGGGAATTAGACGTGGTTCAAAAACAAGTTTTCAGACCGTTATTATTAAGTTATAATGATTTGTCCCCGCTTATCAAACGTTGTCTCTTATATTGTGTTACTTTTTCAAAAGATTATATGATTGATAAAGACGATTTAATTTAGTTGTGGATGTCACAAAATTATCTAAATTCAAATGGAAACAAAGAGCAGGAAATAGTGGGTCAAATGTATTTCGATGATTTGTTAATGCGGTCTTTCTTTCAAGATTTTAAGAAAGATGCATTTCATGGAATAATTAAAAGTTGCAAAATGCATGATATTGTGCATGACTTTCTACAGTTTCTGACCAAAGATGAATGTTTTGTTATGGAGGTTAAGGGTGGTAATGGGAGAATGGAGTTGCCGGGTGATAAAGTTCATCATTTTTCCTCAATGTTTGCACCCAAGGGTCCGCTTGCTGTTTCTTTTCAGAATTGCAAAAGCATGCGGACTCTCGCAACTTTTAATTCAAAAATTACTACATTTGGCGCATAGTTAGTTTGACAATTGAAATGCCTTAGGACACTCAATTTGAGTGAGAACAGCATCCAAGTACTTCCTGAGAAGGTTGGTGGGTTGGTACACTTAAGGTATCTTGATTTATCTAATAACCCAGTTTTGGAGAAATTACCCGACAGTGTGTGTAATTTATTTAATCTCCAAACCCTGCGACTTATGGTGTGCCGTGGACTTAAAACTTTACCTGAGGCCATGGAAAACCTTATTAACTTAAAGCATCTTCATGTTATGTTTAGTGACTCTCTAAAGTTGCCAAAAGGGATTGAGAGGTTAACAAGTCTGCGAACGCTAGATGAGCTTTATATTGATGGTGATGAGAACAAGGGAGCATTCAACTTCAGTGATCTGAGAAACATGGATCAGCTTCAGGGGCGTCTTTCCTTAATTTTGAGGAATGTGAAAGATGCGAGTGATGCTGAGAAAGCACAATTGGTGAATAAGAAACACCTTCTCTCTTTGCAACTATGGTTTTCTAGAAGAGAAGAGCTGCCCGACATCCATGAAAAAATACTGAATGCCTTACAACCAAATCCAAATTTGGAATGTTTACATATCGGGGAATACAAAGGCACCACACTGTCTCCCAATTGGATGATGTCTTTAAACAATTTGACAAGGCTTAGGATCTGCGACCGTGATTGTGAAGTTGTGACTCTTTTGGGGAAATTGGTGTCCCTTGAATGGCTGAGAATTGAGTTTATGTATAATGTGAGAAAGGTGGGATTTGGGTTGTCAAGAATAGAATTAGAAAGCAGGGCATCATCGTCGTCACTTGTTTTATTCCCAAATTTGAAAAGACTTGAATTCTTCTTCATGCCGTGTTGGGAAGAGTGGAAAGTAATGGCAGGTGGGCAGGAGGAGGATTCTCAAATTACAATAATGTCATGCCTTTCTTCCTTACAACTGTCTGGTTGCTATGAACTACAAACACTTCCAGAGTTTCTACGGAAGACACCACTGCAGAATTTGACCATCAATCATTGTGACATTCTAGCAGCAGGATGCCAGAAAGGCAGAGGAAAGGAGTGGCCCATGATTTCTCACATCCCAAACATCAGAATCCATTTCAAGACTGTTCAAAAAGACGGAGTTTGGATCCAGCAAGACGATGAAGCCGAGGAGAATGATTCCACGGATTCAATGTCATCCGAGGAGAATGCAGATTGAGTTTAGCTGAACTCGTCCCATCAGTGTTCCAATGTATTCAATCTCATCCTCCTCTTCTTTCTGGTAATTAATTAAAGGTTTTTTTACACTTTATCCACCTGAATTTTAACCTCAATCTCACTTTACCACCTGAAAAAAAAAAAAAAAAATTGTGTCAATTTACCACCTAAATTAAATATTTGTTGCAATGTAGGACCTCAAGCTCATTCTGTTTAAACTTCCGTTAAAAATGTCCATGTGCTGCGCACATGACTCCCTTTTAAGGGGTTTTTTCGTCATTTTATGTCTAAACCATCACTGTACCAGATTTGGCGCTTCACCCCTTCCCTAACCTATTAGAATCCTGCCATTTTTGGGGTTCTTTCCCTCCAAAACTCACCATTTTACTCATAACTACAGTTTGGGCCATTAGTCGTTGACTCACGAAGTATCTGCGATGGACGACGACGCTGTGTTGCATCGCTGCTCATACTGTCTTCCACCATTGCTCATACTGTCTTCCACCATTGCTCATAGCGTCGTCCTTCGCTGCTCATAGTGTTCCCCACCGCGGCTAATAGCGTCGTCCACCACTGCCCAATATTAGGATTACTTAAATTATCAGCATCGTCCCCCGCTGCCCAATATTAGGATTACTCAAATTATCAAATAAAATACAGTTTGAGTGGAGTAATGGTAGATACTACTAAGTGGAGAAAAGAAATATAAAAAAAATATATCTTTTGTTTAAAAACAATTTGATTTTTGAAATTAAATCTTTGGTCTAGAAACAAAAGAGAAAGCTCGTTTAAAACTGGATGCAAAGAATGTAACTAAATAAAGTTAGAGAAACTTCAATAAGAGGCATTAATATTCAATTTGTGATGTTTTACCAAATGAAAGACATTCATCAACAAAGTAAGAGCAGAGTAGAATTCTAACTCTGCGAGGTGCTGTATGAAGACCAACTTGTTGTTTTACACCAACATAATTAATTAATAAATGAGCTTGTTTAATGTTTACCTCTATAATAAATTAGCATAATATGAAAGTTGTAGTAATTTTGACATAATTGGAGTTTTATTGATACACAATTGGATGCATAATTGGAACTTAATTGATGCATAATTTCACTATAATTTCACTATAATTTATGTAAATAAATGACCATCAAATAGAGGCAAAATTTGCACTTCCATATTTCACCAACATTTTTCCATCTAAAATTCATCCCAAAATACAAAATGATATTAGCAAACTTCCAAAATAATCATGTGGACCTACAAGTTTTAGAACATACACATCTCAAAATGAGTATATAAACATTAGCAGAGTTTCAAAACATATACATCTCAAAAAAAGAATAGACTAATGAACCAAACACTCTGTCACAATGAGTTCAAAATCCTTAACAAGCATTTCTTCCCACATTTATTCATGTCAAGGCATCCAAGGGATTGACTTTTTCAGTGTTGCGTGCGTGGTTTTCTGCAATTGCTTCTTTGCAGGGGACATTACTCTCTTGTTCTTTGTTAAGGAACCACTTCCACTGGTCTAGGGCAGAGGTTGTGAACCAGTTAGAGGGTATTGAGGCTGAGATTGGGATCCACTTATGTCATGTTGGGGCAAAGGCTGTGAATATGATGGATTGGGTCTACCTATTTTTCTTGTCACTTTGCCTCCTCTTTGAACCTACAAACACATCCACAAGATGAATTTTATCACATATAAAGCCTAAGATCACACCACCCAAATCCCTAAAGACAATACTTACTAAGCCTTTTCTCCTTTGCACATTTGTTGGCTGAGTTTCAGCTACTTGACTTACTCTAGTAACCTTAATGGACTCATTTTGTGTTGTTTGCACCTAGTACATCAATTCAGTGTTAGAAAAATCATACAAAATGACAACCAACAAGACTGCTTAATTCATGCACAATGCCATAAAAGTTAAACTAGAGTACCACTAGTGTTGAATATGAAGTTTGCTCAGTGGCCTGTGAATTGGATTCTGCTTCAGGCTGCATTAACCACAAAAATTAATAATTTAGCAGTAATTTTAACAACACAAACATTAAAGTTGACAAGTTCTAACCTGTTTATTAGTTGAGCTTCCTTGTCCCTTATTCTTACCACATGACCTAATATTGTGGCCTTCTTCTTGGCCACATTTTTTGCATTTTATCTTCACATAATGCCTAGGTAGTCTTGACTGAGCTTGTGATGGTGGTGGTGGCTCATTATGCTCTCTAATCCTAGTCTTTTTGGGCCTCCCAGTCTGTTTGTGATAAGCAGGGGGCATGATTTGTGTGTTATCAGATCTGGGCCAAAACTTATGACTAGCCATGGGCCTAATATAAGGTTGATATGCTCTCATGTATGCCTCTTTCTTGTAGCATTCATTCACATACTGAATTGGATCCCCTTGTCTTTTCCAGATTACAGAAATTGCATGGCAACATGGAATCCCAGTTAGGTCTCATCTTTTACAGGTGCATGTGTTGGTTGCCAAATCAACAGTAAACGAAAATCCACCAATATGAAACACTTGGTAGATCTTATCACCAGCAAGGTATAAAACACATGAGCCACTATCCACTTTGTTTTTCTCAATGATTTTTTGAATTCTAGGCCCAATATGTACCCATTTGTTTGCTAGTTCTCTCATTCTTGCCATTCTAACCATGATATATGTCCTAACCCTCTCCAACATGGTCAAGATGGGTTTATCTCTGGTTTTCAATATTGCCTTGTTGAATGCCTCACAGAGGTTATTCAGCAAGATGTTACACTTGGTTGTTTCTCTAAAATGACTCATGCTCCAATGAGCTGCAAGTTTGTCATCAAACTAGCCAGCAACTCTTCCATCTTCTTCTTGCATCCTTCTCATCTCAGTATTGAACCAAGGGATTGTTGTTGCTCTGGCAGCTACCCACACTCTATTCTTCAAACCAAGTCCAGGATGAGACCCCTTGAAATTATTGTACAAATGTCTAACACAATGTCTATGTTCTGCATTTGGGACAAGATCTTGCAAAGCATGTAACAGCTCTTTCTGCTTATCTGTTATGAAAACATAATGGTGACTGTTCTCGATCAATACCAACATCAACTATGAACTGCCTCAAAAACCAAGTCCATGTACTCATGTTCTCAATCTCAACAATGGCATAAGCTATTGGATACATGCCATTGTTGGCATCTATGCCAATAGCAGCTAGAAGTTGTCCTGGGTGGGGTTCTTTAATATGGCACACATCCAACCTTACAACTGGTCTACATCCTTCTCTAAAGCCCTTTTTCAATGCTCCAAAGCAACAATAAAACCTCTCAAATCTAGGTCTACCTCCCTCCAAGTTAGTCTTTACCAATACAGTACTCTCAGGATTTTTTCTCATAAGTTCCTCTGCATAGTCCCACAACTTTGCATATTACTCCTTATAGCAACCCTCAAGTTTCAACGAGGCCTTTCTCTTTGCTATATAACACTTGGTCCTTGTGACATTGATTGAATATTGCTTCCTCACAGTGTTTTGGAAGGCTATCACATCCCAATCTGGATTGTTCAATAAGTCTTCAGCATATTTGCTTGCCAACCATTTAGCAGTGCAGTTGTGGTTACTTTCCAATCTGCTACAGAATTCATTATCACTCACATAGGTCTTAACCACAATCGTACATGTCTCATCTATCTTAGATGCATAGATCCTCCATGGACACGCAGTTGTAAACTTATTCTTATTTTTCCCTTTCTTATTGGTCTATTTCTCCTTGTTGTTATTCTCTTTACTATTTTTATCTTTTGGCTCACAGGGTGTCTCACATCTTGCCAACACTTTATAGCCTTCATTCAAGATGAACTTAATGTTCTTTCCATTCTTAATCGCATACTCTCTAACTCCCTCTCTAAACTCATCAGTAGATGCAAACATCAACCCCACCTTAAACTTAGGATCCTTTAAATCAATTTCCCTCCTCCACTGAGTGTATTTCAAAATCTTCCTTCTAGGTTTCTTGGACACTTGGGAAGCCTCATCAGCAGATGACCCATCCAAACTTCTCAATTCATCTGAATCTTCATATTCTGATTCAACATCCCCAAACCCAAGATCTAATGGAACAACATTTGTTAGAACATTCTCTTCAAACAAAAAGTCATCTAGTGATTCAACTACTCTATCTTCTTCACCTGCACTTTGTTCATAGTCAGAGTCTCTCAAATCTGAATCTTCTTCATCTCCATCACCAACTTGAACATCATATTGCACTGGTTCATTTTCTTCTCCATTCACCTCTACAACAGCCTCAACTTCAACATCAAGTAAGGTTTAGAAAGAGTCTGATATGTGTTGAGAAGGCACTTGTGTGGATTGGTTTAACTGTGAGGTGAGCCGGTTTATCTGTAGAGTGGGTTGGATTATAAATGGGTTTAGTTAGTTTATTTGTGGGGTAGGTTGATTCTCTATAAAACCTGCATTCCCATGATCAAAATAACATACAGCCACATGGTTTGATGGCAAGTCAACTGTAACCATCTTAAACAAAACAACATCATTGACCACATGTACCCACCCCTGATCATCTTCACTACCTAAGAGTCTGTACCAATAACCCACAAAGCTTTTATACCCAAGAAACCTGGTTGTATCATCCAAATCCAATAATGACATGCAATCAGGGCTCAACCAATCAACCCAAAACTACCTCTCCACCATAATACAACTTACCCCCATCACTTAAATTTATAAACTTACCTTCATGATAAATTTCTAAGGTAAAGTTATTAAGATCACCTAAGACAGACAGAACATGTTAAATAAAGTTAACTATTAAAAAACTATTTAATAGAGTTAACTATTGAATAAACATAGCACATAAAATAAAGTTAACACATAGGTTACATATATAACACCACAACCATTGAACTCAAATTGACCACAAAACCATGAAATAGATATGTGTAGTACATGATTAATTAATAGCCACAAAACCACAAATTCCTAGTTTTCCATAATCTCTTTATTATGGAGTTAAGCACTAAATAACTTCTACAGAAAATTAACTAAAGTACTATAATTAGCTAGAATTTTCATGGCAAATTGAATAAGTCCCAGTCAATAAAGCCCGGACCTTACTCATCCATTCCTAGTAATTCCTACTACAAATCAAATTCTTAGTACTTCAATAATCTCTTAAGTATTCAATTCACTTGCAATAAAAAACTATTATCAATCCAGCCACCAACCAAAAAATAATACTACATTCAATAAAGCCAACAACACCTAAAGCAATATTCAATACACTTCAACAAAAGTCCAAATAAAAAAAAAATGCTCATAAGAGTACAAAACTCATGCAATAAAGAACCTAAACTACTGATACCCACATACTTATAACACATTAAACAATTCCATCTCCTGCCACAGAAAACACCTATATGCCATAAGCTACTCTAATATAAAAAAGTCACAAGTGTTTTCGAATCAGGGGCCACACCACAAAAAAGGTTATCAAATCACAAAGTAACCACATACCACACAACCCACACTGCAAAAAATCAAGGGGACCACAGAAAAAGGGAACTCACCGTATTTTGGAGGGTCCCCAGAATCTCTAATTCTATCTTTCATCTTCAAATCGACACTAAATCGTACCTAATTGAACAAAAAATGATTGATTTTTTTACCCCAATCACAAAAAGAGTCGATCGAGATTTTCTGCAACATCTTTCAACCATAAAGACCAGCTGATTTTCCCTAGAATTTGAAACTCTGATTAAAAAAACCATCTAAACCCTTTTCTTATTCCATTTAGACATAAAATAACGAAAAAACCTTTTCAAAGGGAGTCACGTGTGCTGCACGTGGACATTTTTAACGGAAGTTTAGACGGAATGGGCTTGAGGTCCTATTATTGCAACAAATATTTAATTCAGGTGGTAAATTGATACAATTTTTTTTTCAGGTGGTAAAGTGAGATTGAGGTCAAAATTCAGGTGGGTAAAGTGTAAAAAAGCCTTAATTAAATAATTAAGCTCTTATATTGTTTTTTGTTTTCTCACTGCATATTTTATTTGTAAATTAGCTGAATTTCCTTTCTTTGGAGGAGATGGAGTTGTCAAGCTGATGAGATTTTTGCTAGCTCAATACCTCTCTGTATATAATTAAGACTAGCTACGTATCATTGTTTAGTCATCAATTAATTAATTGCATCTTCTATTTGCTGCAATCCAATCAAGTAACATGTATAGAGGCCAACTCTTTTAACTCTATCTAGCTGTTCTTGAGATTTGAGAAACGCATTCGATATACATGCAGTGCAGGAAGATTTTCATTTATCAACAAGTGAAGTGATTGATGCAATGATGCACCATCAATTTGACCGATTGATGATGAAGATCCTACCTAAACTTTATAGGTAACTTAATTATATATCATCAGTATCACCATCTCTAGTAATGCCTATACATTTATATATGTAATATATATTAAACAGTTTAATGGCTTGAAATTGCACTTGCTTGCTAGTTTGTTGTCAATTAATTCTAGATTAATTACTACATGGGTTTGACATCATATGATTTTCTTATCTCAGCGGCCCAAGATTTTCATGGCATGGAATTAGAGAGAAGAGTACTGGATCAAGTGACCCCAAAGTCTCATTTGAATTCGATCATCATCAACTAATTTCAAGATTTTCTTGTCATATGTTGACCTCTGTACAGTAGCTAGTATGACCATTTGAACTCTCTGTCTTGTGTTTAACTCCATCTGTACATAAACTCTAATTATTAGCACCCTCCAGGATTTCATCGTTTCTCTTGGATTTCTGGGGTTCATAACTTCGATCATGGAGTCATAGAACATTTTTGTTACACTGCGGACAAAAGGCCGATTCTCAACTAGTCCAAAGTCTCTGAGTCTAATAATATAACTCGAAAACAATTCTAAACAAAAATATTATAAAAATGTCTGATATATGAAAATGACAAAGCAATATAATATGTACGTCAGGCAATAATCATCAGATTCAATTGATTATTATTATCTCATACATGCATTAAAATTTTTCTCAACCCATGTAACAGTGTACTTAGATATTTTGAGAAATAAAGTTAGAAAACTCTACATTCTAAGAGGTTATCAAATTGTCATTGAAGTGCCATGACAACTTGTTTTTGCAATGGTTTTAGGCAGAGACTAACAGCACTTTGTGCTCTGATTCACCTTCTGAATCTACAAAACATGACTCTTCATTGCATGCTATGCACCTTTGACTAGTAGTTATGGTCCTATGGAAGCTCACTGTTTCTTGTAAGCATGATCCTCCACAGATTCTGAGCTACAAAACCATTAGGGATTTATCCACATCTGCAAGCTTGATGGCTCAAAAGATCCAAAATCAGCTAGCACAAAGCTGAACCAACCACCAATCCAATTGCCAAGAAAGGTGCATATATATCCACAACCATATCCACCTTTGCTAATACGTCACTAGTCAAATGCCCATTTTCTAAATCTTAGCACACATTTCACATGGTGTAACTGCAAGTTGTGTGACAAGTGGACAGACTAAAAGCTGCGCCATGCAGTCCAATGCAGCCTTTTTTTCAGGAAGTCTCCAATGCATAAATTACAGTCCAACTTTCCCAACAAATCCAAAAACTTTTAGTTGTCATCAGCAGCAGCTATTAAGTATTAAGTACTAATTCTGAAGAAGATTTCTCAGTTATTTATCCTATTCCTATAGCAATTGACAACTTTCTTGCTGCTCCTTTAAGTATGTGTAGCTTTGCATTTGGTTCATATCCATTATAGATTCAATTTTTCACTCTCTATGACAGAAATTTGGATTCAGGCTGTAAGCCTGTATGCAATTTAATAAAGTTTACAATTACTATATCTCATCTATAGTAATTTGGATATTTTGAGCTAGTTATAGTGAACTGCCTGGCTTCACTAGTTATAGCACTAATGGTTTGTATATTTTGAGCTTCTCATAAAGTTAGAAACCTCCAAGTTCTAGAACTTATCAGGAGCCAGCTAGCAAGCAAATTGTCGGGTAGAAATGATCTTAATTGCGATAATCTAAAGAATTTTGAGCTTATCTTATCCATTGGGCCACAAAAGGGCAAAATTTTCTTCATGTACTATACTCATCAACAAAAGCCATCATGAAGAAGCATCTCTTGATAATCAAATCAAAACAAATGTGAACTGCAGCGTACCACTGAGTTAAAGGTCATATTTTATAGTGTATTTTTTTAAAAAAATATTAAAAGGGATCGAATCATTGATTTATCTTAGTTTTATTGTATCTTCTCACATTTTCTCCACTTAAAGTTAACAAATTAGTTGTTTACAATTTTATTCACATATGATAATTGTTTTCTGTAACATTTAATTCATATATATATATATATAGAAATAATGAAATGTAAATAATTGATAATGTAATAATATGATCTATGTGCCATTACTCCAGTTGCAATTATCATCTCAGCAAGATTTTTCTTCTCTTTTTAGCTTTACCAACTTATTTGATATTTTTCATGTGTTCCTGGCCAAAAAAAAAGATATTTTTCATGTGAAGACAAGAAAAAAATGGCCGGCCTACTACTAGTGGCCCCAGTGTTAAAAGATGAACACTCAACCAATTTGTGAATAAAAGCCAAGTAGTGTAGAATGAAAGATTAAAAAAGGTCCAAGCTTTTGAAGCATTCTGACCATTCAACTACCAAGTATGGCTGAATAATGACCTTATTCTTCTGACTTGAGGGCAGGTCCATGCCTAATAATAACTAAAGATATAATAAGATCGAAACGAAGTAAATAAATAAATATAAACAATGGAAAAATAAATCAATCAATCAATTTGGAGAATGACATCGGCTTATCACTAACAGACTAAAGACAAAGATGTATATATCATATCAAGCGACCCATTGAACAGGGTGATATATAAAACATTACAAACCACAAGGAAAGAATATATCTGAACACCCAGAAAGGAAATAGATCTTATTTTGGAAATCTACCTGCTCCCAATACGTAACTCTTTGATATTTTTTTAGATCTTAATCTTTCTCCACATCTTTCTTTTTCCATCCATTTCATTGCTACTTATTTGAAGGTAAAGGGAGCATTGCTAGTCAGGTTTTCATTGAGTGATGAAAATCCAAGTATATCAACTCAAGCATTAGAAACACTTTTTTGCTAAAAAAAATCTCTTTTGATTGATTACTAGCATTCTTGAGCACTTCGTCGAGTTCTAATAAAAATATGATAATGACATTGACATATTGGAATAGACCAACGACTTTAGGCTATATCTTGTTTAAATAATGCTAGGAATCTTGAATTTGTGTTTTAAATTTAACCCTAAATGACGTGACAATATATTTGTCGATGTTTTTTGATCATAAATAACTAAGTTTTAAAATAGACTAAGATATAAATCTCTGAAACATTGTTACGTCATTTTAGATCTAAACTTAAGACATAAATTTGAGATCCGTAATAATAGTCCAATAATGCTAAGAGTCTCAACTTTACTAAACATGATTTTTTTTTTAATGTTCAATATATGAATACCACATAAGATGAGAAATACAAGTCATTGCGATCTCTAGCACTCATCATAATACTCTTACAAGCTCAACAATGAGAAGGAAAAGATAAATTAGGGAGGAAAAAGTGCCGTGAGAGCAAATTATTAGCACAGAGGAAAAAGTACTGCTCCTTTTAAGATCATACATAGGCCTTTACCTTTCTCTAATCGCATAAACCCTTATTGGCTTATAATTCAATACTACAGAAGAAAAGTCCAAAAAGTCCTGCCTACTATTTTTCTTATTTTGGATGAAGCTTATTAAAAGAAAAGTAACAGTCAGGATTCAGGAAGAGGACCACCGCAACATGTTATTTTAACTATCTTACAAGTCACAGGCTCACAGCTAGCTATTATATTAATATTAGGGGACATAGTTGTCTAAGAGGCTGCAGTTAAAGGAGAGCGGTGAGGAGCTCCAGGGAAGAAACTGGGGGAAGATGTATGGCTGCGGTCGGTTTCATGCTGAACCCCTTCATCTTCTTCATCTTCTTCTTCTTCTTCTTCAGCATCCCAAAGAAATTCAGCATATGAAGCCAGGACATAACTGCAAAAAGAGGAGTTGATACATTAATCTAAACAATAATCAGCCATGATAAGATCCAAAACTGTGAAATTACAGAACAAAAGATCTACTAAAATCCCAATTCCAAGTAATTAACTTCCCAAAAGTATATTCCTATAGAATACTACGTGAGAAATTTAATCAAATCATCTTGACATATGACAGAAAAACTTGACTAAATAGAGCATATTCTAAGCCACTCTTAAATAAAACAACCTCAGAATATCCTACACTTGTCCACATTCAAGCAAGATTATAGTAAATTAATAACATCCAACTTAAATTCGTTCATGCATACTCCAAAGCACTAATTAAGTTGTTTGTCATTGAAAAACATGGCACATGATTGTTTACAGAATCAAAGACAGTATGTTAGTATAACTATTTGATCAAATAGGAGATCAATGAGCTATAAAAGAAAGAGAAATTGGCAAATTCGATACTTGCAATAAGATCTGTGAAGTGTTCAAATTGAAAAGATATATCTTTAAACATGAACAAGAAAATTTGATCATACAGGAGCTTGTTTCTCACCTGTCGTCTGGGGAAGTTTTAACAGCTTGATCAAAATAAGTCTCAGCTCGTTGAGCATCCTTCTGTGTCTTCCATATTATATCAGCATATAGTGATAAGACATTGGCATCATTCGGATTAGCCAAAATTGCTCTTCCACAGTACTCCTCTGCTTTAGCATAATCTCCTCGGACCTATTCACATTATAACTAATCAGAAAAACTCCCAATTGATCAAAGATCAAATGTTCACAGAAAATTATACTGAAGAATTATTTTATTTTTTAAAAAAGGCATTTAATCATTTACTTGTTCTGAGTGTTAACCTTACCCACCATGTGGTTTCAGAGACAGAAAGCATATGCCAAAGTAGCTGAGTTAGACTTATACCCAATTGTCATCAAAACCTGAATTGTTTAGTAATCTATCTTTTTTCTTCTTAATCAATTAATTAAGATGACAATTTCCATTCTATGTCAGTTTTCTCAGCAACCAAACATGAACTCATAATCCAAGAAAGTGGGAAGCTAGCTGTTCTTTAGTTGAGCAATTACCTCTTTTAGAAACTTTGCATAGTTTCCAAGTAAGAGTGGATTGCCTGGGTTTGCTTCAATCATCTTCTGGTAATAAGCATCAGTACTGCCACCACTCCCATGATTATTAATACTCTCGAAGAAACCTGACCCATCTCCATGTCCACCGTCCGATCCTTTCCTCCCACCACCACCACCACAGATCTTACCCCCATTACTTCCCACCCCACCACCCGCCACTAGTGTCTGCAAAGCACTGTCTTTCCTCCCCACAACACACCATTCATCCTCCATGAGTTTCTCACCCAACCCAGAGCTTGAAAACAGTCTCTGGGTTAAAGATGATGATAATACAGAACTGGGTTCTAGCTCTTGTCCTTGTTGGTCACCTTCTATGCCTCTGGTTTTAGATTGTTGTTTTCTGTGGATTTGGGGTATGGGGTTCTTCTTTTTGGGCTTTGGTGGGTTTTGGGGGTCTGATTCTAATAGGACTTGGGTTGTTTTCTTGGTTGGGTCACCGGTGGGTGAGTGAATAGAACAGTTTAAGGAAACTGACCTGGTTATAGGAAGATGGAGAAGTGGCTCTGGCTCTGGTGAGGAGTAGGAGTCTTTGGAGTGGGGTAGCCATGAGTTCAAGATCGGTGTTGAGGAGCTTCTAAGAAGCATGTTTATGGCTTAAGAAAGGTAGGGTTGAAAAAAGTTGTTCAGGTATATATAAGGCAGAGAAGAAGAGAAGTACAGAGATGGTGGAGAGAAGGAGAGAGGGGGAGAGAGAGGAAGAGGTTTAGGAAAACCTCACTCTTTGGGGCAGTCAGCTGCTAAGTCGTCTTTTTAAGATATATTATAATATTCTAACCACAATTTTATTACGGGTCAATTAGATTTAAGAGTTGGACCACCATTGTTGGCTTAAAAGACAAATCGGCCCAAAATATTGAGTTGCAGGCCAAAATTGCACAGGGTCTTTCTCACCAAGTTTATTAGTAATTTAGTACTAATATTTAATTTACTAATTTTATTATGGATTAATTAAGATTAAATACTAAGATAGCTACATTCTCCGTCTACAATTTTTTAGGACTTTCTCTTTGATCCTGATCAGGTCTCTTATACGAATTGTTTATTTATATAGTAGTATACAAATTTTCTTTAGTTTAGGCATGTACCAAGCCAAAGAAAAAGAAAACATTTAGCGCCGAGAATCTCGTTTAATGAGAAAAATTTCTCTATTCATGTTATAGTAATGTGGCATCACACATGTGTGAGGGAAAGATTAATCCCAAATAATAATATCTCAAATTTTCCTCCTAGATGTGTGATACCATGTTACTACAAGGATAAGGAGGTTCTTCTGCTAGTTCAACTTCGAACACTAGTCTTGGCGATTGAAAGCTCATCCAATTTTTTTTTTTTTAGTAAACCAAATTCTAACTACATGACAATCACACTACCATGACTGAGTGATAATCACACCATACTTTATTTATTGTTTGTTAATATTTGGATTTCAACTTTAGAGTGTATCCTCTAGTCTTTAGGGCATAAATCCTATGCTTTGAATCATTATAAATCTTATATCTTTATAAACTTTAATGTAATTGCATTGGTGTGACTATTGAGTAATCACAACTATAAGATCTTATGTTATTATTCAACTGTTATTTTATGTGATGGTTATTCTCAAGCTACACTATAAATTTGGATACCACGCGTTCAATTAATAGTCTACCTAATCAATTATTTAGATTAATAGTCTAACCAAACTGTCCAATACGAGAACATTTATATATATATATTAGAATTAATTAACGTATGATACATGACAAACATTTTATTTAACCACTACTATACCTATTGTTCAAATTTAACAATAAGGAGACCTTTGTAAGCATTAGTCACATAGCATATGGTCATACTGTTCATGTCAAATCCTTTCATGTGTCATTTTGCTTTGTTGTCTCTGGGTGGAAAATTTATTAGCTATCTTTGACTTCAACCATACACTATTTAATAATAAAGAATGTTGAATTAATGGATTGAAGCATTAATATTAGCTTGCCGTGTACCTTTTGAGTTGAGCTTCAGTTTACACACAGAGAGATCGAGAGTAGGTGAAGAGAAAAAAAGTAGTAGAATATTGTCAGAAACTATGGTCGTCCTTTTTGTTTCATAGCAACTTTCGTTTTCAATTTTATAGTTTGTTTGATTTCGATTGCAGATTCATATTTATCTATTTTTTTAGCTTATTTGATTGCATTGAAATCGATTTTTCAGTTCGCAGTTTCAATTTTAGTTCGTAGTTGTAGTTTGCAGTTTCAGTTTCAATTTCAGTTTCAGTTCACAGTTTCAGTTTGCAGTTTCAGTTTCAGTTTCAGTTTCAGTTCATAGTTTCAGTTCACAGTTTCAGTTTCAGTTTGCAGTTTTAGTTTCAGTTTCAGTTTCAGTTCATAGTTTCAGTTTTCAGTTGCAGTTTCAGGTTCAATTCATAGTTTCAGTTCACTGTTTCAGTTTCAGTTTGCAGTTTCAGTTTCAATTCACAGTTTCAGTTGAAGTTGAAATTTCAATTGCAGTTTCAGTTTCAATTGTAATTTTATTTATGAAAATTCTCAAATTTGATGTACTAGTTTGAATTTAAAGTCTAATAATTCTTAAATTATTCATTACTGTAACATTTTCATAAAGGCTTTCTTATTCTGTATGTGTGTGTGTGTGTGTGTGTGTGTTTTTTTTTTTTTTTTTTTTTCATTTTTTTGGGTTTGCATATCTAATAATTTTCTGAAATATGGAGTCCTCCTTTTAATATTTTTAGATTTGGGCGCGCACTCAAAAGAATTTGTTTGCATGTGTCGTTAGTTTGCAGGTAGTGTTCATCACTTTCCGCTTTCACGGTTAATTAGATTCAATTTTAAAGTTGAAATTTGGGTTAATATATATTACTTGGAAGTTAGTTTTTGTGGGCTTGTGTATTTTTGTGTCCCTTTTTATCTTTGTATCACGTGTTTTCTATTGGGCTTTATAGGGGTGGGGCTGCAAGTAAGTAAAAGGTGGGGTTTGAGTAATTATTTTTGTTTGGGTGCTTTTAGTTAATTTAAAAAATGGTGAATACCTTATAATTAACGAACTCTATATATTATGTACGAAAATTCTCTCTGCAAGACATATATTCTTAACGAAAGAATGGCATGCAAGTCTTTTTATGATATTTGACCATTTTTTATAGGGTTCAACATTTTAAGGTACAAGGTTCTATGTTTAGAGTATAATATAGCCCAAGAGTATCTAAAGTCTAACTAAGGAATAAAGGCCCAAAACTATGAGAGTTAAAACTGAGGAATGAATCTCACTTAATGATTTATACTAAAAGTATTAAACTTTGCCAATAATAAAATTAAACGGTAAAAAAAAAACTCTAGAGAGAGAGAGAGAGATAGAAAGAAAGACTAATATTATGTATATATATATACACATTTACATGTTTATGGTCTTTTAGTTAAGGTAGATCCCTTAATTATAAGCAAAATGGATCTAATTATTGAAGATAACGATCTAGAGATCCTAATAATTTAAAATTTTAATCCCTTTCTAAGAATCAATCTTATAAAAAAGCAACGGAGTTTGAACTGTTTTACAAATTAATTATCACGATGATCATTTTAGTATTTATCAAAAATACTTTTATTTATTTATTTAATCAAAATTAGATGACAAAAATAATTTTTCATCTAATTAATGTTTTTAACAATAATTTTTAAAGACAACCTAACAAATAAATAATTACATATCATTAGATTAAAGTGAGGATTACACCCAGATGAGATCCATTTTCCTTGTCCAAATGATCTCTAAGTTGATTTCTATAGTCATAAATCATAATCAAGAATCCCTATAGGCTATACATAAAAATGTGAAGAAAGTAAGAAACTCAAATGAAATGAAGTGAGTTGAAGACTTGAAGCCCACCTATCAGATCAAGGCAACACCAAATTAGCATCAAGTGGCAGGCGACAAAGGTACAGCTGCTGAGCCTGTTGATGATTGTGTGCTGTGTTGTCATTTAATGAACACAGCACGCAATCATCAACAGCAAATAAGGCCAAGGACGTTGCCCAAACTCTAAAGTACACTAAGCCCTCACCACCTCTGCCAAACCAATTAACAAGCTGACTACATCTCACGTGAAGGTAGGACTCACCTCTGCTTTGCCATTGGCCTAATTGGACGGTCTACATTCACCTTTTGGAAGTGTCACCCAAAATGTGATATGACTTGCTGTCGTTTTAGCTCAATTTCTCTCAACTTGTGGATCTTGTGCAGTGGACCGCTGCATGCTATTGGTTGAAGGAAAGAGGGAACGAACATGACCAAATATTTTTTTATTTTTTTTTTAAACATTGGTTTCTAGTTTAGATTATCACCAAATAGAGACATTATAAAATGTACAAGAGGGATGGGCAGTTTTGTGCATGCCAGTATGCCACACATTATTTAGTCCATTGGCATTTTAGTGGGAAACAGATTTGCTTAATTTGCTTACACTCTCTGTGTTGATGTCGTGTTTGTAATCAAAATTACAACTTTTTATTATTTAGATCTTTGTTTTGAGTTTAGAATTTAGTACAGGCAAATCCTGTTTACACTCCTAGTTTGTCATCAAAATGACCACAATGTGACATGTTGATATTGTTTTACCTTAATTTCTCTCATGTCGTGGCAGTTGTGCAGTGGATTGCTGCATGTTTTTGGTTGAAGGAATGGGGAAATGGGAATGATGTAGAGCCGTGATGAGGAAATGTTTTTTACATTGTAGCCAGGGACGGAAGAGTGTCTTGATGGGTGATTTTTTTGTTGAGATTGGACCATCACCAAACAAAGAAACATGAGTAAATAAACAAAAGGGATTGATTGGTTTTTTTATGCATGCCACACAATTTAATCCATAGCATTTTAGTGGGAAATAGATTTGTTTGATGGTACTTTTTGTGCTAATTTTGTGTTCATGTCCAAAATAGGATCCATAATTGAGCATTTTGAGTTAAAAATATTAAATGAAAGCCTAAAAAGATACAGTTTTATACATATAACACCATATCATCATAGAAAAAAATAAAAATAAAAAGTAGCTGAGGATATGAACTTATTTTAGTGACTGTTGAGAGGGCTAGTGATTTGGTGTGCAACTTCTATTCCTTTTTGGGTATTATGGGGGCCAAAGCTCACAAACACAAACTACCTAGAAATAAATATTGGTTGATCAATTTATTGACACCAAGTGTATGCTAAAATGGTGTTATCAATTTATTTAAATTATAATAAGTGTACAATTTTTACGAGTATTATTTAAGGATTAGTGTTTTAAATATTAATAATTTCAAATGCATTATAATCTGGATGAACTAATAACACTACATCAACATGTCATATAATGTTCCATCACATGAAAAAATATCTCCTCCAAAAGAGGACCGAAAGCCAACATCAAAGATGTAACAACCCCAGTTCAAAGACAACCCAGATTAATCAACCTATCAGCCACCAGGTTCTGCTCTCTATACACACGGTTCACAAAACACTCATCCAATCTCTGAATGTGACTCTAAATAATAGTAACGAATAGGGATCTTTAGTGATTGCCATCCACACCATAAGAAAGCATGTCCATTGCAGAGAGAATCGACTTCCACCACAACAGGTAACTTCTACTTCCACCAGCATAAAAGTTCACAATACCCAATTACTGTTTAAACTCATAAAAATTTAAAGATTTTAGGTTTTCTAGTGAAACCCCCATAATTTTCAAAATAGCTTCCACATACAATTTCTTTTGCGTTACTGCAACCATGATCACGTCATCATACTGACATAATGAGTCTAACCATTCATAAAAAAACTTATTTGTTAATATTTCATTTCTGCATAAAAAAAATTTAAAAATTTATTCTACATTTGCAACGTATGGTGCATTGAAAGTGAAATTTTTTTTGAAATCTTAAATTGCCAAACCCACTACTACATTAATATAATGAAATGGTATGACTATCCTGCACAAAAATCTTCCGGTACCAGCACCTTGGCCAACCCCACGATGTTGGCAAGAGCTTCAATGCCAACCAAGATGGCTAACATCTTTGTAGTGGCCAAGAAGGCTAGCATCTATGCGCAGGCCAAGAGGGTCAACCTCTAGGCTCTAGCCGACATAGCAGCCATGCCTTAAAAAATAAATTAACTGTAATAAAAAATTTCATTAAGAGATGTTTTTCACTGAGCATTTTGATGGGGTACTTCAGTTTCTATCAGTTTATTCTCATGTACATTGTTATACGTGTGGATGCAATCTCATTATGTTTCCAATACAGATTTTCTGTTTTTATCAGATCTAAAATACATGTTACTTAGTTTTACATTAAAAGTACTATTTTATTACTACTTTCTTGAGTGACTGACACCTAATTTCTCCTAGTATATTGTTCTCTTATTGAGGTTATATGTACCATATGTGCCATGTGTGAGTGTATGAGAGTTCCTATATTATAAGAGGGAATAGCAAATCAACATCAACAGCTACAATCACATTCCACATGGTGATTTTAGTTTGTTCTAGAGAGGAAGGCAATCAGTAAGTCAAGCTTAATTGAGTTGGGTTGATGGAATGTAAACCCAAGAATCACTCAGCATACAAACTACAATGCACAATATGAAGCAGCAGCAGATCAGAGGCATGTAACAGTTAAAAGTGCAAATTGTCTTCATCTATTATTGGTTAGTTAAAGTGCAAGACACAATATCACGGGTTGGTACCACCCAAATGTTCCCTGGTGGACTCGGTAATTTGGTACCTGTCATCTTCTGCGGGGCACATTTCCATTTTGGGTCTAACCTCAGTACCAAATTTGTAATACTATCACTAGTTGGAGTTAGAGTATCATGCATAACTAGCTGTACAACAAAGAAAGAAGAGTATCATACACAACTACAACTAGGACAATATTGATGTACAAGCAGCACATGATGACAGATCAAGGCATTTCCAGCCCTATTCCTATTTAGATCATTAGAACCCTACTTCACAGTTGTAATAAGCCTCTCTAGTTTGAACTAATGCAGTAATCAGTTAGCAATACTACCAAATATTTCGGTTGTTTCATTTCACTTTCCAATGAAATTTTTCTTTCTGCTTTTCTACTTCTGTCCCCTCTATCAGTTTTGACAGTATCTTCCAACTAGCTTTGACTTGGTAAGTAATTTAAACCACACCTCATATCCCTAGAAAATTCTGGTTGATAGAAACTGAACATGGGTCTAATAGAACTTCAAGAATTTGCTTTAACGTGCATGAGGGGTTGGGGTGTCTATAATAATGTACTTTTTCATGTCTTAGTTAAAACTCACATACATGCCCATTAAGTGCACAAGGAAATCAAAAACCACTACTCATCCATCATTTACTAATTACAACATTTGAAACTAAGGTTTTGTGTATATACTCATACTATTTTATCCCAAGAGACTGTTCCTCTTTTAATGTATATGCTAATGCTACCCATCCAACCTATCATTATATACAAATAAATGCTTACTCATCGTCTAAATCGTGAGCCCTTGTCCGGTCTACTCCTTTCATCCCATACAGAGGCCCAGAAGAAAAGAGACATCCAAAAAAGAACAGCAAAGAAGATCTGTACTTTATCCTGAAATTTAGAGAGAGTTGCTACAAGACCTGTTCCAACCAAAATGTGAAAGAGGTCAGTGAGAAACTTCATGTCAGTATTTTATACAAACTGCACCAAAGTAGGGAAAAAACAGGGTCGTAAGGTGCTGACAAGCTTGAATCACCATGTCATCTAACTAATTTTATAGGCGATAGACAAGTAGTTCTATGACAAAATGTGAACATGCATATGATTTGTCAGAAAAAATAAATAAATAAAATTAACTTAAGGAAAGTAAATAAATAAATCAGCATCATGTTTCTTTGGAAACTATAACTTGATCAATCATTTACAACCTAAACCACCATACCGGTCAACCAAAAGAAAAAGTAGAAAAAATATTCCCTCGGATCCCAGACTCGAACCTCAGACCCAGAACCTGAACGCAAATCCCAAACTCAGAACAAAGGCTCTGGACCCCGGACTCCTCATTCAGGACCAAACTGGCCTTATGAATCATTATTCTAAATAGGTTAGCCAGACATGAAAATTTATAAATTCTGGGACTTTATATCTTGAAATTCCTTAGTACTTCCAAGTACCTCATCCAAACACAACATTACTGTATTGAGGGTTTGGTATGAGATAATTCCACTAGAGCACTTGCTAATACAAAGTGAAAAAAAGACAGAATTCAATTGCATTAACAGAGGAAAGACAAAACCAGCTACCGGACATTGTTTATAGAAAAACATGTCTCAAGAACAAATCCTGCAGTGAAACTCATGGGACCAAAACTAATGCACCCATGTCTACAAACAGCATGTGACATATCTAAATATGTCTACAACTCCAAGCATACCCTAGCTTGATCAAAAGAATTCAGGCAGGACGCAGAGAAATTAACCATAAATTAGTGAATGGTATTGCAGGTGATGCTCTATAAAGGGAAAGAAAAATGAAAATTAGGCTTCTCATTTACTTTAAGTCATATATTTAGGCTTGAACTGGAAACAGGTATATAGCCCCAAATAATAGGGAAGAGCCCTGGATAAGGAATTTGGATATGTACCATCAAACTTGGGATCTCATTTAAGATCAATTACACGAAAATTTCCTAACTCCCAAGTAGTAACAACCCATCTATTGGGGCACAACTCAGTTCCGAAAACAACTTTGCTTATACGCCATCGATAATAGATGAGAAAGAATTCTTTGCCATGGGATTTGCCTGTAATCAGTCCATCAATCCCTCAACAGTTAATGGTACCTCAGTTAAAAGTTGTCATCAACCAGAAGAAATAGAACCAGCCATTTTACCTTCTTAAAACCAATCTTCTATTGAAGAATGATGATTTTTTATAACTACCAGAAGACTCTATGTTTTCACAAGAAGTTTCCCCTCTAATGCTTCTAAACCATACCAACTGAACTTTAATAATGATGAACATTAAAGCCATATGCTTTATCCACCTTTACAAAAGAAAATTTCCTTTCCACTACGATTCTAGTTCAAATATTTTCCCTAAAGAAACTATTCAAAGGAAAATTGTTTCGTAAATATAAGTCCAACCGGAATTCACATGACTTTTGGCTAAAAGTTTGCATACCAACAAGTAGCAACGACATCCATGGGAAAGGGTATGATCACATAACACATTTCATAATCCAGTTCTCCTATCACTTAGACGCCTATTGAAGATGCAAAATATTTTATATTATACTCTTGCAAAGAAGCAACGCTTCCATAATGCTATACATTACTTTAACCATGTCAATAAGAACAAAACTCTTCTAAGAATAAAGGTCCTACATCAGTTGTTCAAAAATAATAGTTGTACGTATTTTAATTAGGTTAACAAGTAAAATCAACATTTAGAATGTCCAACCTCAAACTGATTATACTAAAAATCAAGAACCTTTCCCATCCCAACCTGAAAATGCTACTCAATTTATTGATTTTCACATTCCTAGTTATTATAATTGTTAAAAATAATAACCAAAAAAAAACAAACTTTAGCAAATATCAACACCAGTATACCACACTTCCGTCTCTGATATATAATAAAAAAACAATAATAATTTAACATCTTATTTTTAAAAATTAATACTAAAACCCCAGTTGGGATTTCAATTCCGCTGTTTGGAAAACCTAGGCTTTCGAGTTGTTATGTCGACGTCATTATCTACAAAAACAATATTGGTATTCGCAATACCTGTGAGGCGAGTCGGGTCGGATTCAGAGGGAGGCAGGGGCGGTCCAGATTTGGCGGCGAGGCAGCGGCCGGGACTGGAAGGAAGAGCGACAGATGGACGGCAGGGATGAAGCGGGAAGGGGGAGACGTGATTGGTGGAGGTGGGAGGGGTGAAGTGGTGGCGGGTGCAGGGGATTGCGAAGGAGAAGAGGAAGATAGAGGCTGGGGATGATGGGAGGAGTAATGGCTTGTTGGTGTAGTGGTGGTGGTACTGGTAATGGTATGGTGTAGAGGTGAAGAGAGTTGCTCTTGCTGCCATTTTTGGTTTCTAATGGCGTGGAACTTTTGTTTGGTGTTTTGAGCCGACTTTCATTTTTATGTTAGTGGTACTTGTCAACTGCCTAGTTGGGCTTCACTCACTATTGGGCTCTAATTCATCCTAATTGAGTTGGGCTCAGTTGCTAAGTTCCACTTTACTACTTCAGGCCCATAACTTATGCTCTTAACAAAAAAAAAAAGTTCTAGCAAGGTTTTTTTTTTTTTTTTGCCATGAAAAGTTATAGCAAAGTTTGGACGTATAATTTGTCCTTTTTTTTCTTGAATGGGCATCATCTCTCAATGAGGTGGGTTCCGCTTTATTGTAAGAGGACTCCTCATTGTCCATGGAAGAATCTCTTGTTGAAAGACCACTCTTTCGTCTAAGGATGTCTAACCGTCGCAACGATAAGGGATAGAACAATATGAGGTGGGTAGTTTATTTGGGGCGACAATATTTGAGGAGAAATTGACAATCATATAAATAAGAGAAGATTACCCTCTATATCTGACAAAAGCTTTTTGCAACTAGTTACTTTGTTAAACATTAATGCCATGATACAGATATATATCTCAAATGCAATACGGCCTAGACTCTAGAGGCTAGAGCAGCTACTAAAGTGTGCCATGATCTTGCTTTACAGAACCAATTACTATTTAATCACTGTTTAACATGTCCACGGTTCAAACATGAGAAATCAATACTTGGAGGCTCCAACTTCCAAGAGTATACCAACAATAATATTATTGACATTTCTAAAAGTGACTGAATCTTGAAATACTTTACCACCGGACCGGATATATACGCAAGCAACAATGCATGCATAGACAAATTTAAGGCCTGGTTGCTTTTCAAGTGTTGTCTTTTCCATGGTGCTCTGGTTGCTTTAAAAACATGACATCTCTTTGTTTTGGTACAAACAGTTTTGTATGTTCATCTGACCCCTTTATTTTTTTTGGTAAAAAACATTTATAGATATGACATACATGACATCAACCACAGTAGTGCAGATACTGTACTGTTTTGTTTGTGTATGGCAAATATATTATAAGTTGAGCATGAATTTGTGAAGAAAAAGAAAATTAAACAGAAGTCTGTAATTCAATGAAAGCTTCTTGCATACAACTGCTGTACATGTATATACAACTTTTTACTCACATAATTGGTCATAACTCATAACTGACATGTTATAGATTAATTGTGATAGAAGAGTTGTATATAAGATTTTTTTTTCTTGTAAGACAAAATAGTACTGCTAGGACGATGAAATTAATAATATATAAATTAGTATATACAAACACATAACAGGTGCATACAGGCATACAGCACACCTAAATCATTGATGTCTAAATAATATATATCTTATCTTTTCAGAGCACACCATGGCGCATGCATGAGCTAGAGAGATTAGACATTGACAGCTAGCTAGCTGGTAGAAGGTTGATCACCTAATAATAACTATAGTACTTAATTTCTATAAAGGGAAAGGTGAAAGATAGATAGAGAGAGAGAGAGAGAGAGAGAGAGAGAGAGAGAGAGAGAGAGGGAGATCATGGTTGAAATAGCTTATTTCCACATCTACATTTCCATGAGAGTAAATAGTAGCTATCATCTTCTCCATGAGATGACAAACTGAAGCGCTTTGTTTTGTGAACTGGAATGACCAGAGTGGCAATGCAAGGCCTGCAATTCAAGCACTTGTTCTCACACCCAGGAGGCCTTGAACCCAACACCATTTTTCTCTGCTGCAGATCATCCTCATTCTCATTTCTGTGACTTGAATGTGGAAGAGAATCCACTGGCAATTAAAGTTCAAAAAAGCAGAGTCAAACATGCACAACATGAAATAATCAATGAAATATATTGAAGTACTCTTTTTACTATTTAAATAATGAACACAGAAACAGTAAGTTATTGATGAAATGCAAAAAGAACAAACATTGTAAACACAACCAATTGAAAAACCCAATTTGTAATTTCAACTGTTTTTGACAACAAAAAGCTCTACAAACAGTTTCAATGAGATAGGTTGGTGTGGTTTTTTGTTACCTGATTTGGGAAGCAGAATTGTGAGTAAAACGATGCAGACCACAGTGATTGCAACTGTGAGGCCATGATGTACTGAGTAGTTTGATCTGCTTGATGGAGCCATATCAGCACTGATCACTAGTGTTTGAAGGACTTTGATGATAAATGATCAGCTATTCAGCTGCTAGCTTTTGGTGCTTGGCTACAGTGAATAGAGAAAGGGATGTAGTAACAAGAAGCTGCACAGAAGATAGACTTAGGTAGGAGAGGTTTAGAGAGGATTGTGTACTGGTTGATGAAGGAAGAAGCTTAATTAAAGGAGGGTATTTATATTATTTTTAGGCAAAGTTGAATAGTACTGTTTCATTCCCACACTACATTTCTCTGATGCCATGTCTTGTTTTCCACCAATAAAAAGACTTGGGTTTGGTTGAAAAATGTAAATTAATTTTTTTTTTTCGTTCTTGGTCTGTTTTGGGAAGTGTTGTGCTGACACAAGGTTTTTAGTGAAAGACTGAAGTGACTATTTGACTATCTTGGGATAGGCCACTCCATTAATCCATTGTCCTGCTGAAGGATGACACCCCTCTATCTATCTATACCAAGTTGACACCTCTCTGCCAACATCATACTACATTACAAACAAATTTAATTGTAATAAGTGCATAGAAGAGTAAAAAAGTAAATTTGTTAAGATTTAAATTAAAAATGTGTTGTGTTTATGGTCGAAAAATTTCTACCAAGTTTTTCTTTATGGTCAATAAAATTTTTTATTTTTATTTTGTAACATAAGAAATGTGGAATTAGAAGAGTTAATTATACTTACACTCCTTGAGATTTATCATCTTTTCACATACACTCCTTGGGGTTTCAAAAATTACACATACACCCCCTGAAGTTTTAAAACTATTACATATAACCCCCTACAAGAGAAAAAAATAAATAAACAAAAAATAAAATATTTGTATTGAGGCTGGACCTTATACCTTGAGTAATCTTATTAGGCCATTTAACCCATTAACATGCATTTTTGCATAATTTCTCATCATTTTTCGTCTCATTATAGGGGGTTATATGCAATAGTTTTGAAACCTCATAGGGTGTATGTGTAATTATTGAAATCTCAAGGAGTGTATGTGAAAAGACGATAAACTTCATAGGGTGTAAGTGTAATTAACTAGAATTAGAACTTTAGACCTTCCAAACATTTTTGAGAAAAATATCACAAGATAAATAACTAGTTAATATTAAGGGAAAAAAACAATTTTGGTCCCTATATTTTGAAGAAATCTAAGTATTCATTCTAAAACTAATTGACAATGGGAGAAGTAGTCAAAACCCTTATAAACCACTATGTAAGGCCTCACATTTTCGATGTGAGATATTTCTCTCAACATATTTTACCCAAAAACATATTTGATCCCTATGATTTCAAAACCTTATATTTTATATTATTTGTAATTTTAGGATATTTTAAAACTAACATGAAAGTTTTTTTCAAATTAAAACTAATAATTTGTTTAACTCGTGATTTTTACTCAAAAATGACAAAATTATGTACATAATCTTCAATTTGATTTTCAAACAAAAATTAAAAATTTGAGTTTGTTAAAATTGTCCTCATATTACAAATAACATAAAAAAACATGGACCAAATGTGGAGTTGTAAAATCATATGAACCAAATATGTTTTTAGACTAATACAAGGATTAAAAACGTTTTTTTCCTAGTGATAAAGTTATATACCCCTAATTTTTGCTGACCAAAATTTTGCATACGATTATACAAAAAAATACAAGACAAAACTGTATCTAAACTATTATTAATGCAAGACAAACCATTTCCATATTTAATTTTTACCAAATATTCAATGAAGCAAAATGCTGGTATAGCATTCAATTATGGTACACTCCAAACACTTTCTAATGGCCA
Source organism: Dryas octopetala (assembly GCF_963921425.1). Classification (NCBI taxonomy): domain Eukaryota; kingdom Viridiplantae; phylum Streptophyta; class Magnoliopsida; order Rosales; family Rosaceae; genus Dryas; species Dryas octopetala. The sequence goes on from NC_141369.1 coordinate 13,718,525, forward strand.
TGACAGGTCATGGTTCTCTTTTCTGTTGGGTTGTTGAAAACGTTGATTGGATTGCTCCATTTTTTTCCATTTGTAGAAAAAAACATAAGTACAAGATGCAATATTTTGGATGTGAAAGCACTTATGTATTTATTAAATTTTACATACAAAACTATATGTAGTTTTAATATCACTATCAGGGATCAAAATTTTCATATAATAAATCTACACACTCTATGTGTTTATTTCAAGTCACTTAATGAGAGAGATAAAATATAAAAGGTGCATACACTCATAATAAGTAAATATTTTTATACTATCACACTGTTTTGTATGCAACCTACATACTTTTTTTTTTTTTTTGTCGCACAGCAACCTAGCTACATACTCAAAAACCTTTTGTCAATACACAATTATATATGTACAAAACATTATTCTTTTGCAACATAATTCTTTGGACGTCTCTGAAATCTTGTTTATAAAATTCACTAGAATTTAACAAATCTCATCTTTCAGTTTATAAATTAGGCATCTTAGTAGGATGGAGTTGTAAATCTCATTTTTCACCTTTTCAAACACAACCCTTGGTGATATGTTTTAAACTGATTTTGGAAAATTTAGTTTAGAAGGTGAAAATTGAAAAGTGCTTTAACCCATGTGGGAGCACTGTATAGTAGAGTAAAATCCAAGCAATAACTGATCACTGCAATAAAAATAACGTACAAGTCATGAGCTCTGCTGAACACCACAAGAGTGGAGAAGACTTGAAACTACCTTGTAAACTAAACCCTCCAGTTGCACACTTGACAAAAGCAAACACCAAGCACCAAACAGTAGTTCTAAGGCTTTCACCAAAAAAGTAAACACCAAACAGTTCTAAGCATCCAAGAAAGCTGATGGCCCTGAGGTTTTACATTACCTTTTTTACAGCTTTTGGGGACTTCCCACAAGATCAACAAGAGGGAAAATTAACTGCCTCTTGGGAAACACTGTAGTATTAACATCTTCTTTCTGATCCAACCTCCACTTTAAAGAACTCGTTTGAAAAACTTTCTCATCACTTATCCCAAAAAGAGGAAAACTTGAGATAGAAGAAGAAGAGACATTGTGATATATTAACAATTAATTCTCATAGAAGTTTCAACATTCAATTCTAGACCAATTAAGTTGATAATAAGAAGCTCTTGACATTATATATTATAACGTATGATTTAACACATAAAGTATTTTTGAGTGACGTACGTAAAGCACTTGTGGTCTAACAATATGTAAATTGTTTATTTTGATACCATAGAAGTTTTAGAGCAACACATCCTAAACTAATCGACAAATTGTCGAAAAAACAAGGCACAATATGATATATATATATATAGGACATTTATGTTAAGAGATTTTTTAAATAAGTTTATTTAAAGAATTTTTTATGGGACGCATTTTATAAAATATTTTTATAATTCGAACCATCTTTTTTTTTGTCTCTATTAAAAAATTATTCTTGTAAAAAATATATATATATACTCTCAACAAGTCTGCATAATATCCGATGAAGAGTAAGTCGTGGTGTTTAGAAGAAATACTTTGCATTTCAATTGCAACGTCATTTTCACAAGGGGTCCAAATAGCAAGTACAAGTTGGGAAAAGCTGCCCTCTTATAGATGTCAGACCGTGATTTTTCAGTGTACTTTTTTTTTTCTGCAAATATTGAGGAAATATTGGTTTTATGTTAACAGGTTTGAAATTAGGTTAACATATACTCTCAACAATTCTGCACAATATCCAATGAAGATTAAGTTGTGGTGTTTAGAAGAAATACTTTGCATTTCAATTGCAACATCATTTTCACAAGGGGTCCAAATAGCAAGTACAAGTTGGGAAAAGCTGCCCTCTCAACTTTAACAAGTTTGAGATTATAGGATTTTCTCAAAAAATGCTAATATTAGGTAATTGGTCCAACCCAAGGAAAATCATCTCATATTAAATATATGCTCTTCTCTAAAATGAAATTTTGTAAGGTTTTCATTGTATATCATTAAAATTTTGTTATTTGGGATTCAAATATGTTGTTATTATTGTAGGAACTAAAATATTAGGACATATATGTTTTTCAAGAAGTTTTGAACAACGGTTTCAAATGGAAAATGCTGCTCAAATCAACTTTTGTTTCCAACTTTTTGTTTTCCCCCAACTTATCCAACACATTATATACACATCACATTATTATTGTATTACAAATATAACATAATATAACCAAAAGTAAGAGTGTCATAAAAGTGTTGAATTGTGTAGTTCGATCGGTACAAATAATGAATGTAGATGTAGTTAATCCCACATAGAAAAAACGATTGAATAGTTTACAATATAAATTGAGAATCCATGTCTAATAGTATATATCAAAGTCTTTTGAGATAAAATCTCACACTTACACAGATTGATGGAGCTCGTCTTTCACATGCATATGAACCAGGTGGTTAAGTTATTAGCAGCTAGCTCAAACATTGAATTAGCAGCTCCACACCTTTATGCAAAATTTAACCATGAAATTATTGTGTCATTTAGTAAATTAATCTGACCATAAGTTGTGTTCCCCATACAGCCTTACAAGCTAGTTACAGCTGCATGCGTTTGCTATTCATGGCAGTCTTACATATACTGTACGTATTCCAATTCAGGGCACATAATTAATGTCTCTCCTTTTAGAACAAGCTCATTAATTTCGATCACTGTTTATTTCTGCCAAGGAACAACCCGATCTTTACTGTTATACCCACACCTTGGGGTTGTAATTTTTTGTATATGCATGCTCTCTTTTAATCCATAATATTAGGGTAATCAATTCTTACCTTGTATGTAGCACAAAATGAAATATAAATAAATGAGGTTCAATCAAAATTTAAATATGAACAGGAACAACCTAAAATTTTGGAATTTGTTTTCATCTCTTTAATATTACTCTTTTCAATTTTGGTTGTTCTTATTTAGTCATAGAGTTTTACTCAGTCCCAGTATTTTAAATAGATAAATTTTAAAAATAACTGTGAACACTTACTGCACTTAATAATTGAATCAAATATAGTGAATCAATGTGCAAATGACAATTGCCTTTGTACGCACATTCAAGTTTTGAACCCTTGCGATTCACTTTAAACTATAACAAAAAGAAAAAACTACGAAGTATGTCCCATAAAAAAGAGACGTCTTAAATAAACTTCAATAATCTCTTAATAAAAGTCCTTATATATATTATATATATTTTTTGCTACAAAAAGAAAAAGTGAGCAAGAGGAGACAGTTCTTTGTGTTTTCACGTGTAGTGCCTACCTCATAAATCATAAACTCATAACTGTTCAAATCACAACCACAACGTCATTTGTCAAACTTTTTATTTTTTTCTTTCTTTATATATCAGAACTTTTGTTGCCGTGATCTTTACATAAATAAGTTGAGATATATCTCAACAAAAGGAGACTGTATATATATATAGCACCCTTTCTTTAGCTTTTGTTATTCATAATGATCCTTAGAGCATAGAGCATGTACATTGTTAAAGGCAAAAGACAAGATGCAACGCTAAATACAAGATTTAGCTTTACTTTTAGCTAAATTTACAAATTTGTATATTATTAAAGACTAAGACTAAAGGCAATTTATTTCATTTATTAATTGACTGGACCACATATCATGGTCTAATTGGCTGGACCAATTATTAATAATCAAAATATTAAGCTGAAAAGGAAAACATGGGAAGGTAATACAATGTTGGTAGTGTAATGGAATTTTACTGAGGCTTACAATTATCAACACTCTGTTAGAGGATTGTTTAGCCACTTTTAAAAATTAATGAAAAAAAATTGAAGGGTAAATTTTTTATTCACAAACAAATTTATGCACCTTCTTAAGCAAATTAAACGAATGGTGCTATGATGCAAACACCTGTCATACAGACATATGGTACTGTGTTATTATGTGATTTCTATCATTAGGTAGTGACTCTATATTATAGAGTACCCGCACCAAAGACCGTCTCAAATTTGGGATTCGAAATAGAACCATAGAAAGTCTTATTCTTTCGTTAATTCATCCTCATCTTAACATAGACTTCTTTACAAGAAATGACATCCTTCTCAGCATGAAGTGACACACACCCTCCTCTTAGTTCTCTACATACACTAAAAATACACAAACACACCATAAGACTGATAGAATTAGAGCATCCAACCCAAAACCAATTGGCAATGGGTGGAGAGGCCCAAGACTTATAAGCACATATGCTAAGCCTTAGTTTTCCGATGTGGGATATTGTTCCACATTACTCTCAACACGCCCCCGCACGTGTGGCGATATTTTGAGCCTTACACGTGAACAAATTATATTGGGTGACGTGGGAGCACGTGTGGCCGTTGGGCCTTACACGCGAATAACCAAGCTCTGATACCATGATAGAATTAGAGCATCCAACCCAAAACCAATTGGCAATGGGTGGAGAGGCCCAAGACTTATAAGCACATATGCTAAGCCTTAGTTTTCCGATGTGGGACATTGCTCCACATTACTCTCAACAAAGACCATATAGCCTCAAGTCCATCAAATTCCCATATCAATGTATATTCACCTCCTTCACATCCTTCTTAGGCTTCTCAGTTCTAGGAATGGTAATGCTGAGCACCCCATCCTTCAACTCTGCCTTTATGTCATCAACTTTAGCATCATCAGGCAACATGAGGCTGGTGTTGTAGTAACCATACCTCCTTGATGACCAAAACTCATCATCTGACCCTTCCTCCTCCTCTTCCTTGTGCTCTCCCTTGATTTCCAAACACCCATCATGGACTATGATCTTCAAATCCTCCTTGGCAAGTCCGGTCACTTCGAAACGCAGTTTGTAGCATTCGTCTTGCTCTTTGACACGGCCGGACAGCGACCATGGTGACATGTTTAGGTTCTCAAGCAGCCTGTTTATGTTCTCGGTTGCTTGCACCAGTGCATTCCCGAGGCCTGAGGGAAAGAATTCTAGGAAGATGAAAACAATGAGTTAGCAATTTCGCTTTGAAGAGAAACCATGATGAGCTTTTAGTGGCATATATATATACTATGACCCAGGTTTTAGAGAGGAAGTGAAAGAGTACCATAAAGGGCAGGAGGGAAGTCTCGATCATCCTTCCTCCAAAGTCCCCTCCTGCGTTGCCTTTTAGGGAACAACCTGGACCTTTTACCTTCAGACACAGCAACCTCTTTGTTATCTGATTTCTCATGATCAGACACCTTATCATTAGCTGCTGTAGCAAACCTCCTCACAATTTCATTGCCACCTCTGCCTTTGCACACACCACCAGTAGTCCTCTCACCAACACCATGACCCAGCTGCTGCACAGAAGCAGCAGAGAAAGAAGATGGAGACAGCACCCTTTGGTGCAACTTCTTCAATGCCAAACGTGCTAAAGCCATTGACAAACTGATTAAACTTAGTGGGTAATGAAAGATATATAGATAGAGATGTGATGTGGGTTTTTGTTGTTTGGCTCTGTTTTGGATGTTTTTAATTGACAGATGGAGAGAGGAGGGGGTGACAGAATTTAGAGAGGGTTAATTGGTTGTGTGTTGGGTGCTTTGGGTTTGGACAGTTGTAGAAGCCTCTGAGATGTTCTGGGAGTGATAGTAGTGAGTACTAGTGACTAGACTCGGGGCACATCAGAAAAGGAGGGTTCTTGAGCCTTCTCAAACATACCATAAGAATTTGAAGGAGTGTTCCTGAGGGAAATGCATCTGATGCCACGTCTTTTCACTGTTTACTTTGTATAGTATTGTGTCTAGAAGTGTGGCCTTTTTGCTACTACTAGAGGACCCTTTCTCTTTTCCGAAGGTTGTAGAAAGTCCCTCTTTTCCTATTCTATTCTGTGGGTATCAACTTCAAGGGGATTGGGCAAAAAATTGAACCTGTCTTGGAAATCTTTTAGGTTTGTCAATACAATTTTGACAAATTGAGAATCAACTCAGGTTCTCACGTCACTACCATAGTCCAGAAACTCATGCAAATTTTCTGATAGGTGTAGTTTGCAGGTAATCATTAGAAACTTATGTAAATTTTCTGTTATGTATAGTTTGCCATTAATTATCAGAAACTCATGTAAATTTTTTGATACGTGATTGCACATTTAGAAGCGAATGGCAATTTCAGTTCCCTTTTCTTTTCCGTTGCCCATTCAAGGGCATGTTTAGCTGAAACCTATAACCACAAATCAGGGGTTACACGTTTCAAAAAACTATGGAATCCATCAAACAAACTCAAAGGGACCCAAAAATAACTTCAAAATTTTACATTACATTCTCCATCGTGAATCATATGATAATCATCCGGTCTATATCCAAATTGGCCCCAATTTAGATACTTTAGCACTTGATTCATATTACAAGGATTCTGTTTCTAATTCTTGTTCATTTTTAGACAATGGGGATGTGTTTTTACTCTGAAGTGTGAAGCTTATACTTATGGCACAATTTGAAGGATAAAAACAAGAATTGGAGCATGTACTTCCAATCTACTCCAGGACACTTCTGGTATGAATGTGCTATTTGCAGTAGTTTAAATGGTACTGTGCTATTCAGACAGTAAAGAAAGGAAATCAAGAACTTTTGCAAAACCTCCCACCGTGAACAGTGGAAGAAGCCAATCCTATAAATTAGTTTAAATGCAATACAAGGGCACATCTAAAAGCCCGTGAGAGTCAAGTACAAGAACAAGCAAGGAACAAATGATGTTGTAGTTGATGTACAAGCCATGCTATTGCTTCCTATTTGCTAGGAGGCAGTAAAAATGTTACAAATACTTGGATGAACCTGGTAACTAGCCAACTTTAAAATTCCTAGTACCCCAGCTGCTCAATCGTACAACCCCTCTACCTCCCAATTGTCCACAAGAAAATCTACCATTTCCTGTTAATTTCAAGACCAGCAAAGAGTTAGATAGAGTGCGTTTCTAATGATTATCATAGGCTTGCAGGGGGAGAGACTCACTGCGAGAGGGACACGCTGAGGGAAAGGCTTGTTACTCCCAAGTAAACTTTCGTATGTCGCATTCCAACTGCAAAGGTAGAACGATTTAACGAGGCTGATGAGACAATGAGTTCTGACAAAGTACAGAAAGGTATTCATGAATATTGAATGCCTACTTTAGAGAGAATGAAGTATGCATTCAAAGCCAACTTCCCCACTTACTACATGCAATGCAACTAAGAATAAAGAAATGCAAGACAAAGTCTAGCAACTAACGCGAAAGAAAAAACAAATTGTTCTGTTTGACTTTTCATTTTTTAAAACAAAAAAATGGAAGCAAAATACAGGTTGTTATATTAATTTCAGACCAAGAAAAGAAAAAACAAACTCAACATTAGCTAATGTCACATGTATCTGGTTACACCTTACAAGTTATATGGGTCTTTCTGGAAGATCTAAACATAACAGGTCCAGTTTTTATGAGAAAACATAACAGGTCCATTAAACTCGAGTAGATAAAAAACCCTAGGAGAAAATTACCTTAATTTTGGCTCTTGAATTTGCTGTTCTTGGTTGACGGACATTTTGTTCCCTATCCAACGCTGCCTATTCTGGTTCCAGAGAAGAAGACCTGCAGCGAAGACCCCATGTAACATAACTTTAACATGGCTCCATACATGCACACATTCATCAAGGCAAAAAGAGCTACGCGAGAGTAAGATACGAATATACAAACTAACTAGAACACAAAGTGGAATACCATTCTTGAAATCATGGAAAGAATTGTAAACAACACCTTCCAAGATCATTTCTACAAGGTGATATAGTAGGCAAAAGTGCGAAACAAATTGGGAAACGGGCTGTTAGTAACACATAATATGATTGACTCCATTAAAGGTAATTATACTGCCAAGGCAGCTCTTTCCTTTTTGAACGTCCATGAGGAGTCCGATAGACCCACCTGATGGTGAGCCATTAAACCCACTTTCCAATGTACACAAACTATCTCAGAAATATGGGCATGCAAATCAAATAGAGTTATTGGAATGTCAAGGAGCAACTAAGAACTTGCCATGATTTACAAATTCAGAAGGGGTGTTATTGCTGCCAGAGCCACCATGCAGATCATGCGTCTGGTTTGTGCTGATTGACGAGATGCTTCCCTGTGACTGAACTGCACTGTTGTCCATATCCCGCGTACTGCTGGTCCAGAAGTCTTCTGATATACTAGGGTTTCTTATGGTCCGACCTTGGTTTAATAATCCTTTTGGTGGCCGTGGTTCATCCACTGAAGCAACCAGTTCGGGCTTATTCTGGCATGCTAGACAACCACTGCTCTGTTACAAATCACATCTGATTCTGTTACAAATCAAGGATAATCATACAATTTAACAGTACCAACCAACACAAACTAAACATGAAATCCAACCTAAACAAAACCATAAAAACTTCAAATCCCTAGTCAAATACCATGTGATACTTTGCTACAAACCACACAATGGCAGCACATTAACAGAGTTCCAGCTCCTGGTGTCAGAATAAGCCAAGAGTGCATCACCAAACTTCTTCACCAGGATATGCTTATAGCCAAATTCCAAAAGCCAATTTAATGAAAGACTCAATATGGAACCGCTCTATTACAAATTAGCCAAAGATAACCATTATCCTCCTAAATGCCGAAGGAATGTTGAAACTTTAGTTCCCTAGGATCCGAGGAACATCTGAACCTCTACCAAATGGTGCCTTCTACAGATTTTAATCCAACTGAATTGACTTCTTATTTTATTATTTTTTTCCTATCAACCCCAAGAGAATACACAATTCCCAAATTTGACTGTTTGCAAGAGAAAAAACATTTAGCTTTACTGAACCATATACAATCAATTTACTAGACTAAACTAAGTTGGGCAAATTCCTAAAAGCTAAAATGCATGAAATATAAATCCCACAAATCCAATTTGCACTCATCAATTTTCAAGCCCAAATATACGATATTTTTCCTATTCCTCAATTTTCTCTGAAACTAACTGCACCCCCACGCTCAAATCAATTACAATTGTATCTAATTGATTCACACAGATACAGAATGAAGAAAACCCACACAACATCAAAGCCAGAAAACCCATTCAACCACGCAATCCAAATGAACTTTCCAAATCCAGAACAGCAATCAGAAAACTTACCCCATGCATGCAATACAAGGAAGACCCAGAAAGCAATATCAGATCTACTGGCAAGGATTCGCACTGGAATGTCAAATCAATCCAACAAAAAACAAAAAAAACCGATGGAAACCCGATTACAGGAATGAAAAACCAGAGAGCCCCTTCTGAGAATCCAAACAAAAAACAACACATATCACATATGGGTCTGAATTCAAACACGAAATTATAAAAGACAAATAAAAAAAGTGAAAAGCTTGATAACATAGAGACTGACCCGTGAGAAGAATATGTGTCTTCCGTGTTTTGTTTCACTGTGGCAGACTGGCTTTCAATCCTGAAATCGAATCCCAAAGGCACCCACTTTCTGAAGCAACAACGCCCAGAAGGGATGGCCCTTTGGATTCTCTGTTTTTGCCTCTTCTTCTCTCTTCTTCTCTGGCAATTATTTGGAAATGAAAGAGAAAAAGGGTGCGAGTGAGATGGAAAGGTTTATATAATGGGGATTTGGTGAGTGGAGTTTCGATTCCCACCATTTAATTATTTTACGTGGGACTTGTATCTCTACTTTCCGTGCAGGGGACAATGAAAGTTGAATAATTCTTTCTTTTTTGTTTTGGTACCAAATGACAGTTTGACACATGTGTAAAGTTTTTATTTTTTATTTCATGAGTATTCTTAGACACATGTCAAACTGTGATTTGCTCTCAAAATGAACGACTTCTTACATGTTATTATGTAAGCTGTGCAACAATGTTTCATTGGCCAAACTCAAAATAAAATTCATTACTTTTATGCTCCTTTTGGACATTTTTGGATCAACATACCCCTCATATAAATATACATGGTCAATAAGGCTGATTCTAATTTTGATTTATTTAACTTTAACATTCTCTAAACATATTGACCTACTCAACTTTAATGTCAATCTATTCAACAAAACAGACTTAAATCTCAAACTATTTGATTTTTCTAGATATCTTGATCATTTCACATCTAAAATGAGTTACAAAAGTCATTTCACATCCATTGCCAGGCTAGTCCTATGTTATGGTTGGACTTCTGTCGACTCATTTATACATAGGCTACGGCATGGCCTTGATGTTTTTTAACCCATCCCAAATTCGGTCTAACCCTAAAGCCCAACAATTAAAAGCATAGACCAAGCCCAAAGATTCTTGATCCAAGGGCAAGGCTCGAGCTGAGCTTAATTGCTCAAGGCATCTCTGGTTCGAGCCTTGCCCGATCCACTCACCTTTTATCCCCAAATGGAATCAAGATACGATTACGGCCAAGCATCTCTAGAGTTGGGCCAAGTCGGTCCATTCAATAAATGGTATATTCTTAGGCTCTGTTTGAGATTCAATCACCTACAGCAGTTTTAGTATTTGGTAAAAAAATTAAAAACTATTTTTCCTCATAATTCTCAACTCCACATAACAAAAAAACAAAAAGTAGGTTTCTAGATGCTTTTGAAAACTGCAGTGAATCACAGTAACAATGAATATTTTATTTTACCCATAATACCCTTATTGATTTCTATAATTTTTATTTGTTTATTTTAAATTAAAAAATATGTCTATTGTTAGTTATATTTTATATTGTGATAATTAATTATGATATTTTATTTATACGATTAAAATTATAATATATCTAAAAAAATAATAGGCATACTTATTTAATAATGTTGTTCTTAAAAAAATTAATGTTAATAAAAATTTGTAGCCACAAATTTAAAAAACAAATAAAAAATATTTTATTTTTACCAAACAAATAAGTGAAAGCACTTTGAGCATTATGTCCATTTTATTAATTATACACAGTCACAACACTTTTACATTAACATTTATCAAACACTTTGATACTGCTTTTACACTCACAACACTTTTGAAAATATAATTTACCAAACATTCAATTATTTTACTTCACAACTATTTTACTTCACAGTTATTTTTCTTCACAATAATTTTAAAGTGGCCTTTAATCTCAAATCAAACAAAAACGTTAATAGTGGATAGGTTTTGGAGCGGAAATGGATTCTTTGATGTGATCACTAATACTTCTTTCGCTCTCAGCCATGTACGATTCTAGGGGTATTATGAACCTATAGATGTGAGATTGAGTCATGTGACCTCACAAACACACAATGTATAATGAATCTTGACCAAAAAAAAAATGTATAATGAATCTTGACAAAAAAAAAATGTATAATGAATCCATAATTCATTTATTGGCACATTTTAAATATTAATAAGAACCAAAAGTAAAGTAAAAATAAATAGACAAAAATTCAACAGAAATTTCAAATTATTTGGAGTAAAGACATAGTCGTCATACCTTCTAATTTGAAGGAACAAAAAATTGGAAAATGATGGACTAGTTATAAGGGAAAACTTATCCCTTTCAATTCCCACAAAAATAGCGGGACCGGGGATAAGTTTCCCCTTATAGCTACTACATCTTCCTCTCATCTTTTTTGTTTTTTTTGTTTTTATTTTAAATACTCATGAATCTACCCTTTTATCTTATCAAATTCAATCATAGGCATCAAACGAGTAAAAAATATTAGGTGTATCCGATACACCGTCATATAGTGTAATCAATTCAATATGTAAAAGTATTCTTGAACAATATATTTATATTAGTAGAGTATAATATTAATAATATTCACTTATATTATGACACGTTAGATTAGTTATACCACATGACCATATATCAAATACACACAATAATTTTTCTCAAACGAGGTCATGTTTCAAATCTTTAATTTTATAAAAAGCTTATTGCCTCTCCACTTTAACTCCTTAAATAATTTGGAGAAGATGTTGAGAAAATGCATACTCCAATAGCCTTTTTAAAGGGCTCCTCAATTTTGGACATGGATCCTCTACCAGATTTTTGGTACCAGACTAGTACTGACTTATAATCTAAGCCCTTCAGTTTTTTTTTTTTTTTTTTTTCTATAATTGAGATGTTGCCACATCACTAAACATGTTATTTTCCCCAAATAATATTAAAAACTTAAAAAAGAAAAAAGTTCAAAAAACATGAGTCCACTGCCTAGCCCTTCCTTTCCTCCGACCACCCTCCACAGTCCCCACCTCCTACCATTTTGTTCCTTCTTCCTTTATCTATCGGCATAATGACGGTGGTGTAAGCAGAGTCCCCAAGTCTAAAACCCACTTCTTCCCATACTCACCCTCTTTAATCGATGACATCAAACATGATTCAAGGGCTGAGATTAAAAATTGGGTACAAGTCTGGTATACTTTTGCCTGGTAGAGGATCCAGTTAGTGATGGGTTTTTAGCTTGTATAGCAGCTAGTGATCTTATGATCTCTAGTCAACTCAATGGGATGGAGTTGTTGCCTTGTTGGTATATGCGTGTTGAGCCATATGGCCCATATTATAAGGAATGTTGAAATTGTTCAAAACAACCGTGAAGCTAATATATAATTACATATGAATTCACTATTAAAATTATTAATTCACTGACTTAATGTTTTCAGTGCAACTATTGGGTTTAATCAGTATTCATTGGTGTTCAAAATATGTCTTTAGCAAAACAGTACTGTATAGAATGTAGTCACTCATTTGAATTCTGGTTTTAGGTATGGAGTAAAAGCTTTCTACTGTAAAAACTACAAAATCCCATAATATAACAATATTTCATCTATTCATTCTAATTTCAGTTTTAATTTCTAAACATCATCTTTTGCGACTAATATTTAAAAAAAAATCTGGTAATTTGAGTCTTATTGTAAATAATAATGGATGCATGACCAATACCTTATAATCGTTAATGCGAATTGAATAAAGTACAAAGATTTCTGGCTTCTGTGGTCCTTAATGCCCCAGATTCAACTTGGGCCCTATTTTATTCCTCTATGCACCCACCCACCCCCTTTATGCATATGTGCCACACGTCTATGAGTCTATGACACTATTACAAATTAAATGCTAAGCCCCCCCAACCACCCCTTTTTGCTCAAGAAATAAATATGAAGAAAAGTCTGAACGAAAAATAAATAATAGACCAAAGAGACATGTGATTGGCAAATACAGTTGGTTTGGTCAACTTGGTTGGGCAGCTTGGCTACTTCTAAAATCATCATCCATTCATCCCCACCCACAACTCTGCATTCAATGATTGAATTCTAACAATTGTTTTTGTTTTTTAAGAATATCAATCCATGAAAAAGCATATTGATTAGTGTTTAGTGATTGTGAGGTCCGAATTAATTTCTAATTGGAAAGGACACCAAAAATCTCGGACCTTGATGAGAGGGTATTAAGTAACTAGCGTTGATAAGATTTAAACTAATGACTTACTCTGAGAGAGATTAGGTGTCATCCACTATACCAAATAATTACTCATAAAAAATAATGTTACATAACCACAAAAATTTAAATTATTAGTGAATGGACCAACAATGTATATTAAACTAATATATAAAACTCCAATGTAAATCAAGCTAATAGGTAAAAATTTTGGACCTTCATGTCATATAAAGAGTTGAACAATAAAAGATATGACGAGTAAGCACTTATAATTAGGGGTTTGGATGAGTTTAACAAAATGAATTTGAATTTTGACTATAGATTTATATTTGTTAGAAGAATCATAAAAACAGTAGTTCTAGGAATCTTAATTCTTTTTTTTTTTTTCAACTTTTCTTCTCAATTTATATGACATTTATACACTAAAAAATAAAACTTAAAAAAAAAATGAAGTACCTTATCCAATAAAATAATGACACATAAAGTGAGAAATAAATATTGGGAAAAAAAAAGTTGAAACTCTTAGCATTACAGTTATAAAAGTATTAGATACAATGCATTTGAAATGATTTGATAAGCCAAGCCAATGATCATTTGGTTTTATGGATAACGTCATGTCTCTCTTTGTCAGAGTATGTCCCGAGTTCAAATTTCATGAACAACAGTTGATGAGAGATTTAGAGTTCAGTCCATTTTATGAGTCTTTCTTAAATTAAGACCAGTAGTGATTTAAAGTTTTTAATTAAGTCATTTTATTTTTTTTCTTTGGCTTTATATTAGGTTTTAACTCCAAAATTTTGGGCTCTGTACAAAATCTCGGAGTTAAAACCTAACATGCAGCCTCTATAAAGTCTACTCTACATCTTAGAAGGGGAAAATCCTTTCAAATTGAGAGAAATACCCTTCAAATCAAGGAATAACTTTATATGAATTAAAATGATTTTCTTATAAATTAAATGACTTTATTATGAATTAAAATGATTTTTTTATAAATTATTATGAATTAAAATAATTTTTTATAAATTTTAAAATACTTCTGGTTTCCATCTAAAAACTATTTTTTAAAAAGATATAAGCTTAATTATCTCTAAAAAAAATACTTAATAACAATATAATATTATAAATTTTAGATGACTAGTTTCAACAGATCATTTGACATCCATGTATTTCTTAGATTTTTATCATCGATCAAATACAAATTTCCATGTTTTATTGACATCAAATTTATCTAATTTGCAAATTTGTATCATTTTCTTCCCTCCGCAAATGATGGGTTATTCCAATTAGAGAATCATGTATTTTTATTATCAAAAAGTAGGCACAAGATCATCTCTGGATTAGCTCCAAAACTTTCTGCTACAGCCTTTCACTTAAGCTACAAACTAAAAAGAAATGGCCCTTTGTATGTTTTCCACAACATCATCACATTGCTCACATATTAGACAAATTTTTCAGAGGCGATTCACATTGACGAGTGATATGACTGTTTACAAGGAGAAATGAAGGAAGATGAATGAAAGATTTGCTATAAATACATGAATCAGAAATATGAAATTAACCGTAAATATTTGTGCATTTGATGGTAGAACAATATTTCTCATTAAAAAAAAAAAAAAAAAAAAACCCATGAGTTGGGAAAAGTTCCAACTTCCAAGTATTTACAACCAGATTTGGCAAGAAAAAGAAAAAGAAAAAGAAAAAAAAAACACTTATTTGTGTTTACAAGTAGTAAGTTACAACCACAGAAAACCAAGATTTTTCTTCTGTCAGCCAAGAAAGAAAAACAAGAGAAATCATAAAATTTCCAGAGCAATCAATGGGAACACTCCATCCTCTGCACACGATCCTTGAGAATTCCACCGTACAAAGCAATTCGATTTTCAGGAATTCCTCGAATTTCGGTTCTGCAACTGCTTTCAGCTATGCTATAATTCTTCAGCTGCTCTCTGAACTCCTCTCCTTCCACAATTTTTTCCTCAACATTCTCAGCAAAATGCACTTTCTTTTTCTTTCTCTCCCTCTTCTTCTCACCTAAAGAAAACAAACAGAGACCCATAAAATCTTTGCCACCAGAATTAAAAAAACAAAAACAAAAAATCACAGAGCAATGAGAACAGGAAGAGAAATGATTTATAAGAGAAACCCATGTACCTGAAGACAAGCAAGAGCGCAGAGAGCTTTTCTTTTGGGGCTGCTGGGAAATTTGGGGTTGTGAGAAAGTCTTTTGCCTAGAAAAAGCAAGAAAGGCAAGGGTGGTAGAGACAACCATGGCTGTTGCTAGGACCAAACCTTGGGAGCTTAGCATAGAAGACATGGTGGGACAAAAATTACAGGACAATTAAGCAAAGAAAGGACTAGAGACAGGGACTAAAGAAGAGGGTTTGGTGTTTGTAATTGTTAATTGTGAGTACAGAAGGAAATGTACAGGAGGTTGATATATATATATATAGGGACTCTGTTTTGTACCATATGGCTAAAAAGGAGAAGAATTTATTTTGTTGAAAATAAATAAAAAAATGGGGATTTAGTTATTAATGTGGAAAGAATAAAAAATTAAATTGAGAATTGGGTTGCTGGGTAGGTTAACAAGCGTGAGCATCTGGATTTTTCTTCTCTTTTTGAATGTTTGAGGGGCTGAGGAAGAAAGAAGAAGTGTTGGAATTGTTTTTTGGTTTGGATTTAGTGGTTTTGGTTTACTGTATTTCTCTAGAGAAAGTTAGAGAAAGGCATAGGGTCTGTGGGATGAGGTAAGCAGTCAACTTTTGTTGGACTTAGGAAAGTTAAATTTGTAGGTCGGATAAGGTGTGGGAAGGGGTGCAAAGTTAATTGATTTAGAGTCCAATGAAATGTAGCCACGTTGGAGGGAAGTTGTGGGGTTCACTTGCATGCTCTTGACGCCTAAGTTTCCTTATATATATATAGAGGAAATTACAAATTTGGTACACTTACTTCATAGCTAGTTCAATTTTGGTCTACGATCTTTTTTAAGTTCGGTTTTGGTCAACTTATTATCTAATTTGTTTGGTTTTGATCCATTCTGTCTATTTTGAATGGATGCTGTTAATTTGAGGGGCAAATATATAATTTTTTCATAAGAAATTATAAAATAAAATTAAAATAAAAACAAAACAAACAAAAAAAATAAAAACAAAACCAAAAACCCCTTCCTAGGCCCAAGCCTTGCCCGACCACCTCCACCCCCATCCAACGCATTCCAGGCCCCGCCCCCTTGCCGGAAAAATATGTAAGGTGCAGCGACCATGGCAGTTCGTACGGAAGGACTCTGGCGCTCAGGCTGGTCGGGCTAGGCAACGGAGAAAGCTTTGACGCAAGTGGAGCTCGGCGTGGGCCTGGATCTAGGCTCGCGTAGCTGGGCTCTTGGCTGCAAGCTGGTAGGTGTAGGGACTTCTTTAAGGTGGCGCGCCGCGGTAAGATTGGCTGGGGGCAGAAAAACTCCGGGGTAGTGCAACTGAGCTGCGCGAGTCGAGTCAGGTCGAGTACGATCGGGTTGGTGATCTTCTGGGTTTTGCGAGCTGTTTTTGGCAGCGACGGTGGCAGCTCAAGCAAGAGGACTCGGCAGAGTTGTTTGGGGGCCAAGCCGGGGATGATGATCCCAGCGGGGCTGGGCTGCAAACTAGCTGGAGGAAAATGAGTTCGGCGTGGCACGACGGCATAATTTTTTGATTTGCTGGAGGTGGCGTGAGCCAGCAGATGCTTGGCGTAGGAAACTGGTGGCCCCATGCAGATAGAGGAAGCTCGACGATGGTGCGACGCACCAACGACGCAGGCTGGATGTTGTCTACAGAGGCTGGCGTAGTTGCTGGCTTAGAAGCGAGCAGAGGTGCAGTGAGCTAGTTCAAGTCGGACTAGTATGCTCGAGGAGGCTTGGGTACTGCGCGAAGATGGCTGGGCTTCAACGATAGTGAGCTCGGCGGTGGCGCCATGCAGAGAGAAGAGAAATGGCGGTGGAGTTGTTGCGCGTGGAGGTGAACTAGCGGAAAGGTGGCAGCACACATGGATAAATTACCCTCCCTAAGCTTCTCTCTCTCTCTCTCTCTTCCCCCTCCCCGAGCTCTTCCCTCTCTCTATTCCTTTTGTCTCTCTTCCCCCTCCCTGACCTCCTTTCTCTCTCTTCCCTCTCTCGATCTGGCCACCTCTCTCAGATTTGGGTTGGGTGGGGGAGTGGTGGCGGCGGTTGCTGGCCTAGTTGGGTGTTGTTGGGCGAGGGGGCGGGGGCCGGGGCAAGGTTGGGTGGGGGTGTAGGTGGTTGGGAAGGGCTGGGGAAGATAGTAGTAGCTGGTTTGGTTTAAGTTTTTTTATTTATTTTTGTTTGTTTTTTTTATTTTATAAATTTTTATGAGAAAATTATATATTTACCCCTCAAATTAACAGCATCCATCTAAAATAGACGGAATGGACCAAAACCGAACAAGTTAAGTAATAAGTGGACCAAAATCGAACTTAAAAAAGATCATGGACCAAAATTGAACTAGTTATAAAGTAAGTGGACCAAATCTGTAATTTCCTCTATATATATATATGTAAAATGTTGACACATATATTGTCGTTTATTTTCTAGCTTACTTTTTAAATATTATATATGTAAAATTGAGTAAATTACAGATTTGGTTTACTTAGTTTATATATAGTTCAATTTTGGTACACAATTTTTTTTAAGTTCTTTTTTGGTCTATTAATTGTTTCACTTATTCAATAAAGGTCCAGATTTGTGACTTTAAATCCTTTGAGTTGTGTTTTCTTCAATTATAATTAAAGTATAAGTTATATTTCATCATTTCTTAGTTATAAGAACCTTTGGAGTATTAGAATATAAGAGAATTGAGATTTGGTGAAATTTGAAAAATTGGTAGTTTCGGGTACCCTACTTTGGAGTCAATTATCTTGAGTTTTAGAACTCAAATTTGAATTATTTTTATATGGTTGTAAAGAAGATATTCATAACTTTTAAACGAGTATATGTTTGCTGAATTTGGTTAAGATTTAGGGATTAATACCATTTTTCTCCCCAGACTATTGCACTTGTATCAGTTTGCTCCCCATACTTCTAATTTAGAAAATTAAGGACTCTAACTTTTTTCAATTTTGCCAATTAAGGTTCTTCCTTCAATTTACACATTTTTTATCCAAATCTTTGAGGGAAAAATGGTCCCTTCCATTTAGATCTTATCATTTTTTCCTTATGCATCATTTTTCTTCTTTTATTTCTCGCTAAATTCTGGTTGATCATCTTGACATTTTAGATGAAAAATGTATAAATTGACGGAATAACCTTAATTGACAAAATTGAAAAAGTCAGGGTCCTTAATTTTCCAAATTAGAAGTCTGGGGAGCAAACTGATACATGTGTAATAGTCTGGGGAGCAAAATGACATTAATCCCTAAGATTTAATAGGGTAAAAAACATGCTAAATTTGAGAAAATAAATTTAGACTTTTATTGAACAAATAGAACAATTAGTGGACCAAAATTGAACTAGGTATAAAATAAGTGGACTAAATATGTAGTTTTCTCATGTAAAATTTAATAGAATCGAAAATTATTTGATTATATAATTTTTATGAAACAAATAAATGGTTCTTTTAACAATTAAATAATCAAATCATTTTCAGTTTAATTGACTTATTGCATAAATAATCTTTAACTACTATTCCTCTAATTTGAATGGTCACATAATAAATGACACTGAAAATGATTCCCACGAGAAGTGATCAAGTTTATGCTAAAAAGAGGAAAAAAAAATGAAAATGAAGTTTTAGAGCTTTGCCGGAATACAAACAGCCGCCAACCACGTGTCCAATCAATCACGTGAACAGTACGATTTTATGGTGCAACTGAAATTCCACTTGTCTGCCAACTTGCGTCTACACGTGTCACGTTTGTGTATTGTTTGGCTTTTGTTTTTTGGATTGAGACCGTGCATTTTTCAATCAATCCCACTGGAAAGTGGAAACCATGAATATAAGTATATAACCTACTTTTTTTTTTTTTTTTCTAGAGTTTGTTCGCCTAAGTTTTTATTCTTATTAAAGAGTCAATATTTGGAAATTAGGTGAATTATGATAGACAAGTTACTGTTGAATACACCCCACCCCGCTTAAATAACTTGGTCTAAACCAAAAAGTTAAAAAAGCAAAGATTCTGATCATGTTCACAAGCAGAGTTGCTAGGGACTTTTCTTTCTGGTTAGAAGAGATACTTTATTCATCAAATTTAAGCATCAAAAGTAGATCAGATAGCCATCATAAAGAACCATCCTCAACCCATACAATAAACAATGCATCTGCTTAGCAAGAAGATACTAAAGCCAAGCATAAGCACAAAACTAGGGTGAGATACGAGATTAGAAAATGAAAAAAAAAAAATGCACTAATTATACATAGCTTATAAGTTATTAGTCAGCAACAACTCACACCACAGCATTACCAAATCACTATAAAACCTGCTATGAATATCCTGCCATTAATAACATCTCTGCAGGTTGTGACAAAGAGAGATTTATTAATCTACTACCGAAAAAAGTAGTGTAAAAACAAAGACAATGTAAGAGGTCTTTACATTGACAAAACCAAGTGAAAAGCACTCTTTAAGTCGTAAGGATCGGAGGAAGGTAGTCAGATTTGGCCCCTAGGATACGAGCCTTGGTGTCAGGGAAGAATTCAAATCCTGGATATTCTACAACGCTTCCTTCGCTGGTAATTGCAATTGGATAGCGAAGCAGGTGACCGGGCAGATCATGGTTAAGTGTTTCACTTGAAAAGAGATCCCAGTATTTGTCAGCAATCTGGTTCACCTTCTGGATACATTCTTGGCTTTCTGGCTGGAGGAAGGACTCATCAAGCATGCCAAGGTGCTCATACCAAAGGGCCATACGGAAACCATGGATCTGACCACGTGCAGGCTCCCTGACTGACAGATGATATGGTTGGTAGGCTCCCATGGCTATTTCAGAGTCCCTGGCACCATCCATTGATCTCTGGTTGATGTTGGCTGATCCAATAATGATGTATTCATCGTCAACTGCAAAACGCAAGGGCGAGTCAATTATGTGATTCGTAGTAATCAAAATGGGTAGACTGGAATCAGCATTATTATTTATTATATGAGATACGATACTCTGATAGAAAGATTCATATAGTTCTTTCCACTAGACTACCTAGTATTGCTATTGTATTGGAGTTAATTACACTTACACCCCCTGAGGTTTATCGGCTTTTCACATACACCCCCTGGGGTTTCAATAATTACACATACACCCCCTGAGGTTTTAAAACTGTTACATATAACCCCCTATAGTGAGACGAAAATGATGAGAAATTATGCAAAAAAACATGCTAAAGGATGAAATAGCCTAATAAGATTATTCAAGCTATAAGGTCCAACCTGAATACAAATATTTTCTTTTTTATTTATTTATTTATTTTTCTTGTAGGGGGTTATATGCAACAGTTTTAAAATCTCAGGGGGTGTATGTGTAATTATTGAAACCCCAGGGGGTGTATGTGAAAAGCCGATAAACCTCAGGGGGTGTAAGTGTAATTAACTCATTGTATTGTATAAAGTTGTATTTGTATAACAAGAAACGTCTTAGAACTAAACAAGCATCCCCATGTTTGAATTAGGATCAACAAGTAGACAATGGCACTAGCTACATTATCAACACTCAAAAAAATTGTTTGCATATTTCCTACTATAAATTGTCCTCATAACCACCAAAAAACTAAGATCAATTCTGAAATTTGAACATAGAACACAAAATTGAGTTCAGTTGAGAGTAGGGCTTAGCTCACATGTGTGGAGATGTTGGATAAATAGCAACATTCATGATACTATAAATTCACAGGAAAGATATGTCAAAAGTAAGTTGCATGAAGATTATAATGGTGCCACTTACCTATCATCATCTTGGTATGAACATAAATCATGAAGCGCCGGGATTCCTGAGCTCTAATATAATCTGAATCTGCATCCGGCGTCTCCGAGGGTTCATACTCGCCTGACTTCTTCACCTCCCGGTTCCCAAGGCAGAAAAATGTCAAATAGTTCCGAGGATCTTCCTCAATACCTTTTTCTTTAAGCGCATTAATAATATCCTTATACATCATGTCCAGTGTCCTCCTCTGCCAATCTAATATTGCCTGAACTGATGCTGACTCTGGGATACCCTCTGGCCACATTGGAACAACGACATAGACAGTAAACCTTTCCCCTTCTTCAATCTTGCTACAAATCTTAAGTGAAAGCTCCCTTGGAATTACATGCAAAGCACCAATGTCCTCAGGCTTTATACCATCAGCACTCCAGGCAAAAGAGCTACCAAGAAAATACTGATTTTCAATATAAATGAAATTCTTTGCGCGCCGAATAGCATGGATATAAGCATCCTGAATGCTTCGGTCAATGATGTTATCCTTCCCACTAACAAGCCCAGCTCTGGCTGCATCTTCAGGCGTATCCGGGAAGCCAAAAGCAGCTCCTCCATCAATTGATCTGAATAACTGAACATTCCACGTCTCATGGTCATCTGGGAACATAACAGGAGACGGGGGAATAATGACATTGTCAAGCTCTCTAAGCTGAACAAGTACATCTTTACCACCTTGCTTTCTCCATCTTTGCTCAAAGTTAAACAAAACATCCCAAGCAATAGGCCCTTCTAGCCGAGAGTGAATATCATGCCAAGGTTCTCTTGGACCACCTTTTGTAATTGATGCACCAGGAAAATTTGGCTGATGGAAATCATCATGGTGTGCAGTATCCAATGTCCTAAAAAGTGAATGGAAGGCTGTATCATATCTTCCATCACACAGATCAATGCCCCCAACAAAACTCATAATTCTTCGTTTCTCTGATCCTCCAGTTGGCATTGCACTGTCCACAACCACAATCTTCTGGTGATGAGTGAACATGGTAGAGATTTGTGCACCCTGAACAATGCTTCCACCACCATCAGGATTACGGGGGCATAAGACACAGTGAACGTCAGTATTCTGGAAGTATTGTGCAGTTTCTTCATCATGGGTGGCCATCAGTCCATCTTTTTTTAATAAACTAACAGAGGTTCTGTCATCCCAAACAAGCACAAGAACCTTAACACCTTCACTTGCTTTCTTTTTAAGCAACTCACCAATGGTGATGTCTCCACCAGGCTTTGGCCTCCTTGAGTCCCTTACCAAGGAAATTTCAGCAAAAACTGACCAGCCAGTAATGTAGATAAGGTGTCTTGCATTAGTAATTGCATCAAAGATATCTTCCCAACATCTGTGAGGCTCATAATTCTTGCCTCCAGCAAGAGGAATTTTAGGAATAAAATTATCTGGGACATGAGCATCTTGGTAAAGGGAAACCTTACATCCTTGTCTCTGTGAGAAAAATGTAAATGGAACTCCAGGAAATTTAGGACTCCTTATTCCCTGACCCCAACTGCGGTCCTTTGAAACATGGAAATATTGTAGCTTCACATGTATCTTAGGATTTCCATGAACGGGGTCCTTGTTTTCATCCAAAATTTCAGCCCACTTATCCACTTCTTCCCCTTCCAATAAATCTTCGACAGGTACATATGCTCTTCCAATTAATGATGCCCCAATAGGATTAGACTCCTTGACAGTAAATATAACATTTGTAGCAACATGGGCACAGTAAATGTGGAAAGACTCATACCACCTGGGATTAGAGGGTTCTTTCTCTATAACTCTGGTCCTACCAACCCTAGCCCTTTCCAGATCAACAGTTGCATAGAGTCTACTAATTCCTTTGCCGATACCAACAGTCTCCTCAAGTTTTCCTGCAATCTGCAAGTAAAATTTCATCAATGAGATATAAGAAGGTATGAAGAAAAAGATAAACTATCTTGATACTATGAATTTTCTAGTCTATCAAGATGTTGTGCCAATGCACCTCCTACAAGCAACTTCAAAAGCTTTTACTAAGCAACAGACATCAAATTTTCATGTAGTTAGAAAGTTTACCAATCTGATAAATTGAAGGAAATAAAGGGAGAATGAATATGATAATAGTTTTGAGTTTCTTATCTAGGAAGATATGTGAATTTACATTTCCCAGGATAGAAAAAGAACCTCCAAACTGAACAGATTGGTTAAGCAACAGGCATGAGGATCCAAGTAACTAAATAGACAAAAGTTAACAACTATCATATGCACTTCCAAGCAAAAATGAACATGAAAGAGGCTATACATCAAACTCAAATATACGGTATCCCATATTAAAAACGTCTCACTGGAATAACTGGATAGCTTAAAGT
This sequence comes from Dryas octopetala, assembly GCF_963921425.1. Lineage (NCBI taxonomy): Eukaryota > Viridiplantae > Streptophyta > Magnoliopsida > Rosales > Rosaceae > Dryas > Dryas octopetala. The sequence goes on from NC_141369.1 coordinate 13,742,217, forward strand.
TCAAACACAAGATCAAACTCCGCTTTATAAAGCAAAATATTCCCATATGTCTGTTAAAGCTTCTGCTTCCACATTCTTATGCATGAGAGAATAGAGCCTTTAGTAAATCAAGCACCCAACTCTGAAGAGCTATATGACACAGTGCAAGTTACAAAACAACCGAAAATAGATGCACAAAATCTAACTAACTGGGACACCCACCTTCACGCTGAAAATATCAAACACAGTTTATAATTGTACATTAAGAGTTAACAATTAATCTATGTAACAATAAATAGATATACAGATACACATATCTAAGTATATTAAAAAGAAAATTCTGCCCCAGCCAGCTGCCCACCCAAAGAGAATTCTAATTCACACCTTGGAAAAATGTATCATTCAACATACATCCATAATTAACTTCTCAGGCAATCATTGTGTATGTGTGTGCACATAAGAGAGAGAGAGAGAGAGAGAGAGAGAGAGAGAGAGAGAGAGAGAGAGAGAGAGCAAGTCTATTTTAAAGACATTGATCTTGACTAAAAAAAAAGTACAATTATTATCAATTAGGTCTCCGGAAAGAAATAACAGCCATGTGGCAATAAGTATAAAACAGCCAGTGTTGATTATTTATAGTGTACCTAAAACCCACTTTTTGCGCTTCCTTTAAAATAAGGAATAATATAATTTGTAAGAAGATTTAGAGCATAAGTTCTATTTTCTTAAAACTACATTATGAATTTGTTTGCATTAAAGTTCTTTGTTGTTTTATATAAATAATAGAAAAAATAAAAACCTCTTCATTCACCATAAAACTCCATTTTTAATATTTTTATCCCAATCTGCGTGATCAGAGATTCAGAAGAACAATGTTACTACCAAGTTCACAGAAATACCTGCTTCAACAATATCATAATGTCCTGGACTTTTATTTTATATCTAAACCCAAAATCCAAATGGTCCGGATCTCTCATTTATTTTCAATAAAACCCATAAAATAAAAGATTGGATTGTATAGTTTGAAACAAATTGTAGTTGATCAGTCCTACTACTTGCTCACTGTAAATTCCAATGAGTATTACAAACACGCACGGGCACACACAATTATATGGTCACAGAATTAAAGTATTGAAGCAAGATCTCAAATAACCATTATCAACTCGGATCTAAAAAATAAATAAATTAAAAAAATTAAAATCACATAGTATATACCTTACGGAGGAAATTTCCACTATTGCTATGCAGCTTATCAACTTCATAGATCGTAGCGTGAAGCGTCCCATGTAGCCAACGCTCTGCCGGTTCCGCCATTTCTCACCTACAGGCAATGATCAACCAAAACAAACAAAACCCACTTCGCATCAAATCCAGAAACCACTAAAAAATCCAAAAACAAGCGAAACGTAACACAAACTAACCGGAAATCAATCAGCTCACAGAGAAAAAAATACCCATTAAGTGTTTGAATTAGTTGCAGTTATAAATGAGTGTTAAAGTTTATCCTAGTGAATAGGGATCGACAATTCAATGATTAATCTGGGACAAAGAAAATTATCATAGTTGGATAAAGTTGAGAAAACCCCACTTCGCATCAAATCCCAAAACCACTAAAAATTTCAAAAACAAACGAAACGTAACACAAAACTAACCAGAAATGGATCAGATCACACAGAAAAAAATACCCAATAAGTGTTTGAATTAGTTGCAATTACAAGTGAGTGTCAAAGTTGATCCTACTGAATAATGATGGACAATTCAACTATTAATCAGGGACAAATAAAATAGCTGGATAAAGTTGAGGAGGGACTCACTTGGGGTTTGAGAGAGAGATCTGAAAGAGTTGAGAGCAGAGCAAGAACAGAGGAGGACTATAAGGATCTGATCCTGTAATGGCTCTGTGAATATTTATAAAATGGATATTGAAGCTCACTCCTGCGCCCACGTAATGTGAAAATCTAGGGAGACTAAGAGAGCCAGATCCGCAAAACCAGTAATTAAAAGCATCCCGTGGCAAACTGGCAAAGATTGATATGAATGGTTCCTCTCTCCTCTTTCCTGTCACTCTCCATAATTGGCTCTTTGCAGTAATTAGCCGTTAGTCCCTCCTCTGTTTTTCATTTTGCAGTGGTGTCCATTTTATTTTTTTTCTTTTTCTTTTTCTCTCTCTTATTTTTTTCTCTTTTATAATGCAATAATTCATATCTTTTGAGGTTTTTATGATTTTATCTGTTTATTGCCTTAGATATGTACTTTATGTTGAATGATTATTTACGTTATGATATCCTTTTGAGAAAGAATTCATCAAAATTTAATAAGGATATAAAAAATGCTTATATATCATACAGTGATTATATGACAGTAATCTCCATTTATATAGAGTAGTTGAATGAGATATTGGGGCCTGTTTGATTCACGAAATTTATTTATTAGAAAATCAATTCCTTTGCATTTTCTAGGAGAAAGAGAATTTGAAATTATCTTTCCTGTGTTTGGTAAACTTGAGAAAGTAAACTAAGAATTAAAAGTAATAAATGTTGTGTTTGGTCAGTTTTTCAATTGTAACATAATCTATTATTTATTTTGAAATAATAACAGTGTTAGTTTTATCAAAAAAAAAGCAATAAATGATTTTTCAAAAGGGAGAAAATCAATTCCATTGCTCCAGCAAAGTTTCATTTTCCCCCAATTAGGGCATAAGATTCTCTTGCGCCATGAATTGATTTCTCTTTTCTGTACTTACCAAACATGAGAAATGAATTGATTTTCCATTCTCAGGTCTCTAAAACTTGAACTAAACGAACCCTTTATATTTATAAAAAATTTTAAGTTTGATTCCCACGCGGGATGCATATGGATTGAGATGCTTTTATGCATATCTTGATTCAAATTATTAATTGAAAAGACTCTTGTTTAGTACTAAAAGTCTAAAAGGCTAAAAGGATATGGGGAGTTTCTACATGCAAGAAAAAAAAAAAAAGATAAGTTTCTTTTATTTTGCTACAAACAAAAGTAGAACAATTTTCTTTTCTTGTTTGGCTGGAAAAAAAAAAATAGTACATATAAAACAAATAGTAAATTAGGTGAAAGTTCGAAACAACCTCTTAGAACTTTTTTTTTTTAAGTCTAACCTACAATATTTTTTCAGTAATGCTACACTTACCACATTTTTATACCACAATTTCATACCATCTTACATGGCATTCATACATTGGACACTAAAAATTAAAAATTAAAACCTAAAAAAGAAAAAGGAAATACTCTTTCAGTAAAATAATGACACATTAGGTGAGATACAAATGTGGAAAAAAAAATGTGGGACAACTAGCATTATTAATATTTTTTTTGTGGGTATACTCCTTTAATTAGCGTTCACATAAGCATATTTTCTTATATTGTTGAATGAGTCGGCCTAATTCAAAATTTGATTTTATTGTTTTCCTAAACTACTTTTTAAATTATTTTAGGTGGTATCTATCACTATTGATTGATTCAGAAGATTGATTATTAATATTTGTTTTTATTTTAGTTTTGAACTTATTTTTGAATTTAAAAAATAATTACCCTATAGTTTTGGTCATTATAGATAATAATAATAATAATTATAATTATAATTATAATAGATAATTAGGCTTACGTTCTTTAAAAAAACAGCTTTTAGATGGAGACCGGGAGTGTTTTAAAATTTATAAGAAAATCTTTTTAATTCATAATAAAGTCATTCCCCGATTTGAAGGGTATTTCCCTCTATTTGAAATGTACTTCCCCCTCTAGGGTGTAGAATGAGCTTTGTAGAGGCTGCCGTCCAAAATCTTGGAGTTAAACCCTAACATAAAACCGTCAAAGAAGAAAAATAAAAGAATTTAATTAAAAAACTTAAATCACTACCGGTTTTAGTCTAAGAAAGACTCATAAAATGGACTGGACTCTAAGTCTCCCTGATAATAATAAAAGCATAAATAATTAATTTTATAGCTTTACATCATCCGCAAGTCAATGTGTAATTTCTTTCGGGCTCGTTTGGGACTGCTTCTTAGAAGCGCTTATAATCAGTAACGTTTTTGCTAGAAGCGCTTCTGCTTATAAGCACATACAAATTTTTATAAAAATTTCAAATGATTCATGCAAAAGCACTTGGAAGTGTTTTTTGAGGAAGCACCTGAAAAGTGCTTCTCAAAAAACCACTTCAAAACACTTTTATAACCTAGAAGCACTTTATTTATTTCTGTCAAACGCAACTAAAAGCGTTTTTACTAATCTTAAAGCGTTTTTACTAATCTGAAAGCACTTTTTCCAATTTTAAAAGTAATGCCAAACAGGCCCGAATATGAAAATATGAAAATAATTGATAATCTAGGACATTCTCTAGTTTGATTTCTTAGATGTCTAGGACATTCTCTAGTTTGATTTGATAATCTTTAAAATCATATGAAAATATTTGAAAATAATTGTCATTGTATAGGAAATGTAAGTAAATTAATATTATAGGATTTGATTTCTATTTTATATAGGTAAATTGATATATGAACTTTGATTAGTAGGAAAAATGCATGTTCTATATTGATACTTTGACCAGAGTGAAATATTGAATTCATTGAGAATGAATTTTTAAAACCAAACTTAAAGGTTTATTTTGAATAATTAGAATTAGATTTAATAACTTATCCCTAAATTAAGAGATTGAATTAGATTTACTTCTACAGTTCTACTTCTATTAACGACAATGGCTTGTTTTGTAATTATGTGAGAATTTGAGATGTTTGAAATTTTTGAATTTGTTACCTAATCTAAGAATAAAAAAGTCAATACGTCAGAAGCTAAAAATAAAGTTGGAGGGGTCTATATCCAATTAATCTATTAAAGAATCAACATTTTGCATGTATATATATATATGCTCGATCACGTGCAGACGTTGCACTTGAATAAAATTATATATATGTATATATAAATTAGGAAAAGTATTAAAGATATATACACAAATTTTTTTTAGAGAGGATGCATCCGTTTTTTTTTTTTTTTGCGGATACTTAATGCCTAGTGTAAGCAATGTCGGCGAGTGCTCGCCAATGGGTTTTTTAATAACAGGCGAGCATTGTAGGAAGCGCTTGACATTGTCTCCTCTTTCGGTTTTTGAGGATATTTTTCAGTAGGTTTACCTCATACTCTCCTGAAGTGTAGGATGAAATTTATAGAGACTCTGTCTAAAATTTTAAAGTTAAAACTTAATATAAAGTCCACAAATCAGCTCTCGAGTTCTTGGAGAAGAAGAAAAATATACTGTCAAACGCTTGACAACGAAAATTCATAAAACAAAATATGAGAGCGTCCGCTCTAGAAAAAGACTGTATATATATATATATATTTTTATTTATTTATTTATTCTCTAACCGCATGCGAATTTATCACACCAATTGGCAATTGATTGATGACGACGCGGATCAATCAGCAAATAGCAAATGAGTATTTGCAATATTAAAAGCTTCATTGCTTCGATCAACTCACTTTTTCTTTTTTCCTTTTTGATCTCATTTCCAATAGAGTTTAATATTTTAGCACGTAGAACTGTTCATCTAAAAATTAAGAGTTAGAAATTAAAATTTAATCTAAAGGAAAGGATGCGTTAAAACACTACACAAACCTTTACTATAAATTTTGTTTTTTTAAAGTAGTATTTACTATTTAGTGTTCTCAATGAATTCTTGCCTTTAATTCAAGAAAAAAAATGTTAAAAAAAGTATTTGCAACCTTCTCTTATTTGGCCCAAATCTTATAACATATTACATGCGAGTCATTAAGAAAATAAAATAAAATAACCAAAGAAGGTGAACATAATCAATGAGAACAAAGACAAACATAATGATCATCGCTGGACACGACACGAGTAAACCTACCAAATTTGCTCTCTACCTATTTAGTATATTCATCTAGAAACAGAGCTTAATGGCAAAAAAAAAAATCTGGAAACAGAGCTTGCCGACAGAGGAAAAATGATTCGCAACAATGTGAGTGGTGGGCGGGCCCCACTTTGGGATTTTCGTGTCATTATGACAGTGGATAAGGGTGGCCCACGTCAGATCCAAGATCGAAAGTGCCACTGCCACGTGGCCAAATCTCTTTACTTTATAACACCACGTTACTGTCACATCTTGTTGACTCTTGGGCTTTAGCCGGCCGCTGTTGAAGTTGAAGTTGAAGTTGAAGTTGAACAGCTTACGCGCTCCACACACTCCCCCACGGCCCCACATTAACATTATTTATGTTTTGAATAAACTAACTTTATTCCTAATCACCGAAGAGAGGAGAGAGAAGCCGGAGGGCCTGGGCTTGGGGTCGGAGTGGTCGATCAGAGAAGACAGAGATAGAGAAAGGGAGATAGGATAGAGGGAAGAAGAGAGAGAGAGAGAGATGGGGTGTGTAGTCGATCAGACCAGACAGAGACAGAGGAGCGGGGGCTGTTTGCTAAGCTGGTTTCGCAACGTGTGGGGCGCCTGGCCGCGTGGTGGAAGGAGGGTAGGGGTCTACGCCGTCAAAGGAAGCTCGTCAGTGGTCTCTGCTCGCCGGGAGGTGGCCAACGATGGTTGGCTTGGAAGGTGGCCAGTGATGGGAGGGCTCGGTGCAGAGGGTGTGTGTAAATGAAAAGGCTGAAGAATGAAGAAGATGGGTGTGTGTAAATGAGTTAGTCCTTTAGTTTTTTCACAACGGGGCTTTAGAGTAAATTTACTAATTAAGTGATGGGGGTGTGCCAAAAAAAAAGTGCAAATAGCAGCTCTCCCAACTTTTACTTTGTTTACTCTTTGATCACTTTTTGGACAAAAATACCCTCTCTCAAACTCCAGCAACATCTCTCTCTCTCGCTATCTCTCTCTCTATGTCTCTCTCTCTATCTCTATTTCTAATGTCTTCACTTCACTTCGCAGCCTCCAAACTCCAACAACATCTTCCATCATCTCCCACCCACTCATCATCATCATCTATGTTTCTTCCCTGTGGCAACATCTTCTCACCCATCATCTTTCTGACAATATCTTCCCACCTATCTTTCCTATCTTTCTTCCTCTCTCTCGATCTCTACTCCTCATATCTCTGCTTCTCTCATTGTTGATGCTAAAAAATGGTAGAGCAGTCAACGTCGAGTCGAACCACGTAGGCCCGTTGACCTACCACTGAGTGGATGACACGTCGAGGTGGGGCAGGAACGGGTAGCTGGGTCCGACTGGTGAGTAATGAGAGAGGATGATATCCAAAGCACCCTGCGCAAGTACACAAAAGTGAGCGGGAAGGACACCGGTGTGGTGCCGGCCAAAGCTCCTCCGACGCTCAAGTCAGTGTTCAGAGAGATCTGAGAGCAGAGTGAGTGAATAGTATAATAATGATTTCAGTTGTCCTTTTGTGACAAGAAGGTACCTCTTTTATAGTACCTTTGGAAGAGTGTCAACCAACCCGGTGACGACACGTGTCCTTTGTGGTGACTTGCACTGTAGGAGCGCCACGTGGCACCGGTCTCGAGAATCCGAGTGAGTTGACACGGGTCGGGGGCCCGGGAGGCTTGAGCTTGGGAGGCCGGAGCCTAAGAGGCCGGGGCCCAGGGGGCCGGAGCCCATGAGGCCGGGGCCCAGGGGGCCGGAGCCCATAAGGCCGGAGCCTAGTAGATCATGGGCTAGGAGCCCAGGAAGGACTTAGTCTTTTGGGTCTAGGCCCAAACAGCATGGTGTTAGGCCTTGTGTTACTTGTCGTTATGCCGAGATGATTCATCATACGAACAGAAGTCCCCCAAGTTTCCGAGCAAAAGATACTTCTTGGTTGGGAACTTTGTACACAAAAGAGTCCGAGCAGAACGACAAGTAACCACACACTTGTTCCTGCTTAAGCTACTGTCTAGAAGTCCCCCAAGTTCCTTAGCAAGAAAAGCTGTACTGCAGGAAAGCTTGGGGGTTACAGATGAAAGATTCCCCTTTTTTTTGTTTTTTTTTTTTTGGAATTTCCGATCATCCTGTATTCCGAGCAGTAAACACTTGATGTATTCCCAGTAAACCTCGTCCGATTTTAATGGTGGGATGTTGCCGTCTGTAAAGAAGATGGTAGAAGTACAGTGTATAGCTCAGATATAAAAGACCCACCCCCAAATCTCACACTTGGTACTGTAGATTTATTTGGGAGAGAGAGAGAGAGTTGATATTAAAAACAACTCAAAGTGCGGCTGGGTTTTTTTTTTTAAATAGAGCAAGAAAGCTGCTCGGGTAGGAGTTGGGAGGGGCTCGGGCCGGAAGAAGTTGGGTGGCCGGATCTTGCTCGGGGCGGAGGAGCTCGGGTCGGAGGGAAGGGCTCGGGCCGGAGTGCTTGTGCGCGGGTCGGATCAGAGCAGGAGAAGGCTCGGGTCGGAGCTGTGGTGTGCGCGGGGTGGTTTGCTCCTCGAACTCGGGTCGGAGAAATGAGAGCTCGGGTCGGCGCTGTGGTGTACGCGGGGTGGTCTGCTCGTCGGGCTCGGGTCGGAGAGAAGGGCTCGGATTGAGGGGTGCGCGGAGCCGGGCTCGGTTGCGTAGGGGCCGGATCGGAGCTGCTCTCTCTCTCTGCGAATCGGGTCGCTTTGTTTGCTGCTCGGAGGCGCTGGGCAGAGGCTCGAGTGGAAGTGGGCGGCTTGGGTCGAGCTGCAGTGGGCGCGGGCAGTGGGTCTGTGGGTCCGAGCAGGGGGTGTGCTCAGGTCGGACCTTGTGCACAGGTCTTGTGCTCGGGGTTGGCGCAGGAGAGGTCGGGCCGGAGCAGGAATGCGGGCAGCGGCGCGCTGGGGGGGCTGTGGTGTGCCCGGATCGGTGGTGTGCGCGGAAGGCGCGTGGGGCTGCTCGGGTGCTCGGACTACGCGGGGTCGGCGGCGCAAAAAGCCGAGCTCGAATTGGAGCTGGTCGACGGCGCCAAACTGTTGATGCTAAAAAATGGTAGAGCAGTCAACGTCGAGTCGAACCACGTAGGCCCGTTGACCTACCACTGAGTGGATGACACGTCGAGGTGGGGCAGGAACGGGTAGCTGGGTCCGACTGGTGAGTAATGAGAGAGGATGATATCCAAAGCACCCTGCGCAAGTACACAAAAGTGAGCGGGAAGGACACCGGTGTGGTGCCGGCCAAAGCTCCTCCGACGCTCAAGTCAGTGTTCAGAGAGATCTGAGAGCAGAGTGAGTGAATAGTATAATAATGATTTCAGTTGTCCTTTTGTGACAAGAAGGTACCTCTTTTATAGTACCTTTGGAAGAGTGTCAACCAACCCGGTGACGACACGTGTCCTTTGTGGTGACTTGCACTGTAGGAGCGCCACGTGGCACCGGTCTCGAGGATCCGAGTGAGTTGACACGGGTCGGGGGCCCGGGAGGCTTGAGCTTGGGAGGCCGGAGCCTAAGAGGCCGGGGCCCAGGGGGCCGGAGCCTAGTAGATCATGGGCTAGGAGCCCAGGAAGGACTTAGTCTTTTGGGTCTAGGCCCAAACAGCATGGTGTTAGGCCTTGTGTGACTTGTCGTTATGCCGAGATGATTCATCATACGAACACTCATTTCCAGCTATGTTGGCCAAACATATTTTTAGGAGATGATGGTTTTCATTTCTATTTGACTTGGTTGACTAAGCAATCGACTACTTCTTGGATCTGCTGCCACAAACCCACCACTTCTTAATTAAGTAGTTCTAATTTGATCTACACTTTTTCCACTCGAAACTCTAACACAAGACCAAACTGGCCCCTTAAGTCCCTAACACAGTCTGAGAAAAAGAGAATTTCATTAATCTTTCATTTTCTGGTTTGATTTGCTGGGTTTGATTGATTTGATGGGTTTGTTGTTTCATATATAAAATTTAATGGTCGACACATGGTTCGACAAATAATCAACACATGGTTGACAAATGGTGCTACAGTCATTTTAGATAGTGTTGTAGCTAGTTCATCATATTCATGTCGACCACATCATTTGTCAACCATTTGTCGTTGACCATTAAATTTTAGATCTGAAAGAACAAACTCAGGTCAGATCTAAAAATGAAAAAATTGACAGAAAATTTTTGACATAATTTATTCATCTTTAATAACTAAAATCGGATCAAAGCCAGCAAATCCAAACCGGAGTCTCTGTATGAAACTAATCATGAAATGAAAAAGTAATAGATTTGTTGATGGGAGAGTTGCAGACAAAAGAAAAAAAAATTGTAGACATGAAGAAGGAGAAGAAAGAAGAAAAAAAAAAAAAAACTTGCATACACGAAGAAGGAGAAGAAAGAAAAAAAAAAAAAAAAAGGAAGAAGAGACTTGCAGACATGAATAAAGAGAAGAAAGAAGAAAGAAAAAACAAAAAAAGAGGAGGAGAGAGTTGCAGAGTCGTGAAGGTGGGAAAAGAAGAGAGACGGGCATTTTTGTCCAATTTAGGGATAAAGAGTTAAAAAAGTAAGAGTTGGGAGGAAAATGTTAAAAAGTAGGAGGTATATTTAATGAAGTTTCTCCATTTAATTACACTTACCCCTAGCCATTATTAGGGCTGGGTTTAAAAAAAAAAATCGAAAAATCGACGACCGAATCGCGATCGATTCGGTGTTTATGTGTGAGATATCAGTTTTGGTTGTATAATCGAACCGAATCGACAAGATAGGGGTTAGAAACGGTTTGGATACCACCCCCTCGAAACCACCAAAAACCCGAACCGCCAATATCACCGATCGAATCCAACCGAACAGGAAAAAGTCGATAAACGACAGTCGTCGGTTTGGCGGCAGTTCGTTTTGTGTCATTCCTCCTTCATCGGTTCGGTGGTCAGTCCCGGCCAATCGGTTCGGTTACCAAACCAATTCCACCTTGAGCCATTACACTGCTACCTCACGTCACCATTGGAACCGCAGCTAATCGGTGATGAAACATTCCTTGACCGCTAATCCCAAAACTAGGCTATAACAATAATAATAATCACAAGTGAATAACTAAATAATGACTTATTTTTAGAACCTAATTCATGGTTTGTACCATAGAATCACATTGCATAGTGAGTAGGGGTGGGTTCTGAACCGATTGGGGAATACCAACTTTCGACCGAAAGGGTGGCAGAGATGCATATTTAGGATCCGATACCATGCCGACAGTAGGTAGTCGGACTCTGCTGTTTACGGTATCGGTCGGAGGCCTTCGGTGGCAGAACGGAATTGGGCCTTCTGAAGGCGTAAGATGGATGAAGTGTAGAGGGATGAAGATGGAAGAAAGGGGAGGAATATTTGAGTGGTCTCATCACCGTTGGCCCCGGACGGCGAGTCACGCCAAGTGGAGCTGCTGGAGTTGGCTTTGGAGCTTTGATCCGCCATCTATGGTGGTCGAATGGATGATCGGAGTCCAGCTCGACAAGAGGAAGAGGTTGGTGGTGGAGAGCAGCTGCGACAACGCCGGAATCGCGATGTCACCGCTGGACATGATGATCGAACTTTAAAGATGTTCACGGATAAAGCAAGGTTGGTGGTGGAGAGCAGTTGTTCCGTGGAGAATGAAGATGTTCCTCGTCATGTCGCACACACAGAGAGAAAAAGAAGGAAGGGGAAAGGAAGAGAAGAGAATAGAAGAGAAAATTAAAGAAGAAAGAGACGAGGGTGGGAGGAGAGAGAAGAAAAAAAAAAGAAAAAAAAGAAAGAAGAAAGGGGGCCACGTGGGTTAGGGGGAAAGGATAGGAAAGGAAAAAAGAATAAAAAGAATAAAAATAAAGTTTTATTTTGTAAGAATAAATAGGGTATTTTGGGATTTAGACTTTGGGGTTTAGGGTATTTTGGGGTTTCAAATTTCAATTGGGGTTTGAAGTTTTTTATTTTTATTACATATGTTTTTTATAATTTATAATATATAGTTAATAACTTAATAGTTTATATGTTTTTTAATTTATATCATATCCTAAACTTTAAAGTATAGGGTATAGGTCATATAGACATATACTTAATAGGCTGTTAGGCTAAATGGCTAATATTATATACTAATATTAATATATTATACCATATTATATATTTATGATTGAAGTAATTACATGTGATCGAGATTCTGTATTTTTCAAAGATTTATTTTAAATATTTTGAGAATTTATTTTGATCATTTTGAGAATTTATTTGGAAAATAAAAAGGTTTTGGTTTGATTTTTAATTTTTGTTTTAAATTGGGCTTAATCCGAAAGTTGACTTTTAAAGTTAGTGGGTTTTTTATTTTGACTTTGGGCTTGTTGGGAAGGTCTCGAGTCCTCGAGTCCACGAGTTCGTAGACACGAAGCACGCGTAAATCGGAGTTACGGCTTGGGTTTTACGGACGTTCAAAGTGAGGGGCATTTTTTGTGATTTCACGTGGAAGGGTTTTAAAAACCCAAAAGTTAGTTTTATTTCTCATTCTCTATCCCCTCTCCCCGGTTCTCTCTTTCTCTCCCTGCGTTTCACTCTCTCTCGCTGCTTTGTGCAGCTGCCGCCATCACCGGAGGTCGAAGCCCATACGAGCTCGTTGTCCCTCCCTCTTCTTCTCCCTGGCATCGGTTCAGCCCAGAAAACTCCCCAGACCTGCGAACCAGCTCAGGCCGATCCTTAGAGCTCCGACAACGAGACATCGGACCTATTGAGTTTTGTTTTTCTCATCACTACGAGTCTAGCCATGGTCTCCGATCGTTCATACGATGCTCCACGATAGAGCAATGAGCTTGGGAAGCTAAATCTCACCGCTGATTTGAGCCGTTTCCGATGACTTTTGACCGTCGACCTAATTACGAGAATTGATCCTCGGGGTATGGGTAATCTTTTCCCTAAGGCGTGGTCGTCCAATTTTGCGAAATTGAAAATTCGATTTTAGGATTTATGCGTATTTCGAATTTCTTGAAATTGAACTTGAATTCGAGTTGTTTTTGTGCAATTGAAGGTTTCTTTATGCAATTAGAATTAATTGGAGTTGATTTTGGGTAATTTCAGGATTTTGCCGCCACTGCTACCATCGGAACCACCACTTTTGGAGGCGGATTAATTGGTTGTTTGACCCAATTTCGCCCAATTAAGGTCACAGGAACCTTTCTAGATCATTTTGGTGAGTTTTGTGGTGTTTTGTGTGTTGTTTGGGGAGGGACAGCTACCGTGCATGGTGGTTACCGCCCGTTTCAGTCGTTTAGTGGCCTCTTTGTATTTCTAGTTGGTAATTATTTGGTTGTTTGGTCTTAACAGGTACGCGGGCCTGCTCGGGAAATTTTATTCACGATGTCGTCATGCTGCCGGATTTGATATTCAAGCAAAGGCACCGTGAAGGGCAATTTGATCCTTTTACGTAGTTAAACTGTGAGTGAAATTAGATAGTTTGATTTGTTGTTTTGCTTGCGTGTATGCATTTATTTGCTAGGATTTGGTTTGGCTAGGATTTGGTAAAGTCTAGGCTTGAATCTTTGAGATTGGAAATGATGATGATTATGCAATGATATTATGGGTTAGGAGAAGACGAGGCAGTGTGACCCTCTTTGATTTGTTTAAACGTTTTTATACATAGGTTTTACATAAATGTTTTATTTTAAAGAAACGTATTTATTTTTGTTTATATGCATGGCTTATCATTTGAAAAAAGGGGTTTTAAATAACACAGTTCCAGTGTGTTTATGGGCCTGAGGTTCGGGGCGTTACATTACGTACATAAATCAGAAATAGTCCATAACTTCATAGTCCATATTGATATTAATATATTATACCATATTATACCATATGATACAATATACTAAATTACTAGTATTACCATATTATATCATACTATACCATTATATACCATATACTATATACCAAACTCCAAGTTACCAACTATGAGTCTATGAATTATAAATTTATAGTATTAGACTATTAGGCTATTAGCCAATTTAGCCTATTAGGGTGTAGAAATTAGTAATTTAGTATGGGATATTGGGACATCATATACATATACTATATATGGTTTATAATTTAGTATAATATTAGGGTTTAGGGTGTTTTTAATTAGTTTTTATATAGAAATGTATTATATAAATTAAAAAACATATAAGTTAATAAGTTATAGGGTTTAGGGTTTATAAATTTATATATGTTTTATATAAATTATAGAAAATTAGAAATGTATTATATAAAATTATAAATTATATAGAAAGGTATTTAGTATTTAGTATTTTTAATTTAGGGTATACCGGTATAGTATAGAAATGTATAAAAATGAATTATTTTAATTATATTTTTTCAATATATGGTTGGTATCAGTATACCGTCGGTACCGGGCTTTGTGAACCGGTACCATTACTGAACTCATCGGTATTTACGATATCAATATTTTTTGGAATTGATATTTTTCAGAATCGGAACCGGTACGACATCGGTATTTTTCGGTAATTCAACCCAGCCCTAATAGTGAGTCATGATAATGTCTCTTACTTTGTCACAAAATAAAGGTTATAACTCTCTAATCTTTATATGTGTCATTTTTTATTATGATTTATCTAGTAGAATTCAACATTTTCATGACATAAATTTTTACTAAAAACTGAGCAGAAAAGTATTCTCAAAAAATAAAATAAAAACCAATTAAAAGTGTTGCAAAGAGAAGCCCAAAGGGTGGGTTGTGTTTAGCCCGTATAAAAATCTATCGGCCCATTCTTCTCTTCTTCTTCTTCACAACTATAAACAAATAAGCACTTAAGATAGTTGTAGTTGTTCTAATAATTAAATTATCTAAGGTAGTATTAGGTATTCCAAATTTGAATCTAAAATATTGTGACTGTATTTCATTAATTCATATATGACTCATTCTAAGCTTAATTATTTCATAATAAGACAAAATTACACGTGTAATAACACATTATTTGAAATATAAATTTAGAATATTTAGCTGCATGATTCTTTAATAATGGGTCTTCATAATTATTTAAATCTAGGGTCTTTTTTTTATTTTTTCTAAGGGAAATCAAGAATTCTTTTGTTTTTCTTTGTGGTTTTTTCGAATGAAAAGTTTAAGAGAAAGTATAGGAGAGAAAAATATGAAGATTAGAGATGAGAGATTAATTTGACAAAGAAATGAGGGAGAATGCTAAATACTAAATCCAAGAAAAAACTTTTCGTTTTATGAATTATATTATAGCATTTTCTATTCACTACCTCACATCTATTATCTCTCTTCTCATTATTTTTAAAATTTTTCTTCTCTATTTTTAGTTTTATTTTTTATTTGGGAATGAGGTTCAAATTTAGGACCTCTACCAATTTTAGATTGTGAAATATCATTAGACTAATAACTAGTTTGTTCTTTAGTTAAAAATTGAAACAAAAACTTGCTATAATTTGACTGAATGGACTTCTTCATGGAGAGATTTTATGATCGATAATTTTTTTTTTTTGATTAATTTGTCTCCATGAAGCTAGCTTAAATAGTAGTACAATCTACTTTGTTTTTTTTTTTTTTTTCCCTATTGGAAAGTAGTAAAATATACTTTTTTTTTTAATTTTAATCAAACAATATATATTAGGAAGGATAGATTTTAACTCAACATTTCAGATGTAGGGATAAATATTCTTAACCACTGCGTACGTACAAGTCCTTCAATATATCTAGTTTGAGTTAAGACTCTGCAGTTGAGTTGCCTATGGAGAAAAATGTTATCATGATTTGCAGTGCTACAGATGTCATCTACTTACACTCTTTGACTTGAAAGAAATTGGGTATGGAAAATTCTTAGCAATGGCTGTGGGTAAACTTAGTTAACTAACCTTGAAGCGATCTCCTCCTCTACTTTCCAACCTCAACAACCCAAAAAGCATGTTTTGGAGCAGCTTCTACCTCATAAACCAAGAGTTTCTTGGTTTAGTTGCCATGGACAAGTAAGTAGCAGTGGTTGGTATTTTGGTGCATAGCCTAACTTAGTATACACGTGCCACCTCAACCCCAATTAAGCTCATGCACATTCCACGGCAGGTAGTTATCTTATATATGGTTGCTTCAGCCTTGGATTTGTGCAAGCCCCACAAAAGTGTCACTTTTTTGGGATCATCCAACTTAATTGTCTGTGTTGGAGGGGTGGTCCTCATTGATCTTGCTGATCCGGCCTGTTATTATATTTTTTCTAATGCAAAGTAATTTATATATTTGTACATTCGAAATGTCACTTTTAACTCGAATTGAGTTTTAATTTTTAGAATTTCCAATTAGAATCAAATTATAGCACAGCTTTTCCTCTTCCAGTTTATATATATATATATTAAATATAATATATATATGTAGATATACCATCATTCATCAACAGTAGTAGAGTACTAGTGTACTAGGATGTTGAAATATCAGAAGTGTGAGTGGAGTTCCATACATTATAAATTAAGACAGTATATAATAATTAAGAATGTGACTACTGAGAGATTTATATGCATGATTGAGCCTGGCCGGTGTCTCAAACATATATATGCTTATGACACCTGTGCATATGATATAGTGTACATTTTTTCAGTAAGATGCCTTTTATGGCTTTGATCCTGTTCTCCATATTAATATATATTATATATGATAAAGTGTTTATTCTGTTTCTCACTGTAGAGTGCTTAAGAGTATACAAACCTCGTGACGAATTCAAGAATTTTTCTTCATGGAGTGAGATGAAGAAACTCTCAAATAGTCACGTACATGTGTTGCATTTCTGCTTGCTTTTAAAAATTTAGTTGCCTCTGAAGCCCTCCTTTCTACCCAAAAAAAATAAAAAATTAGTTGCCTCTCTGAACTATTTTATCATACACATTGTCTCGAATTCTTAAAGAAATCAACCAAGAACTAAAGGAAAAATACTTAAAATGGGAAGGAAATTGATTTCATGAGGTTAATTGGTCCCCTTTGATTCTTACTGGATATGCAGTTTTCAAACCCATTAATGATCAGCTTTTGGGCCGTTTGGTTGGGAAATCAATTCCTTTGCATTTTTTAAGGAAAGTGAAATGTAAAATTCTCTTTTCTGTGTGTATTTGGTAAGCTTGAGAAAGTAAACTAAGAATTGGAAGCAATAAATATTGTGTTTGATTAGTTTTCTAATTGTACCATAATCTATTATTTATTTTTAAATAATAACAAGGTTAATTTTGCTAAAAAAGAAGCAATAAATACTTTCTCAAGAGAAGAAAATCAATTTCATTGCTCCAGTAAGAATTTCATTTCCCCCTCAATAAGGGCATCAAATTCTCTTGGCCCAGAAATTAATTTGTCTTCCATGTACTTACCAAACATGGGAATAAAATTGATTTCTCATTCTTAGACCTCCAAAACTTGAATCAAACGGGCTTTTTGAATTGAAATGATGTTAAAGTACATATATATAGTCCTAGATTCATCAAGATTTATACTTTAAAATTAAAAAAAAGTTTTGTACACCTCACATTTATACCACGTCATTATATTAACATGATGAATCTAACCACTACTTAAAAAAAAAATCATGCGTTTAAATCTCATCACCATTGAAGCTATGCCAATTTCGAAAAGCTAAATATATATTTATTATTACTTGGTTCAATTAATGCAACTAGCAATTAATAGGTGTCCAAATACATAAATAATTATCTTTGTTACCTGTTCAATATATAACTTCCAGAACATAGATCCAAAAGTTACTTGACCTTTTCCCCCAAGTGTAGATCGAGTTGTTATAACATATCAATAAATGGTTTGCATTTAACTCATTCTTGAATTTAATTGTTCATCCCAATTATTGATTGCCACTTTAGTGTATAGTACGAAGCCTCTTTCAAAGATTAAGAAACGTAACAGCTGTCTGCAATCTTCATATATATAAAAAAAATAAAAAAATAACTAGCTTGCTGCAAAACGTACCACAACCTAATAAAGTTTGCAACTTATATAATTGAACTGATTCTCTTTGATTTGCTAGTGATCAACAAAACCCAGCAATCAACATTTAATTTCTCTCCCATTCATGGTAAGCATCAAGCTGTCCAAATGGGTCCACCAGAAACAAAAAGTACGTGATATTTTGTGAAGAATTCACTGCTTTAGATATGAGATCATCCTTGTATATGAAATTTCATATGCTACCCTTTTGGTGCCCAAGGGATAAAGGTGAACTAGAAGCCCGACTAGGATTGTGTCAATATTAGTATGTGGTGGCCAAGTACGAAGAGCCAGAGGGACTGCTAAATTGGCCTCTTGGGGTTGATTTTTTGGTACCTCCCAAAGGAGGGGAATGGGGATAGTACTTGGAGTCTCTTTACTTTTAGTACTTGGAGTCTTAAATACCTTCCGAGTTCCATGAGGTGTCATTTGGTTAAAACTCAACTAGGCCAACCATGGGGTTTTTGGGGTCTTGGACAAAATATTAAAAATGAGTTCCATGCATATCACATAAATTTGAGATTCTGGAGGATTCTTTTTCTTTTTAAAGTTTCTTTGGCCTGATTTTTGTTTAAGTTAACACGTTTGTCATATAAATTATTTAGGGCCTGTTTGGTATTCTATTCAAAAATTTTATTTTTTTTTCAAAAACAAAAAAACAAGTTTTAGTCAAAAAATTGTGTTTGGTAAACCATTTTCAAAAACAGTTTTTAGAAAAAAAAATTAAAAAACATGCATCTTTTTAAAAATGATAAAACATCGTTTTTCTCAAATTTTTTTTTTTACACTTTCTTCTTTCTTAGTTGTCATCATTTTTTAAATTTAAAAATTGTTTTCAAATTTCATACTAAACAAGTTTTCAAATTTTAAAAATTGATTTTGAAAACTCAGATTTAAAAAAAAAATGATTTTTTTTTAAAATTGAGTAGGATACCAAACGGGCCCTAAATTTTTGGGTGATGGGTTTAGTAATTTAGTCCAAAAAAAAAAAATATATATATATATATATAGGCCTCTTCCATTGAGAAATCCCCTAAATAAGCCTATTTAGGGGATCTTTAATTTGTGACGCCAACTCCACATTATATTTTAATGATCGAAACTGGCTATTTTTTTGGTCTCCTTTAAAAGATCATCTTTGCAAAAAATAATTAGGTTAATTGAAAACCATTTTACCGTTAATTAAACGGTCACCATTTCAAATGTTAATTGAAAATATTATGTTCGTCTATTTATTTGATCAAAGTTTGATAGTTTAATTATTTTCGATTTGTCTGATATTTTGCAAGGATGATCGTTGATTGATATAGACCTAAAAAATAAACGGTTAAAATCGTCAAAATACTATATGAAGTGGGTCTCATAAAAGATCCCGTAAATAAAATTATTTGAGATATACCTTATCTTAAACATAATTAATGAGGTATAACTTGTGAGACCCACTCCACATTGTAATTCGTATATATATTTCGACTTGAGTTGTGAAAGTATAAACTTAAAATGTATTCTCTCACCGTTTCGGAATCTCAATTATTAATGATTTTTTTAATGTTGATTTTGTATTTATATATAAAACTACGTATTTCAAACTTATACTTAATTACTTTTTTCAATATGAATCTTAAATAGTACGTAAACCTTAACTTTTACGGGCTCAACTATGAAATACAACATCGTTTTAGATATAAACACAACATAAACATACAGCAAATAAAATATTAGCAGAAGGTCCAGAACGTACATCGTTTTAGATATCACCTCCTCATGTCGATCATTTGAGGTAGAAATTAAGTTAGATGTGAACTCAAGATACATTTTAAGTTACGGTTCCAAAAACAAGGTATCTTTTAAGTTAGATGTTAAAAATACGTACTTAGATCACTATTGCCCAAAAAAGAGTACTAGATCACTAATGTTATTAATTGTCCAGTTGTCGATCAGTTTATTTCATATTACAAGCTCACACAACTCCCACAACTCCCACAACTTCCACATTTTAGACATTTCCATAAACTTCTCTCTCTCCCTCTCCCTCTCCCTCTCCCAGACTCCCTCCCTCTTTCTCTCTGACAAAATATGGTACAATCAAAGAAGTTCAGAGGTGTCAGGCAACGTCACTGGGGCTCCTGGGTTTCTGAGATTCGTCATCCATTACTGTATATATATCTCTGCTAGCTCCCGAGCTCTTTCTTCTTCTTCGTTCTTCTTCTCCTACCAACCCTCCAATCTTTGTCATCCATTAATTCCATTACTCTAATCTCAACAACCTTCAACACATATATACTCATTAATTCGTAGTTTACTTTGCTATCTTTGCTCACTGACCAATTTCTAGTTCTAGTTACAATTTTTAGATTGCTAGCTGGCCTAGTACATATACTAATTATACGTACTTTTCTAGTTACTAATTCTATGTGTTCTTAATTATATGCAAAAATGTCCCATTATAGCATATGGGGTCTTAATTATTTGTCTCACAATATATAGTTTGATCCTAATCTTTGATTTTGGTTATAGGAAAAGAATGTTCTTTGATTCTGGTTATAGCTAGGAAAAGATTGAAGTGACAATTTAATTTTATAATAGCTTTAATTTGCTAATATGCATCACTAATTACTGTCACTCATGGTTTATGTTGTAGCAAAAGAAGGGTGTGGCTTGGGACATTTGAGACGGCTGAAGAGGCAGCACGAGCCTACGATGAGGCAGCAATTTTGATGAGCGGCCGAAATGCCAAAACAAACTTTCCCGTCACATCAAATGAGACGGCCGCAGCTAATAACAATAACAACAACAACAACAACTCTGCAGCTTCATCATCTTCTTCGACGACACTCTCTGCAATCCTCAGTGCCAAGCTTCGCAAGTGCTGCAAGTCCCCATCTCCCTCCCTCACCTGCCTTCGGCTCGACACTGAGAACTCCCACATCGGAGTTTGGCAAAAGCGCGCTGGGCCACGCTCTGATTCGAACTGGCTGATGATGGTTGAGCTGGGGCAAAAGAGTTTGCAAGCAGCACCGCAGCAAAAAAGTACTACTGCTACTACTACTACTACTACTACTACTACTTCTTCTTCTTCTACAACAACGGCTGTGTTGGCTGCACAGGATGAAATTGTGGGGCTGCCGGAAGGTGGAGATGATGATGAGAGGTTGGATGAGGAGGAAAGGGTTGCATTGCAGATGATAGAGGAGCTACTGAATAGAAATTGATCACTCGTCACTAATAGAAAATGAAAGATCGTGACTAATATTTAATTGGTCTACTGGGTTCGTAGTCCTATCAACTTGTATCAACATCACATGGAGGTTGATTGATTACTAAACCAAGAGGAATTTCCATGTGCTTAGTCTTGTCAATGCATAGTCTTTGTTGGGTTGAAGTAAGGATTTGTTTGTTTCATTTGTGTGATCATAAGGAGGAGAATATATTCTATATTCGTCTCTATCGATTGGCAGGACCTCCATATAATGCCACTTCAAAAAAATATATAGTTGGTATATTAGAAAAAAAAAAAAGAAGAGAAAAGAGTAGTGTTTTATTTTATGTAGTGAAAATACTTATTAAATTTAAAGTTAATTAGGGTTTGCAAAAGAAATGTATGATAAATTAAATTGACTGCTAAGTTCTCCAATATTGGACAATTTCTCTCAGCAAATATGTGCTTGTTCGTACGTGTGCACTAATTATATATAGTCCAGAAATTTTGAAAGAAAAAAAAGAAGAAAATGCTCCAATGGAGCCATACTATAAAACTGTTTTTTGTTAATGTAGGAATGATAATATTACAGAAAAGGGCATTGCATGCAATTAATGCTTGGCATGTGTTTAATTTAATTATAGGGGAGTACTGAGAGCAACATCAACTAGTATATACCGTGGTGATAACTCCTAGTAACGTACTATCAAACAAAGAAAGAATTTTTTAGAAAAACTTATTAGCACTTTTGAATGCCTTTCATGATCAGATTAAAAATTTACTTTTGATAATCCAATAAATTATTGAAATACTTTCATGAAATAAAGCAAATTGTATCTGTTTAACAATTAGTATTTTTGTTATATAACTTATATATATTGACAAATAAAATCATGTACGAAAAAGTGGAACATCAACATCAAAGATATTGTCTATCTATTTGAATAAGTGGGTATATATAGGCTAATTAGCTATAAATCTAGTAATTTTTTTTTTTGTTGGATGAAGTGATTAAAATAAGGGATAAGAGGTGATTAAATTTTGTTTTATATAGAGTTGCAGTCAGTGCAGGCGCGACTTATTTTTGATGTGAACAGATCTAAGCACAGATGTCAATTGACAAAGACACATTGGGCTCTATAAAAGAAAATACCAACGTTTTGCCGGATTTAAACAAACCATGATATGATTGCACGTGGTGTATACTGTAGTTCATATAAAGGAGAAATTATGTAAAACACTATTTTTTAACATAAAAATCAGTCATCAATCTCATCTGCGATTAACATCACCAACAGATATTCAAAAGCACGTACTCAAATATGTGAGTAACAAAACCATGAGTTATATAGTTTAAGCGACATTGAGGTGGGTGGAGAAACAATGAAAACTAGTCTCTTGTTTTTTAGAAAGCTAAAATATAAAATTCCAAAATATTAAAGACGCTACCTATTACAAATTTTTTAAATGATTTTAACTTGTAAGAATTATAATAGGTTTAAAGTTGGATTCTCTCTAATTTAATTTAAATTGACACCAACTATTTACCCTTTAAGACTACTCAAAAAAGTTAATATAGATGCAAGAAAGACAAATAATGGATCGACAAGAAGGTTTAAAAGGATGCAAATGTCAAGACTTTCAAGCGCTATACATGTATCTACTAGGTATGTATATGTTAAAAATATAAAGATTGATTTTACGTACGTCAAGTAATATTTTTAGTCTTGTATCTCAATGAATAAAATCACAATTTTTTTGAAAATTGTTTTTAAATTTTAAAAGGGAAGAAATTAAAACTTGAGACATCTTCTAATAATGGAAAGATAAATGCTTAACTAGCTAATTAGTTTTTTTTTTTGGTCGAAAAAAGTAAATGCATTAAAAGCCCAGACCTAGGCAGAAACCGAAACAAGGGCACAATCCAATAAGCAAACAAAACACAGTAAACTACAAACAAGAAAGAGATAGTTGAAGATGCTAACTTTAACATATATGGTATTAATCAAGGCATTTGTTACATTTTAGTCGCACATGCTATATTAATTCATCCTCGCCAAAAGCAAAGTAAAATGGTTTTTGTCATATTCCTAAAGGAAGCAATGCCCATGTGAGCCTTATCCCTCCGAATTAATTTTAAGTAAATGAAGCTCTCCAATAGTGGTGGGCCTGGTGGCACTCTTTAAGGATATTCATTTGGAGCTTTCAGCATTTCAATGGAATTTCATGGTTTATGGAGTATCAAAGCCCATGTGCTAGAGATCCATTAGCCTCTCTAGGCTTATGCATTTGCATGCATCTTTAAACAATACCCATGAAATCAAAAAAAGCAAATAAGGCACGTAGGGACAACGCACCAAACTGGTAGGTTTGTTCATCGATTGATCTTTCACCTACATAAATGTATCTTTAGCAGTTCAGAATGGAAGGCACTTGAATTTGCCAAGGAATTAGGTAACTTTGTTATTTTGTGAGACGAAGTAATTAAGTGGCTTTTGCTTAGGTTTATTGTGTCCTTTAACTGAGGGCAACCCAATAAAAAGAAAAAATTGGTGTGATTAATTATAACACTGTCATGTGATTGTAACGGTGTTACATGATATTATTAATTTATGTGCATGCTATATTAGTATTGGTGAACGACAAATTTACACTGTTAAATTATGGTATTAATAAGTATATACATATATATATTATAATATAAGTGATAGTTATATTACGTGGTGGTGTTACAGTTGCACCAAAAAATTATTCCACAAAAAATAGCGCTACATGGATTTTGATAAAATTGGAGAATTATCATTCCATAAGTAGTTTGGAAAAAGCTGATCAAATTGATGGGGGATTTTATTCCATTTCGGAAAAGTTTTTGTTTTTTGTTGTCAAAGAACAACTACTAGCTAGAAAAGGCAAAAGAGCAAAATGTAGTAGCTCAATGGATCCACATCCACAGAGTTTTTGCTTGGGAAGAATGGAATTAAGAAGTCGGTACGTGAATACTCAATTGGTTCATCATCCTTAATTTGACAACACCAAATCTCAAAGACCTAAGAAAGCATTGTTTGCACACAGAGACTAGAGATCACTGATGCATGATCTCGAATGGTCGAGTTGTATTGTGACAAATAGATCACTAACTCTCTTATAAATATGAGAAAAGTAGAATAAACATTCAATGACGGATTCAGAAGATTTTTCTTTATGGAGTGAGATAAGAAAGTTCCCAAAGATTTTTTATTTTCAAAGAGAACAAATCTATCAAACGCTCACCGTTGTCCCTACATCAGTCTTTTTAAGACATTTCGTCAAGCATGCATTGTTTTTTTTTTTTTTGACCAAGTCAAGCATGCATTGTTAAGGCCCAATGTAAGTGTTCAATTAGGTGAATTTCATGTGGAATACCATTAACTATTTAACTCCGTTGTCAACCTTTTCGAAGCCATTTTTGGTGTACATACAATTGCAGCATCATTTGTTTTTGTTTTTTATGCTTAATCTTTTTTTTTTTGGTAGTTACAAATGCATTGTTGCACTTGCAATTATTTGGCGGCCTATCTTGACTAGTGTAGTAGTGTGTAGGCTTTTTGTACGATAAACTAATTTCACGTTTGTAATGATAATGCTTGTGTTTTACTGACATCAGTGTACAATAATTAGTACAAGACAAACCTTAGGAGAGCAGCCTTTTAAGTACAAGGCTTTTATTAAGGGTGCATTTAAGCGACTGCATTACTCAAAACCATTCATTTCAGTGCAGTGCTAGGGTGGCTACATGCATAATGACTTCAGCAAGAGTCTTTAATTGGGCTTTCACTAAACTCTTATACATGGTATAATCAATAATGGTAAGAGTCCTAGGCGTACTGAATATGTCACAAATTTTGTTTATTAAATAATGTGGGAGTATTTTATTTATGAGTATTGCTACACTCATCAAATTTTAATGAATATTTAAAATTATTTGTATATAGAGAGAATTATAGTAATTATCTTCGAATTTTATCTCGAGTATCACTTTGATCCACGAATTTGTTTTTTAAATTATATAGTCCACGAACTTTTACCGGTGTATCACTTTAGTCTATTCTGTCAATTTTATCAATATTTTTTCATCAATTTTAGTCACGTATATCACATAGGGAAAAGAAAGAGATGATGACTTAACATTTTTACCTTTCAAAAGTGACTCATATACTTGACACGTACTTGACTAAAATTGACGAAAAAAGTGGATGAAATTAACAGAATAGACTAATTAAGTGATACAAGGGTGAAAGTTCGAGGATTATATATATAAGAATTCAAAAAACAAGTTCGTGGACCAAAATGATATTAAAGGTAAAGTTTGAGGACCATTGTTGTCATTTGCTCTTTATATATATATATATATATATATGGAAAATGTTATGTCCACTAAATTTGTTCACCAAATAATGTGTTAGGATACATGTCCTGTTAGAATTTAAAAATGTCCAGAGTGAGTTCAGACTTGAATAAATAAAACACTGCCACATCATTATGTTAACAAATTCGGTGAATGTAGCATTATTGTATTCTAGCTAAAGGTGGAATCGGTTCGGTAACCGAATTGATTGGCCAAGACCGATTGTCGAACCGCCACCGACGGAATGGCCAAATTCGCCACCGCCACTGTCACCGACAAGATTGGTTACCGCCTATTTCGGTGTCAGTCGGCTTCGGTCGATGGAAATCTATTTCGAAGAGAGAATGAGAGAGGCATGGAAGCTTGGTTGGTTCGCTGGTGACTTTGGCAGAGGCACGAGAGAGGAAGGCTCGACGATGTCGAGTGGCAACGGAGCTGGTGGCAGGGAAGAACTGGCGCTGTTACAGGTCGGGTGAAGGCTGAGCTCGCAAGCAGGGACGATGACCAAAAACTCTGCAACCCGCGAAGAAGGCTCGATTGTTTGGGATTTCCAAATCAGTTTTTCGATACTTCGGTATTTGTTTGGGTGGTTTTGCGGTTTTTCTCGATTTTTCGGTCAGATTTCCCACCCTTAATACTTGCCCCTTACGCGCATGCCAATTGGATTTTTTACATGCAAATTAAATAATTTAGATAAAATAAAAAGATACACAGATAATTAATAACTGTTAATACATGATTTTTAAAAAAAAAAAATATGTAGTTTCTACTTCCTTTTTTTTTTTTTTAGTTTTCAATTTTTTAATTAGTTGTTTGTTTTACCATTTTACCCTTTATTGATAATATTTTTTTAAAATTGACATTTTAATTAAGCATGAACATTTTTTGGTATTTTGAAAATTTCACCTAGTAATCCTGTTTGCTTTATATATATGGATATGGATATATTGACACACCATTTAGGAAATGTAGCATCATTGCTCATTTATTCGAATATGGGTACATTTTGAATCTTCTTTATACTTAAGTTATTAACAAGTAAAATACTAATATGTATACTAATTAACACATTATTGAACAATTTTTATGACCATAACATTTGATACGGCCACAATCGTTCTTCGTTATATAAAATTTGACCAATGAAAATTGAGAATCAGACCATAATTATTCTTAGTTTTTATTTATTTGGAGGAGGGATATTCGAACTTAGGACCTCTCCAATTATGTGGATGAAAATACAACTAGATTAATAGCTAGTTGGTTACTTAGTTGGGCTCATGTCCAGTTTTAATGAGATATAATAGCGGCCAATTCTTTTGGTTAATAAAAAGCTTAGGCCACATTTTACTTTTGGTCCTTGCAGGTTGGGCTAATATCCACTTTTGTCCATGTAATTTCAATTGTTTTTATTTTGGTGATGTACTTTACAAACCATTGCAATTCAAGGAATCGCTAACATTTTCATTCATTAAATTGTCAAATTTGCTACGCTATTGGTCATTTACTTTACACACCATTGCAATATTAGTCATGTATTTTACAAAAAAAAGTTATCAATTCAAGAATGCATGTAACAAATTAATGAATAAAAATATAATGTGTCCTTAAATTGTAACGACTTATAAAGAACAAATCTAAAATCAAAACAATCAAAATTATAAGAACGAAAGTAAAATTTGACCCAAACTATAAGGACCAAAAGTGAAATTTAGTCAAATTTTTATTTACGCAAAAAATGAGAACATGCAAGAGAGAAGCCCAAGCAAGTAATCAGCCCATGGGCTAAAAAGGTAAACCAAAATTACAACACCAAAATGGCCACAGGCCCGCAGCCCAAAAAACTCAAACAAGCCACCAATAAAACAACAGAAGCATTAAAGCAACAACAAAACCGAGCTCAAAGATCTGCAGAGAAGAAGCAGAAGACAACCAAGCCAACCAGAGGAAAGCATAACAACAACCACCTTAACCAGCAACAGGAAGGTTCCAATTCTGAAAGATAGTCAGATTGGTATTGGACGGCTCGTATTGTATAGAAAATTCGACATCTTTTAAACAAGTTTGTCACATCATTGATTATTGGTGTTTCACACTGATTGTACCTATTTACATCTCAATTCTTCGAGCGAGCTAATAGCTATGATACTGGCAGTGTTGTTCGCCAACTCTGAAGGCAACATCCTAGTTGAACGGTACGAGCAGATCTCCACCGTCCATTTATTTTTTTCACCATGGTTTGAATTGGATTAACATCATGAACTTGTTGCTTTTGGTTCTGTTTTGTGGTGTTTTGGGTGAAACTTGTTTATTTTTGCATACCCTTTTGTGGGTTTGGTTCATTTAGTTTGGAAATCTTATGGCTTGGATCTGAATTGTGTCTTTGGGTATTTAATTTCTATATAATTTACCCACTTTTTCGTGTTTATGTTTGATTTCAATTGGGTGGACTTTGCTTTTCTAGGAATTTTTATGAAATGGGTTTGTGGGGAATCTCTGAATTTTAAAGGGGTAGGTCTCTATGATACACTACCTTGTCAGATTACGAATTGGAGAGGATAGTCAACAAGATACAACATTTCATTTATAGGCATGGCGAGAAGGTTATGTAGCATTTACTATATAGTATAGAAGACCTTTTCTTTGTGCGTTGTTGTATAATGTGTATGCAATTGCTTCATGGCATATATTAAGAAGGACCAATGCTAGAGTGCTTTTGAGTTAATTGCTTTGACATGTTGTGCACTTTGATTTGCCATCTCTTTTGAAGCATGGACTCAAGGTTTTATGCCTTTTGCAGTTTCAATGGAGTTCCTGCTGAAGAACGGCTGCATTGGCGATCTTTCCTGGTCAAACTAGGAGCAGATAATCTTAAAGGTGTAAAAAATGAAGAGCTCCTTGTTGCTTGCCACAAGTATGTTTACTTGTCTTAATTCTTGTCTTGCAGAGATAATGCTTAATTTCTATGTTTAATTGCCTAGTTTGTCTAATGCCATGGCATGTCTTGGGGATTGCTTCCAAGAATTAAAGTAGTGTTATCAGATTGAGGTGGAGCCTAATTTTTGCTCCAATGAGAATATGATGCTGGAGTATAATAAAACATAGAGCTTGAAACTTTCTTCTGTAACCTTCAGAGTTATTATATTATTCCTATTTTAAAAATAATAAGAAAATTATGACTCAGCGCCTGGTATCATTTTACATAATTCCATCTGCATTGATTTGTTTATCAGGTCAGTTTACATTGTTTACACTGTGCTTGGGGATGTCAGCATCTATGTCGTGGGCAAGGATGAGTATGATGAACTAGCCTGTAAGTATTCATCATGCAATTCAAGAATATGATGTCAGTTTATAGAAGGACTGGATGAAACTGTGCAATTGAAAGTTAAAAGTGCATTCACCCTTGTTTGAGATTAAACTCAAACCAATGGTTTTCAACCCTTTGGTACTTTTTTTGTGAGTAGTTTAGTTAGTCGCACCTAAATTGAGAAGTTTTCCTTTCTTAGATGTGTAGTTTCTTCATGCTTTCCAAAGTAGCTTCATGTCGTCAAATATCTTTATGATATGCAAGACTGTCCCCTATTACTGAAGGCCAACGCCACACTATGGGAAGTTGATGCCATTACTTAGAAGAAACAAAGGAAAAATGAGTGCTTGGTGCTTGGTATAGTGTTTGGTGCAATTGCTAAAGGTAGCAATAGTTTTTTATGGAAAATTGACATAATCATTTCCAGTAAACAAATGCAAAATGATACTCTCTTTATTCAAGATATATTGGTAGCACTTTTTTAGACTTTGATGTGGTGCTTGTTATAATTAGTCAAACTGTAGCAATTGCTTTTGAAATGAGAGGTGCAGTGCTTGATTTTATTACTGGTTTTGGTTTTGCTAATTCTGGATGGTTTCTGGTTTCTTGCTAGTGTCAGAGGTGATCTTTGTTATAACATCAGCTGTGAAGGATGTATGCGGGAAGCCTCCAACTGAGCGCCTTTTCCTGGATAAGTACGGAAGAATTTGCTTGTGTCTGGATGAAATTGTTTGGAAGGTGAGGTGATGAATGATTTTTAAGTCATTAAAGCAACAAGATGTTCAAAGAAAGTTGAGGCATTTTTGGTTGTTTGTTCACCCTGCACCAAAATATCCAACATATTAACTCATATAATAGGGATGCCTTTGGTGGTTGTCATCATAGGGCAATCCCAACAGTAATATAAAAATCATATGGAAACTCCCAGTTTTTCTTTGTAACAACATTACAAGCAAGCCGTAGATTTTGTTTTTGGTGGATA
Organism: Dryas octopetala; assembly: GCF_963921425.1. Classification (NCBI taxonomy): domain Eukaryota; kingdom Viridiplantae; phylum Streptophyta; class Magnoliopsida; order Rosales; family Rosaceae; genus Dryas; species Dryas octopetala. The sequence continues at coordinate 13,771,918 of NC_141369.1, forward strand.
AGGAGCCTTACTGTGTATCCTTAGTTTCATCTTCTCATTCATGGACTTCATGTTACACCACAGTTCTATATTGCTGCCTGACATTTTGATTTATAATGTTGAATTTTATTTTCTTTGTTACTTCTGTTTCTGACATCTGTGTTCCTATACTTTGAAGGGATTGCTGGAGAATACAGAAAAAGACAGAATCAAGAGACTGATAAGGCTAAGGCCTCCAAATGAGTTTTGAATAAAAAGCTTCTTGCTGTTACCCGCCAATCGAAGGTGATAGTAGTCGGGTCTCAGGGAGCAGCTTGTATTATAGCGGAGTGCTGAATTTCCCCAGTATGATTTTCAAGCTTTGCAACAGCTATTATGTTTTCAAACTTTTAGAGAAGAAATTTTCTTGGATTTTCAGTGGGGAGGAGATAGTAGCAAATTAGCAAATGCCCCATTTGTTTCTATATTCTGAACATGATGTAATGCCAATACCTTATATTGGAATGTGTTATACTGTCTGCCTAAAACAATGAATGTAGTAAGTAATGTTTCTGTGGTAGATTTTTTTGGCAGAAGCCTAGGCAGTTCTTGTGGACAAGTAGCAGGATGAGCATGCCATGCAGCCTCTTGCTCACTCACACAACATTAGAATCAAGCTCACTCACTGTAATAAATAAAATGGAAATTACCCCCATTAATATGAATTTGTTGCAGGGTGGATCTTCTGTCCAACCCCCATAACAGACTTCACATTCTTGACATAATCTGGGACGAAGTTGGACAGAAAGACTTTTATTGTTACTATTTTATAGGGGGCAATGTGAGTGAAATTGTAATTTTTATGGGGCGAAGTAGGATAACCCCAGTTGAAAGAATTAGAAAAACAAACAGTTGAAAGAACTCACTTTGTGTATTGCATAGTTATGAATCCAAGTTTTGCAACTTCTGCAAACATTTGAATCAAGCCTCTCACCTTTTCATCCGTCTTTAGTCTCATTTCATATGGCACTGGTATGCAGGTTTAGCACTAGTTTGATGTGCTATCCACATTCATTTCAGTGAAACCTGTATATAAGATATTGGAGGAAATTAAACCCATTTTGCAGATAGAGGTAGATGAATTTAATTTCCTCCAATTCTCACATACAACTTATGCACTTCCATTTTACCGATTTCTTATCGCTACTTAAAGCGATCTAAGCAAAAATTGGAGGTGAGATATTGGAGGAAATTAAACCCGATATGCAAATTGATGCCTTGTGGGATTAATTTCCTCCAATTCTCACATACAACTTGTGCACTTGTATTTTACTGATTTCTTCTTGAAACTTATTTGTCAATGAAAATTAAAACTAATGCAGAAAAACTGGAGGTGAGATATTGGAGGAAACTAAACCCAATACATATGCAGAATGATGCCTCCAGGGGTTTAATTTCCTCCAATTCTCACATACAGCTTATGCATGACTTCCTTCACTGTAGATCTTCTATTCTCATGTTTATGGAAGAACTAGACCCTCCCTGGTTTTTATAGCAAGAACCAAGACAGTTCATGTGATAAACACACGAAACTTGCTCAGATGGATTAGTGTGCAGAGGCAAAAAGAGTGTGAAGTTTGTACTACAGTTGGTTGTTTGACTGCAGACCTAACTCAGAAGACTGCCTGTTCTTGCCACCTAATCTGTAACTAAGTTAACTAACAAGCAATTCAAATTGATAATTACTCTTCCTTTCTATATCCCAAGGTCTCCATTCTCTGTCACTATTGGTACAGCCGTACAGGTCTCTACTCTCTTGTAAAATTACTACCTCCAAGAGTCCCTACCAGGTCTGGTTCGGGTCCTAATCTCACAATTTGATTTCACAAGATTCTTAACATGATTAAAACCACAAATTCAGGCACAATATATTCACCTAATCAACGGTCATAATTAACAATATGACGATATGAGATTACACAATATCAATATAATCATGGGAAGAAAAATCTTCCATGTAACGGAGGTATACACCACGTCACCACCCATTGTTCTCATTATGTGTTAGGCCTATTTGCATGTCCTAATTCCTAGTCATAACACCACTCGATTCCAGCACATACTGCTCAAGCCCAAAACACATCACTCATACACAGGCCATGTATGAAAAGTAAGGGTAAGAAAATTGCTAATTAGCAGTTGAGTAATACATCCATCCTGTGGGCTGGATGGGACATTAAATGTGGTTTTCTTTTTTTCTTTGGCTAAATTTACATTTTCTGTTGTTTCTTTCTTTGGAACCGACTTCATTAAAAGATATTCCTACTCTCTGATCCTCTCAGTGAGTTGGATTGTCCAACTACACAATACATTTCCTTCCTGACACCTACAGTCAATTTTAGAGTGGACTGAGTTTATGTGACTAATTTTCACCTAATCCCACAGTAACTTTTTTGACAACATGAAAAAGAAACAATAGTACGTATAATTGTATAAATAAGAATCATATTTCATTCCAAATTGAATAAATGAAATATTGCCACGTTATTTTGACTCGGTAAATAAAATTTGGTGAATAAATTATTTAATAAGTGTAGCAGCTTGAGAGAGCTCTAAGCTCTAGTATATAAGTATATGAATATGCACACCATCCCATGTCTTCAAATTGTCCCCTCTTCTATTCAGACTATACTGAAAGGTTATGGCAGCAACTATGAAGGCTGTGAGTTTTCTGCTTCATTTTGCCTTCATCTTCACCTTCACACAGGCCAGACCAATCAGCCCACAGCCCCAACCTCTCACATCCTTCAAGCTCAACAATACCCAGGTATGAAAATTTCCTTAGATGAAAGGTTCAATACAAGTTCTACTTCAAAATTACCAAATAATGTATGAAAAAAAAAGAGATTAGGTACATATAGAAATGAGACTAGGTTTCTCTCTTTTGATATGGCTTTTCTACAACAAGAAAAAAAATTAACATGGCTTTTTCTTTTCTTAATAGAATGCAGGGACCTGTACTTACATGGTAACAGTAGAGACCAGCTGTTCTTCACCCCGTACACGAGATCGGATCTTCATTGCATTTGGTGATGCTTATGGCAATCGGGTACTTCACTCTCCTACACATGCATGCACATATGAGAAGAATTTACATGTCCCCATGATAAGGACAAGTGGTATCTCCCCCTCTTTCTCTCTCTTTCTCTCAATGTGATATACTTATGACAGAGACAAGTAAGTTATTCTCTATATATGTATAGATAAATACACAATGGGCTTTAAAATCAGCGTCCCGATTCCCAAGTCGATGAATTGGCTAACATAAATGTCGTGTTAATAGCTTAGGGTGTAAGGTTAAGCTCCGGCTCTTTAAACCCTAAGTTTTACAGAAATGGAATAAAAATATTTTCACAAAATTTGAAATGGCCAACTCAGAATCCTGTTCTACATGTGGGAAATGTTGTCTTGCCAAGATAGTCTTATGTATGGTCGAAATGAATGGTTCAACAATATGACATGTATATGTGTGTGCTAGATTAGTACATGTAAGCACATATATAATGTTACATATCAGTGTGACATTGTGACATTAGTGCAACATTTACAACTAATATAACCCATAAAAAGAAGATTATTTTTGTGCATAATAGGCTACTCATTGGTCCATGTTATTTCTTATTGGATGACGATCAGGTGTACGATAGACGTGCAAGGACATTCGGGAGGTGCTCTGGTCAAACATTTCGGGTCGTATATGAGACAATGCCATGTGTAGAGGAGGTCTGTTACGTGGCTTTCTACAGGGATGGAAGCGATGGGTGGATTGTAAATACAGTGAAGATCTCTGGGCCTTATACCAAACCTGTTGTATTTCATATCAACTCTGAGATTCCAGAACGTGTTTGGTTTCCATTTGGTCATTGTTATGGTGCTTCAGCATCACCCACTTTAAGCAAGTAGCTGGAGATGGGAGTCCAGTCCAGGACTCTTGTTTTTCAGGCTATTTGGGGCTCTGCTTTGTAATAATGGCATTTGTGGGGGTTGTTTAATTGATATGGTATATAGTTATATATATAGAAAATAAATCAATAAAATTGCAGCAGGGCTAGAAATTGGGCATCCCAGAATCCCACTTTGTATTTTACAGCAGCTACATTAATGAATGACACCATGAATGTTAAAAAGATCTGATCCAACAAAACAAAATCAAACAAAAATATGCATCAGGGATTTATTTATATCCAATTTTTTGACAATTTAATGGTTATAGGGCTGCTGGTATGTCCCAACTCTTAGCCATGACACCACTAAAATCCAGCCCACACTCCCCAAGCCCAAAGCACATCACTCATACACAGAGTCCATGTAAGAAAAGGGGTAAGAGAGTTCTTAATGGGGCATGCCCTATTGGAGTATTGGGTCTCTTCTCACAAAACAAAGGAAACAAAACCAATATGAAAACCCCTTCAAATGAAGGACTGTGGTGAAGGTACATATGCTTGATCCTCAAGGTGCCAAGCTACATTGGCAGACAGCAAGTGAGAAAAGGTGGAAATGTGTGCAGGTAGACACATGTGCCCTGTGGGCTCCAATAGGACATTGAATGTTGTTTCTCTCTTTGGACCTTACTCCATTAATAGACATTACTGCTCTCTGATCTCGTGAGTTGGATTGTCCCAGCTACACTATACATTAACATGCTACACAGCTACAGTGAATTTTAGACTGGACTGAGTTTGCTGTGATTTTCACTTAATCCCATAATAATTTGTTGGCAATTAATATGTCAAAGAGAAATTGTATACCTAAATGCTTGAGTGATAATAATAAATTCACTGAATTTATTCACCAATTTGATTACCAAATTTGTCTGCATGTCATTATCTTATTTAAGAAAAAATATTTGGAATGGGTCCAGAATTTTATAAATAAATATTATTATATTGTTTATTAAATAAAATTTATCAAATTTATTTGATGAGTGTAACAATACTAAGAGAGTTTTAGACTTTATAATATAAGCATATATTCACGGGGGGCTATGCACACCACCCTAATCCACTAAGTTGACCACCCCACTTAAATTTTTGCCCCTTTGTGCCCATTTTGCCCCTGTATTAAAAAAAAAAAAAACCATCTCCATTTTGGCCGGCCACCCCTCCCCGCCGCTGGCGCAACCCCACCCCCTCCCCACTGCCGGCGCGACCCCACCCCTCCCCTTCGCCGGTCGACCCCACCCCTCCCAGGCGAAGACCCACCCACCCAGGTGAAGACCCACCCACCCAGGCGAAGACCCGATCGGCCCAGGCGAAGACCCGACGACCCCTTCGCCGGCGATCTTCCTTTTCCGGCAGAGTTGAGACGCCGGACCACTTGGGTTTTGTTCCCCAGGTCACGGCGAGTCCAACCCTGGTCTTCCCTTGTTCATCCGACCACCGTGCGCGGCTAATCGACGTCGTGACCCGATCGGCCCCTTCGTCGGCGATCTTCCTTTTCCGGCGAAGTTGAGACGCCGGACCACTTGGGTTTTGTTCCCCAGGTCACGGCGAGTCCAACCATGGTCTTCCCTTGTTCATCCGACCACCGTGCGCGGCTAATTGACGTCGTGAAGCTCCGCCGCGGCGGGGAGAGGTGGCCGGCCAAAATTGGAGAAATGGTTTTTTTTTTAATGCAGGGGCAAAATGGGCACAAAGGGGTAGAAATTTAAGTGGGGTGGTCAACTTAGTGGATTAGGGTGGTGTGAATACCCCCCCCCCCCTATATTCACCGCACATTGTCTTTCAGATTGTCCTCTCCCCCTATTCAGACTATACTGAAAGGCTATGACAGCAAAAATGAAGGCTGTGAGTTTTCTGCTTCATTTTGCCTTCATCTTCACTGTCACACAAGCCAGATCAATCATTCCTCAACCCCAAGCTCTCAGGTCCTTCAAGCCCAACAATACCCAGGTATGAAAATTTCCTTTGGAAATAATTCTAGTTTCTAGATAGGCAAACAGAGAGATAGATTGTACTTTATACATGAAAAATATCCATAAATTGCTGCCCAGTAAGTTAAATTTTTTGCTGAAAAGGCAAGATCCTTTGAAAGAAAAATATACCCACAAAAATTATAGGGAAGAGATGCTGAATTTGGGATTCAAAATCAGTAAATTACACAGGTATATGGTTTACTTTGTTTTTTCTTTTGCTGATAAGTGTTTGGTTTGTGGTTTACTTTGATGGAAAGGGTCAATACAAGTTTTATTTTAAAATTGCTAATGTATGAAAATAACTATAAAGAAAAGATCAGGTACAGAGAGAAACGAGACTAGCTTTAAACCCCCTTTTTTAATTTTTCGATATTGATTCTAATTATATGCTCTCATAAGAAATAAATATGGCTTTTTCTTTTTCTCTTTTATTTTATTTTATTTATAGAATGCTGGGAGCTGTTCTTACTCGGTATCAATAAAGACTAGCTGTTCTTCACCCAGATATACACGAGATCAGATCAGTATTTCATTTGGTGATGCTTATGGCAATCAGGTACTTCACTCTCCCACAGATACACTTAAACAGTAGATACTTAGACACATATAGTCACTAATCGGAAAATGCTATGGTGTCTATGGCTTATGTTGTCATAGTATTTAAATCATTTATTATTTAGATTCTCATTTAAATGTGTGTTCCAGATTAATAGTATGACAACGTGATATGCTGGGTTGTTCTCATGGAAAAACGTCGCACAAGTAATCATATGCTTGCGTGCATATACGTACGCACGTAATAGTCTTAGGAAAAATGCTCTTGTGTCAAATGGTGAATCTGGATCATTGATTTGGCTGTGACCGAATGCGTGCTTCAGATTCATAGTCTGACAAAATACATTTACCTTATAATCTAATACAACCCATAAAAGGCGATTACTTTCCTGCATAATAGGGTAACTCATTCTGTCATTCATCAATGTTATTTCCCGGTTGATCAGGTGTATGCACCTAGAATAGATGATCCATATTCAAAGACATTCGAGAGCTGCTCTACGGATACATTTGAGATATATGGGCCATGTACGTACGAGATCTGTTATGTGTATCTGTATAGGAGCGGGTACGATGGGTGGAAAGCACAGAGTGTGACAATCTATGGCCATTATACTAAGGCTGTTACATTTTACTACAACTCTTTTATCCCAAATGGTGTTTGGTATGGATTTAATCTTTGTAATGGAGCTTCAGCATCATCCACTTCAAGCATGTAGCAGGAAATATTAGTCCAGGTTGCTCTTGTTTTCAGGTCTGTAATGGTATTTGTGCTTCAATTCAGCTAGCATTATCGATCTGTGATCGGATTTTGTTTGTTAGGAGGGGCTTATGGTGATGGTATGTAGAAAATAAATCAATAAATCAAAGTTTCAGAAGTTTAGAGATAGCTTTTAATCTCTTATAACAGGTACTTGATATGGCTACGTGGAATCATACATTTCTTTTTTGGCTTTTTGGGATGTGCTTAAAGGCTTCTTTAATGGAAGCCTTTAAGCAAGTCAAAGATTTAGAAAATCAGATGAACTTCAGAGTATATGTTTTTAAGTGTCCCACTTTAGTTAAAGCTTTGATGTAGTTGGGAACTTAAGCCTCCCACTTTGTATTACAAAACGACTGAGAAGTCCTTTACCATAAACCATAAATTAATGCATATTATATGCTGAAGTCTCTTACTTTAGATGGAAGTTCATTAAATTCAAATGCCAATTGAATTCAAAGGTCTAGTTACGGTATGTGACAATCTGTGGTCATTGTGAAATCCTCTTAAAAGAGACGGGGCGATGTCATGGGCAGTGTCATGCAGTGTCATGTTGTTAGCCAATCGACATCGCCTCTTCTCTTTCAAGGGGATTGCGCAGAAACTCAACCCTCTCTCTTAGCCTCTTATTAGTCTCTCATGAGCCCACTTAAGTTGGACTCAACCCGCCAAATCAAAGCACATGTTTGGTTTAACCTACGAAAATATATAAGATACAATACATAATTTTGATTTTTTCAAGATCTCTAGCTTCTCTTCAATAATAATATATAAATTAAATAATATATTATTAATTTAAACTAAAATATAAACTATTATATAGATTATAGTATAAATACTAATACAATTCGAGTTCAGAATTTGGGTTTAGAATATGGGTTGGAATTCAAGCTCGGGTGGGCATGTACCAAAGTCCAATCCGAAAAATTCAAGTTGAGGTGGGGTTCGAGTTCGGGCAGGTTTTGACTTTTTCGAACCCTCTCTCACATGGATTCAAATATCTAGTTGAATTCGGGCGAGTTCGGGTTGACCCAGCCCGTGGTGCATTCCTTAATAAAATGCATTATTTACACCAATTAGAATATTTTATAAAATTTGATTTGAGAAAAATACTTGTTCAGTGATAGACCACATTCGAATATTCGATACATGATAAGATTTCGAGACTTGTCGACTCCACAAAGGCAACTAAGAGGGCAATTTTGTCAATTCAGAAACACCACCGTCTCTGAGTCTCTGACTCCCTATATCTTCTCCCCCCTCTCCGAACCCTAATTGCTCTCTTTCTCTCTTCCCCAAACCCTAGATCCAGGGTTTTATATCCGTTCCCTCCAATTCTCTCTCTCTCTCTCTCAAAACTTTTCATTTTTTTTTATCATTTTTTTAATTTCACAGAGTTCTCAACGCTCAGCGATCCCAACTCTCTATCTCTCTCGCTCAGTTTGAGCTCAAAGGTCTGCAATTTAAACCTTACCAAAGCTGTCTAACTTGTTCTTAAAGTTTCTGATTCACAATTCTCGGAAAAAACCCTTACCCTAACCCTCAAACTCAAATTTTGTTGTGGGTGTGTATAGATAGCATGGGTGAAGTCAGAGACAACGAAGCATACGAAGAAGAGCTCGTCGACTACGAAGAGGAAGAACCCAATGTCCCCAACTCCAACTCCAAGCCCTCTGGCGAGTCCGCCAAAAAGTTTGTATCTTTCACTCTTCATTGTAATTCCTTATGCTCTATTTTGCGTACTGGGAAATTTTTGCTTTATTTTTGTTTAACGAATAATTCCTTATGCCCAACGAAATTTAACCGAAAATAATACCATTAATCAATTGGGTTCTTTGCATATGTACAGGTAAAAGTTGTACTTTTTTTTGTTTTATATTTGAGCTCTGTATATACGTTTAGGTAAAAGTTGAACTTTTTTTTTTATAGCTCTGTATTTTTGTTTAATTTTTTTTTTATCCAAGTTTGGTTTTTTGGTTGGTTTTGTTTTATTTGAAGTGTTTATTGGGGTCACTGTGAGCACTAAAAAATTTGATATAGTAAAGTGTGTTTTGTTTGTTCATTCTCTTTACCAAACAAGAGATTTTGACAATATGTTTACTCAACTGTCTTCTTGGACCAAGGGCCCAAACTTCTTTCAATAGAATAGAGCCTAACAATTCCTTCAGGCTTCAGATCATCTGTCTTGGTACTTTTATCATGCTCAAATTATAAAAACACTTGCTCAACCGAATGAGGTTAAAATAGTGGTACAAGCCTCACTGTAGTGATTTAATGTAATTGAGATGTTCTCATTCTGCTCAGGTGTAACGGTAATTGGTAAAGTAGACGTAACAGTTTGATTTTTGATGCTCAAGTATTAGAAGGATTTCATGTGTTCTTTTCTTAGTTTACATTTGCGGGTAATACTTTCGTCTTTATATTGCTTCGTGTTTGTGTTATGTTGGATTTCACTACTACAAATTTGGTATGAGGTTGTGCTGTGCTGAGACATCTGGATAATCCTCTATGTATTTCTGATTTTCAGATGACATGGTTTTTTTAATTTTTGAGACCCAAATTTTATTTTTCTAAATTGCTATATAATGTGGTGTAGGGGCTATGTTGGCATCCATAGTTCGGGATTCAGAGACTTCCTGTTGAAACCAGAGCTTCTTCGAGCGATTGTGGATTCTGGATTCGAACATCCTTCAGAAGGCAAGGTTCTAATCATTGTTGTCATTATACATCTGTGAATAATTCTAAAATAAATGTCAATAAGCTGCTATACTTATGTTTCTCTTGTCTAAAGGAACTTGCTGCATACTTTATTGAGTTAAATCTTCTACATTCCCGGGTACCATTAAATGACTGATATCTTGACGTATTTTAAGTTGTCATAGTAATTCTACGCAGGGCAAGTGGGACCCACTTTATGAATTCTCACTGCTAATGCCTTCAACTGCTTGTGATTTAGCTAGTTTGGCCTGAAATGGCCTTGAAATGTAAATTCTTTGGATTGGTTTCCATAGCTATGGAATTTCAATAAATCAGCTGATGTCTAGATTCTTTATGATCTCTTGTGAAATGGATGTCATTTGTTTTATAGTTTTATATCTGAAGGGTGATGGATCTGCTTTATAGCTTTATATCTGAAGGGTGATGGTTCTGCTTTATAGTTTTATATCTGTTATATGTACCATATAAATTACTAATGTAAATTACAAAATGTGTAATACATCTGTGATTATAAATATCACTTGTTTGCCCTTTCATCAATTGATTTCTATTTGGGCATTGGTTTACTAGTGATGATTGGGCTGGACATGGAATGTGCGAATGACAAGATTGTCCAGCTGTTTTAGCATCTTTCTGTCGTGCAATTCTTTTACGTTTTCCTGCTTCTGAATTTCTGTTTTTTTATTTTATTTCCAGGTAATAACTAATTCCATATTCATGATTTCGGCGAGAAAACTGGTTTGGTAGAACTTTCCATTAAAAGGATCTGGAAGGTCATTTATACTTACTGAGGTTTCGTCCGCTACGATTTTATTTGCTTCTTCATTAGTTCAACACGAGTGCATCCCTCAAGCTATCTTAGGAATGGATGTCCTTTGTCAAGCAAAATCTGGGATGGGGAAAACTGCCGTCTTTGTTCTCTCCAGCCTTCAGCAGATAGATCCGGTTGCTGGTCAGGTTGCTGCTCTTGTTCTTTGCCACACCAGAGAATTGGCTTACCAGGTATGTTATTAAATTCATTATCAGTGCTGATATGTGCATTATGCATGCATATACATATGTGCATGGATGTATATATGCATGTTAGATATCAAAGTCAGTAATGTATTGGCCATTTTATGTTCTGTTTCTGTTTTGTTAAGGACCTGTTGCTTTTATTTTTACAGATTTGTCATGAATTTGAGAGATTCAGTACCTATTTGCCAGACGTAAAGGTTGCAGTCTTCTATGGAGGTGTCAGTATCAAGGTTCACAAAGATTTTCTGAAAAATGAATGTCCTCATATTGTTGTTGGAACACCTGGGAGAATATTGGCTCTGGCAAGAGATAAAGATCTTGGATTAAAGAATGTGAGGCATTTCATTCTTGATGAATGTGACAAGATGCTAGAATCACTCGGTAAATTTCTTTTGTTAGTTCTGTTAAATGGGGATTCCAACACAATTTCTTAGCAATGAAATTTGTTTTCTATTATGTTTATTTTATTTTTCCGTTTGTTCTATCTTTTTACAGACATGAGGAGAGATGTGCAGGAGATCTTTAAGTTGACTCCTCATGACAAGCAAGTGATGATGTTTTCAGCAACACTAAGCAAGGAAATCCGCCCTGTTTGCAAGAAATTTATGCAAGATGTAAGATTCGTTTAACCTTTAACATGAATTTGAAAATCATCAGCTTCTTCTTATGAATGTAATGTATTTGTTATTAATCACTAGAGTCCGGGTGGCTTTTTGTTGAATCCCTCCTAATTTTATGAGACAAGCATCCCAAAACATATTGGTCATGTTATTTAATGAGTATTTTATTGAATTTTTAAAGGGGGATATGATTTGGTTTGGGATTTTGAGCTATTGTACATGAGTCTACCTATGTCAGACAGCATTCAGAAATTGCAATCTTTTCTTTTTTGAAATCTTCACAACTATTATCAGAAACTTTGATTTGTGGGAATTCTGGGTTTGGTTTGTTTGCTTTTTGTTTACTTTGGTGTGTTGGAGGCTCAAGATTTGTGTTTTAATTCGATATGTGAATATGTTTTTTCTTTTCAGCCCATGGAGATTTATGTAGATGATGAGGCCAAGTTGACTCTTCATGGTCTTGTACAGGTTCGTGAAACATGTGATTAATGAGCTTTTGTTTTGTTGGTTAACTGTTTCTTGCTCGCTCACCCTCGTACTCTCTCTGCAGCATTACATCAAATTGAGTGAACCTGAAAAAAACCGCAAGTTGACTGACCTTCTTGATGCTTTGGATTTCAACCAAGTTGTTATCTTTGTAAAAAGTGTCAGCAGAGCAGCTGAGCTGAACAAGTTACTTGCTGATTGTAACTTCCCCTCTATCTGCATTCATTCTGGAATGCCTCAGGAAGAAAGGTATGCATTCTATCCTTTTGGAATATATTTAAATGAGTTAGTATCAACCAATTTGTTCACCTGCATGCTTACAGTTGTTAGCCTTCATTATAATGGTTTGGTTATAATGTCAGACAAATTTTCATCAATTTTTTGTATGCTAAAAGAATAATATTTTTCCTAACGAAAATAAGAATGATATTTTTTTGTTTGTTTTTTCTCTTGGTTTTCCTATTACTTTTTGTCCATTCCCATATAATTGAAGGATGCCTTCCTGGCCAAAAAAAAAAAAAAAAAAAGAACGATGCCTTGTTCTTGCTTAGTTGTTTGCTTCTATGGTGTTTCATCCCCCCCCTCCCTTTCTCCCCGACCTTTTTAGCTTCTGTGGAAATCTCTGTTATTTTTATTAACCAAGATTTATCTGGACCTCAGATAAATGGATTACCTAAGGAGGTCCAGATAAATCCTTGCAATGTTATTTGCATTACAAACACCAGATTTTTGGTTCTGCAGCTGACCTGGTATTGGTGGTTCTCTAGAATATGATATCTTTTCATTTTTCATTTTTTCTTCTCAATGTCTAGCTTTACATACTGGCTTATGGAGTATTTAGCCTCATTGTATGCTGACCAAATATTTCTGCATTTTACATGTCAGGAATATCTAGTCTTGTCTGATTTTGCATGGTTTTCCATTTGCAGGTTGAAACGTTACAAGAATTTCAAGGAGGGGCTTTCGAGAATTCTTGTGGCTACAGATTTAGTAGGAAGGGGAATTGACATAGAGCGTGTTAACATTGTTATTAACTATGACATGCCAGACTCTGCTGATACCTACTTACACAGGGTATTTATTTGTTATGCATTTGTGTCAATAATTTGTTACTTGCCTTTGTCTGTCGGTGGGCTACTCTGTAAAAATTCATCTTAAAATATACATTAGTTGAATTTCTTATAATCTAAAAAATTTAAGATGCATGTTTTTTACTTAGAGTAATTAAATCTATATTGTTTGTTTTAATCTATAAATTTTAAGTCGTAGCTCCAGCAGAATAAATAACACTCAAAGCAGGAGTGAACACTCAAAGCAGGAGTGGTGGTGAACACTAAAAGCAGGAGTGAAAACTAAAGCAGGAGTGGCCCACCATTTAGAGTATTCCCTAACACAGAAGTTGGTTGTCTAAAGGGTGGACAAACTTATAAGTGTATTTTCCCTAATCTCTAGCTGACTTTGCTCTGGTGTCTCATGATTCTGTACTGGGTTTTCTTTCTTCATAGGTTGGCAGAGCTGGTAGGTTTGGTACCAAAGGGCTAGCAATTACGTTTGTCTCATCTGCATCCGACTCTGATGTTCTTCATCAGGTAATTTATTTATATTTTATTCCAGGCTTGACTTCTTGCACTTTTCCTATTACCCTTCCGTTAATCCAAATTTTACCATGACTGTTTCAGGTCCAGTCAAGGTTTGAGGTGGACATAAAGGAGCTTCCAGAGCAAATTGATACTTCTACATACAGTAAGATAGCCTTTTTCACAAAATGTTAATATTCCAGTATAGTACACGCTGCAGTTTATCTAGTCAGAAACTCAATCGGAGAGGCCCTTTGGATAAACAGTAGCCCACTAAACATGAAAGAAGTTAATAATACTTATAAAATACTTATTCAATGGAATGGTTCGTAGGGTTCCTTTTTCTTTTGGACTAGGTGGGTTAGGATTTGTATAAGTGGATTTTTTCCAACTCAGGATTTTTTTTGGGTCAAGTAACTCGGATATAATCTGATACAGATACTCACGGATCTTTCTTTTATGTTTATGCAGTGCAAGCCTGAACTATTTTTTCAAGCCAACTAGCAGCCTTGCAGCAATGCGAAGGATGGATGACTCTGGATCTGGTGCAGTGGTGAAGACATGGTGGAGGGGCACAATGGGGCTTATCTGGATTTTTCATCTCTTTAGTCTTTACCCCTTTTTTTTACATGTTATGATAATGAATTCCATAAATTTAGTACAAATTTGGCAGAAATTTGTTTTAATCACAGATTACTCATTTTGATTTTTCATCTCTTTGCCCTTTTTTAGACAATGATCTCTTTATCCATTTTTTAAAATGTATATGGATTTGTGAAATTGACACATTTCACATGGGGCTTGAAACACTAATGTGAAATTTTACTAGTCCAAAATCCAACCGGGTTCAAACCAGTTACTACTGTGCATCAATGTAGTAAAATCAGGGGGTTATTTAGGCTTTATTTTTTAGTCACTAATCATAGTTGTTTTCAAACTTCGGTCCTAATGTTTTACTACCGTACTCTCTTGATCAATTGCTGTATCAAATGAATGAAGTAAAACTTGAATCTGAAAATGAAAGAAAAAAACAAAGACAACCAATACTCACTGAAACCACAAAAAAGACCCATAGTTTCTAATATACCATTTTACCCTTGAACTTATGGTAATGTGCTTGGTACATTTTCATTGTTAACAGGAAATTGAACATAATTAAATGTAGGGGCTACATTGATGCACAGTACCAAAGCTTGAGGGCCACATTTGAAATTTTGAGGACCACAATGATAATAGGGCAATAAATCAGGGCCTTGATGGTAACATTCCTTCAGTGTTTGATCATGTTCATAGTTTTCCTTAAAAAAGAAGATTAAATTCACAGTTAAGAGGATCAAAATTAGACTGTTTTTATTTGCCATCCGAGTAGGTCAGATCTAGTAGAAGGAGAATGTAAAAGGAAAATGTTGGTAACTTTTTCTTTAATATCCACTCACTATATACTTCTCCAAACTAAAAATTAATTTATGAGGTGTTGGATGTGTAAGTTAATTTTTTCTGGTGTAGACCTGATGAAATCTTTTGGCCTTGTTACGTAATTTCGATGAAACTTTTTGGTTTT
The DNA here is from genome assembly GCF_963921425.1 of Dryas octopetala. Classification (NCBI taxonomy): domain Eukaryota; kingdom Viridiplantae; phylum Streptophyta; class Magnoliopsida; order Rosales; family Rosaceae; genus Dryas; species Dryas octopetala. The sequence goes on from NC_141369.1 coordinate 13,787,144, forward strand.
TATCATTCTCTTACAACTCCGTGAGCAGTATGGTTTGTTGCACATGTCAAAGGCCAAACTCACTAACCGCGACACCGCGTTATATTATAAAAAGAACAATACTAGGGTCACCCCTTGGGGATACCTCAAGGTCACCTCATCTCCCCAAATTATGATTTCGGCAATGTCGGAGAATAATTGGAACCGTTCAATTTTTAGATAACATATTAAAGATTATTTCTGCAAAAAATCAAATCAATCGGAAATCGTTTGGTTATATAACTGTTGTAAATTAAATAGAAAAAATCAACGGTTTGGTAAAAAAATCACTCTTTAATTGAAAACCATCTATTTTTCTATTTAATTGACAACAGTTATATAACCAAACGATTTCCGATTGATTTGATTTTTTGCAGAGATGATCTTTAATATGTTATTTAAAAAGTGAACGGTTTCGATTATGCGCAGACATTGCCGAAATCATGAATTGAGGGGGGTGAGGTGACCTTGAGGTACCCCAAGGGGTGACCCAAGTATGGTTCTTATAAAAATTGGAAATCCACAATTAATTTCAGAACAATACTTGGTCACCCCTTGGGGGTATCTCAAGGTCTCCTCAAATTCTGATTTCTGAAATGTCGGCGCATAATCAGAACCGTTCACTTGTTAGATAACATATTAAAGATCATCTCTGTAAAAAATCAAATCAATCGAAAATCGTTTGATTATATATTGTCAATTAAATAGAAAAAATAGATGGTTTTCAATTAAAGAATGATTTTTTTATGAAACCGTTGATTTTTCTATTTAATTGACAACAATTATATAACCAAACGATTTTCGATTGATTTGATTTTTTGCATAGATGATCTTTAATATGTTATCTAAAAAGTGAACAGTTCAGATTATATGTGCCGACATTACCAAAATCATAATTTGGGGAAGTGAAGTGACCTTGAGGTACTCCGAAGGAGTGACCAAAGTATTGTTCTTAATTTCATATGCTTCGTTTTTTAAATTACAGGTTCCTTACCTCACTGCTTTTTTGGGTGGGGTGAAGAGACAACTTAAAATAGAAACTAGAATTAAAATCAAGTCAACTAAATTACAACACTCCAAAGTACGTTGGACAAAAAAAAAAAAAAAAAACCAACTCCTAAGTCCGGACTTGAAGAATTATATATAAAAACTTATATTTTATTTGAAAAAATATAATATAATTAATTAATTGGACTTCTATAAATTCAGCAAAGTGATAACCAACTTATTCTCAACCTTCTTTCTCAACAAATAGGCCGAAGCTGCTAAAATAAAAAAGATGGTAACTACTTGTATTACAGTGGTGATTGTAGCTATAGTAGTAACACTGCATAGATCAGAAGCTGCAGAATATGCAGTAGGAAATGCGATGGGCTGGACTCAACCTTCAGTAAAATTTGGCCCCGACCCTTATGCATTTTGGGCTTCTAATTTTAAATTTTTTGTTGGCGACGTTCTAGGTAAACTTTACTCGATCTGGTTAATGGTTATATTGTTATGCAAGCAAAAGATTTCAGCTATCTCCTATCTTTTAAGATAAATTGTGATTTACATATCCATATATCTTCGTAATGGATTTAGATACTCTGCTTGTCTTATTTTTAATTGTTTTAATCGAAATAATTTAATATAAATTTAAAGATTTATATAACTTGATTCATATACAAAAAATACTACGAATCCATTTCATCATTAGTAGAGAAAAAAAAGCCGAGGATCCGGATCCCTTGGTAATAGTTCATCTCTATGACCTTTGTACATATCATAATTGCAAAAGCTGATCATACATTGGGTTTTAAATTAGTTGATCATTATTACTAAGATATATAAATTTGGTTGTTTGTATTGTTTACAGTCTTCAGGTTTGAGAAAGGAAAAGATGATTTGGCTTTTGTGACCCCTGAAGATTTCAACAATTGTAACACCGCGAAGCCAATTATTGTGTGGACTGAAACATGTTACATAAGCTTCCATGATGCCGGCACATATCACTTTACTAGTACTTTCCCTGGGCACTGCTCTGGAGGACAAAAATTAGCTGTTTTCATCGACCAGCGTCCCAAAACATCACCTACCCTAAACTCCAGCACTTCCTATGTTAAAACTTCTTCGCCTGCGAGAACTTGTGAGTGGAAGAATGGATACAAGAAAATGTGTATATATGTTCAATCTCAAAATAGGGAGTGCTTCTAATTATCTTACAAAAAGGTACTCCTTGCTAGTTAAAGGAGGTCTAGATCCTCTATTGTTATATACGAATAACAAATTGAGAAAAAGTTTTTACAGATTTAACAGCCTTTAAGTTTCTTATATGAAATAACTACAATGATGAATACTCATCACAAGAATTAATGACACTCAGGCCGTTTTTCAAAGGCCTTGTGCGAAGTTTTAACAACGAGACCCTTTTTGACTGTCTCACATAAAAAATAAAAAATAAAACATAATTGCACAACACCCAAAAGCCCTAATAAAAAAAAAAAACTCTAAATAGTATATGTTGAAATACTAAATATAATAGTATATGTTGAAATACTAAATATACACACTTCAATCTTGGTAAGCCTCCCAATCCAACTATTTGAGATTACCTCTAAAATTATTGATGAAGATTGAGAAGGTGAACAAGAAGAGTTGGAGAGAGAGAGAGAGAGAGAGAGAGAGAGAGAGAGAGAGAGAGAGAGAGAGAGAGAGAGAGAGAGAGAGAGAGAGAGAGAGAGAGAGATGGTTTTTTTTTTTTTTTGATTAAGTGACATATATAGAGCTCTGGGTTTAAAATTTGGGCCCTTAAGGCCTTCTACAATGGTGATCTCCAAATACCCAGTACCCAAATCAATTTTGGGTATCAAAAAGTGTTAAAATATAGATTTTGGAGATTACCAACACAATGGTGTTGAGGCCCAACTTTGAGGATATCAATATTTAACTCATTTATTTGTTGGTGGGCTAGCCATTTAATAGCTTTTATTTGTTAGTGGGCCAGCCATTTAATTTGGTTTTGGGTATAATCTATACCCAAAACTGGGGATAGCTTTTGGGTCTCAAAAAATTATGGGGATCACATTCCGGCCCATTGTGGCTGGACTATACCCATTTTATACCCAAAAAATGGGTTTGGGATCAGATTCAGGATGCATTGTGGAAGGCCTAAGAGCGGAGGGCCCTGTGCGGTCGTACCACTTGCACCACATCAAGTCTGGCCCTGATGACACTATATGTATGACATTATGTATATATATTAACCTGTTGGGGCACTATGGGTGCTTTAATTTGACACCTTCATCACAAGTGTGGCAAGGAAAGAGAATTTATTTGTTTTTGGTCAATTTGAAAGCAATACTATTGTAGATCGAGAAAGTTGATTCAAGATATAAAGTTGATTACTTTGAAATCAGATCGAGTTGGAAGAACATAATTAAGCAAACTGCATGAAATTTAAGATTCAAAGTTGAAGCTGGGATAATTGCTACAAGCAGTCCTTTTTAGACAGAGTTTTCAAAATAATAAAATTATTTTTAAATTCTAACTTGGTGCCAATACGTGTCGTTACATCTGATTTAATAGTGTGGTTGATCACCATTTTTCATAGTCCATAGTGACAACGGGAATTAATGTACAATGTGTATAAGTATATATAGGACCATGTGTATTATAAAAAAGAGTATATACATACGTAATCTATATGTGTATGTACGTACATATACAATGTTTATGTTTTTTTTGGGTAACCAAGGGTGTCTGGGCCAGCTTTCACGCACCAGATTAATCCTTTGGATCGGTCAAAGACAGACAATCCACACCAGACCTAGGGGATTCACAAGTTATTTTACCTCCCTTACTGCCTGGCTCCAAGGGTCATACTGAAGACTCGAACTTGGGTGCCTGAGTTTACAGCTATACTTCCGAACCAATTCCTCCAACACCTTAGAGTTTCAATGTCTATGTTAATTGGTATCTGTTACGGAAAAGAAATGGTATTTATGCAGTCATATCCCTCATGTACTCTAGCCATATCAGAAAAAAGTCAACGGATATGGCCAAATTCGTATCTGATAGCCGTATCCGTGCAGTTGGAATATTCGATATTGCATACTGGCCACCTTCTAGAAAGGTATCTGTGCTTTCCAGGTGCCGGCCTAAATAGCTAAGATCTAGGTCTAGCTAGCACATGCTACGATCTTCAGCCCATTTCGTGCTTATGATTGTGCAATACTTGACCTATGCTGTATCTGATGGCCGGGCTAAAAGTTTCGGCATGGTACCGTTCGACCCATTCAATGGTATCGTGAGCATGTCGGCCCAACTCGTTCTGTGCTCTTATTATGCCGTGCCCGTGCCCATGCTAGTTCGGCCTATTTGACACCGCCAAGATCCTAAATGTTTTTGCATGTTTTAATTTGTCATTTTAGGTAATTTTAAGGAGGGTAAATTGTAATGAATTTTTTACATGATGGGTGGGATGAGCAGTTTGGGAAGTAACAATAGCGTCATTAATTCTTGAGCAAATTATCTGTAAGTACCTCAATTATGCACTGATTTTCAATTTAGTACCCCAAAATTTTTTTAAAGTTTTAATTTTTTAAAGAATTTTTTTTATTCAAAAAATTTTAAAAATATTATTATCTTTTAAATGTGGGAAAAAATACGAAAATACCCATGCCACGTCAGCATATAACGGTTTATTTGACAGAAAAACTAACGGAGGTAATATTTTGACACAAAATGAAAGTTAAAAGTACTTTTTGTCAAATTTTTAAAGTTGGGGTACTAAATTAAAAATCAGTGCATAATTGAGGTACTTATAGATAATTTGCTCTTAATTCTTTTGATATCTTTGGCATTTCACAAGAATTCTGACAAATATTAATACGTAGAAAGAGACCTCAGTAGCATTTCTTAAGTATTTTGACCAAATTCAGTCATTCTTAAAAATAGAAGATTCAGTCAATCGAGAATTAATTAGTACTTGCCTCATATTGCTAACCCACGTTTGATTCGTAGTATTGTACTGTTTTTATTTGCCAATAATTTTCAAGTGTGAAATATTCTTCTATTTCAATAATTTATTCAGCACTGGACATATAGGAACGATCGACAGCGGCTAAATGCAATAAAAATTAAAATCCGATGACAACTAAATTTAGATTTCTTTCCTAATGCATTTGACAAAGATCACTTTAAATTGGCATGTTGTTTAATCCCCAAATGACCCTGTAATCGACCTTTTTTATCAATCTTGTGTCTCTTCCTGTACGTGTTGCATAGTTTTAAACACACAATGGTACATTTAGTTCATTGTTTATATATTCATGTTCTCTTGTCAGATGATAAATCTGAATTATTGATTATATTGACTGTTATTTGAATACATGTAAATAGATTACAGTATGAAAATATAAGTATCCTAAGTTATTAGATTATGTGTCAAGAAAATATTACCCGCTTAACATTAATACAAAAAATACTAATGGTTTAATAGTTATGGTAACTGAATTTTGTCTCATGCAGGATTCATTTGCTATTGTTTATGTTATGAGCCTGATTTCAGCTATGATAGCATCTTGTATTCATGCCCAAGTGGCTAATGAGACGTCTGAATTTAACGTTGTAGCATTTGGAGCACATGGCGATAGTACCACAAACGATTCCCAGGTATGTATGCATTACTTTATTTTTCTTTTAAACTGTAAGATATTTCGCTAAATCGATCAACCAGTTTGGTTTCTTGATTACTTTGCAGTACGTAGATGCAACTTAGCAAATAATATTATCTTTCTGATATAACTTTTTAACTTTTTCTTTTTTACCAAATTTTCAGGCCTTCATTAGGACATGGCAGGCTACTTGTAACGCTACAGAAGCTATGCCCACAATGGTTATTCCAAAGGATAAAACATTTTTGGTGCACCCCATAACCTTTGCTGGCCCATGCAAGCCTGCTAAAATCAATATTGTGGTATGTATATATAGTCATTTTCACGTGTGAATAGCATGTGCAGATTCATTGGCTAGTCCAAATCTTTGAGTTTTTATTTTTTTTGCACCTTGACCAATCGACACTTGTTAATTTCTTCAAAAGCTAAACTATAAACCCTAAACTGTAAAACGATGATTGAACACGTACTCTAAAATAATCAAATATGCCGTGTCTATTGACTTGAGCTATTCTTGCAAAATTATAACTCTTCTATAAATCGGTCTGACTCAACTGATCCACCAAGAATTTGATTTTACATCATAATCAATTAAGTCATTCTTTTTTTTGCCCAGTTATCTGGAACAATCCTTGCACCTAACGGTCCTCAGGAATTTGAGACAAATGGACCATGGTTACAATTCAATGGAGTATCGGGGATAAATATTAATGGCAATGGTTCGATCGATGGTCGTGGAAAGGGATGGTGGGATATCTCATGCAGGTTCCATCCTGAGCTTAAGGTATAATACTATCTAAAAGGCTCTCTTGCTACAAAGTTTGCGACATAATAATATTATGTTGTGTTTTTAAACTGTAAATTTGAATTAGATTCGCTTTTAACTAAATAAGTGGTCCAGATTACATTTGTTTTTATGGCTAAATATTTAATTACATTTGATACTTTTCATTTTCCTTTTGATCGAGATTGCTGTATGTTACTATCACAATTAATTTTCACTTTATTTAATTTTTCAACAGGATTGTGGAAAAGTTGCACCCACGGTATGTACCACTTGTTTACATTGTTTGGATATTTAATAGTATCAACTGATCAATATATCTTTCTCTTCCATAGTCCCATATTAATTTGTTCCTGATGATCAAACAAACTAATTAATTTGTTAAATTCTGTTGGCAGGCACTCACATTTAGAGGTTGCCAAGGTGTGGATATGAGCAATATTTTGTTCTCCAATAGTCCCCAAACTCATATACTTGTGGAGGGAAGTCACAATGTGGACTTTGGATTCTTAACTATACAATCTCCTGGAGATAGCCCCAACACGGATGGCATTCATATTTCAAATGCTGATAATGTGACTGTTCATGATACACATATTGGCAGCGGTAAATAACTTTTAAAAAATTTATAGTTATTATTTAGCTTAATATCTCTGATAATAGTCATTAATATAGATGTATTAATTAGAACTTAGAAGGTACATGTGATTTTTATTTGTTCGACAATACCCAAATTAACATTTTCTATATCAACAAAAGAAGATTTAGTTTAAAGTAATAGCTAAATGTAATATAATTATTATTTTTTTTGGGACTGAAAATGTAATATAAATTTGTCCTATAGGTGATGATTGTGTTTCTATTGGGGATCATGTTGCAAGAATTAATGTCAACAACGTGGCATGCGGGCCTGGTCATGGTATAAGGTAACTGAACATAATCATATATTTATATTGTACATATATATGTATATATGGTAATATTTTTTTATTTGATATCTAATAAATTATATGGCAAACTCTTAGTTAATTTGATATCACGTATCTAAAGTGGAATCTTTCTGACTAATTCTCAAAAAAAGAATCTCTTTTTACTAATGGTTTTAATTCACAGTTCAACAATATAATATGTTAACCATATGAGTTTGAAAACAGAATATTTTCATACATATATATTTATATTATTTATGTAAGTACAATTAAAATGTATATGCATGTGGACCTGTGGTACATGATAATTAAATTTGACATATTTTGTTTGTTGCTATAGCATTGGCAGCTTAGGTAAAGATGGAAACGAAGTAGATGTGAAAAACATTACTGTACGCCACATTAATTTTACCAGGACAACAAATGGTGTACGGATCAAGACATATCAGGTGCAAATTACAGAATCCAATTCATCCTCATGCATCCAATTATTTATGGAAATATTTGGAAATTATATTGTTCCAGCATTTGCAAGATTAGCATCTGATTATAATCACATTGGTAGACCATTCATTCTTATTAGTATGATATTAGAAACAATGCACTTGAAAAGTCTTAACATGTGATTATTTTACACCTTTCTTTTTTCAGAAATTTGAACTCAAATTAACTATTTTTTCTCTGGGATGTATAGGTTGGGAGAGGGCAGGTTCGAAATATTGAGTTCTCAAATCTAAACTTCACAGCAGTAGAAAATCCGATTATTATTGACCAGTATTACTGCGAGACACGCTTTGCTTGCGAACCAACGGTAAAGAGAAAGAGACCTTCCCTCTGTGCCAACATCATTTGTAACCCCAAATGCGCTAATTAACAAACTCTTTACTTTGTCCTTGATTATAAAGAAAGTTTACATATATATATATAGACCCTAGTTAGAAAAATAAAACTTACAAGAACCCAATTAGAAAAGGACCAATTTGATAAGTTTCCCTTTAACTTATATCTATATCCTATACGAATTAATTTTGTACGTACTCTTAATTATTTATGATACAGAAAACTGGAGTTCATATAAGTGAGGTGGTGTACCGTGATGCAATTGGGACATCAAAGACTGAAGTGGCAATCAATTTCAATTGCAGCACAAATGTGCCTTGCACTAACATCAACTTAGACGCTATCAAATTAGCACCCGCAACTTCAGGAGTGGAACTCATTTCAAGCTGCAACAACGCTTATGGATCTGCAAACGGACCAGTTGAACCCAAGGCCTACCTAAAACAATTGATCGATGAGAATGACCATATATGTTCTTACAAAGGCTGCAGAGAGTTCAAGCACTGATGGCACGTACCATTGAAATCAAAATTCAATTTCTCGTCATTAATTGTATCGGACTTTCAATATTCAAACATTTCATTTTACACTCCCAGCTTGAGTGGAAGAATATTCTAGTAAAAAAAATTATATATACATATATATATATTGGATTAAAAAAGAAAACCATTGATCGATCTTGTTCACTAGCACATCTCCACTGACTTTATTTTGTATATATATATACCAGTATTTTAGTACATAATTTCAAAAAGAAAAACAAATAGTGCATATATATACCATCATTTTCTAGAGAGGATGGCTACAAACTACAAAATAAAAAACGTATAGTATAGTCTTATACATGAATCAAGTCATGTGTATGCTTGTGCAAGTAGTCTTCCTAACTACACGCACTATATATAAATATATAACACTTTATGTTTAAATAGTGCATATATATGACACTTTATTACATGAACGAGTGCAGAATTGAAACTGAAACTGCACATATATATAATAAAGTGGCCTCATCATCAGCCAAGCCGGCCTCCTCATGCTGAACTCATTGACTTTGTACATTCATGGCTCACAACAGAACGACCGCACAACCGAAATTTTACAGCAAAGCCGTTTGTATATATTACGAGTTACATGAATTTTAGGAATAGGGAGGGGAATAGTAGGCGTGTTAAGAATAGGAATAGGAATAGTAGGCTTGTCAAGAATTCTAGGAGAATTGGACTTTTCCCTAATGTTTGTTATTTGCTTTCTAGTAATAAAAACTTTGGGGATTTTTAGAAAATCACCATATGAAGGGGAAGACCAAAGGTGAGAAGGAGTTTTAGAAGAGAATTGAGATGGAGGGAGAGAAAAAGGAGGTTTTTCCTCATCAGCTTGCACTCCAATCCGCAGCACAAATGAAATCAATATCATCATCTTCATCATCCACATGATTAGGCTCCTTGTGTACGTCAATAGCTTCCAATGCTTACATTCGATCCACTCTTAAAATTCTTTGCTATTTTGAGGTTGATATAAAAGCTACAAGTTATAGAGTTTATAACTTTATATACAACTCATGAATGGGGTTCCATTTGTTTATAAAGGAGCTGTACGTATTTATTCTACTTTTCTTTGGGGACTACTTATCCATCGATCGGGAAGGCTCAGGAGGAGATCGAAGCCCCAAAACACTAATGAACTTGACCCCAAACGACGTTAAGCTATATATGATCCTCAAAGGTGAATGTCCCCTATTCTCAAGAAAGACTAGGCATGCATTAAGAAGTACAGTAATGAGAAAAGCCAAAATTAGCGAAAACAATCAGCAAACATTTATTTTCCCTTCACGCTCTTGGAACCCAATAGGATGATGGTTATTAACTTATTATATTTTATTTTGAAAAATGAGGGTTATTTTGTTTTATTAATTTTATTCTGTTTTAAGTAATTGAAAGGATGGATTTTAATTAAAGACACTTTTTTTTTTTTTTTTCTTTTCAGTACATGTCTTCTCATGTGAGAATCAACGGCCTTTAGTTTGTGCAAAGAAGTTATAGTAATGTTGTATTTAATCTACCTATTTGTGTGCATGACAACCTGACTTCGAATTTATTAGTAAATTTTATTTTGTTTTGGATATAAATACCGCTATTAAAAAAGTTGTGAATTTTTGAAAGTAAAGACTTCAAAAAAATAAATTTCTAAACTCTAATTTTGACATAGTTAGATAGAGTTTGAGTTTACAAAAGGACATGCGCAAACGATTCACAAATCGGACTATGCCTCAAACGATACACAAATCGGACTTAAGACAAAAAAGTTAAATAATTTGGAGAAAAAACCTATATAAAGGACCTGAACCGGCCCCCTGAGCTAATTAATCACGCACGTGTTCGACTCGTTGAGCCAAACTCAATTGCCTGTTAATTTGCATGCATGTTATAAATAACAATGTGTACATGGATTGATTTATGAGCATAATTCAACCTATGTTTTAAATGATGTTAGTAAAAAAGAATCTTCCCCAAGGTTTTAGGAGCTTCACTAAAAATGAAATTTCAAGTGATTTGTTGCGAAAGTATTTACAGAAAGTATTAGATTTATGAATAAAGCGTATTAGCAATGGTTCTTAGACCCTTGTACGAGTACTCATCGATCTCCTCAGTTCAGCAGTTACTAGCTTGTAGTACTCAGTACGTGTGCATGTGTTATGGCCTAAAAATCGTCTTCGCAACATGGACGGCCGAGATCAACCACAACATGCTTCACCGTAGGTTGGCAAGGTTCCTGACCTTTGACTTGAATGCATGCGTACCACTAATTGGCTTAGAATAGTGTTTGTGGGAAAATCCACATCGATCCGAATAGCCAATCACAGCTCGACACGTGGCTGGTCAACACCCACCTCGGAGTTGACTTTCTATGGTCAAACTTTGACCTCCACATCATCACTGGTCGGCATTTCCTCTGCCAGCTCAGACCGAATTTCCACGCCGGGCCCACCATGTTCGGTCCGAGCCGAACCGATGATCTTTCAATGGATCGAGTGTCCATCTCACCACGGTCATTCCGGCTCGGCTCGGCTCGGCACAGGGCACGGTCTCTTTTCGAGTTCTGGCGTCGACCAGTTAGGACTCGGAAGGACCCCAGTCTACTGGATCGGCTCGGTCTTGAATCCCATGCCCGATCCGATCACACATGGACTTTATGTCTACGCATAAGAACATGTGCTTGTATCGGCTCGGCTCGGCTCGGCTCTCCGCCGCCATTCCCGGGAAGATCACGCTGGGACGAACCGCCACACTTAAATGCACCTGACACAAATCTTCTGACAGAGGGGATATCAGGCTTGCATTCATGACTACTGGAGCAGTCTGCCTGAACCTTCCAGCCTTGCATTTAATGGAGCATTCAATGCAGCATTGAATGCTGAAGAAGCAGGCAGCTGAGCATGCAACTAGGTCTGACCAGGTACGTGGGTCTCTGGCAACCATTCATTCACATGCAGGTATCTTACTCATTAAGGTTTCCTTTACTTATATATATCGAGTCATATGTGCAAAAACTAGGACTACGCATCTACACACAAAACACTTACACAAAATTTCCACTCTCCCAAGAGCATACCCAACTTGCTGAGAATAACCCAGAACATTTGCCTTGTTCTTCCCATTCTCCCAAGTTCTTCCTTTGTTCTTCCTCATCCACCATCAAACACCATCACTGACTTCATCATCGGAGCGTGTTTGGCTGGTACCACACCGGTCCATCTCCCTTGACCTTGTTTCTCTTGCAGGAAGATCTCAACCAGCATCCACTTCATCATCCAGCAAAGCACCTGATCAGCCAGATCAGCTTATCTAAGTTGTTGCATCTACCTTACGAGAATTTGCATCAACAGATTGGCGCCGTCTGTGGGAATTGACTTCAGCCGTTGTGTTCATCACCGCAAGCGCTAAGCTCTTCCTTCACGCGAGTCATCATGACTACCATCTTTCGGGACACCAGCTCTTCCTCAGGAACATCTCAGAATGATGAACAACATCAGCCTGAGACGCCTGAGAAAACGAGGGGAGCACGACTCCCCAGGACATCAAAGTCCAAAGGTCCCTCGAAAATCCGAGCTGCCCATAAACTCCTTAAGGAGAGCCGGCGACATCTAGCCGCAGAGAATGCACTCCTGAAGCAGAATAATGAACTGCTTGCGAAGCAGGCCGAGCTGGCCGGCGAACTTGCACGCCATCGTGCTCGGCTCGAAAATAGTGGGGGATCGGGTTTCCAATCGCGCCGAACCCGAACCGAGCAGGAGGTCCTTTCACCATCTCCTTCTCGGCAAAGCACTCCTGCCGAGCCGAACGACCAGACCGATCGGCAGGACTCGGATCACGTCTTCCAGGGCTTCGAGGACATGCCCCCGGCTGAACAGGCCGAGTGCCTGAACGCCCACCGTCTTCTTCAACGAAAACAGGCGGCTTTCGGGAAACGTGTCCCCAGGAATTCGGGCGGAGACCGTGCCGCCCCGAATACAAACCAACGACCCCCGGCCCAATCAAGGTTGGGGGCCAACAGTCCAGTCGGTTCGGCTGAAACCAGGGTCCCGATTGGGGATAGGCTCGGCCCCATCATCAGCCAGGATCCTTCCCCATCAGGAGCTCACTCAGGAAGGCGATCGGTGAGCGACCGACTGGGATCGACTATGATCATGTCGGATCGACGACCGGTGAGCGAGAGGATCGCTCGCCAGCCGGTGAGTGAGAGACTCGGTAACCAGGCCGAATGCTCGGGGGAAAATGCGGCCGAGCCGACCCCGCCCGACGTGGAAAATCTTGTCCGGACTCTGGTCCAGGACCAAATCCGGAGCGTCCACGATCGGCTCGGCCACGTCGAGATCTCCAGGGGATACATCGGTAGGGCCGACCACGGAGAGGAACTCCCCCTCCCGTACACCAGCAGAATCCTGGATGCTGAGGTCTCCCGCGACACCAAACCCCCCAAGATGGATCAGTACGATGGGACCAAGGATCCCTACGACCATCTTGACAGCTTCAGATACGCCATGGAGGCCCGCCAGGCATCTGAAGCCACGAAGTGCAGAATCTTCCCTTCGACCTTGAAGGGCTCGGCTCGGGGATGGTTCCGAACTCTCCAACCGAACTCCATCGATTCATTCTCCGACCTCCGAAGGGCCTTCCTGGCGAGATATCGGGTTGTATCCGAACGACTCTACAACTTGAACGATATGTCGCTCGTTAAGCAGCAGGGAGGGGAGAGCCTCAAGGCCTATCTGATCCGCTTCAACATCGAGTATACGAAGTGCGACGATTGCGACGATAGGTCAGCAAAGAATGCCCTCGTGCAAGGTCTGCATGCTGGGGGACTCCGCTCCCACCTAATGAGGAATCCTCCCTCCACTTACGATGAGCTTTCTGCCGAAGCCACTAAGTGGGCGCGGGCTGAGGAGTGGGATGCTCAGGTGGAGGCCCTGAATCCCAGGCCGACCTCGGCCAAGAGGAAGGAGGAAGAGGTTGCAAGTCCCAAACCCCAGGTCCAATCCAAGAAGACCAGGACCGAGGAGCCACGCCAACTTCTGGGTAAGGGACCCAAGTTTGTCCAGTACACGGAGTATACTCCCCTCAATGCCGGTCTGGAGACAATCTACTCCAAGGTCAAGGATCAACTCCCAGTTGCAAGGGAGATCAAGGGACCACCCCCAGACAAAATCAAGGAGGGCGTCTTCTGCGAGTATCACTCCAATCACGGCCACGTCACGGGTGATTGCTACGCCCTCCGCGGCGGAATTGAGACTCTTGCCCGGGCGGGTAAGATCAATCAATTCCTGGCCGGTGGGCCTAGGATACCCAAGGCCGCGCCGAGGAAGCCCACCAACACCATCGAGGTCCAGGATGCTGCCATCGGATCAATCGGCGGGGGACCAACCTTCGTGGGGAGCTCGAACCGATCCCAGAAGGAGTATGTCAGACAGGCGGCTCAAGCTCACGAGTCCCTGTCAATCCAGGCAGGTCAGCCCAGCACTTCCAAAAGACAGCGGAAGGACTGGGCGCCGGTCACCTTTGAGCCGAACGAGGCAAACGAGATCATCTTCCCCCACTATGATCCGGTCGTCATAGTGGCTAAGGTGGCCGGGACAACCATCGCGCGCTCCTTCGTCGATGGAGGGAGCTCAGTCAACATCCTCTACCACTCTGCGTTCGCGCAGATGGGCATCGGCGAGGATAAGCTGGAGACCGATACACCTGCCTTGGTCGGATTCGGGGGAGAAGTGGTTCAGCCCCTCGGACACATTTACCTTCCCCTTTCGCTCGGGAAGGGACCGATTAAGAAGACCTGCATGACGTACTTCATTGTCGTCAAGCGGCCGTCAGCCTACAACATCATTCTGGGCAGACCGGCTCTGGTCGACCTTGACTGCATCGTCCATTACGCCAACCTCCTCATCAAATGTCCGGTGGGCGACGACTGCATCGTCATTCAAGGAGACCAGTGCTCGGCTCGGTCATGCTACGCCGCTTCGATCAAGCAGAAGGGTCAGCTGCCGAACTCGCAGGAACTTGACTCCATCGCCGATTCGGGCAGATGGCCGAGGGCGGAGACATTCGACTTCACTTCCGAGCCGAGCTCAGATTCTCGGCCCCTTCCCGCCGAGGCTTGGGAGGAAGTGCCGATCTCGGACGAGACACCAGATCGGCTCGTCCGAGTGGGGACTCAGATCAGCCTCGAGCAGCGTTCTGCCATCATTGACTTCCTCCGTGCCAATGCGGAAGTGTTCGCCTGGTCTTACGATGACATGCCAGGCATATCGTCTGACGTGATCACCCACAGGCTGAACACTGACCCGGGATGCAAACCGGTCCGTCAGAATAGGAGGTCATACGATCCAGTCCGATACGCCGCCATGGCTGAGGAGGTAACCAAGTTGCAAAACAACGGGTTCATCCGGGAGGTCAACTACCCCGACTGGCTTGCCAACGTGGTCATGGTGAAAAAGAACAATGGGAAGTGGAGGATGTGCGTGGACTTCACCGATCTGAACAGGGCTTGTCCCAAGGATAGCTTTCCCTTGCCCAGAATAGATCAGCTCGTCGATGCAACAGCAGGACATCAGCTCCTCAGCTTCATGGACGCCTACTCTGGATACAACCAGATCCTGATGCACAAGTCCGACCAGGAAGGCACATCCTTCATAACGGACCGCGGCATGTACTGCTATAAGGTCATGCCCTTCGGCCTCAAAAACGCCGGAGCCACCTACCAAAGGCTGGTCAATCACATGTTCAGATCCTCCATCGGCAAATCCGTAGAGGTTTACGTAGATGACATGCTGGTCAAAAGCATCAAGGCGGACGATCACGTCAGGGACCTCTCAGACATGTTCGGAGTCCTGAAGGAGTATCAGATGCGGCTGAACCCAGCCAAATGTGTCTTTGGGGTTCGGTCGGGAAAGTTCCTTGGCTACCTGGTCAGCCAACGGGGGATTGAGGCCAACCCGGAGAAGATCCAGGCCTTGATCAACATGAAGTCTCCAAGGACACGCAAGGAAATCCAGAGTCTGACTGGAAGAGTCGCCGCCCTGAACCGGTTCATCTCGAAGTCCACTGACCGGTGCCTCCCTTTTTTCAAAGCCTTAAGGGGAGCAGGGAAGAGCATAGAATGGACCCCCCAATGCGAGCAGGCTTTTCAAGATCTGAAAAGGCACATGGGGGAACCTCCCATCTTATCCAAACCAGAAGAAGGTGAAGAACTTTTTCTCTACCTCTCTGTCTCTGACTCGGCTCTCAGCTCAGTTCTAGTGAGAGAGGTCGGCGGTGTACAACACCCCGTCTTCTATACGAGCCGAGCTCTCGCCGATGCCGAGACCAGATACCCAAAGTTCGAGAAGATGGCTCTCGCCCTGGTCAGCTCGGCTCGGAAACTGAGACCCTACTTCCAGGCTCATTCAATCGTTGTCTTGACGGATCAGCCGCTCAGACAAATCCTAGCAAAACCCGAGACTTCGGGTCGGCTCATCAAGTGGTCAATCGAGCTCGGCGAGTTTGACATCATCTACCTTCCCAGGACGGCCATCAAAGGTCAAGCCATGTCAGACTTCATCTGTGAGTCGACCACCTCGACGGAGGATCCATCGCGCACCGACGCTATGCCAGCGGCGTCTGATCCGAACTCAAACGGCGATCACAGCCAGGTTGACCTCCTCACCTGGACCCTCTATGTGGATGGATCTTCCAACACCATGGGAAGTGGAGCCGGGCTTGTTCTGATCTCCCCAGAACAAGTTGTGATGGAGTATGCCCTTCGCTTCAGATTTCAAGCATCCAACAATGAAGCAGAGTATGAGGCTCTCATCGCCGGACTCAGACTGGCAAAGGAGCTCGGCGCAACCAAACTGAACATCTTCAGCGACTCCCAACTCATCGTCAATCAGATATTGGGAGAGTATGAGACTCGAGAACCTAGCATGACTGCCTATCTCGAGAAGACTCGTCTGCTGCTTGGGAACTTCCATGAGTACAAAATATCCCAAATCCCGAGGGCAGAGAACTGCAGAGCCGACGCCTTGGCACGTTTGGCTTCGGCCACAGACACCGGATCCGCTAGACACGTTCCAGTTGAAATCCTGGACAGACCTAGCACCGCCGAAAACGAAGTCACCGTCATACAGACCGAGGCCGAGCCGAACTGGATGACGCCGATCATCAATTACTTGGTCTCCGGGATCCTTCCCCCGGAGAGAGACAAGGCACGTCTCATCAAGACGAGGTCGGCTCGGTTCAGCATGATCAATGGTCAGCTCTACAAAAGGAGTTTCTCCCTGCCCTACTTGCGGTGCATCACTCCCCAAGAAGGTCAGGATGTGCTGAGAGAAATCCACGAGGGGATATGCGGAAACCATTCTGGAGGAAGAGCCCTTGCCTACAAGACAATCAGACAGGGTTACTTCTGGCCAACGCTGAACAAAGACGCAGATCATCTCTCTCGCGCTTGTCTCAGATGCCAGCAATTTGCCGCGGTCCCCCATCAACCTCCCCAGGTTCTGACCTCCATATCCAGCCCCTGGCCGTTCGCGCAGTGGGGACTCGATCTGATCGGTCCTATGCCGAAGGCGAAAGGGCAGGTCACTATAGCCGTAGTAGCAGTCGACTACTTCACCAAATGGGCCGAGGCCGAGCCCCTAGCCACAACCACAGCCGAACGAATGGAGACCTTCGTCTGGAAGAACATCATTTGCCGATTCGGCATGCCGCACACCATCATTGCGGACAATGGCAAACAGTTCGACTGCAAGAAGTTCAGGAGTTTTTGTTCACGTCTGAACATCAACTTGCACTTCACCGCGCCTTACCATCCGCAGTCAAACGGACAGGTCGAGGCCATCAACAAGATCATCAAGAAGACCCTCAAGACTAAGCTTGATAATGCTAAGGGGAATTGGCCTGAACTCTTGCCAGAGGTGCTTTGGTCTTATCGAACTTCCTATCGCAACTCGACGAAGGAAACACCCTATGCATTGGCGTTCGGAACTGATGCCGTCGTCCCGGTCGAAATGGGGACTCCTTCATTCCGGACCGGCACGTACAATCCCGAGACCAATGACACCGGACTTCGGCTCGGCCTGGACATGATCGAGGAGAGGCGAACCGACGCAAATCTCTGCCGAGCCGCTTACCAGCAGAGGGTAGCCAAATACTACGATCAGAGGGTCAGACCCAGAAGCTTCAGATTGGGCAGTCTCGTCATGAAGAAGAATCCCCTTGCCATCAAGGAGAGTTCGTTCGATCCGAACTGGACCGGACCATACAGAATCACAGGCATAGTCAAGCCTGGCACTTACAACTTGGCCACTCTGGCTGGGAAGCCTCTCAAGCATAGCTGGAACGCTGAACACTTGAAGACTTATTACCAGTAAAATGTAGTTAGGATCGGGGACTGTCCGACTTAACACCCATTCCAATCAATGAAGAGATGAACACATTTTGACTCATTTCTTCTTATTTTTTCAAAGCAAACACTGGGGACTCTACTCCTATACACTTCCAGCAAAGAGGAAAGATCTAAGTGTTTCCTTCGAAAAAATAGTAAACCCATGTGCCGAGCCGAAGTGCCATTCTCGGCCCGACGCTCTGTGCATTACAGACTCATCAGGTCTATAAACTCATGTGTCGAGCTGGCGCGCCATTTCCGGCCCGATGCTCGGCATATTACAGACTCATCAGGTCTATAAACTCATGTGTCGAGCTGGCGCGCCATTTCCGGCCCGATGCTCGGCATATTACAGACTCATCAGGTCTATAAACTCATGTGTCGAGCTGGCGCGCCATTTCCGGCCCGATGCTCGGCATATTACAGACTCATCAGGTCTATAAACTCATGTGTCGAGCTGGCGCGCCATTTCCGGCCCGATGCTCGACATATTACAGACTTATCAGGTCTATAAAAATCCCTGTCCGAGCCGAAGTGACTTCCTACAGTCCTAACGTTCAACAGGATATTTCTAAAAGAAAAATATACACTCCAACCAAAACTTTCATCGTGCATGCCGAGCTGATCTGAAAGTAGGTTTGAATATTTTTCTCAAAAAAAAAAAAACAAAAAAAAAAAAACAAAAACAAAAAAAAAAACAAAATTCCTAAATATCTCAATGGGAGGCCGAGCCCATCTTGGGTATACTTATAGACCTACTTATCTTGGGCATACTTGTAAAGCTGACCCTAAGACAAGTTCTAATTTATCATTACCATTCATTTTCATTGCGATCGGCATGTCGAGCCGATCCCAGAATCTCTTGGTTTTTATTATTGTCACTTTTTATCACTTTCATGTGTTATTGGTTATGTCTTTAGCTTAATTTCCGAGCTGAACTGATAATAACTTAACTCATAAAGAAAATACTGATAAAATAAATAACATAAAACCAAATACAAATTGTTCCAAAAACAATTAAACCCGAGCCACACTTCGGCTCGGGAACAAAAAACAAAAACAAGATAATATAAAAAACAAAATAAGCCATCATGCAGATCGCTCGGCAGGGCCCTCCAGGATCGGCTCGATGGACTCCTCGGGCGTCTCCTCACCGAGCTGCACCACCTCAACCCCGCCGATCTGCATCTCAGCGTTGGGATCGGATTCGGGGGCCGGGGGGATAGGGGTCAGCTCGTACGCGGGCAGTGGAGGATCTTCCGGAGTCGGCTCGGCTTCGGCGGGGACTTGGCGATCGGGAGGAGGAAGCTCGTCCTGGTGACTCCCCTGGGTATCCTCCCCCTCGTCGTCGGACTCGCCAAGGAATGAGACATCCCAGTCTGGCCTCTTCGACTTGATCTCGTCCAGAAGCTCCTTATACCCCTCGAAGTGGGCATCGGCAAGTGCCTGAGCGCTCGGCATTTCAGCTCGACGTCGGAGCTCGGCATTTTCGACCCTCCGTTCGGCCGCCTCGACGTCTCGCTGGAGATCGCCGACATAGTGCCTCAAGTCAGCCACATTTTGCTCCGAGGACGCAAGCTCCTTGCCGAGCCGAGCGACCTCCTCCTCCTTCCTGGCCAGCCTGGACTGCAGACCCTCCGACCGTTCGCGCTCGGCATTGACCGTCCGCTCGGCCTCGGCCAACTTCTCTTTTAGCTCCACGACCCGTGCCCGAAACCTCTCCAGTTTCGCCTCGGCATCGACAGCGGCCTTAGCAGCTTCGAACTGCCTCATGGCGAGCTGCAAGGAAAACATATCTGTTACTAATCCGAACCGAGCGGATAGACAAAATCCGAAGTAAAAAGACTTACCATCATAGCCTGACGGGATGTGATCAAAGCCTGGTGGCTGAAGCCCGGCTCGCCGTGACCGGTCCACAGCCCCTCCAGCGCCTTCGGCGTCATCACACGCTTAAAGCCTGTGACGAACGGCTCGAGGCAAGGGTCTACCTCCACCGCCTTTGGGGGCCCCGATCCGGACGCCTCGGCACCAGAACCGCTGGGCCCGGCCCGAGCTCTCTTCTCCACCGGGGCCTCGGCCTGGGGAGCTTTCCTCTTCTCTGCCTGCCGAGTCGGTCTCGGCGCAGGGGATCTAGGCTGAGCTGCCGCTGGGGCAGGAGCCTGGACCGGCTCGGCAGGAGCCCGCCCCGCGGCCCTCCTATGGACGCTCCGAGCAGCCTTCCTCCTCAGGCGAGCCTCCAGTTCGGTGGGCGCCATTCCCCTTTCTGCCCTCGGATTCCACCTGGGTACAAACCAGGAGATCCCACTCAACCTGATCTGAGTCGGTCCGAGCAGGAACTTGGTGGACAGGTATTCGACCGGTGAGTCTCTGATCACGGCAATCTGATCCTTCAGCTCGCCTCGGAGTTTATATTTGCCCCAGCTGACTGCAAGGATGAAACAGAAAAGAGTTAGCCACGAAATACATATGTACAGTCATTACAAAATATATACTGATTGCCCTCGGATCGGCCCCAAACTTCCAATGCCCACCTGGGATCCTAAAGGCTCTGGGGACCCGAGCCGGGGTAACATCGCTCGGATCGGCAAATTCCCAATCCCCGGAGACAAAAAAGTATCTCCTCTTCCAAGTCTTCTGAGAGGAGGGGTTGCCCGAGAACAACGGCCCCGAGTAGGCCTGCAGGTTGTAGAAGCCGAGCTCAGTGTTCTTCGACCTCAGCGCGTAGGAGCAGAACAGGACATCCTTGTGTGGTACACACTTGTGCACTTTGTGCCACAAGATATGCATGGACAGGATGATCCTGTATACATTTGGGTTCAGTTGGTGCGGCGCCGCGCCGATCGTCGCGAGCCAGTCCTGCAGGAAGGGATGCAGGGGAAGCCGGACCCCATTCTCAAACATCTCGGGGTACATTGTCACCCATCCTCGTGGAGGTCGGCTCGGTATCTCTCCCCCGCTCGGCAATCTCATCTGTACGGACTCGGGAACCGAGTACCTACCCCTCAAGTCCTTGAGATGATACTCTGTCATCTCATTAGGAATCTGATCGGCCTTCCACGCCAATTCCTCGTAGAAGTCCGGGTCGATCGGACTCCCCGTCACCCCCTGAGCCGAGGTCGATGCCTCGTGACCCCTGTCTCTTTCATCCGAGCCTGAGGTGAGTCTGCTCGGGATGGTGGCGATCGGCTCAACGTCAAGGGGCTCTTCGTCGCCTCCTTCGGCCGTCCCTTGTTCCCGATCGGAACTCAATAACTCGGGGTTTTCTTGGTCCCCCCGGGCTCGGCGCTCTCCACCTGGGTTGCGGTTCAGTGCCGAGCCGGCCTCGTCCAATTCTTCGGACAAACCGTCCCAACTCGCCTCACCCGCAGGTGGGCTTCGGCTCGGCTCGGCCTCACCCGCAGACGGGCTTCGGCTCATCTCAGCCTCACTATCTCCTTCAAAGGCTTCTCCCGAGCCGAGCCGGCCACTCAAGTTAGTCTCAGACATTACAAACACCTTCTCACCTTTCTCTCTCTTGCTTTTTGAATCAAAAAGTGGTTTTTCTCAAGAACTCTCAAGAACACACACCCAAAACCCGAAAATGCAGAAAACTCAAAAAGGAGGAGAATCACTTACTGGTTTTCCTCCGCCCAAAGTCTCCGCCCCTAACACACTAGGAACCACCTCGCCCACGACCGTGTCTGGTCAAAATCGGGATCGGACAACCTCTCGGACGGCGGTGAGAGATTGAAATTCGCGGCGAGAGAGGGAGGTTTCGCAGAGAAAGGAAGAAACTGAAGATGAAAGTGAAGAGGCAGAGAGAGAAACTGCCAATTTATACCCCCATGCAAACCGATCTCAACCCTTCATTTCTGGCGCTTCACATGCCAGATCTTGACACCTGTCAAGCATTCAAAAATACCCATAATGAGGTGACCCTTACGTTCCCCCATGCAGAAATCAAACGTCCCTTCACCTGCCCCTGAGATATTTTGGCTAATCACAAGTCGTCATGTGTTCGGATCTTCGAGAACATAGATTTGTAGGGTTCGGCTCGGATCAAACAAAATGTTATCTTTGGGAAAATCCTTACATCTCAACTTCCAATCCACCATTGTCTGCTCGGATCGGAAGTTGGGGGACTCCTGTTTGTGGGAAAATCCACATCGATCCGAATAGCCAATCACAGCTCGACACGTGGCTGGTCAACACCCACCTCGGAGTTGACTTTCTATGGTCAAACTTTGACCTCCACATCATCACTGGTCGGCATTTCCTCTGCCAGCTCAGACCGAATTTCCACGCCGGGCCCACCATGTTCGGTCCGAGCCGAACCGATGATCTTTCAATGGATCGAGTGTCCATCTCACCACGGTCATTCCGGCTCGGCTCGGCTCGGCACAGGGCACGGTCTCTTTTCGAGTTCTGGCGTCGACCAGTTAGGACTCGGAAGGACCCCAGTCTACTGGATCGGCTCGGTCTTGAATCCCATGCCCGATCCGATCACACATGGACTTTATGTCTACGCATAAGAACATGTGCTTGTATCGGCTCGGCTCGGCTCTCCGCCGCCATTCCCGGGAAGATCACGCTGGGACGAACCGCCACACTTAAATGCACCTGACACAAATCTTCTGACAGAGGGGATATCAGGCTTGCATTCATGACTACTGGAGCAGTCTGCCTGAACCTTCCAGCCTTGCATTTAATGGAGCATTCAATGCAGCATTGAATGCTGAAGAAGCAGGCAGCTGAGCATGCAACTAGGTCTGACCAGGTACGTGGGTCCTTGGCAACCATTCATTCACATGCAGGTATCTTACTCATTAAGGTTTCCTTTACTTATATATATCGAGTCATATGTGCAAAAACTAGGACTACGCATCTACACACAAAACACTTACACAAAATTTCCACTCTCCCAAGAGCATACCTAACTTGCTGAGAATAACCCAGAACATTTGCCTTGTTCTTCCCATTCTCCCAAGTTCTTCCTTTGTTCTTCCTCATCCACCATCAAACACCATCACTGACTTCATCATCGGAGCGTGTTTGGCTGGTACCACACCGGTCCATCTCCCTTGACCTTGTTTCTCTTGCAGGAAGATCTCAACCAGCATCCACTTCATCATCCAGCAAAGCACCTGATCAGCCAGATCAGCTTATCTAAGTTGTTGCATCTACCTTACGAGAATTTGCATCAACAAATAGCCAATTAGAAAAAGAGATAATATTCGAAAAAAAATAAAAAGAAAATTAATGAGCCAAATTAAAGATCTAACTTCTAATTAATGACTGTGAGATAGAAAAATAAACAGAAAACTTATTTAGGTTTTTTTCTTACATAGATTGACTATGACTTTGAGAATGAACAACTCAAATGTGAATAAAAAGCAACATGAATTTAAAAGAGAGTTTAATGGAAAATAAAATTAAAATAAATTTAAAGAACAAGAGATATTCTTGAAAAACCCAAAATACAAGGAAATAGCATACGTACTCATAAAGAAATACAACTAAAAAAGCCTTGAAATTAAGGCTTTACAAATGAAAATAAAGAGAACTTTGAGAAATAAAAACCACTAAGCTGATTTGGGAGCAAAAAGATTGCTCAGAGATTTTACATTTTGTGAGTTTTTTGGGGTTGTGTGTGTTGGAGATTGTTATTGAAATTGTCTTGTAGCTTCCTTTTTATAATTAGTCATTTTCTTTGTCTTCAAGCTTTGTAGTCTCGTGTGGGGCTGAAAATAACTTGGTTTTAAAAATAGGTAGACAACTATAAATGAATTGGCTTAATTTGTAGTGGATAGTTGTAAATGAGTAAGATAAGATTGAGTTGACGAGTCACTTTTGGGCTACAGACAAGTTGCCGAGAGCTGACATCCACCTAGAAACAACACAGCAAGCTTTCTTTGAAACCCAAAAATACTCACGTGCACCATGACCCATTTTGGGTGGGGTATAAAAAGTGTGTACATTTGATAGTTATTGCTTTACTTGTGCGTTGAGATCACTCCGCACAAGTATTTGACTAGCTTACTCCTGCTCTATCTATGTATTGAGATGGTTCCACATAGGTGTATGATCAGCTTACTTTCGCTCTGTCTGGGCATTGAGATTAATCTGCATCTGTATAGGACCCATATATTTACCTTTGCTCTGTCTATGCAATGAGAAAGCTCCATATAGGTGTATGACCAGCTTAATTATCTCACTCTGACTGTGGGATGAGAGAGTTTCACACAAGTGTATAACCATCTGTCTCTTAGTATGTTTATCTAGCAAGCCTAGCATGGTTGAGCGTTATCTTGATCATTAGCTTTAGCATCGTATGTTTATCTAGCATGATGATTTCAAGCATGTTCTTATCCAAAAGCTTGAGCATGATGATTTTGTAAATTTAATATTGTTTAACTATAACATAACACGTACGTACTTAGACACCCATTATTTTAAGGAAAGCAAATGGTACGTACTAAATTGAAATAGAGGAAATTATACCATGCATGTTATTCTGGATAAATGAAGAAGGCCAAGAGGGACCATCTTCAGTCCACACAACACAACCTGAAACTGCTATAACATATTGAGGTAGCCTTTATGCTACTTTATTACACGAAGTAGGGCGGAACTGAAATTTTACATATAAGAAATTAAGAAGTTGCAAATATAAGTAAGGCCTCTAATTTCTTGCACAATAATGTGGCCTCCTCATGCTGTACTCAGTTTATTGACTTCGCGCAACCATTTATGCACTCAATGCTTGCAACAGATCAACTTCACTAGCGGAATTTTACAACAAAATTTTTTTTTTTTACTAATTTTAGGAACTTTACGAGTAAAGCGGGTGGCATGCGTTTCAGGATTATTTAAGGGGATGGGAACTTTAGGAATTTTAAAAGGAACAGTAGGCACATCATGAGGATCAGTGGGGTTTACTATTCGATTTCTAATAACAGAAAGTTTTGGGATTTGTAGGGAGTCACCATATGGAAGGGAAGACCAAAGGTGAGAAGGAATTTTAGATGGGAGGAGAGATGGAGGGAGAGAAAAGGAAGGAGGTTCTTCCTCATCAGCTGCTTGCACTACAACCAACACAAATAAAATCAGCACCACCATCTTCATGATGAGGCTACTTGTGTCAATACCTTCCATAGCTTCCTTTCCTCTCTTTAAGTTAATGCTTTGCTATTTTGAGGTTGACATATATGCATAGAGGCTATATATAGTTGTACAATTTATTTACAACTCATGCATTGGTTGCCATTTGGGGACATCTTGTCCAATGGGAAGGTTCCCGATCGAGGAAAACACTAACCGGACCCCAACCAACGTCAAGCTATATACTATCATGAAAGGTGAATGTCTCCTATGATCAAGAAAGGCAAGGCATTAAAAAAAGTAAAGAAAAAGGCCAATATTCATGAAACAATCAGAAAAAAAGTTAATTTCTTAATTTCCCTTCATATATGCTCGTGGAGCCCAATAGGATAAAACTCAATATCTAATTTTTTTTTAGTTTTATAGAGGTTCTATTTAGAAAAACTATATGTTTATTTTATTTTATTAGTTTTATTCCGTTTAAGCAAGGATGGATTTTTAAGACTTTTTTTTTTTTTTTTTTTTTTTTTCAGTTTACACGTCTTCTCATGTGCGATGTATGACCTATATTTGTTGTTGGGAAGTTAGGATATATTGCGTTTCTGTTTTATCTACCGATTTGCTTAAGTTGTGGCCTTTCCAGGTTAATATTATATCTGATATATAGCATCTCTTAAAAAATTAGAAGTTTTTTCTAAAACAAAAACGACCTTCAATTCAATTCATTATTTTTGAACTTGCTGTGATTTGTAACCACGTGGATTCCAGCTAGGTCCTAATAGTGATGATCGATCTGTTATAAATAGTTGAATCTAATAGCTAGGTCTTTAATTGGATCCCTTGCGGCATTATGTTCAGATTTTCTAGCTAGTTTGGATGGATGGCGGAGGGGCCTAGCTATTTGGCTCTCTCCTATTTTGGAAAATGATGTTTTACAACATTAATTGCAGGCTAACATTATCTTTCGTTAATGTGAAACTTTCGTTAATTTCATTCGGTTTCTTAATATATAATGGTTAAATTTCCAAGTTAATTATGACATGAATGAAATTCAATAAAAAATTCGATTGATCACATCTATCTCAGCTAGTCAGCTTTTATGTATGAATGCATAGAACCCACTTTCTAGACCATCTATGTGAAAAATAGGGAGATTTGTGCTAACAATCTTTCAAGTTACTTTGTTTCCTAAAGAAAAAGATTCAAGAAATAACTCATTGGGATAGATGGACAATACCTCCCATAGGAAGGTAAAAGAAGTTTTCTCCTCGGGTAGCTCGAGAAAATTCAAAATTATGTCTATATATAGAATTATAATATCAAATTAATTAGACTATTTGTTATAGTATGGATCTTTCAATTCCACATTTAGAATGTTGGCTAAAACTACCATCGTCTATGCTTTTTGGGTTAACTTGGGGTTTAACCCAAGTGATAAGATGAAGAAGGTAGAATAATGGATTATAAATTTATAATTAGGATAAGTGATATGAGCATTCATCCCTTGCCACCCTTTCTCTCCCATTCTCCCACTTATTTTTTTTATTTTATTTTTTTATGCATCTTTGGTTCTCTTTAGTCAAAGTTGGCTCTTTTTAACTTATTTTTGTACAATGAATAGTATTAGAGACATCAATTATTATTCCAACTAATGAGACAGTATTTTATTTGTTTAATAATTGGGTCCACGTACTCTAGACACCATCAATGATCTAAATTGCTTTTAGGCAGCGTACCTTTTTAGTTTTTGGATCATATGTACGTTGTGATTTACATATATGCTTATGTTACCAAATCGATTTAGATGTGTTATTGATATATATATATATATATATATATATGTTTTATCTTGAACATCAATTTAACATTAAGATGGTTGTGTTTTTTTTTTTTGGCCACGATATGGTTGTGTTTTGTTTTCCAGATTACTAATGAAAAACTTTGCATATAACTGCTACATCGACGCAATAGTTTTTATTAAGGGAGCTATTGAGCATTCAATTAATCGAAGTTAAGTTTCTAAGGTTCTGTTTGTATTCTATAATTTAATCCATGGAAACACACGCATATATGTATATATATATAGAGTGAAAAATTTATGACATCTTATTTTTGACACAAGATTTTAATGGGGCCCATTTCATATATGAGTTTAACGATTCGAACTGTTTATTTTGTAGGTCTCCATTAAAAAATCATTTTTACAAAAAATTAGATAAATCAGAAATGATTTACGTACAAAAATTAAATGGTCAAGATTTCAAGTGTTTATTTGGTTGACCACTTAATTTTCAAGTGTTTATTTGGTTAACCACTTAAATTTCTTTTAGTGGTTAGATCTACCATACCAACCGCCAACGTAAAGACTTAGTATGACAAATATGTTGCAACTGCATATATATATAATACTTGCCAGTTGCCAAATGTATGGTTACTTCACATATTATAGATTAGGTTTGCCGCCGAAAATGTAATGACCTTTTTTTTCTATGTGTGTTGTTGAGATGCGCGCATGGCTTCTGCCACAGCATAAATTAGGATAAACGTTAGAGACTACACTTTATACATATTAACAGAATAGTCCCAATACTATTCTAAATATTTATTAAGATATATAAATAAGGCTGAATTATAAAATGCACCTACCAATTATAGGTGGTATTTCAAATTGGCCTATGAACAAAAAAATATTTCAAATTGGTCCATTAACTAATAGAAAGTTACAAAATAGCACATACATTATGAATTTCGTAAAAAAAGATAGTTAAATATTACTTTGGACAACGATGACGTGAATTTTTGAAATAGTGTTGCACCAAATTTGATCTACATGGATTAATAATGTCATATTGATTAAAAAAATTAAAAATAAAACTAACAAAACTTTTAAACCCTCTAAAAATAAAATTAAATATGACATCATTAATCCATATGGTTTAATTTGGTGTCCACATCATTCAAAATATCCACGTCAGCACTGTCTACACTAACATTTAATGTCCTTATTAACGAAATTTGTAACGGATGTGCTATTTTGTAAATTTCTATTAGTTAGTGTACTAATCTGAAATATTTTTTTGTTCATGGACAAATTTGAAATATCACCGGCCAATAGTTAGTGAGTGTATTTGTAATTGAGCCTATAAATAATATAAGAAACTAAAAGTCTATATTTAAATTTGCAATAACTGTATGGCACTCCGAGTGTAAAGAAGTAAAGCGCGGTTAATAAATCATCTTGCATCTGCTGTAGCATGTCTCCAAATAGCCTTCTACCGAGTCAAGATCTGCCACCATAAGAATATGCCTGTAACAACCCTAATAATTAAAAAACTTTTCTTATACTATTTAAATGGAAAAATTATATTGATAGCAAATAGTTAAATAGTAACATATGAACTTAACATGTAACATATGTCTCATATTTGGCTCGATCGATCAAATCTAAATGAAACAGTTCAATGAAATCAAGTGCAAAAGTCCACAACATGTTGAAATATATCCGTAATTGCAAAGCTTTGGGGTTAGCACAGTCAAGTAGTGAAGAAGGGTGGAAAAATATCTGTAATATATTCGTATTAATTACAATTAAGTGGGTGGATAAAGATTATAATGTGTAGCAACTAATTTAATTTTGTGAGCTCAAAATTTTAATCATAAAAAAGAAGAAAATTTTAATCAACTAATTTAATCATAAAAAAAAAAAAAAAAATTTGTTTAAATTTGAAGAGTCTATTAAAGTGAATAATTTTAACTCTTCAAATTGCCATATAGAACAGCAAAGTGGGATTTGAAGAATCTCTTGGAAATACTCTTAGAACCTTAAAATAAAGCATCAAACCAGTTCAATTGAATACCCAATTTAGTTGGCCAAAAAACAAGAATACCCATTTTAGAAGAAATGACAAACGATGGTAACCCCATGCCATCATCATGAGCTAGCCTGCCTATTTCAATATGAGCAAAGCCATTGCCAGAACCCAAAGTAACAGAGTCTTAATTTGTATCTTCATTGATGTGCCCAACAAATAGGTTTTCGATCTCCTGGGTCGATCTTAGGATTTAGGAGGTCCTGGACAAGACTTAAAATTGTGGCATTTTATGGAACCTCATTCAGTAACTATAATTAATTGAAAATAAATTAGTAAGAAAAAAATTTCTTAGAAGATAACTATAAACCAAAGAAAAAAATAGATTGCTAAAGAGGTCCACCTTTAAGAGACCCACTTTTTTCTGGTCAGTAGATAGACAATAAGCCCAAATTATTATCGTTTTGGGCCATGAATAAGCCCAAATTATTGAACACGACAAAAAGTCTCTTTTTTAATTGAACTAGTGGCCAATACTAAGCTGCACCCTGAGTAGTCCTCAGCCCACCCACCCTGATAGAAATATTTCGTCGCCAAAAATAATAGGCAACCACGTTTAGTTGTCTATTCCATCTATAGACAACGTACCAAATCTAGCTTGTCACCATTTATGCCTTTAGTTAAAACAACATTCCACGTTGTCCCCTATTCTACCTTTAGACGATGACGCTCATCTTCATCGGCATTCGGCCATTGTGAAACCCCTGTGATATTGCATTTTGGACTAGATAGCGACAATAAGGTGGTGTTGGTGCGATAAGCAAAAATGCCACTTGTTAATGCTAATGCTGATGAAAGAAAGAAAGACGATCAGTTAATATTAGGCAAAATTTCGCACAGCTGAGATCACTATCTCTCGGCTGAGTGAATTTGTACCACCGAAGTTTATGCTTAGAGTTACCTTGGGCGAGGATAGACAAGAAGAATCTCATGACGTTACTTAAGGAAACAATATCTAAAAAAGTAGAACTGCAATATCATTATTCCAACTGGTAAAGGACAAAACGCAACATGCAAGGCAGTTGACAATAGTACGAGATTAGGTGAGATTCAAAAGAAAATCAAAAGAGGCCCTACACGTAGAACCCATCCATATGGGGACATGGAAAGCCCTAACCTCAGAAAATAATATAAATACTAAACTATAAAAGGAATAAAGAACATCATCAACTCCCCACACAAAAACCCAGATCCAAAAGCAGCTGACCCTTTCCTTTGAATATTCAAAGCGGCTTCTTTTTTAGTCTTTTCATTCTAGTTTCTACAACATTTTTGTCCTTTAGGTAATAACTGTCATTGAAGACAAATCTTTGTTGTTTTTTATTGTTATCACAAGCTTAGTTTTATTTGTTGTTATTGTCTTTATTGCTTTCTTTTACTGTTTTATTGTAAGTTCTCTATGAACACTCTAAAGACAGTTAGTGTATTTCCATTTCGGTTTCAAGTTCAATGAACTTTATTCTTCAGATTTGCTATGTCTAGCTTTTATTATAGTTCTCTGAAATATCTGAAGGTCATTATCCACTACTTGATTAATATTTGTTGGGTAGAAAACCTATTCGCATTTCGGATTTGTTCTTCTGCTAGTATTTTTCTATGTTATTTTGGTTATTTTGCATTTACACAAAACAACTTTTATTTGTTCTACTATCAACATGCATGGTTTGATCAAGGGTCGAAAGCATGGTCAAATTCTTAGTACGAACTACCATTGGTTACTAGTCTCATCCTCACCATATTGAGTTCACTTTTCATTTTAGGGTTTACTATTATTATTTGAGTCAAGATACCTTAAGTACGTCCCATAACAACTTCTTTTGAGTTTAGGCATAGAATCACTGTAAACACTTCTGGGTGAAGTCCTAGCGTGAGACTAGGCATGAAAAGAACCACGGTCAAGAAAAACAAAATCTATCTCGGCCCACAATCGTTTGATCCATTTCACGGCCTCATCTTTAAGATCTCGGCCGAGACACTGTTTTTATTCTCCACCTCTTTGGCGGTGGCACGCTCGCATATTCCGTGACACGTTCGAAATAGGTGGTCAATTAATTAAAGAAAGGAATAAGTAACGGAACATGGGCTACATTAATTCCCATCATTTTTTTGCCGTTAATTGGAATAATAGTCTTTTAACTTTTCTTCGATTTCCACTTTTGTCGTCCACCTTGTTTTTTAAATCGAGAGATCCTTAAACTACTCTAGTTTTCCCACTTTAGTCAATTTTGTCTAGCTATTATGTTTACTTTTTACTTACAATTAGTCATGTACGTGTCTCTTGTTGAGAGAAAGATCCCACATCGAAAATGTGAGGCCTTACATAGTGGCTTATAAGGATTTGGGCTACTCCTTAAATTGCTAATTGGTTTTTGGATAGATGCCTAGATTCCTTCATAGTATTAGAGCAGGCCGACTATCCATGTGTTGTGCCAAACAGCCACACGTGCTTTTACGTCACCCAATATGAATTTTCTATGTGTTAGGCTTAAGTGATGTCACATGTGAGAGGGCGTGTCGAGAGAAAGATCACACATCTAAAATGTGAGGCCTTGCATAGTAGCTTATAAGGGTTTGGACTACTCCTCTTATTGCCAATTGGTTTTTGGATAAATGCCTAGATTCCCTCATCTCTCACGTGACCACTTATTTTTCAGAGAAAAAACATTCATCCACATATGTATTTAAGGCTGGGTGTGAATTTTTTGGCACAAATGGAGGGCGGGAATTAAGGTTGGGTAAGAATTTTTGGCACAATGTAGGGCGGGAATGGAGAGACGTTGAGCGAAATAACCAAGGTTAATTAGAAGATGGCGATATTTCCCACACATTAGGTTGCCGTTATAATAAGAAATTAAAGTTTGACAATATTTCCAACATAACTCAAAATATTACTTGTTTCTAGGGCAAATTAAAGTTTCGTATTCTTTATTTATCATTGTTTGTAGGAATAGGTCATGAATTCAAATTTTATAAACAAAGTTGTTAATTAGTAAAAAAAATATTTACCATAAGGAGCTATAAATTGCCTTGTTATATTCAGATGCGGGACAATTTTATTACCAACAGGCCGGTCTTGTACTGAAATGCTTGCATCATGGAACAATCTGGATTGGTTTCGCAATTATATTACATGTTGAGTGCAGCATGCTGTTTTAGGCTAATTTTTGCTATTTGCTTGGGTGAGATGAAAACATGCAGCCTTTCGCACATATTCAAGTCGTCCATGGTATGATGAATATGTCATGTTTTCAAAACTCATCATGACTTGCAAACTCGTTTAATTTATTTGCTACAATGACTTGTAAGGAAAGAACTTTTTTTTTTTTTTTGGCCAGGTTGTAAGGAAAGAACACTTTTTTTTTTTTTGGCCAGGTTGTAAGGAAAGAACTTTGATTATATATAATTCTGCCGATTGGCCGGTTCAAAAATTGTGATTTATGAACATTGTGAAGTTCATAATTATTTTTATCAAGAAGCTTAAAGTACATAATTAAATTGTTCCTTAAATTCCAATCCAGAAGCTACAATGGAGAAAATATATAATTTAAATATATAGCTGCCAATTAGTCAATTACTCACATTTTGATCCACTAAATCTAATTAAAGCGTATATATATTCAACATTACACATTTCGATAAAATAATAAAAAGTTTCATGTCAGACAAACATAGCACATTGTGTTTTAGCAGAGAAAAAAAAAAAGCTAATAATTCTTGTTGCAACTGTCGTAGCAGGTTGTTAAGTAGCCTTCGGCATTACCGATATCTGTCACATAAATTAATATATTTAAACTCAAAACATTTATAATTGCAAAGAACTATTTTGTAAAATTATAATGGAAACAAAAAATTTCTTTTTTGTTGAGTTAAAAAACCATTTAACTTTTTTTTTTTTGTATATATTCATGTATGCATATATATATATATATATATATATATAATTGTTGGACTTTGAATTATGTTATTCTATACTTAATTGTTTTTGCTTGTTTCGATGTTAAAAATGTACTATAAATCTGAGAATTATGTGTTTTTTTTTTTTTTTTTTTGTTTCTATTGAGAGTTATGAATCCAGTGTGCAATCCCATATATGTGCACAAAAATAAGTGTTGTAAATTCATTGTGTTACTCTTTTACTCACATATCATTAGATTTATAATAAACAAAGTATATTAAAATTCAAGAAAAACAAGTACGTACAGCATCCATGATTGTTTACCTAGCTACTTAGTACGAGTACAGAAAGCAGCCATGCAGGTACTCCAGTAAAGTGTTGCATATATGCTTGAGCTAAATTAAGCAGAAGATAAGCTAGCTATAGCTCTTACCAAAATCAAATTGGGTGCCCATGGAGTTTGCACAGTCAGTGGTACAATGATAAATTAGATCAGCCGCCACTGCCATACATGGAGGCATAACTATGCTAGTAACGCAGACCGTATACAGTGTGGTGTGAGTGCTGTCACGTTTTCCAAGTAGCATAGCTGAACAACCCGCAACTGACACGCCTAGGCATGCCATCGCTTTTTTTCTTATGAAGTGGTTAATGAACTTAATTCCAAGAACGTCAGAAGAAAAAGGGGAAGAAAGAAGGTGATCATCTCGATGATCATAAGGAAGCAAAGGAGGGAAGTTGTTGGCATTCACTGCACTACTACTTGGCATTAATAGGGACACCAGTACCATAATTGTCACTACCATAGCTGCCTTGAGTGTTCCCTTTATATCTAGAAACCTTTGTTTTTTATTAATTTTTTTTCTTAATTTCGATATTCTTCAACACATGAACCATACTTAAATAGAGTCTAAGCGACCGATTAATACGTGTTCCATTGATATTTCTCTTCACAATATTGACGAGGTTTCAAATTCAAATTTCACCTCCTTCATATTAGAAAGAAAATAATAATAATAAATTGGATGCTTTTTTTGGGTGAGAAATTAGGTGTCTTTTCATGCCTGCATAATTTCTGGTCTATTGGTAATTTCTCTTCACAATATTAAAGAGGTTTCAAATTCAAATCTCACCTCCACCATATTAGAAAGAAAATAATAATAATAATAAAACCTAAGAAATTGGATGCCTTTTTTTGGTGAGAAATTAGGTGTCTTTTCCTGCCTGCATAAGTTGTAGAAGCATTAGATTTGGGATAATTATGCCTCTTTAAAGTTGATTTAATTAGTTTTGTAAAAATTCAATCGAAAAAAATAGTGTTTGAGAGTTGTTCCATTGATGGGGCTAGATTCTAAGTTAGTTAAATGACTTTGGCTGTACCTGTGTTGCTAAGGTCATATGTCATGATCACTTGTGACATGCCGTTAAACATTTTTTTCTTTTTTATCGGGCATGCCACTACTCTTTTTTTTTTTTTAAATCAAAAAATATCAAAGAAGGTGATGATCATAAGGAAGTGAGTCCAATTTTGCTAACCACAGGGATGGTGCATTACCATCCTACCCTAAACGTGTGTAAATTTTAACTAACTTTGGTTCATTATGGTTTTAACTTTTGGATTTAATTGTTTCCAATAAAATAATGAAGAAAGAGAAATACAATTTTGCTAAAATTTGCTATCATCTTCCACTTTTACCCTTATTACCCATCAGCTTTATAATTTTTTTCTCTCCCATATTCAGTATATATAGAAAACACCTACGTTCTGAGACTTTTTTTTTTTTTTTTTTGAGAAAATCTTTGGGTTTAGCCTGTTTAGGAATATTTTTTATTTTTATCTCTTCAAACTTGAAGAAATATATTTTGTGCCCTAATAGAGCATATATATATGCTTTAATTTGATGTGATAAATCAAATTTATACAAATCATTAATTATCTTCCACATAAATTACTTAGTTGTCACATCATTTATAGTAAAAGACGATATTGTAACTTCTCCCAAATCTAATGGATCTAAAAAGGGGGCTTTTCTTTCATATTTCAAGAAAGATGAATTTTGACATGTTTTGTTTATGTATTAAAACATAGAAAAGAAAAGAAATTATTCTGTCCAGTAAAGTGTAAAGTAATGACAAATAATTAAGGTGGAAAATTAACAAAAGTTGAGACTCTTAGGGCCCGTTTGGTATCCTATTCAATTTTTTTTTTCAAAAATTAAGATTTTTTTTTAAATGTGATTTTTAAATTTAAAAAATGATGATAGATAAGGAGGAAGGAAGTGTGAAAAAAAAAATGATGTTTTATTATTTTTAAAAAGATGCTTGTTTTTTATTTTTTTTTCTAAAAATAATTTTGAAAATGATCTACCAAACATGTTTTCTTAATTAAAACGTGTCTTTTTGTTTTTGAAAAAAAAAAGTTTTTGAATAGAATACCAAACATGCCCTTAATATTTTCCTTTTGTTTTGTTTTTAAAAAAAATCTTTTCATCACAAGACTTGTTTATTTTATTAATTTTTCTATATTAATTAAGGCAACTGCAGTAGGGGAAGAAGATGGCAAATAAAAAATGGTCGCCGTGGGGAATATAAGTAAAGGGACGGGGAGAGGGGAAGTATATTGTTTTGGGGGAGAAACAGTGATAGTGATTATGGTGGATCTGATCGACCTGGGAAATTGGAGAAATAATGGTGTATTTTTTTTTTACATGGTTTTTATTTGGGTTGTAGGAGATTTAGGTTAAAAGACCTGTTTTTTTTTTTTTTTTTTGGGTTAGGAAAGGACCTGTTCTTTTTACTGAAAGGCTAAAAGACATTGGATAGAACTGGGCTTTTTAATTAACTTTATTTTTAATAATTTAAATGCTATAGGAGTTCTAAGAAAGGTTGAAATAGTCTTTGTCAAAACTATTTGTTGTAAAAAATCAACCAAATTTGAAAAAAGTGTGATCAAATAAACAAACAGTTTTGGTAACAGTTTGATTTACCGTTTGTTCATTTGATTACGATTATATGACCAAATAATTTTTTACATAAATGATTTCAAAGAATAATCTAAAAAATAAATAATTTCGATTATAATAATATATTTTGAAATAAAAATAATAAATAAGAAGATGGATCGGAGAAAGTGGATATATAGCATGTCAACATTAAACATTTTTGTTTTTGGTCTGACAACATTAAACATTTCGGTGAAAAAGAAAACATGATCAACATATTAAAATTAAGTCGTATCTCGTACAAACATAGCACATTGCGTTTTACTAAAGCAAAAAGCTCATAATTCTTGTTGCAATTTTCGTAGCAGGTTGTGAAGTAACCTTCCCCTTTATCAATATCTGTCACAATAAATTAATATATATAAGCTCAGGATTTTTGTAATTGGAAACAGTAGTTTTTTTAACGATATATCGAGTAATTAATGGAAGATGTACCATAATAAAACAAGATCAATATATATATATATATATATGTGTGTGTGTGTGTGTGTGTGAATATGTTGCAAGCAATATATCATGTGAGGAGGTATAAGGTCTTACCCATATCGAAATGGTTGGTCATGGACTTTGCACATTGAGTAGTACATTGATAAATTAGATCAGCCACCGCTGCCACACATCCTGGTATAACTATGTTACCAGCGCAATACAAGTACAATGAGGCATCACGTTTTTTAAATAACAGACTCAGGCACCCCACGGCAGACACGCCTAAGCATACCATGATTTTTTTTGTAATGGGGTGTTTAAATCCAGAAATGTGCCATTTCATCCATGCATAAGTTGTAGAAGAATATATTAATTCTCTTTCTCACTCTCTCTCTATTTTTAATTATTCTTGCCATTGTTTTCCTTATTGAAATCAACACTAGTCGTATATTACCGGCCAAAGTTCACTTTTGGTCTTTGAACTAAGTTTTACTTTAGTTCTTATAATTTCAATTGTTATACATGATTTTAGTCCTGTAATTTAGAAATCATTATTATTCAAGGACATGTTAACATTTTGTTTATCAAATCGTTAAATTTTTTGTGTTTTTGGCTATATATTTTATAAACCATTTCGATTTTGGTCATGTACTTTACATACCATTAGCGATTCAATGACTAATTTAACGAATTAATGGACAAAAATTATAGTGTATCCTTGAATTGCAACAATTTGTAAACTACAGAACTAAAATCACAACAATTGAAAGTACAAGAATGAAAATGAAACCTAACTCAAACTACATGGACTAAAAGTGAACTTTGGCGTTACTCAAGTTACTTCAATTTATTAAAGTTAATTTCAATTACGTCAACTAGCCCATTGGAATTACTAAGGGCATGTTTGTACATTGAATAAGACAATGAATTGGAAAAATACTACAGATTCGGTGTTTGTGTCACTTCGTATATAGTATTCCGCAATTGGTTTGCAAAAATCAGGTAAATTAATCGGGTAACTTTTATTTTTTGGATTGAAGCTTAATTTTTTTGGTCGAAAGACATTTTAGGTCCCAGTACTATGACTGAGTCGATCGTACTTTGGTCCCCATCATTTCAATTTGCATTTTTTAAGAATTGTGTTTCCATTAGTGTCGCAATCCGGTCCAATTAGTTAAAATTGGCTTTGAAATAGACAATTTTGATGGTTTGGACATGATTGCGACATTAATGGAACCACGGTCCTTAAAAAATACAAATTGAAATGATGGGGACCAAAGTGTGACTTAGCCATAGTACAGGGACAAAAAACATCTTTTGGCCAATTTTTTTTACATTAAATAAACCTAACACAATATATATAAAGGGTATATAATTTGTTGAGTAGTGATAGACATTTTGGAGGCCCGAGGTGATCACCTCACTAAACTATCCTTAGATTCAGCCTGCTCTCTCTTATTATTCTTGCCCTTGTTATTTTCGGCTTGATAATTTCCTTTATTGAAAGCATTGGTAGTTTTGATTACTCAAATTTCAAGTTAATTACCAACTAACCTGTGGTCCGGTGGTAATTTTATTCTCAATGTTGGAAGATGTTCAATTTTCAATCCCACCTCCCCCAAGGTAAAAAATAAATTAATTAATTAATCAAAAATCAAAAACTCAATTTAATTAAAAGTTTCATAACTTGTCTTTTTGTTTTTTACTATTACTATTTGTCTTTTAAAACTTATTTAATTGCCTTTTGGTGTTGAGAAATACCCTATGAAAATTAAGAAAATATGTTTTTGAGTACACTATGACTTCTGGTGATGGCATCAGTGAATTAAGGAATACACATTGCCCTTATATACCCTTTCATGACCAAAATGAAAATGAAAGAATGTGTTTCCTAATAAATAGCTAGCTTTAATATTGAATACATACAACAAATTAATGAAGTTTAGAAACTTGATCTGAGTGAGTGGAGTGTGTTTGTGAGACCCTACCTTTTAAGGGTCTTGACAATATGAAAAACTAGCCCAAGAAAAATGGCGGTACTTCGAGTTAAGGTTTGAGTTGGATCACTTGAGCTAGCTTGTAGTAAAATTATGTATGATCTGACCAATAAATTGAATTGAATTTCATTACATTTTTATGATTCAAAGTTTATTTTACTTTTGCCATCAAATACACCTTCACACACAGGAACTTGACTTTGTAATCAAACTTAGGCCTATGATTTGTGCTGGAAAAGTACTTGATCCACCCTTTTAAAAACATAATCTACTCTAACGGAAATTATTTTGTTGATTGATCAGTCCAAAAAAAAATTATCTTAATAGAGAGGAAAAGAGAGGGAGAGAGATGAGAGGTGGTTGGGCTCTCCGACGCTGCCAGTGGGGTCTTCGGCGTTGGACTCTGGCAGTGAGGATGTGTCTGCTAGGTTGAATAGAGGTGGGTGGGGGTGGAGAATATTGGAGATGAGTGTTTGGTTACATGGTTAAGAAAGTTGTTGTACATTCAGAAAATTTTAAAAGCAACACATGTCTTTATTCTATTGGGCCATATCAAAGCTCAGGACAGACAGGTTGTTCGTATGACTAATCATCTCGGCATAACGACAAGTGACACAAGGCCTAACACCATGCTGTTTGGGCCTAGACCCAAAAGACTAAGCCCTTCCTGGGCTCCTAGCCCATGACCTACTAGGCTCCGGCCTCATGGGCTCCGGCCCCCTGGGCCCCGGCCTCTTAGGCTCCGGCCTCCCAAGCTCAAGCCTCCCGGGCCCCCGACCCGTGTCAACTCACTCGGATCCTCAAAGGACACGTGTCGTCACCGGATTGGTTGACACTCTTCCAAAGGTACTATAAAAGAGGTACCTTCTTGTCACCAAAGAACAATTGAAATCATTATTATACAATTCACTCACTCTGCTCTCAGATCTCTCTGAACACTGACTTGAGCGTCGGAGGAGCTTTGGCCGGCACCACACCGGTGCCCTTCCCGCTCACTTTTGTGTACTTGCGCAGGGTGCTTTGGATATCATTCTCTCTCATTACTCACCAGTCGGACCCAGCTACCCGTTCCTGCCCCACTTCGACGTGTCATCCTCTCAGTCGTGGGTCAAAGGGTCTACGTGGTTCGACTCGACGTTGACTGCTTTACCATTTTTGAGCATCAACAGTTTGGCGCCGTCTATGGGAAAGTTACAACTTTTCCCCATTGAATTCTCTACCCTCAGTTGAGGTGCAAAAACCTTCCGAGCTTCCGAGCTTCCGAGCTTCCGAGCTTCCGAGCTTCCGAGCTTCCGAGCTTCCGAGCTTCCGAGCTTCCTAGCTTCCGAGCTTCCGACCCTCACAATGTCTGACGAAGGTCCTATCCTCGACCAAGTCGACAACACCCCGCTGGTTGACAAGCGAGGCAAGAAGACTACCGAATCTGATCAGGAGGAGTACATCCAGCGATTGGAGGCTCAGCTCCAACGAACCCAGGAACAGCTCGACCTCCAAAAAGGTGCAACACAGCTTTATGAGCGACTCCTCCACGACAGGGAAGAACATACCACTCCCCGGAGTGGTGAGAGGAGGAACCTCCATGACAGGGACGAACACACCACTCTCCGGAGTGGTGAGATGAGGGATCCCCCCCGAAGGGACCAAAATGTTCCCCGCCAATTAGATGTAGGGCAAGGTAGCCATCCACCCCCAGGTTTCCAAAAGAGACTTATTCACCCGGTCGGCCGGACCCGATCTGGCGAGCATCCTACCCGCTCTGAAGAGTTCCACATTTATCGGGACTGTCGTCATCTGCTCGACGACAACCGCTCTCGGCGAGAAGAGCGGCGGACGAACCGGGGCGAATCCAACCCACGTCCCAGAGACTTGGAGGAGGAGCAGGGGCGATCCAACCCGCGTCCCCGAGACTTGGAGGAGGAGCAGGCTCCCCGTCCCAAGCGACGACGGGGAGAAAAGCAGGTCCTCTCGGCTGGGCGCCGCGCAGAAAGTGACACTTTCACAAGTGAACAAGTCGCTGACTCCGGTAACAGCGGCTCTCTTCCACCAGACCAACTCCAACAACTCCTCATGGACATCAGCGAACGCCTGAGGAGAGTGGAGGGGGGAAGTCGTGGTGGGCACCCATCTTTAGAAACAAGGGAGCTGCCTGGACCTTTCACAGCTCGCATCCTATCCACTCCTCCGGTTGGCGACGTCCGACCTCCCAAAATCACTCCATACACAGGAAGGAAGACCCATATGACCACCTCATGAGTTTCCGATCCGCTTTGGAATCTAAAGGTGCTGATGACATTACAAAGTGTCGAATCTTCCCTTCCACCCTCTCTGGCAGTGCAATGGACTGGTTCTACCAACTTCCTCTGGGCTCGGTTGATTGCTTCAACGAGCTCCGAGAGCTCTTCCTAGGCCAGTATATCATCCAGACCGATAGAATCTACACCACGGATGACCTGACTCGAGTCCGACAGGGCAGCAGGGAATCCCTCCGGGAATACATTACTCGATTTCAGCTAGAGCGATCTCGGTGTCGCGACTGTGATGAGAAGGTAGCCTTTGCCGCTTTCAAGGGTGGTCTCCTAGAGGGGGATTTCTTGTTTGAACTCAACCGCCGCAATCCGCGCACCTACAAAGAACTTATGCAAGAGGCCATTGCCTATGCTACTGCGGAATTCAAAACATATGGGAAGCAGCCGCCCACCACGGATCGCCTAAGTACCGACCAGGCCATCATAGTGCCACCCCAGCCCAAGCCCTACTCGGGTAACCAGCATGGGGGGTCCGGGAAAAAGTTCAATAAATTCACCAAGAAGCAATTTGGTGATGGTAGAGGTGGAGGACAACGAAGGGAGGAAACTTATCAGACATCCTACGCCTCCAGGTTCAAAGTCTATACAATTCTCACTGTTACTTATACAGAATTGTATCCTCAGATCAAAGACATACTTCCCAAGCTCCTACCCCGCCCACCACAAACACGGTACCGGGCCAACAAGAACTTTTTTTGCCTTTATCATAATGACCATGGCCATGACACCGAGGCATGCAGAGCCTTTAAAGAGGCAATAGAAACTTTGGTACAGGAAGGAAAATTGGATGGCTTTATAGACAAGGAGGCCACCGAGAAGGCCAAGGCCGAAGGACAACGACGGGGGCAGGTCAATACCATCTGTGGGGGCCCGACCCTCGCTGGCAACTCCAACATGGCTAGGAAGGAATACGCCCGAAGTGCTCAGCAATGCTCCGGCGTTATGGCTGTAGACTTCCACCGTGGAAAAAAGACTCCTAAGCTCGGGTGGTCGCCCATTTCCTTTGCTGAGGAAGAGGAACGTGATTTGATCTTCCCACACGATGACCCCTTGGTCATTGAAGCCACCATAG
Source organism: Dryas octopetala (assembly GCF_963921425.1). Taxonomy (NCBI): domain Eukaryota; kingdom Viridiplantae; phylum Streptophyta; class Magnoliopsida; order Rosales; family Rosaceae; genus Dryas; species Dryas octopetala. Next base: position 13,828,940 of record NC_141369.1, read on the forward strand.
CTAATTTTGATGTGGCTCGGATCCTTGTCGTTTGTGGTAGCTCCGTCAACATCCTCTTCGCCTCCGCCTTCACAGCTCTTGGGATTGACCAAGAGAGGCTTGACCGGTCGGTCGCTCCTTTACTTAGCTTTTCGGGCGATATGGTCACCCCTCTTGGCGGGATCTACCTTCCACTCACCCTTGGGAGGTATCCTTCGTCCGCTACCACAACCACTCAGTTTTTGGTGGTCGACTGCCCCACAGCGTACAACGTCATCCTGGGACGACCAGCCCTTAACCAACTGAAGGTTATGATTTCCACTCACTTGCTTTTGATCAAGTTCCCGACCCCATGTGGCACGGGGGTAGTCAAAGGCAACCAGGTGTCAGCCAGGTCCTGCTATACGACTTCCGTCAAGAAGAAGAAAGAGGCCATGCCCTCTATGGCTGTTTCTGTCTCCCCCACCTGCCCTACCCCGGATCCTCCCGAAGATCCTCGTGATTCATCTTTCAGAGCTATTGCCCAACCAGATGACCATCATGTGGAAGAAGTTCTCATCTCACCTGCCTACCCGGACCGCAAGGTACGGGTCGGAACCCAGCTTAGTACTGCTCTCCGAGACGAACTCATCAACTTCCTTCGTACCAATGCTGAAGTCTTTGCTTGGTCCTATGATGACATGCCTGGGATCTCTCCGAAGGTGATCTCCCATCGCCTAAGTCTTAACCCGCGGCACCGCCCCGTCCGCCAAAAGCGTAGGCAGTACAAGCCCGAAATCTATGCTGCTATGAAGGAAGAAGTCGACAAGTTACAGAAAATTGGTTTCATCCGCGAGGTTTCTTACCCGGATTGGCTGGCCAATGTTGTGATGGTCAAAAAATCAAATGGCAAGTGGCGGATGTGCGTCGACTTCACCGACCTCAACAAGGCCTGCCCCAAGGATAGTTTTCCTCTTCCTCGCATTGACCAACTGGTTGATGCCACAGCAGGCCATGCACTCCTTAGTTTCATGGACGCCTACTCCGGCTATAACCAAATCCTTATGCACAGCTCCGACCAGGACAATACGGCCTTCATTACTGACAGGGGCCTATATTGTTACAAGGTCATGCCTTTCGGACTCAAAAATGCCGGGGCCACCTACCAGCGTTTGGTCAACTCCATTTTTTCAGAATACATTGGTAAGTCCATGGAGGTCTATGTGGACGACATGCTTGTCAAGAGTGTCCGGGCGGAGGACCACGTCCACAAACTTTCTGAGATGTTTTCCGTGCTCAAGAAGTACCAAATGCGCCTGAACCCTGCCAAGTGCACGTTCGGCGTATTTTCGGGAAAATTCCTTGGCTTCATGGTGAGCCAAAGGGGGATCGAGGCCAACCCTAAAAAAATCAAAGCCTTGATCGATATGCAATCTCCCAGAACTCAGAAGGAAGTGCAGAGCCTAACGGGCAGGGTCGCCGCCTTGACACGATTCATATCCAAGGCCACCGACCGTTGCGCCCCATTCTTCAAAACCCTTAAGGCTCGGACAAAATACATTGACTGGACTCCGGAATGTGAGAAGGCCTTCCAAGATCTAAAAGAGTACATGGGCAAATCACCTCTACTTTCTAAACCCGAGCCAAGGGAAGAGCTACTCCTCTACTTGTCCGTTTCCCTGACAGCCACCAGCTCAGTCCTAATTCGACTTGAGGATAGGGTTGAGCACCCGGTGTACTATACTAGCAAGGCCCTGCAAGATGCTGAGACCAGATATCCAGAGATAGAAAAATTAGCCCTTGCCTTGGTCACATCAGCCCGGCGCCTCCGCCCATACTTCCAGGCTCATCCTATCGTGGTTCTCACCAATCAACCACTTAGGCAAGTATTGCAGCGGCCTGAGGTCTCTGGCCGACTTATCAAATGGTCCATTGAGTTGAGCGAATTTGACATTTCCTACCGCCCACGGCTCGCAATCAAGGGACAAGCCATTGCAGACTTCATTTCAGAGTCTACATTCCTACCCGAGGCTGAGCCCTCCTCCACCATTGTGTCGACCACCGACCCACCAACTTCTTCTACTCCAGCAATCAGGTTGGATCGCCCAATCTGGTCTTTATATGTTGATGGATCTTCTAATCAACAGGGCAGTGGAGCCGGACTTGTTTTGATCGCCCCTGACCAGACCACCATTGAGTATGCTCTTCGATTCGGCTTCCAGGCATCCAACAATGAGGCTGAATATGAGGCCCTCATCGCCGGCTTATCTTTGGCACTACATATGGACGTTGAGCAACTCCGAATCTACAGCGATTCTCAACTTGTGGTGAACCAGGTCACGCAGGAATACCAGACCAAGGGTGAGCAGATGGCCGCCTACTTCACCAAAGTTCAAAGCCTACTCAATCAATTCTCAGCATACCAGCTCATACAAATCCCTAGGGCGGACAATGAGAGGGCGGATGCCCTAGCTCGCCTTGCCTCGGCAGTTGACCATGAAGCCGGGAGGTCTGTCCCAGTTGAGTTCTTACCTCAGCGCAGCATTGATGTTAGGGAAGTCTGCCAATCTGCGCAACAAGCTAGTTGGATGGACCCTCTCCTTGCATTTCTTAAGCATGGGAACCCACCCGCGGACAAGGCTGAGGCTCGGCGCCTTCGCCACAAAGCTTCCCGGTACACCATTATTAACGACAAGTTATACAAGCGGGGTTTCTCCCTGCCATACTTGCGCTGCCTTACCCCCGAACAAGGCGACCATATCCTCCGGGAGATCCATGAAGGGGTCTGTGGCAATCATGCAGGGGCCCACTCTTTAGCCCACAAGACCATTCGCCAAGGCTATTATTGGCCGACCCTCCGCGCTGATGCAAGGAAGCTCACCCAGAAATGCATCAAGTGCCAAAAATTTGCAACTTTTCCGCACCAACCACCCGAGCCCCTAACTATCATGAACAGTCCTTGGCCCTTTGCCCAATGGGGCATTGACTTAATCGGACCAATGACCGAGGGGAAGGGCAAGGTCAAAATGGCAGTAGTCGCAGTGGACTACTTCACTAAGTGGGCAGAGGCCGAGCCCTTGGCAAAGGCAACCACCCAGACCATCAAGAGCTTTGTATGGAAGAACATAATTTGCCGCTTTGGTCTCCCTTACGCCATTATCACTGACAATGGCAAGCAGTTCGACAACAAAGAGTTCAAGTCATTTTGCTCCGCCTTCAACATCAAGGTTTTCTTTGCCTCTCCTGGTCATCCTCAGGCCAACGGGCAGGTCGAGGCAGTCAATAAGACCATTAAACATACCTTGAAGACCAAGCTTGATGCAAAGAAGGGAAAGTGGCCTGACCTCCTACCCGAAGTCTTATGGTCCTACCGAACGACCTGTCGATCCTCGACCGGGGAAACCCCATTTTCTTTGGCCTTTGCTTCTGAAGCCGTCATCTCAGTTGAGGTCGGGCTTGCCTCTTACCGCCTCGATACATTTCAGCCCGAGCACAATGCTGACCAGCTAGCCCTCAGTCTCGACCTCGCTGAAGAGCATCGGGCCCAGGCTGAGCTACACAAGTACGCCTACCAGCAACGGGCTACTCGATACTACAATTCTAAAGTTAAGCCTCGCCACTTCCGAGTGGGGGACTGGGTTCTGCGCAGCACTACCTTGGCCAAAACGGGTGCTCTAAAACCTAATTGGGAAGGACCGTATGAAGTCATTGAAGTCATCCGCCCAGGCACATACAGGCTCCGCGCCACAACTGGCAAGGAACTCGGCCACCCTTGGCACGCCGAGCACCTCCGCTACTTTTACAAGTAGACAAATGTTGTACCCCCCGGGGACTTTTTCCAATTTTATCTATGTTATCACTTTCAATAAATACAAGTCCTACCACGGACACATTTTTCTTCATTTTTATTCAAAGTGTTAATTGGCTGTATGGACCCCCGGGCCATCAGACATCCGACCCTGTCCATATCCGCCCCATGCATTCAAGGGAAACTAAGTACCATGCATTCAGGGCGCGGCTATGGCAAATGCATTCAAGGGAAACTAAGTACCATGCATTCACGGAAGTCCTACCACGGACACATTTTTCTTCATTTTTATTCAAAGTGTTAATTGGCTGTATGGACCCCCAGGCCATCAGACATCCGACCCTGCCCATATCCGCCCCATGCATTCAAGGGAAACTAAGTACCATGCATTCAGGGCGCGGCTATGGCAAATGCATTCAAGGGAAACTAAGTACCATGCATTCACAGAAGTTCTACCACGGACACATTTTTCTTCATTTTTATTCAAAGTGTTAATTGGCTGTATGGACCCCCGGGCCATCAGACATCCGACCCTGCCCATATCCGCCCCATGCATTCAAGGGAAGCCAAGTACCATGCATTCAGGGCGCGGCTATGGTAAATGCATTCAAGGGAAATTAAGTACCATGCATTCACGGGAGAATCAATTTCATGCATCCAAGGGAAACTAAGTACCATGCATTCGAGAAAATACTGCAATACCATGTATTCAAAAGCAGGGCATCCTACCCCATAACGGGTCGGACACTCTCCAAATCATCCAAATAACAAATTAGTACAAAACTTAATAATCAAAATAGTTTGCAAGTTGGCACGGGCCACATCCGACCCGACCATACAACTCAAACCAAAATAGGGCAATGGTCCGCCCACCCCTGCCCCCGGACCATGAGTACAACAGATGCCTATTTGGGATCCTCTCCCATATCACGCTCCCCAACTGGGGATGCTCTGTCCTCATGCTCTACCTCCTGGGCACCTTCCTCCGGGACGTTGCCAGGCACTTCGTTGCCAGCCCCTAGCAGACCACGCACGCGGTCCCAGTCAAAGTCAGGGCACATCTCCTCGAGCTCCAATTTGCAATCGCCAAAGCCCATGGCATAGCCGCTGTATACTCATTGTCCAACTCCTGCCTAGCCTGGTCCACCTCTTGCTTGGCTTGGCTCAGCTCCTGCCCGCTCTGCTCCAACTCCTGCCTAGCCTGGTCTGCCTCCTCCTGGCCTGCAGCAGCTCGGCCTGCAACGCCTGGTTCTGGGCAACCAGGGTACCGACCCTCTCCTCGGCTGAGAGCGCTATGTTCTTCCACACCACGAAGCTCGACATCTCGTCCTTCATCTTCTCCACCGTGGCCAGGACACTAACATGTGCCTGATAAGTGAAGAACAGTGCCTGCCAGGTCGAATGCCACGAAAGTGTTATCACAAGCTATAAAGTTTAAACTTTGGACATCTCATCAACATATACCACTTTCCCTTACCTGGGACTGCTCGGAGAAGGCCCGCTGCAAGACGGATAGTGGCTCAACATCATCGCCAATCACCCGGTCATCCCTCCCCTTCTTCAGGGATCCTCAAAGTCTATCACTGCCTGCTGTGCCAGACGATCCTCCTCTGGGACTGGATCAGACGCAGTGGCTGTCCTCTTGCCCTCTCTCCCGGGCTCGGCCGCATCTAACCCCGTCTTCCTTTTCCTCCCGGGAGAAGCCGCCTTCGGAACCTGGGTGTTGGTAGACCCACTATGCCTCATACCCCCGGGCACCGTTGCACCTCTACTTGCATTCCCCTGGGACGAGCCACCTCCGGCCAACAGCGCCCCCATCATCATCCTCCTCTGAGCGGGCGGGGCATGACCAACCGGTCTACTTGTTTTCTTCGTATTGGCCATTTTCACTAAAAGACAACAAAAAAATTTCAATGAGCACAAATTATTATCTCCTCAACCAATCTTCTAAGAGGGGAAGTACAGAAGCTCACCTGGAACTCCGAAGCCGTACTTGGCCAACTTTTCAGGAGACAAGAGGTAGGCAGCGCTCAACTTTTGGGCGGGTCGGCTAAGCACCCTTCGCACCTCTTCCGCGCTATCCTCCGACAATGGAAGCCTCTCCCACTCACCCCCTGCAAAATCAAACAAAAAAAGACTACTATTAGTCTAAGCATAACATCAGCTAATAATCCAAGTGTACATAGACCAATACATCGGCTCAGCCAGGCAACCTATTATGTGAAAATTCGTCGGCACTCTATACGTGGTCATCCTATCACTCCGGCCGAATTCCCAGGCTCCACTCGCGAAAAACCATTTTTTCTTCCATTCCTTATGAGCGTCCGGGTGGCCCACCTGTATTTGGCGAGTCGCACCATCAGTGAACTGCCCATTTGCCAACTGTGAGCAGTACATCCACCCTCACAATTTGGGGCTCGACTTAATCTCAAACAAGTTTGAGAATTGAGCCATGTTCGGGGCATCATACCCCTCATCTCGGAACAATACATACAGCCCAATTAATGTTCTCCAACTATTGGGCGTCAGCTGAGCTGGTGCAATCCCTAACTTCCTCAACATATACTGGAAATAGGGGTGGAGAGGCAGCCTAAACCCATGGTGGAAACTCTTGGCAAAACACAAAATATGCCCCTCCGGCGGGTCACTCAAGACATCACCCTCTCCCGGGAGGCTCAAATGGATATAATCGGGAATGTGGAACTCTACCCTCAATTTTTCAAGGTCCTCCTCCGTCATCCTGTTCTCACACAACCCATCCACGGACCAGTATGTTTCAGGCACAATGTGCCTACCCACATCACCACAACTGGTGGGCGTCTCCCCATCATCGCTGTCCTCACTACCAGTGCCTTTTCCCTCACTTCCCATCACCATGGACAAGCTCTCCTAGACGGTCTTGAGCACTTTGCCCACCCCCATGTTTCCACACCCCATCCGGGGTCGGGGCATGTTTGGCCTCATCGGCGTCCCATCACTCGTGGACACCCGATCAGACTCCATAGAACTGTTATCATCTGAGGAAGCCATGGAATGTCCGACTTCAGTGCACCTGCCCACCCAAGACAAACCACAAATCAAGATGGGAAGTGCCCGGCACACCAAGACAACACCATGGACATTTCAGATTAATACCGGTTTCTCACCCCCCGTATGTGCTCGGATACACCCAATTTGACAACATTCACCTTTTCACATGCTCAGCCACCAATCATTTATCAAAGCCAGTATTCACAATATCAATTCAAGCAAACAAACAATAAAAAAACACAAGCCTTTACCTGTATTGCGCGGCTCCAACGGCTCAGACGGGTTCCGACCCACTTATCTTGTCTTCTCCGTACCTAGCCAAAAACACAACACCCAATAAATTACAAAGTCCAAAAATGAAGGCATGTCGCCTACCCGGTGCTCGGCAAGGCTCATACCCACTTGCACCTCCACCTGCCCCTACTCACATTATCCACAATTAACAAACAGAATTCCAAGGTCCGCCTCAGGCTGGACGACCACAGTTGCTCACATTTCTCAATTTTCCAAGGCAAACAACAATTTTCACAAACAAGGAGCTTGACAGGATGTTTGAATTTTTTACCTATAAGTGCTTCGAACAGCTCCAATTCGAGCTCGGCTTTTGCGCCGCCGACCCCGCGTAGTCCGAGCACCCGAGGAGCCCCACGCGCCTTCCGCGCACACCACCGATCCGGGCACACCACAGCCCCCCCAGCGCCGCTGCCCGCGCTCCTGCTCCGGCCTGACCCCTCATGCGCCAACCCCAAGCACAAGACCTGTGCACAAGGTCCGACCCGAGCACATCCCTTGCTCGGACCCACAGACCCACTGCCCGGACCCGAGGTCCCCTGCTCTTCCGCTCGCCCGCGCCCACCGCAGCTCGACCCAAGCCGCCCACTTCCACTCGAGCCTCTGCGCAGCGCCTCCGAGCAGCAAACAAAGCGACCCGATTCGCGCCGTAACTCACCAACTCCGATCCGGCCCCTATACAACCAAGCCCGGCTCCGCGCACCCCTCGATCCGAGCCCTTCTCTCCGACCCGAGCCCGACGAGCAGACCACCCCGCGCACACCACAGCGCCGACCCGAGCTCGATCCGGGCTCTCCTTTCTCCGACCCGAGCCCAACGAGCAGACCACCCCGCGCACACCACAGCGCCGACCCGAGCTCGATCTGGGCTCTCCTTTCTTCCGACCCGAGCTCCGCTGCTCCGCCCCTCACAAAGGCTCCGACCCGAGCTCCTCCTTCACGACCCGAGCAGGCCCCAGCCACTCCAACTTTTCCGGCCCGAGCCCTCCCCTCACAAATCCCACCCGAGCAGCTCTTCCTTTTTTTCCTATTTCGAAAACACAGCTGCTCTTTGATTGGTTTTTAATATCAACTCTCTCTCTCTCCCATATAATGCTACAGTACCAAGTGTGAAATTTGGGGTGGGTATTTTATATGTGGACTCTACCACTCCATTCTAGAATTTTATTTACAGAAGGCAACATCCCACCATTAAAATCGGTCGAGGTTTACTGGGATTACATAAAGTGTCTACTGCTCGGAATACAGGGTGATCAGAAATTCAAAAAAAAAAAAAAAAAAAAAAGAAATAAAGTGTCATCTGTAACCCCCAAGCTTTCTTGCAGTACAGCTTTTCTTGCTAAGGAACTTGGGGGACTTCTAGACAGGATCTTAAGCAAGAACAACTATGTGGACACTTGTCGTTATGCTCGGACTTCTTTGTGTGCAAAGTTCCCAACCAAGAAGTATCTTTTGCTCGGAAACTTGGGGGACTTCTGTTCGTATGACTAATCATCTCGGCATAACGACAAGTGACACAAGGCCTACCACCATGCTGTTTGGGCCTAGACCCAAAAGACTAAGCCCTTCCTGGGCTCCTAGCCCATGACCTACTAGGCTCCGGCCTCATGGGCTCCGGCCCCCTGGGCCCCGGCCTCTTAGGCTCTGGCCTCCCAAGCTCAAGCCTCCCGGGCCCCCGACCCGTGTCAACTCACTCGGATCCTCAAAGGACACGTGTCGTCACCGGATTGGTTAACACTCTTCCAAAGGTACTATAAAAGAGGTACCTTCTTGTCACCAAAGAACAACTGAAATCATTATTATACAATTCACTCACTCTGCTCTCAGATCTCTCTGAACACTGACTTGAGCGTCGGAGGAGCTTTGGCCGGCACCACACCGGTGCCCTTCCCGCTCACTTTTGTGTACTTGCGCAGGGTGCTTTGGATATCATTCTCTCTCATTACTCACCAGTCGGACCCAGCTACCCGTTCCTGCCCCACTTCGACGTGTCATCCTCTCAGTCGTGGGTCAAAGGGTCTACGTGGTTCGACTCGACGTTGACTGCTTTACCATTTTTGAGCATCAACACAGGTCATCAAACCTCAAGACCTAAGTAATTTCCTTTTTTTATTGTAAACATACAACACAATAAAGAAAAAAAAATTCTAATAATTCATCTTGCAACTGTCATAGCAGTTCGTCATGTAGCCTTCCACTTGATCAACGTCTGTGACAATAAATAAAAGCCCAAAAATGTTATAAATGGAAACGATATTTTTCGTGATATAAAATTCCAACTGAACAAACCTTTTTAGTTTTTGTGAGAGAGAGAGAGAGAGAGGTAAGAAGTAGTTACCAAAATCAAAATGGATGCTTATGGACTTTGTACAATCAATAGTACATCGATAAGTTGCATCAGCCAGGCTTATTAGACATAGTCCAGCAAGTCCAACATTGCAGGCTAAATATCCTGCTGCCGTTTTGGATCGTGCAATAGTGCACGACACAGCTGTGGCCGCAAGGCACGCCGGAATTCTTAACTTCAATCGGAGATGAAAACCATTAAAATCAGAAGAAGAAGAAGAAGAAGAAGAAGAAGAGAGAGGGTGATGATCATGAGAAGGAAGCACTGTTAAGTACTGGAGGGAGAGATGGAGTAGGCTCGTTAAAGGCATTCACTGCACAATTAAAAATTGACAATATTATCACTATCATCACAACCATAATGGTCATGAGTATATATCTCCTCACACCGGCCAATTCTTCCCACAACCTCCCCTTTATATATGAAAACTTTTTGTGAGTTTAGGTATTGACACATGACTCACAACTACAATCACCAATTAGGAAAGAGCATATATCCACCGCTTTGTCTCTTAAGCGGAGCAAAGCTCCACTTTTTCTTTTCTTTTTTTGAAATTAGGTTTTTGATACTTAACCCATAATTATTATCTCCCACCGCTCCACCCTCCCTCCATAATTATTATCACCTTAAAAAAAAAATTAAGATAATATCCATTCGCAAAATTATTTATGGAAAAAAGAGAATTATCCATTCGCAGGGCTGTTATATATGATTTTAGGTTGGTACATTTATTTGCATGTATGTATTAGTTACTTTAATGTACAAATTGTATGATTTTTTATAGAACGTATTTGTCCTTGTCCTTGTAAGGAATTATGATGTTATTTGCATGTATGTATTTAATTGATACCGTTAATCGCTAACAATACTTGAAACATTCAAACTCAACAACAAATTGAACAATCAATGAAAATCACACAAAAATAACACATTCTTGTTGACAATATATCACATTGAAGTTACTAACTATATATCAATTAGATTGATGTAATTTAAATTCATATGTTACAGGCTTCGGCAGTTTGAGTGATATTTATTTCAGTGAGTGCATGGCCCAACAAGCACGTACAGATGAGGTAGTCAAATTAAAATGCAGCCAAAGCATTGCTTGCACCAACATTGTGCTTAGTTATACCAAAATAGTTTCCACATATCGAGGAAACACCACTAGTTCTTACAATCTTACTGTTTCAATGCCTATGAAATTAAGTTAATTAACCGCTGGTCCAATAGTTCCCTCTGTCGATTGTGCCAAATTAGCATACAATTAATAATTTTTAACATGGTCAGTTGACTCAGTTACGTTCCTATTATTGGCAATGGGAATATATTGAAAGAGAAATAAAATTCTCCCCATCTTTCTTTTCCTTACAGCTATACAAAACCAATTACAACAAATTTCGGTGTTAATTAAATATTAATTACTATCTTTCACTTACCCTTTCAAAACAGGCTATAGTGATTGAACAGAAAAAATTGGAAATGGAGGATCAAGTGACCTAAATATCAACCCGAAAAAGAAGTTGACACCAAGTTTTTTTTTTTTTTTAGTCGAATCAGCCATGTATTAAATAAGCCCGCAAACAAAGTACAAAGCTAACAGCCCAGAGACCCAAAACAAACAAACTATTATTGAAAAGCCCAAAATAAAATAGCTCATCTAAACAAAAGACCAAATTTGGGTTTCAAACAATTAGCCCATGTTGTATATCTAAAGCTTTTGACAATATTTGCCTATAATAGACATAAATAAAGTGAATATGTAATAAGTATTTGGATTTTAAATGGAATTTGAAAGAATCTATGTATTTATCTTAAAATTAATTGGCAATGTGAAGAATAGCTCAAACTTTTATAAGTCATTATGCAAGGTTATAATTTTCTAACGTGGTATAACACTCCACATTCTCACAAAATTTAATGATGTTTTTTTAACAATAACTCTTCTACTGAATAAAAATGTGTGATCCTACCTAGAAAGAATGTTGTGAATACTTTGATTAAAATATTAGAACAATGACCATTTTCACACCAAATCAAAATCTCAAAAGACGTACCAAAGGTTATATATGGTTGTTATAAGTACATATAAACCAATTTTAACAGTGACCCCTTAAACACCTTAAAGTGATCAACTAGCTATATTTTAGTAGTATTCCTCTCCACTTGTAGAAGATCAATGTCCCAAATTTGAATTCTCCTGCAGATAGAAAAACCATAAAAATATTTTTTCCCTTTTTTTTTATAAGAATAATTTTTGTAAGAATAAAAGGTTATACTTATACCATAAAATGGCCATTAAGCAATATCCATAAATCTATTAGCGGGAAAGTACCTAACTTAACTACCAACCAAACAAGACGCGTTCCTTGCCACCCAAATCCTATATCCCTCCCTCCCCTGCCTTCCTTACAACTTGGTGCACATTTGCATCTGCCACCATCGCCAAAACCGCGCCGGTGCAGTGTGTTACCCCTCCGTCCTCCCACCAGGCCGACATTGGAACAGACAGAATATCAAAAGATGTATCCACCCCCGCCGTACTATCCCCCTCCCCCACCACATTATTACGCCCCACTACCATATATGCCCCCACCCCCAAGGCGATACTCGCCTTGGTTGGTGCCTGTCATATGTATGACTAATATCGGGATGTTTGTATACATCATGTATGAGAACAACTGCCCATCCAGAATCCCAAAGGATGAGTGTCTAGGAAGCGATTTTTTGGATAGGTTCTCTTTCCAACCCTACAAAGACAACGGAATGATTGGTCCTCACCAAGAAACGTAAGAATTTCCCCCCTACCTGTCTTTATTTTTTGAGTGGCTCTCTCATTGATTTCTAATTCATGTAGTCCAATAATATTACTGCGTGTCGTTTCTTTTAACTTGTCTTTTTAAACAATTAAGCAACCCCCAAAACTTTCTCTTCCTAATTAATTTTACTAACCCAAAATATTGAAAAAGAAATTACATGTCTAATAATATTATTGGCTTGCTCAAGCCCATGTCTTTTAATACTCTGTTTTGTTCTGTAGTTGCATACATGCACTCTGCCTGTGCAGTTTTGTAGAAAAATCCAATTTAGGAAGCATCCCAAACTTAAAATTAGGCCAACTTTAAGCTACAACTAGTTATTACATATAGTCACGCACACGCTGAATATATACACCCAAAACCTAAATGTAATTGCTTCTGTTTTCTTGCAGTCTTCATAAACTAGGAGCTCTTGATAAGAAACTAGTGGTGGATGGTGAAGCATGGCGACTCTTCTCTTGCATGTGGCTTCATGCTGGACTCGTTCATTTAGTTGTCAACGTGCTGAGTCTTGATTTGGTAGGACTCCGGATGGAGCGGGAGTTCGGATTTCGTAAGAACCTAATTAAGATTTTTTTCAAGACATATGAACTCAGTTTTTACATGATCAATGCTAGCTAGCTAGCTTATCTAACTGTACGTTCTTGCTGCTTGGATTTGGCAGATCGATTCGGATTTGTGTATGTGCTTTCTGGATTAGGTGCAAGTTTAGCGTCTTGTCTTCAAATTATTAAAGCACATACTGACAGTAATGTCAAGATTGTATCGGTTGGGGCATCTGGGGCAATCTTTGGATTGTTGGGAGCTTCGCTTTCTGAGATTATCACAAATTGGACAATTTACGACGATAAGGTAATCCTCTGCTTGTGTTTTCTGGCTATATTTTATTTATAACTAAAACCATATCGATTATCGTTTTAAACTTTCATCTAATTTTCTTCTTACTATATACTCTAAACTCAAAACGCATGACCTTAAAGTTGGACACAAGCACAATATATCGTCACATAAACATAAGCATGAGGGATGTTCATCTAACATCTAACTTTCTGATTCAGTGCTCAGCGATCATGACGCTCATCCTCAATGCCAGTGTGAATTTGGCCTTCGGGTTTATATTTCATCTTGACAATTCGGCTCATGTGGGAGGACTCCTCGCCGGATTTTTCCTTGGTTTTGTTTTTTTTGTTAAGCCTCAGTTTGGATATGTAAGTAGCAAGTACATGCCAACATACCATAATGTGAACCGTACAGCAAGACACAACTTCTGTCAATACTTTCTAGGGATCGCTGGTTTGGTGGCCTCTGTTGCTTTGTAAGTTACTAGTTTTTGTTGCTTTGTAAATCATCCAGTCTCTGATAAATTCTTGTTTTACTCTCTTTTTTCTTTCTTTACAGATTTGGAGCTGGCTTCGGTAAGCTATTTAATATCAAGGAAATTAAAGAGCATTTGCCTGACAATGTCAACAACTATTGAGCTAGCTTGTATATGTCTTTAAGTAATAGACAAATTACTATTTCTTGAACCCCTGGCCTGTTCTTTGTACAAATAACTCTCTTTCTTTTTCTTACAATCCATTGGTACAATATCTCTAATACAGTTGAGACCTACTTGTACACTAGATTGGTACCACATTTCTAATAGACAGCTAGACAATCGCCAATAATAGTGATATTCAACTCCATTATAGATCGATGTGGTACCAATGTGGTTAAAAAAATATGTTACGAATAATTTTTATTCTATCCTTACTGCTACAAATCCAAGCACAACAAAATTTGGGTGTTAATGCCTTTAATTGCTCATATTTAATTCAGGTACTAACCTTTAGAAACGAGCTATTGTCATTGGACATAGATCTATCTCCATTGTCACTGACCAAAAAATACTAGTTAATCCATGTAACAAGGAGAAAAAAAAAAGTTGAATAAGGAAGATAAATCAGAGGCAATGAACGGAATAGATTTATCTATAAAGAAGATGTAGTTTTTTAGGACGGAAAGTATAAGGGTAAATTTGGGATTTTAGCTAATGAAAATATGTCATAGCATTTTAAAGAAAAAAAAAAATAGAGGAGTGTAAGTGGAGAAAATGGAGTGTAAATATCGCCTCCCTTATTGATTTAGAACAAAGACTTTTAATGCTTGTTTATATACTACATTCAATTTTAGAAGCGTCATCTCAAGGAAATTTAGTGACACTTATTTTTTGAAACATGATTAAATTCATATCGATTCATGAAGATTTTAAGCACCGATGATGCAACATACATCGCACATGATTATTGACTCTGAAGTGATCCCAAATCTAGCCATTAGGTTTTCGGTGTCCGATTTTTGAGCAGAATACCTTTTTGGAAAGGGAATGATGAGGCGAATCCAAATCACTTGCCAAGCTAAGCCAAATTTTAGCCAAATAAAGCCGTTTGCTAGGCAAAAATCGCATTTAAAGTTTTTTCCGAATTTTTGGATATTTTAATTGTCTTTTATTGCTTTTAGTATTTAATTTAGCCATTAAACTTACTATTTATGTCCTTTTGGTAGTTACTTAGGGTTTGATGGTATTTAAACATTTTTACCAACTGTAATCTCAATTTTTTGAAAAATTAATGAAAATAGAACTTTTCTCTAAACCCTCTATCAAGGTAATCTTCGGATCAACAAGTTATAGAACCCCTTGTCCTTGGTATTCCCAATATATATAGAGAATCAACAAGTCTAGGGTTTGTGTGTGTACGTGTTGTGATTCATCACCTACACTTTGTCAAAGAGGTTATGGCTATAGGTAGGAACCAACTAGAAAAATGGCCCTCTCAACACCCTAAAGAGTTCTCTTTTCTTCCTCTTTCTGTTTTTCATTTCCTCTAAGAATAGTAATATCCTTACATCTATTAGCGGGAAAAGTACCTAACTTAACTACCAACCCAGAAAGACCCGTTCCTTGAACACCCAGACACCTTTCTCTCTCTCTCTCTCTCTCTCTCTTGCAACTTGGTGCACATTGCATCTGCCAAACAGGCGTGGTGCAGTGAGTACCTCTTCGTCCTCACTGCCGCCAGCCCCACGCAGACGGGTAGACGGAATATATCAAAAGAGGCATCAACCTCCGCCGTGTTGCTCCCCGCCCCCGTCAACACAGTTAATGGCGGCACCACCCCCAAGGCCAAAGCGACACTTTCCATGGCTGGTGCCACTCATAAGTTTGGTTGAAATCGGGATGTTCATATACATCATGTATGAAAACAATTGCCCATCCCAAATCCCAAAAGATTTGTGTTTGGGACACAAATTTTTGGATAGGTTCTCTTTCCAACCCAGAAGTGAAAACGCCATGCTTGGTCCTGCCCCAGAAACGTAATTTCCTCTTTATATCTGTCTCTAACTAGTTATTGCACACAGATAACTTAAATCTAATTGCTGCTATTTGCTTTCAGCCTTACAAAACTAGGAGCCCTTGATAGGAAACTAGTGTTGCACGGTGAAGCATGGCGCCTCTTTTCGTACATGTGGCTTCATGCTGGAGTCATTCAGTTGACTGTCAATGTGTTCGTCCTTAATGCCATGATAGGACTCAAGATGGAGCACGAGTTCGGATTTCGTAAGGAATTTTAGATGCAAGACATGTCAATTGGCAAAATAAACTTCCATGGGATGGGATCAGTGTATGTACACGCCCAACATGTCTCCACCTCACCTAATGAGAGTGATAGACACATAAAATATATATATATACACACGTCCATCTCATAGAAGTTTTTTCTCTATCAACTATTCAACTGACTTATTAGTTTTTACATGATCAATGCTAGCTTTGGTTAGCTAACTGAAAGTTCGTGCGGTTTGGATTTCGCAGTCAGATTTGGATTGGTGTTTTTTCTTTCCGGATTAGGTGGAGCTCTAGCGAATTGTCTTAACATTCTTAAACACCCCCAGAATGGCAGTCCTCTATCATCTGTTGGCCCAGTTGGGGCAATTTTTGGACTGATGGGAGCCTCCCTTTCTGAGATTATCACAAACTGGACTGTCACCGAGGCTAAGGTAACCTTTCTTTTCTTTCCCTTATTACTTTCAATAAATCAAAGAACCCACAGCTAAAACTTGGATCCTCTGCTTGTTTGTTTTCTGTGTTATGTCTTGCTTATGTCTAAAACTATGTTGTTTTAGACTTCTATTCAATTAGTGGTTTTCTAGAGATGATGACTGTTAAAATTTGTATATTCATGTAGGATAGACTTGATATTTCATGTTTGAATCAAGTCATCCTATACATATCTGCAAATTTTAAGTTCTAGAGAAGGACTACCAATTTAATTAATTTTTCAATATAAACTCTAAACCCAAAACGCTTTACCTTAAATTTGGACACAAGCACAATATTATTTTGCACAGCTAATATTAAATTAATCCATGAGGATCGATATATATGCATCTAACAAGTAAGTTTCCTATTCAGATCTCATCCTTCATGACAATCGTCCTCAGTGGTGCCCTGTTCTTGGTCCTATTCTTTATTCTGAAAATTGACATGTCAGTTCATGTGGGAGGACTCATCGCCGGATTTTTCCTTGGTTTTGTTTTTCTTGTAAAGCCTCAGCTTGGATATGTAAGCAGTAAGTACATTTCATCAGACACTAATGTCAAAAGTACAGCAAGGCACAACCTCTGTCAATATATTTTAGGGATCGTTGGTTTAGTTGCCTTAGTTGCTTTGTAAGTGTTCCCTAATTCTTGCTTCTCTCTCTTGACCATTTATTGAAAAATACACAATGAAAACCAATCAACCAGTCTCTGATAAATTGTTCATCTTTTTTCTTTCTTATCTTAATTTACAGATATGGAGTTGGCTTCGATAAGCTATTTAATGTCAAGGAAATCAAACAGGATTTTTCCGACACCGCCAACAACTATTGAGCTTGTAATAGTTTTGAGTAATAGGCAAACTATACTTGTTTGTATAGGAAAAACATACCAGGGTGTGGATGCATACTTGTGAATGTTCTGATATTCGTGTATATGAGGGGGATATATGGTTGTGGGGATATTGTGAGAGAGATGCTTGGTTTTGGGAATTTTTCTTAATCAGAAATTTTCTTTTTTGACATATTGTTTCAGTTTCAGAATTTTTCTGCATTTTTTGGATTAAACAAACCAGGCATTGTTCATAGAAGCTATGGTAATTAATCAACTTGAGAAAGTTCATTGGATAATGTGAAGTCAGTTTCGTTTTATTTCAATGAAAGCAAAACTTAGGCTGCAAAATCAAGATACATGATCATATCTGCACTTGCCAGTATGCATAGCACACATTTAGTAGGAACAAATTCTATGCGTCTCAAATGATTGAGAATCTCTCGTAGGAACCTGCAACCGTCGAGAAGAAAAGAATTGTGCAAACAGCATATCATCTATTGCTTTACGGCATCAGTTTCAAATCTTGACAGACAAAACTTGTAATATAACAAACAGGGGAGGACTTACAGAGGTACAAATTATAGAAACAAATGCAAACTTGGGAAGGTTAAGTCTATGCAAGATCAATGAATCCCCCTTAAACTCTTTTATGTTTGTAGGAGTAGGCCATTCAAGTATGGCCTGAATTTTACTGGGATCAGTAGTTACTCCCTAGCTCTCTTGTAATCACAAGACCAAGATGTTTTGATGATGTCCAAAATAAAGCACTTCTTGACTTCTTGACAAGCAGTTGGTGTTGCTGCAGAATAGCAAGTATTGTATGTTGCAGATGCTGGAGATGAAATGCTACTTCGGATTAATATATACCATCCAAAAGTAACAAAATGAACTACCTCAAATGGGGTCTGAAAATCTCATTCATAATTAAGACTCTGAAATGTGGCTGGGGCATTGGTTAAACCAAATGGCATCACAAAAAATTTATAACAGCCATCATGGGTCCTAAAAGCAGTCTTTTCATTATTGTCACTATATATCCTAATCTGGTGATAGCCAGACCTCAAATCCCGGCTTAGAAAAATACTTAACCCTATGCAATTCACATCAATACACAGTCTCCAAGTTCCATTTTTATTTCGTACTAAAAGAACCGGAAATGAAAAAGGGCTATTGCTTGGCCTTATTAATCCACCTTCTAACTAACTCCTTAACATTCTCAATTTCAGTTTTTTCTGAAATAAGGCATACCTATAAGGGCTAATGCTCATAGGCTGACTGCCTGGTGCCAACACCTTATGATGATCATGACTTATATTTGAAGGTAAATTAAACTTTAGATGTTTGGAACAAGTCATTATACCTGGTAATCAACTGCTCATCAAGCTCTTTGTGGTTTGGGAAGTTGAAAGTTATGGTAGAAGTAGCTTATGTGCTGAGTCTTGTAACAAATACAAAACTGCTCCAAGCTGGCCTTGCTTGAGCCCCAAATAAGACATCCCAGCCACCCCAATGTTATTGCATAAGATCTGTCGAGAGTTAATTATGTTGGTTTTGATTTTTAGAAGTTGTAGATTAAATTGGATTTGAAAGGTTACAAAACCAATTAAACCGAATCAATAATCATAAATTTATGTACTTTTATGAGGTTTTTTAAAGATTGGTGGGATGAATTTATGTACTTATAAGTTATATGAATTATTTTTAACTTTTAGTATATAGTTTCATTAAGTTTGTAACTGTGCTAATTTTGTGAAGCATAAAACCGATGAAAACCAATTTTGTTATCCGATCTTTTTGTTCTCTTTTTCTTTTAGAATGGAAGGCTATGAGGTGAAAGGACCATTAAGTAATATTCTCCTATCTATTATCAGGAAAATTACCTAACTTAACTACCATCCCAGCCAAACTCATTCCTTGCCACCCAGAGCCAATATCTCTCTCATCTCTCTCTCTTCCTGACAACTTGGTGCAAATTAGCATCCGTTGCCTCGATAGCACCGGTTGCAGTGCGCACCTCTTCCTCCCGCAGACGATATGGGGAAGAGACCACTATCCTCCGATGTTGAAAAGGGCCATCGTCACAAGTCTAAACCGCCCCCGCCCCCGCCACATTTTTGCCCTCCACCCCAAAAGCCATGGTTCCCGTGGCTGGTGCCACTCAATCTCATGACTAACATCGCCATGTTCATCTACTCCATGTATGTCAATGATTGCCCATCCACACCCGTAGGGGACTACTGTGTTTTGCCCTTTTTGAAGAGGTTCTCTTTCCAACCCTTGAAAGAAAACCCCCTCCTTGGTCCTACAGCAATCACGTAACAACTTCCTCCCCCTCTCTCTCAATGATTTCTATTTTCTGTTCTTTTCTTTTTAACTTTTCTGCTAACTGGATTACAAAATTCGGATGGTTTTGCAAAAGATCATTGAATTCAATTTATATCATTTGGATTCCTAGACCTTATTTAAGTACGTACCTTAGACCCATAAAACCGAGGTAAGATATTTTGGGGCATCAGAAGGTCGAGTCTTTCTCAATGAGGGACACAACCATTACCTACTTGTAGATCCATGTTATCCCATAGCGCAGGGAACAACCCCCTTTAATCCCCCAAATCACACATACGCCGGCGTTTAGGCAATGAGTCGGGTTGCTCCGCCAATTTTCATACATTCCTAACCCAATTAGGCCTTACTTTAATTAGCTACAACTTATTGCACATAGTCGAGCTGGTCGAATCCATGCAAAACCTTAATCCAATTGCTTCTGTTTGCAGTCTGAGAAACCTAGGAGCCCTCGAACGGGAATTTGTGGAGGAAGGAGAAGGATGGCGCCTCTTGTCTTGCATGTGGCTTCATGCTGGAGTCGTTCATTTACTTGCCAATATGCTGAGCCTTTTGTTCATCGGATTCCGGCTTGAGCAGGAATTCGGATTTAGTAAGTACTTAAGATCATTCAGGATATATCAACTCAGTTTTCACATGATGATCATAAATAATTAAGCATGCCAACTGTTTTTTACTGTTTGGATTTTGCAGTCAGAATAGGACTCTTGTATGTGCTTTCTGGATTAGGTGGAAGTGTATCATCTTCTATTCATCTTAGAAACACTGATAAGCCAACTATATCAGTTGGTGCATCTGGGGCACTTTTTGGATTGTTGGGAGGCATGCTTTCTGAGCTTCTAACAAACTGGACAATCTATACAAATAAGGTAACCCTTCTTTCCTCTTATTCCCTTGTTTTCAATAACTCTAATTAACTGGTAATTCAAGAAACCCTCAGCTATCATCCCATTTCAGGTCGAGTCCGGAACATTTGCTTATATGATGATATTGGACTTATATCCAAAACCGTCTTTTCAAACTTTCATTTCATTATCTTTGCAATACAAACTTTAAATACTATACTCAAAACAACATTGTTTGTACAAAAGCATCATATCAGCACATAAACATGAGCAGAGAATCCTATTTCAGATTGATGAGGGACGCGTCTAAGATCTAACTTTCCTATTCAGTGCACAACGCTCCTGATGCTCATCGTCATCATTGCCGCGAATTTGGCCCTCGGGTTTATACCGAAAGTGGACAATTCAGCTCACATAGGAGGATTCCTAGCAGGATTTTTCCTTGGCTTTGTTCTTCTTGTTCGTCCTCAGTTTGGATATGTAAACCGCAAGTACATTCCATCAACCTATGAAGGTTTACGTAAATCTAGGCACAAAACCTATCAGTATGTGCTAGGGATTGTTTCTCTGGTTATCTTAGTTCTTGGGTAAGGTTCTAACTTTGTTTTCTTTCCTTCTTACAATTTTGTGAAGGATACAAAATGAAATCTAATTATCTCCAGTCTGATAAATTTCTCTCTTCTTTTCTTTTTCCTTTTTTCAGATTTGCATATGCCTTCGGTAAACTATATGGTGTTAAGGAAGTGAAAAATCTTAATTTCTAGAAATCAAATGAATACTCTTCACAGTTCAATTGCCTATTCTTCAAGAATTGCAGGTATAACACCACAAACTATACTTCCTTATATCAGCAAAGCAAAAAAGATGCATGAAACAACATGTATATCTAACTTGCATCTAAATTTATTGCTGATGTATGGATTTATACTTGTGGATGTTCAGATATAAGTATATATGTGTACACTATACATGCATGTATCTTGAAAACCAGACAACCAGAAGCCACTACAGATTCGAATATGGTTTCACTTGCTATACTCAAGTACATATTGGTCCAAAAGATATAGGAAATCAAAATACTTGAATGACCACTTTATACTCAAGGTTATATATGACTCAAACATTATTTCAGAATCATTTATTCGAATTTTTTTTCTTTCTGTAATTAGCAGAACTTGTAGAGTATACCACATATATGTAAATATAAGGAAATGTTTTCTTATCAGATAGTCTAGTATGTTATCAGACAACCTAGCATGTTATGTTGTCAAACTGTAATAAAGACATAGTTTAGATTGAAAGTCTGATAACAAAACATGTCAAAAATTTGGCAAGAAGACATTACCCTAAACATATGTGTGTGTGTATATATATATATATATATATATACATACATATATGGATATATATATATATATACATACATATATAGATATATATAGATATATATATGTATGTATGTATTTATATATATTCCAAGTTACTAATGAAGAATTGTTCTTTCTATCTTATCTGTATCTGTAAAGTTTTTACAGTAACTTTACAAGATGATGGCTTATGCTCATCATGCCAATGATAAGTAAAATATGAAATTTGCAAATTATAAGACCTTCATTGCTAACGGCCTTTGATTAAAATTTCCCTTTTTTTTTCCCAAAAAGTATCAAAATGAGTTTTACCCTAAACATCAAGATGGTAAACACTAAACAGGCTGTGAGAAAGACATAATCTGCTATCACCCCAAATAGACATGAAATACTCAAAACAAACTTGCGGATGTGCATTCGCGCACACACAGAAAGTTGACCACAAAAAAGTGATTTTAGCATGATGGAAGAGGAACAGCTAGACTATGAGCTAAGACAGCAGGGAATCTTCTAAGATAAGAGGGAGTAGATGAAGGCAATGCTATATTGTAGCCAAGGTAGCAATATTGATGAGTTCTGTAATTTCTGTTTCAGAATTTTTCTGCATTTTCTATTAAACAACCCAAGCATTATTAATGACGAGTTAGCCTCCTAATTCACATGCAAACTGTATTTCTAGATCTCTTGTTAATACTAAGCTATATAGTAATTAACTTGAGAATGTTCATAGGATAACTATGAAGCCAATTTCATTCTATTTCAATGAAAACTGAAAAGTAAAACTTAGGTGCAAAATCAAGATCATCAGATCTGCACTGACCAATATACATACCATTCCTTAGCAGGAAATTAAGTATTCTAATTTCTATATCTCACATGACTCTGAGCGACCAAAAACTGTGTAGCGGTTGTTTGCAACATTGTCATATGCAAAATCCCGTATTAACCTGCCACCATCCAGAAGAAAAACCCATGGATTATATTATCTACTAATTCTTCCATCAGTTTCAAATCTTGATAGACAAATATTATAAAGTAACAAACAGGGGAGGACTTACAAAGGCACAAATTGTAGAAAGAATGCTAGCTGTGGGAAGGGTAAGTCTATGTATTCCATTATCTTCAGAACAGCTTCTGACTTGATAAATGATCTGAAATCCACCATCACATCTCTCAACTTTTGTCACATAATCATTTTACAAATTTATCAGCTACATCCTAAGTTATAATATATTTAGAATGGCACTAGTTGGAATCGTCCACTTCAGAAACTGTTTTACTAAAAGAATAATTTAAATAAGAAAAGTTCATCTCTTCCACCACTTGTTCTTCAAAACAAATTAAATCATTCATCAGAAAACTTGATGATTGAAAACTCAACTTGTACCACTATGCTTAAAGCTTATTCAAAACTGCTCTTGATTAACACTGAAGTCATTGTATATACCTATCCTTTTCGACAAGCACAACACTTGAAATATCATCAGGAGCTCTTCCCGACCTTCTTAGCAGTTTCTTCCCTGCTTCACTCTGGAGAGCTTCAAACCTTATCGATCTGTTAATAGTGGGTTCAACCATTAAACAGGAATAAACGTACTGATATTAAATAATTCGCACTCATGAAAATATGGAAGTCATGAAGCAAAGATTTCATTTTCTTTTTGCTCTTACCGTAATATTCTTATTACATAGCTATCTATCTCTGGAAGTTCAATATATGTAGCCTTACTAGGGATGTGCTATATAGTAGCACCCAGATAAAAGATTTAAACTGCTACAAGGAATTTTAACCAGCTAGAAGTCCTCTGTAAGCAAAAGAAGGGAAACACTGTTGAATGGTGATTGCATCACTGTAATCAACATTTGTAATTAAATTTTCCACAAATCAGAACATTTCATATTCTTTGGGAAATTCTTAACTCTAAGCTTAAGATATAAACTACTCTTATACATCAAGAAGAATATCAGGAAAACCATAAGAATCTTATAACAAAATCTCCATATTGAAACAATTGATCCTAAGCATGGCTTTTCATATCCTTGTATGCCAACATATGGCACAAGTTTTGTGGAGGAAGTCCAGCAGGACCCGTTTCAATTCTTTGGTTTAGGGATCATCATACTTGGGAGTCCAGAAAAATAAAAGAAAGATGAAAATCTAACCTATTTCGATCGTTATCACGCACGAACTTTACACCTCCATTACATAAGTTGCAAACACCTGTAAAACAAAAGTTTGGCAATCATGTTTACTCATTACGTCTGTAATACAGGTGCAATTCAAGCACCACAAAATGTGACATTAATCCTCATTTATTTCAGCAGAAATTTATCTTCTATTTCTGAATATCTTCTCATAAGACAAACATAATAATGTGAAGAATACAAAACATAAAATTAAAAGAGTAGAACATAACATTAAAACATAATAAAGGGTATAACACAAAACATAAGACAAACATATTAACTCTTTATTGGCTGCACCCATTAAACATCACACAACAAAATCATCTTCCATAATTATTACATAAACTTAAACATGATCCTGCGGTCACATGATTTAATATCTTCCATGAAGTAAATAGTATAAGATGGTAATAAGTTTTAGTATTTTCCTTTTAAATTTATTTTAAACATGAATATGTGTTTCCATTTCAATGCAAGACTCAGATAATGCAACTTCTAATTGAAAGTACAAAACATAAGATTAAAAGGGTTACTCTTATACCAAGCGCAAGCTAGCATAACGTAGAGATTATGTGCTAAAATGATCATCTTACCGTCAAATAACATGATGGGCCTCGTGTCATGTTCAAAGAAGCCCGAAGTCGCTTCGACCCAGTCCACACTATCGCCTCGGGTTGGGGACACAGTAGCAAAGGTAGTGAGTCTTCGTCTAACGTGCGCCGGCCGTGACAAGCTGAGTCGTACGCACCCACCAGGAACAAGAAGCGCCATGAAAACTGTTAGTTAGCTTCGCCGCCAATGACTGTTATTGAAACCAGAATTTTGGAAGCAAGGAATTCAGACCAAAAAGAAAAATAGAAAGCAATGATGAAATAATTAGTAGTAAGAGTCACCTTGGAGTTCTTGGTAATTACATAAAATGCCCTTGGCTAGATTGAATGGGTTCGTGTTGTGGCATGGGTCAAATAGGAAATGTGTCTCTAAATTTGCACTCCGTTTACGTGGCTTCAGAAGTTGGGTACCACGTGGAAGTTCAGATACCAATAAACTCACTTCTTTTATTTATTGTTTTATATTTGGAAATAGGCATGCAAAATGGGCCGTTCGGGTTGGAATGTCGGATGGTTCGGACTGGGCGAGCCTTATGCTAAATAAGCTAGGTCCAGGCCGTAACCAGGGGCCTAAAAACCTTCAGGCTATTAATCGAGGTTTGTTTGGCTTATTTTGGCCTCTCTTTGATTAATTAAAAAATTAAATTAATTGAGATAAAGTTTGAAACGAAATATATTATGTATAACCAATATATAATTACGTAGCGTAACCAATCCCCGTCTTATGATATTAGTGGACGACGGGTTTATACTTGTATGGTCTTGTATGAGCCATTTCTATAGGCCTACGAAAATGTCACAAAGCTAAGATGTCACCATATCAAAACCAGTCCAAAACCATGTGATCCTTGTAGTTTAAGCGATGTTTCACTAAGGTCCTTATGGTTTCAATTGGGCCAATATTTTCCTTGCAATTTTATAACTTTTGCAACATCCTTTTCCATCAAATTGCTCAACAAAAATGGCACATGTGAGGTGTTTAATTTAGACTTCTTCGGTGGTTTAACTTTATTGTCATTATCTAAAATACCACAACTTGTGGTTTTTTGATGATACTGGTTTCCTTGTTGATTCTATAAGGCGATTTCTTTGTCTCATATTTCTCACCAAGTTAATGGTGTGGCCTATAGGCTAGCTAGATTGGCTATTTTGATTTCAAATTTGTGCCCTGATCAGGAAAAATTATTGAGTATAACTGATATATCGTTACGTGGTGTAACCAATCTAACGTATAAGGATATTATTAGAAAACATGTTTATATTTTTAGGGTATAGTATTAATAAAGAAAAATTTTAGCAAAAGAACTATACTTATACCCTATTTTATAATTGAGGATGCCACTTTCACTTTGTTCCAATTTAGGACTCCAAATTACTGTTTGTTTCAAATAAGGGTTTTTCGTCAAAACCGTCAAAACATCTTTTAAAATTGATCATGTGACCTGCACGTGATTAACTTTTAGGGGCAAATTTGTCCTCTTATCATTATTAAAAAATAATCCAAAAAAATAAAGGAATTAAAGAAAAAAAAAAAAAAGACAGGGAGGGTAGAACCCTCCTTACCCCTAGCCCCAACCCTCATCACCTCCACCCAACTCCCTCCCCCTCTCCGACCACCAACTGCCAATCCCTCCCTTCCCGTCTGCGTCGGTTTCTCTCTCTGCCACAACCTCTCTCTTCATCTATATCTTTCTCTCTTATTCTTCATTTCCTTGTTCTGCTTCTGTGATTGCTATGTGGGAAAGAAAAAGACACTGAATTGGGCTTAAAATTCCTTCCAAAACCCACCATAATGCCACTATTAGCAGCCACTATCTCAACTTCTTCTTCTTCTTCCTTCACTCTTCTCTCTTCAAAACCAAAGCTCTCTCCTTTCTCACCCAAAACCCACTCCTTTCCCTAAACCAAACCCAACCTACTTCACCACTCCCTCCTTAACTCTATGATGCGCTATCATCAAGAAAGAGACCTTGGAGGTCCACCGGCCAGAGACTTTACTCTTGGAGTCCTCATTGCCTACCTCGATCTGAGCCCGCTTTGAGAATATGATAAGGGAGGCCTAGAACACTGTCTACGAGGCCATCGAGGCTGCAGACTGTGGCACCACCTTTAAGAAGGACATCTGATCAAGACCCAGTGGCAGCAGAGAAATCAGCAGGGTCCTCCAAGACGGCGTCGTTTGGTAAAAGGCTGTGAGATGTAGTAGAAGAGAGAGAGAGGAAGAAAGATATGTGGCAGAGGGGATAGACCGGCGCAGGCGGGAAATGAGTCACCGGCGCAGAAGAAGGGGTCGGCAGTCGGTGGCCGGAGAGGAGAAGGGAGCTTGGGTGGAGGTGAGGAAGGTCGGGGCTGGCCTGCTTTTTTTCTTTAATTCCTTTAATTTTTTTTTTAAAATTTAGAATTATTTTTTAATGGTGATTGAGAGGACAAATTTGCATCTAAAAGTTAATCACGTGATCGATTTTTAACGAATTTGACAAAAAATCTTTAATTGAGACAAATAATAATTTGAAGTCTTCAATTGAAATAAAATGAAAATCGTATTCTTAATTGTGAAATAAGGTATAAATGAAGTTATTTTGTTAAAATTTTTTATATTAATAATATTCACTCATACATATAGGTTGGTTATACCATTGTAACGGTTATACAAAGCCTTGATTTTTTTTTCAAATTTATGATTTTACCAAATTAATGAAATTAAAAATTTGTTCAATCAAACTACAAAAGCCCAAAAACTAACAAAAATGACAAAAAAAACAACTACAAAAGTCTTAGTAAAACTTGGTTTGAAGTCCAAACTACAAGGACCCTAAATATAATTTAACCAAAAATAAACCAACCAATGAATGAATACTATGTCATAGACTCGTAGTAGTCCAACAATAAAATCACATCTGAAAAAAATCATGACTCTCACAAATCAGAATCTGTCTTTATTAGTTACCATATTTAGAAGGGTATAGTATAGCAAATCTACAAAGCTTGCCACATCATTTTGCTAATATGGCACGTCCTCATTGGTAACATTGGTTCTAATTCTTTTCAGTAATTTCAATGACATATTACTCTTGTAATTGTTTTCTTTTTCTAAGAAAAATACTTTTTTTTTTCTTAAAGGTACCAAAGACTAAAAGAAACGGCTTCTGTTGAACACGAAGAAACGGCCCATAAGTACGGCTTTTTGTAGCTCTATCAGACAAAAACAAAGGGAGAAGAAGAAGAAGAACGGTGGTAAAAGGCAAAGAGAAAGAAAATGGGGTGGATCGGTGAGACCGTGGACTCCATCAAATCCCTTCAGATCCGGCAGGTCCTCACCCAGGCTGTCAGTCTCGGTTCGTAAACTCTTAAACCCTCTTTATGCCTCTCTCCCTCTCTCTCTCTCTCTCTCTATCCATTTTTCTCGTCCTGGGTCTTATTGTGAGGAATTCATACCATCTATTCTCCATTTGGGTTATTAGAAAATGTGGGTTGTCATCAGAATTTGATGTTTTCAACGTTTACTTTTTTTCTTTTTTTTTCTTCTGGGAGCTTAGGAGAGTAAAGCTTCACACTGAACTGAGCTTTACAATAATTAAAATGGTATTAATAAACTATCAATGATTCGAAGAAAGTAGTTGTGGGTTTGATTCAATCATTAAATGCTGAGTCTTGTACCTTTTATTTTGTTTCAATTTAGTTACTTAGTAATAATTTTAAACTTTGGTTGCATATTTTTAAATCTCACTGTGTTATCATACTTGGGTTTTGCAACAGTGATTAATGTTGTGGTTTCGTAAAATCGTCTGTTAATACTATGTTATGTGTGGTCTGAATTCTGTTTCAGGAATGATTGTCACATCTGCGCTTATAATATGGAAGGCATTGATGTGCGTTACCGGCAGTGAATCTCCTGTTGTTGTTGTTTTGTCTGGAAGTATGGAGCCTGGCTTCAAGAGGGTGAGATAGTGTAATGCATGAATGCTTCAATGGCTTGGTACCATATAATATTTTGATCACTGTAGTTTTGGCTTGTCTTCTGATTTTAAGTCTTAAACTGTTAGTTTAATTCATTTTGGCTAATTGATTTCATATGTAGAGCTAATTTTATTGGAAAAGAGGGATTGTGCATGTGCATGCTCTACAATATCAATAGAAGGAGAAAAAAATTATCCTTTTTCTTATTTTAGAGTATCTGTCTTTGAGGAAGTGATGCTTGATACTCCTCTTTGTTGTAACTCGATTATTCTCTTTAGAAATGTACTGAACCAAGTTGTTAACTGCGGAGGAACCCCCTAGGTACAAGGGCCTCCTTCTTCTGGAGAAGGTTCTAATTTGTAGAATGTACTTCATTAGGACATCATATAGTCCTCCACATGGTCATTTCTGGTGTTTCTTCTGAGCTCTGAGCTCTGAGCTCTATTTATTTCTCTTTTTCTCTCTCCCTCTTAGGTCAACCTCCTTACATTTCTACAATTCTCTAAATTTTTCCTACCAGTAGCCTGAATTGATGTGGGTGGGAGGTTATGCTTTCTAAGAACTGGCACCCTTACCAGATTAAACTTCAACTTTAAGCAGCACACATAGAAAAGCTTATTGTTCTTCTGTCTTAAAGATCCGTGCAGTTTGAAATTCTCTCTCCTTTTCAACTACTGCTTTGACCTGAATGCACCCTTCTATAACTTTTCATCAGCTAATGCATCTTTATTTGTCTGATAATGTTTGGCGATAGGTTGTTTCCATGAATAAATTTATAAATTCTTTTCCAGGTTGTTTCAGTAAGCATATCTGTGAATAGTTATCGTTCTAAGTGAAAATTTGGTGCCTATTTTATTCAAGAACTTTTGTCTAAGGTCTTTTTCTGGTGAAGAAAAATTGATGTCTTGTTTGGAAATTTTAATTCATTCTGTATCTACTTTTCTTGTGCTGCTTAACTAATGATAACAACTGATATGGTTTTTAGGGGGACATTTTGTTCTTGCACATGAGTAAAGATCCCATTCGTGCAGGAGAAATTGTTGTCTTCAATGTTGATGTAAGGGATTTTGATTCTTTTTATTTGTTCTTAATTTTTATTTCATATTTTTATGTTTGGTATTCGTCAGGGTTGTTTCAGTATTCATTCTGATTTCTTTTCCAAATATTCTTGATCCATCATCATATCTTGCTTTTAGTCTTAATAATAAAGGGTATATACTAGTAAGGCATTATTTAATGATTAATTTTAATATTATTCAACTTTTTTCTTTTCTGTGTCCCAATAGCAAACATTGGAATTTTCTTCTTTCCAATAATTTTGACCCAACGCTGTAAATTATTAATATTATGAATGGGATTTGTCTCATCCATTAGGTAGTGTACATATATTTTCACTAGCACTATTGTTTTTTTTTTTTTTTTTTTTTTTTTTTCAAATTATTGATTAAGCATTCATGTTATAGATAAACCTAAGATAGCAATAGAGTGCCACTATCTATGATAATGTGCTCTCCTTTTTGAGAAGTAAATGCTAATACGTTCTCCTTTGTCTATTTTCTCCAGGGCCGTGAAATTCCAATTGTCCATCGGGTCATTAAGGTAAAGAATATGCATTTTGGGGTTGCTAAATAATTTTGACTAGTGGTTTTTGAAATGAGATGGTGATGTCTCTTACTTTTGACCTTCATGAAAAGAATAATGGTTTTTTCAGGTGGGGGGGGGGGGGGGGGGGGGGATGGTACTCTATTTTAGATTCTGAGAGAACAAGATTAGGCATATGTTTATAATCATTTGATGCTCTATATCTCCAAGAAGACTTTGTGGCATCAAAAGTATGAAAATTAAGCTCACATATCTGGTTGTTCCTCCATCACATTTTTGTTTAAATTATGGCCATAGAATCGTTCTTTCATGGCATACACCTTGGACCTATTGGGTTAGTTGTAAAGGAACCTAAAGAGATTGAGATATTCCTCAAAAGGGTCATACTAAATCAGGAGTAAGTTTCACATACATCCCTGATGTAGATTTAGTCTATTAGATGGTTGCCAGAATTACCTGCCATTATTTCTTTTCTTTTCCTTATTTCATAGTCAGTGGATAATTGCCATCCCATTGTCCATTGAGTACTGATGATCAATGATTTTTGCAGGTTCATGAACGAGAAGATACTGGAGAAGTTGATGTCCTTACAAAAGGTGCCTGTTTCTTGAATATATGTAAATAGTTGGTTTGCTTGATATAATCATCCCCCCCCCCCCCCCCCCCCGAATCTGGGTCAATAAAAACCTGTGGACATGTGTCATAATTCATATTTTTGCTTTTACCTCAGCATTTCTGCAGTTTCAAAACATGTTGTCTGATATTTGTGTTGGTTTCCTGCTACGTGCCTACTTTACTCACATGGTCACCCCTTATCTATGTTATTTTCTCAGGAGATAACAATTATGGGGACGACAGACTTCTGTATGCTCAGGGTCAGCTGTGGCTTCAACGGCATCATATCATGGGCAGAGCTGTAGGGTAAGACCTCTTGTTGCCTCCTTTTTCGTTTCTTACAAAAGAAAGCATTTCCTTCTTTTTTGGGCATCTTTCCACCAATGGGACTTGGGGAACTTATCATGTTGTGCTACTGGGTCAAGATTTCAAGGTTAATCTTGAAGGCACATTTCAATGATCCGAGATTTTGAAAGTTTCCTTTTTTTTTTTATTCCTGTTTTCTTCCCAACCTTTGTAGCTGTACATGTTATATTCAACTGTAATTTCTTCTTTTCACTGCATTGCAAAGAAAATCATCTTAAATGATTTGAGAACATTAATCAATATTTAAATCTATTATATTGATTCTTATCGCTGTTTTTTCTTTCAAAAAATCAAGACATATCATGGCTGAGAAAAAGGAAGTTGCATGCCTTTTGTTCACAAATTTTATCACTTGCTATCATTTTCAGGTTTTTACCTTATGTTGGCTGGGTCACAATTATTATGACTGAAAAGCCTATTATTAAGGTACGTCTCTCTTCCAGAAAAGGCTTGACAAAACATGCACAAGCATGTAGATGACATATTCATATCAGGAAGTAATTCCTTCTGTTTCATTTGTCCAGTATATTCTAATTGGCGCATTGGGGCTGCTTGTTATAACTTCAAAGGACTAGATGAAGCAAATTCTGGGCGTGGTAAATCCCAAAAGGACCCATTCATCGTTGCCAGTGGCTCTGATCCTTGCCTTGAATCTGCTAAATTTCTCATTGTATGACCAACATTTATATATGATAGATTACAGCAGAATAGTTGGTTAATGTTTAAAATTTTAACTTTCATTTAAAATTTCTCTTTTTTGGAACCAAATTTGGCTGAGAACTTGGCTATTCGACTTGGGTACTGTTTCCCTGTCTTGTTTTCTTCATTTCTCTGCCAGAGAAATGTTAGAAAACAAGGACTGGGAGTGGGAGATATATCTTTGCTTTTTTAATCCAAAGGGATTGGCGTATGAAGAAGTCTCTTTGGGCTCACCGGCTAAGTGGCCCTATGAATGGGAAGGAACCAGGCATTTTGCTCACTCCAAATTGCATGCCCATAATATAACTTGTTGGATCTATAGACTCTATACCATGTGCTTCACCCAATTCAAAGCCCCACCTTACTTTACTAGCAAACTTCATGTCACACCACTAATTTTATTAGAAAAAAAACTCCACTAATTTGATTTCATTTGGATAAAATTAACAGTTTGTTGAAGTATGTTTCGTTTTATTTTGTTGATGAAATGTTTGAACATCTAACGACTTTATATTAGAAGTAATCCCCTTTTATCATTCATATTAAATGATCACATTTTCTGATTCGTATTGTTCTTTAGATATTGGCTTACGATTACTTTTAAGTTAAAAAAAAAAGTATTTCAGATAAATGTAGGCTTAAGAACAAAATTTGGGTTTCTTATGGGATTTTTTTTTTCCTTCGCCACATATACATACAAATTAAACAAAATGGATTTGCTACATGGAATATTTAGAGTTAATTACACTTACACCCCCTGAGATTTATCATCTTTTCACATATATCCCTTGGGGTTTCAAAAAGTACACATACATCTCCTGAGATTTCAAAACTATTGCATATAACCCCTACAAAAGAAAAAAATAAATAAACAAAAAAGAAAATATTTGTATTGAGGTTGGACCTTACACCTTGAGTAATTTTATTAGACCATTTAACCCCTTAATATGTCTTTTTACATAATTTCTCATCATTTTTCATCTCACTATAAGGGTTATATGCAACAATTTTGAAACTTCAAGGGGTGTAAGTGTAATTAACTCAGAATATTTATGATAATTTCTTCTATATGAAATTCTTGTGTAAAAATATGAAGTGTTGATTAAAATTAAACATACCAACTTACTATTGGTTTAGTAAAAATTTTTATTTGTAATGTAAAATAGGTTGCAAGTTCGAATCTTCATTTTCTAGATTAATACAAAAAATATTGTATAGATCGTAAGAAGATAATCAACAGGATCAACCATTGGTAATGGTCTGCAACATTCTACATAAAAGTACTTTTTCTTTTCTCGGTTTTTTCCTCTATTTCAAACTATAATTGAGAAAATTTTAAAATTAAACTTTTTTTTTTTGTTTTCATTAAAGACTATTAATTATTTTTTAAAAATTTTAGAATCTAATCCTCAGACAATGTTTGAGCTTCCATCAAGGCCTGCTCGAATCTCCCAAGAGTATTAGAGCATTATTTGACAGATTTCAAACACTACTCGAGCAGTATTCGAGTACTCCTTGATAACAGTTTAAATATTATTTGAATGTTATGCTTTTGGGGTTATCTCAAGTGGTGAGAGTGAGTGAGATAAATGTTAGGATTAGATTTGGTTCAGGGTTCAAATTCCGATATAACAAAAAAAAATTTATTTGAATGTTATATTTATAAATTCTTTTAAAATGGATAACAGTGTTTAAATGGAAGTACAAATTGTGGATATTTTTCAAATTTTTCATAGTAATTTTTATGTTTGGTTTTTTTTTTAGACAAGTACAGAAGTACCCAACGCAAAGAAAATAAAAAAGCTTTTTTACTCAAACACCACCTGAATTATAAGGGGTGTGCTCAAATAACACTCAAATTTTTTTTTTTGTTAATTTACCACCTGAACTTTCACATATTGGCCAATCTACCACCTAACGTCACTTCAGTTAAATTTTCTCTTTATTTTAAGGGTATTTTCGTCAATTAATATGATAAAAGCATTTGAAAGATTGAAAAAAAAATTCTAACCCACTAGAAAAAAAAAGACTTTAATGGTTTTTTTTTTTAAGTTTTTTTTTTAATAATTATATTTTAAAAATATTTTTTTATTGTATTAATGGACAAAATGAAAAGTGTGGAAAATTTTTTGATGATTTAACAGAAAAATGGATGTCTAAGTGGCAAATTGGGACGTATTGATAACTTTGGCAAGAAAAAAAATTTGGATGGTATAACCAAGGAATAAAATTTCGAAATTTTCGGCAGAGTGTCGAAATCGAAACACATGTTTAATAATTTTTTGGGAAGATTTCGCCGAAATTTTTGAAATTTCAGTGAAATTGATCGAAATTGATTGAAATTTATCGAAATTTACTGAAATTTATCGAAATTTTTCATATTTTCTATTTTCTCCAACTTCAGAAATTCACCAAAAATAGCTCGAGACTCCAAATAATTCACCGAAAAATTCTACGGACTTGTATTGATAAGTACTAATTTCTTATAACCTCAAAATAGTCAAATTGCTTTCAAAACAATTATGAAAAATCCTACTCTTATAATTTAATTCTGAAAAAAATAATAATCGTCAAATTCTTGAATTTTCATTTTATAAAATTCATTTCCACAAAATTAAGCTCTAAAACCACAACCAAAGGTCTAAGTTAGTTAAAATAAATTTAAAGAAATTTCTAATTCCTTTAAACAAACCTTAAAACAAATTTGAAAAATTTAAGTAGCAAAATTAACATAAGCCAAAATTTGGGTTGTTATACTTAGTGGAGATAAAGCTTGTCTAAGTAAGAGACATGAGAAAAAAGGAAGGAAAGATTAAAAAAAAAAAAAAAAAAAAAAAAGTGAAGAGAGAGACATGGGGAAAAAAAGTAAGGAAACAAAAAAAATAAAAATGAGGAGGGGTTTGGGGCCTTTGGGCAATTGGAAAGAAAAAAAAAAAGGTTTGAGATTTCTTTTAGTTATTTTAAACCTTAAACTTTAAGGTCCATTGATTTTAACTACTAAATTTTAATAACTTTTTAGTTTAGGTATCAAAATTAAATAGCATTTTAGATTAGCTACTAGTTGAAAAGTCAAACAAATTAATAAAATAAAAGATATTAGAATTTACAAATATTACATCACATGCTACTACAACAAAAAAAATAAAAATAATATTACATCACAAATATTACATTAATTTATACTATATTGTATTAAAAAAATAAAAAATCAATACAGTCACAACTTAACTGTGACTGTCTTGGTAAATTGAAAAAGATAACTCACACCACTATACTATATATTATTTTGAGTAAAAGTATTGTTTTGACCTCTATTTATACTATATTGTAGTATAATTTCTCTAAAAAAACAATTAAGTCACAACTTAACTGTAACTGTCTCACAACTTAGATGTGACTGTTGTTCAGTCACAACTAAATTTGAAGTTGTGAGTGTCGTACAGTCACAACTAAATGTGAAGTTGAGACTACATTAGCAAATTTTCAAGATAATATAAAAATCTCAAGGGCAATTTTGTCAAAACCTTATAAATTTTAACTAACACTCATCATATGTGGGCCAAAGAATAAAAATGTCAAATGGAAAAGGCTCAAATCAAAGGGGTCAACATATTTGTGACATAATCTAAAAAACTACATTTAAATTTGGTAGTTCAATTGAAATATTATATGGTCTTCATGCTATACCAAAAAATTATTGGAATTTGGTATTTAATCCTAATTTTCTATAAACTTTAATACATTTATATATAAAAAAATAATTAAAAGTATCCTAAATGGCTTAAAACCTAATATCCTAAAAAATATAGAATATATAGGGTTTAATGTATAGATTATAGAGTATAAAGAGTATTAGGGTATATAAAATATATAGAGTATTAGGGTTTAGATTTTAGTGTATAATTAAATTATACAGTATAAAGAATATACTAATTTTGTTTATTCATTATACTAATTTTACTTAACAGTATTTGCTCTAGCGCGCATTATATTCACCTTATATTACATGAAACCTACTATATAATTTGATTTCTTCAATGTTTTTTATTAATTTAATAGATAATATGTTAAATAAACATATAGTAAAGTTTAATTCAAAATTTTCGTATTTTGATAGCAATTTCCGTTATTTCCATCTAATTTCTGTTAAAATTTAAAAATCTTCAAAATTTCCGTCGAAATTTTTATTAAAATTTTCTCGAAACCCGAAATTTTATTTCTTAACTGCAGCTAATATTTGGATAAAAAAGCCAATAAAAAAAACTCTGATCCCGTGAGCTAAGTAGCTAACTAATATTATACATTTATACCTCAGCTGCTCGGCCGTCCACGATTCTTTTTCTCAAAAAAAAAAAAAAAAATAATAGTAATAATAAAGCAGTCCACGATTCCTTACCATGGACCCCCTCGCTGTACCATCACAGTCCACAAAACCTAAACCCCCAAAAACCCCCCGAAGCCCAAACGAACTATTACTATTAACATAATGAGCTCTCGCTCAGATCCACCATGTTAAACTCCTCTCTTTTCCAATCTTCATTCTCTCTATCTGCTACATTCCAAGCTTTCATTCTTAGTCTCCACCCATTCAAAAACAGCCATCAAAGACAAAAAGAAAGTTATATGCTTTAATGTCTTCTGGTAATTTAATTTGATTATGGTATATGATTCACTTTCGGTGTTTACGTTTCTGGGTCTTCGTTTTGGCGCATGGGTAGTAAAGCTTTTCTCAGGTTGGTGCCTAGAATATTAATTTCTGCTAATGAGTATGTTCCACTTTGGGAAAATTTGAAGAACAACATCTGATAAAGTCTGATTCTTGGTTATTGGGTGTTTATACTTCTGGTTTTGCCGATTTGTGAAGTGGGCAGTGGAAATTTTTTCATAATGGTTTGTGTGGAATCTGGATGTTGATGGATGGGTATGTTTCAATCTGAGAAAACTCCTAAAACATGCTCTCTCTGCGAACCAGTCGCAGATTTTGTCATGCCTCGGGTGCTGTAGTTTCGAGTGAGTGTCGTGCAGCTGTGTCCAATCAATTTTTCAATACCAAACCCTTAGAAGAACCTGCCCTTGTTAAGCTTAAAGCTGAGAGAGACCCTGAAAAGCTATTCCACCTATTTAATGCCAATGCTCACAATAGGCTTGTCATTGAGAACCGTTTTGCATTTGAAGACACGGTCTCTCGGCTTGCTGGAGCTCGCCGGTTTGATTACATTGAGCATTTGCTTGAGCATCAGAAGACTCTTCCCCAAGGTCGGCGAGAAGGGTTCATTATGAGGATTATAACATTGTATGGTAAGGCTGGGATGACTAAGCATGCTATTGATACTTTTTGTGATATGCATTTATATGGTTGTTGTAGGACAGTTAAATCTTTCAATGCTGCACTTAAGGTTTTGACTCAAACCCGTGATTTAGGAGCCATTGAGGAATTTTTGGACGAGGTTCCAGAGAAGTTTGACATTGCATTGGACATATTTTCAGTTAATATTGTTGTCAAGGCTTTTTGTGAAATGGGTATTTTGATTAAAGCATATCTGATCATGTTAGAGATGGAAAAAAATGGAATAAGGCCAGATGTCATTACGTATACAACACTGATATCAGCATTTTATAAAGAAAACCGGTGGGAGATTGGTAATGGTTTGTGGAATCTTATGGTTCTTAAGAGGTGTTTGCCTAATCTTGCAACTTTCAATGTTAGAATCCAGTATCTGGTTTATA
The DNA here is from genome assembly GCF_963921425.1 of Dryas octopetala. Classification (NCBI taxonomy): domain Eukaryota; kingdom Viridiplantae; phylum Streptophyta; class Magnoliopsida; order Rosales; family Rosaceae; genus Dryas; species Dryas octopetala. The sequence goes on from NC_141369.1 coordinate 13,866,422, forward strand.
GGAGACGAGCATGGGAAGCTAACAGATTGATGGGTTTGATGCAGAATATTGGGATGACACCTGATGAGGTTACATATAATTTGGTGATCAAAGGGTTTTGCCAGGCTGGGTATCTTGAAATGGCCAAAAGAGTGTACTCTGCTCTACATGGCAAGGGGTACAAGCCCAATATTAAAATTTATCAGACCATGATTCATTATCTTTGTAAAGGAGGGGATTTTGATTTGGCATATACTATGTGTAAAGACTGCATGCAACAAAATTGGTATCCAAATGTGGATACCATTCATGCATTGTTTGAAGGCCTAAAGAAGAATAAGCAGCTTGGTAAGGCTAAGGCAATCATGACGTTGGTTCGAAGAAGGGTGCCTCCATTTACTTCAAAACAATTGGGTGCTTTGCAAACCATTCTGACCAAAAAGTGAATTAATCTGAGGAACTGGAAAACTAGAAACTGGTTGATTATGTAACAGAGAGCTCAAAAAGAGCTGCTATTCTTTTTTCTCAACTCATTTGTAAATTTGCAGAACTAATTGGACATGAATTTTTTACTCATACGAAAGGCACACCCTCATTTCTTCAATTATTTGTTGTACTTCCTCAATAAAGTCCATGATTAAATGGAGTTCTGAATGGACAGCCGTCCCCCAAATTCGTTGTAAGTTCATTGCACAATGGCTCTCCTTCAATGTCGTAGTCATCCTCTTCTTTTTAACTGTCGGGTAGTTTGCTTCTCTGATTTTGATTCTCTTCAGTGCTTTCAGCTTTGGTGGTGAAGAACAGAATGGTCAGCGAATAATGGCAAAGTCATCCCCATTAGATATCATTAAATGCTTATATTGGTAATTTGAAATATTTTGAATTATGATGAAATAAGTATTCTTCATTAATATTACATAAATATTCAGACTCCTTTGATTATTATTGTTGTGTCTTACATTATAAGCATGAAACTTGTTATTTAAAAGTAACACATGTGGATATAAAATGACCGATGGTTAATTTTATGGCTGGGGTTTTTCTTTCTCGAGATGTTTTAATGCTTGCATAACTATTACGCTTTAGGGAATTTCTAAAGTCCTACTATCCAAGTTCTCATGGACACTTTTTGGGTAGTCCCTAGAAAAAGGTCTATAAATTGTTGAGTGTTTTGAAAGAGTCAACCATATCATTTTAGCATGTGTCTTTCATGGGAGGAACTGGGTAAAAACTTATATAAAAACATAATCAAAAAAAAAAAAAGAGGGACCTGATGAAAGCATAAACTGATGTTCCTTTTGCGATATTTCTCTTTGTGCTAATATTTATCCATAAAAGAATTTCACAGGGCTAACTAGATAGACCTTTTGCTGGATATAAAAGTCTGATTTCTTTTTTTTAACTATAATATTTTTCTCTCCTTCCCCCTATATAATCAATATTTGTTCGTCTATGATTTTGTTTTACAGAAAAATACACAACAACCTTCACCCTGCTTCAAGGTGAATCAAAGTTTCTTCAGGTAGAAGGATAATAAATCTGTCAGTGGGATGAACCTCAAGACCTTTTTTTTATAATAGGTGGCATGACTATATGTCTTTGATCTATAGCTTTCCTTGGTTTTTCTGATTTCGTGTTGTGTGTTTTTCCTTTTTGTATTTTTGTGGAGAACTGTTCTAAGCGACAACTTTTATTAAGTGCGCCATTTTATTGAGAATTGGTGTTACATGTAGAAGCAAAGTGATCTCTAGATGAGTGGATTATGTCTTTGATCAGAATGTTGGCTTGAACTGTTCTGTAGCAAGGGAACTGCAGCAAGCCGGGGAGTGATTTCATCACACTTGATTTGGTGGATTCAGAGGAAAATTAAAAGATGGAAGTCTGAAGAAGTTGAGTTGCTGCATCATGAGCTGGAGCTTGTTGTTCCCATGTTGATTTTTGTGCGATTATTTGCTTCACATTAAGTCGCAGATCTTTCTTCAGCTCTTGGATATTTGGTATCAGAGGAGATTTGTGATCGCTCCTGCACTTTCAGACGGGTTGCTAATTTGCTATTGGCTGCTTGACTCTTGTTCTTATTACAGTTGCACTGGCTTTGGAAGTTAAGTAGTGTTTTGTCTATGAGAAGATTATTTCTGTATGCTTTCAAATGCAACATGGCTGCACCCCCTTTTCTGCATTAAATTGTAAATTTTAACCAACATGAATCTCGCTCCCTCATGCTGACTTGGGTCTAGCCTTTGCCAGTTCAGTATTGGCCATGTTGGAGAATACATCACATTGTTGAAATGTTGTAAATACTCGTTTCTGGTATGGCATTATACACGCTTCTGTTAAACATTATACATGTTTCAGGTTCAGAATTGTTAACCATATAGCAATCTATAGAATTCTATTGACTTGCACTGGATGCTCTCTCTTTGTCCATGAAAGCACCCTACTGGAATTCATAAAAACCAAAGCATAGAAGATATGTATCAGTCTGAACATATATATAGTAAGATAAAAATAAATATTCGTCCATTCAAATCCAAGGGTAATCCTAGCTTGCCATTGCCACTTTATTTTTCTTTCTATAGACGACAGAGATTGCGATTCTAACTTGTTTACAACACTGTTGAAGCCCAGGATGATTCTAGAAAGGAATAGTAGACTTGGTAGTCTTCAATGGACTTTTAAGTTACTAGAGTGATGGTCATGGCAGAATCAACCCCAACAAGGATTGCAGAGTAGCCTTTGTCCCAAGTCAATTTGGCTATTTGAGCCCCATAAATAAACCCATAACTCAACTTTTCACACTTAATCCTTAACCACTGCCAAAGTTAGTAGCAAAACCACACATCCGGTCACCATTTCTATGACCCCTGATGGCAAACCTCAGCTCAAATATGCCCAAAGTGACCCTTTCTGTGGCAGTGTCAGCTCTATACCGCAGGAAGAATCATCAGTCATTAGCCTTTTAACCCTCTGTTCATTGGTGCATGAGCAACTTGCTTTGTATCAACAACAGCCATAAGAAGATTGTGATTTTTAGAGGCACCTTTCAAATACCATAGGCAGGTCCATATCTTAAGTTAGGCAGATCTTTTGCTTGAAATTTAGAGCATTCAACTCATTATTACCAAATTAATTGGTAATGAGTAAATAATTCAAGATTTTATATATTATTATATATATTGTAAAACAACTATGATCATAGGAAGATTTGACATTGAATATCTCATTAGGTCTTTTTGCCAAATAATTAAACTTGTCTCCCAATAAGAATTGACCCTCTTTTTTTTTGGTCGAATTGACCCTCTTCACTTGTATGTTATTGTACCAAAGAAAGAGTTAATTACATTTACACTCCAGAGGTTTATCGTCTTTTCACATACACCTCCTGGGATTTTAATAATTACATATACACCCCCTGAGATTTCAAAACTGTTGCATATAACTTTCTATAGTGAGACGATAAATGATGAGAAATTATGCAAAAAGGCATGCTAAAGGGTGAAATGACCTAATAAGATTACTCAAGGTGTAAGGTCCAACCTCAATACAAATATTTTTTTTTGTTTATTTATTTTTTTTCTCTTGTAGGGGATTATATGCAATAGTTTTAAAATTTCAGGGGGTGTATGTGTAATTTTTGAAATCTCAGAAGGTATATGTGAAAAGACGATAAATCTGAGGAGGAAATGTAATTAACTTACCAAAGAAAAATACTCATAAAAGTGAACCGTTGTCGTTGCATAGAGCAAGAACGGCAAAAGAATAGTGTCGTTTACGGATGATAGCAAAATAGCAATTTAGCAAATACAGGGACATTAAAACCGATGAGCATAAATTATGCTGCATAATATTTGAAAATGCAAAATCAATTTTAGCGCCTTCTTCTGTGAAGCAAACCCCTGCTTTGACTGCAATAACACCTCCATTTCCAAACCTCTGAAACTCACACAAAGCCTCAAAGAAGCCAAACCTTCTCACACTCTCACAATCACATGTCTAAGACCCTTCTCTCTCGCATCAAACCCCGTCACCACCCCAAACCCATTTTTGTATCTTCTTACTCACCACCCCACATCAAGCAAATAGTAAATGACACCATCCAAATCCTCAGGACCGACGATCAGTGGGAGCAATCTCTCGAAAACCAATTCTCCGAAACGGAAACGGTTGTTTCGGACGTTGCCCATTTGGTTTTAGACCGAATACATGATGTAGAACTGGGTTTGAAGTTCTTTGATTGGGCTTTTAAGCGACCCTACTGTTGCTCTCCAAATGGGTTTGCGTACTCTTCACTTTTGAAGCTTTTGGGGAGGTTTAGGGTGCTTTCGGAAATTGAATTGGCGATGGAGAGTATGAAATTGGAAGAAGTAAAGCCGACCCGTGAGGCGTTGAGTGTTGTAATTCGCGCATATGCAGATTCTGGGTTGGTTGATAAGGCTCTTGAATTGTACAATTTTGTGGTGAAGTTGTATGGTTGTGTTCCGAGTGTTTTGGCGTGCAATTCATTGCTAAGCTTGCTTGTGAAGAATCGGAGACTTGATGTTGCACGCCGGGTGTATGATGAAATGGCTGAGAAAGGTGATGGTGAGCATGTATCTATGGATAACTATAGTACTTGTATCATGGTGAGGGGTTTGTGTAGGGAAGGGAAGATTGAGGAAGGTAGAAAGTTGATAGAGGATAGATGGGGAGAGAGTTGTGTGCCGAATGTTGTGTTTTACAATACACTTATTGATGGATATTGCAAGAAAGGTGATGTTGCAAATGCTAATGGGATTTTTAAAGAGTTGAAATTGAAGGGGTTTTTGCCCACCTTGGAAACTTTTGGAGCTATGATAAATGGGTATTGCAAAGAAGGAAAGTTTGAAGCGATTGACCGGCTTTTAATGGAAATGAAGGAGAGAGGTTTGAATATCAATGTTCAAGTACATAACAATGTTGTTGATGCTAGATGTAAGCATGGTAACTTGGTTAAAGCAGTGGAGACTGTAAAAATGATGATTGAGAGTGGTTGTGAGCCTGATATTACAACCTATAATATTTTGATGCATAGTTCATGTAAAGATGGGAAGGTTGAGGAAGCCGAGCAGTTTTTGAAACATGCAATGGAGAGGGGATTGGTGCCAAATGCGCTTAGTTATACTCCTCTTTTTCATGTCTATTGCAGACAAGGGGAACACTGTAGGGCCTTGGATTTGCTTATTAGAATAACAGAAAGAGGACACAAACCTGATTTGGTTTCTTATGGGGCTCTCATCCATGGACTTGTTGTTTCTGGGGAAGTCAATGTTGCATTGGCAGTCCGAGACAGAATGATGGCAAATGGAGTTGTGCCTGATGCTGTCATTTACAATATTTTGATGAGTGGCCTTTGCAAGAAAGGGAGGCTTCCTACTGCCAAGCTGCTGCTTGCTCAGATGCTTGACCAAAATATAACACCTGATGCATTTGTTTATGCCACTCTGGTGGATGGATTAATCAGATATGGGAACCTTGACGAGGCAAAAAAAATCTTTGAGTTAACAATTGAAAAGGGTCTAGACCCTGGTGTTGTGGGGTACAATGCTATGGTTAAAGGTTTCTGCAAGTTTGGAATGATGAAGGATGCACTGTCATGCTTTAAAAAAATGAGGAAAGGGAATCATCATCCTGATGAGTTCACTTATTCCACAATAATCGATGGATATGTCAAGCAGCATAACTTGGAGGCTGCACTAAATTTTTTTGGATTGATGGTGAAACGGAGATGCAAGCCAAATGTGGTCACATACACCTCCTTGATCTATGGGTTTTGCCAAAAGGGAGATTCCAGTGGAGCTGTACAAACTTTCAGAGAGATGCAATCTTGTGGTTTGGAGCCAAATGTAGTCACATACAGCATACTTATTGGGAGCTTTTGCAGAGAAGGTAAACTTGCAAAGGCGGCCTCCTTTTTTGAACTAATGCTGAAGAACAAGTGCATTCCTAATGATGCCGCCTTCCATTATCTGGTTAATGGGTTCACAAATAATGCACCTGGTGGAATTTCAAAGCAAGTGAATGAGTCTCAAGAATATGAGAAATCTCTGTTTCTGGATTTTTTTGGAAGGATGATATCAGATGGATGGCTTCAAAAGGCTGCTGCTAATAATTCCATTATCATTTGCCTTTGCCATTATGGAATGGTTAAAACCGCATTACAGTTGTGTGATAAACTTATAAATAAAGGCATCCTTCTAGATTCTGTTTCTTTTGCTGGTCTGCTACATGGTATTTGTGTGGAAGGAAGATCAGAAGAATGGAAGAATATCATCTCTTTTAACGTGAAGGAACGGGAACTCCATTATGCCGTCAAATACTCGCATATAATAGATGATTACTTACATCAAGGAAGAACATCTGAAGCTACACTTATTTTGCAGTCGTTGTTTGAAGACTTTAAGTCTCAAGATCAAGAACAGTTGAGGTAGGTTAGTGCTACAATGAGTGGTTAATTTGCCACTCCAGCATACCTTGAATGGTTACTATATCATGAATGAGGTACTCTTTTGGACATGCTTTCAACTAGTTGTGTGACTTGATAAATCCATCTCTCAAGGATGCGAATGAGTTTCTGCGACTCTTTGTATAAGTCTCTTCGCAGGTAAAATTTCTACACAGATTACAAATTTGGGATTTGATAGCTGAAGGTTGTTTCCTTTGATCATAGATTAATCTTACCTTATGGTGTTTGTGCATGCAGTTTGGTGCCGCTCAAGTACAAATAGTTCATATACTTGTAGATTAGCTGTAATTATTTTGTACAAAAGCAATCATACATGTGAGCAGGATTTTGGAGCAAATGTGAGTTTGCTTTTGAGGTATGTAAGGGATGATGTAGTTTGTCTGTTAATTGTGGCATTTTCTTTCTTTCTTTTTCTTTTTTATTTATTTATCCATTTTTGTGAAAACAAAAATGTGACTGTAGTTGAGAATAATAGTGTTAACAGTGTGCTCCTCTTTTTTGGTTGCCAGGCGAGGAAAAATTATAATCAATTTTACTGCAGGGTGGTGAAGCCGTGAAGGAAGTGGTTACATAGGTTAGTTTCTTCATCAGTTTCATATAGCATGACCTGAATAGCTCTGACCTTTCGAATATGCTAACTTGTTACTTGTCCAGATAAGCAAAATGGTATATAAACAATCGCATTATGTAAGCTATTAAATTCATTAATGCTTAGGAATTTTGGTTAAATCATTCATTTGTGCTGATATAGTTGGTCATTACATAATTCAAAGGGAGAAGAGGCTCTCTATTTCTTATGCATATGAGTAATGGATGTTTCAGTTAACACTCGTTTACAAATTAATAGTCAATATACAACACACTTCCTCCCCGTTTGATTTCATGCATGAAGTATGTAGGCCTCCTAAAGCACCTAGCAATTCATGGGGTATTTGTAGTTTCTCCATCACGCATGCATCAGATAATTACCAAGAAAATCCCATAGGGTTTGCTCATTTTTTAATAATGCTTAGAAAGCAAAAAGAAAAAGAAAAAAGAAAGAGTAATACAATTTCATGTACACCAAATGCCCGTCTAGCTAGAGAAAGTGTTGAGCTATAGATCAATATCCATGTCTAGCTAGAGAAACCGAATTAAGAATAGCACCCAACATAATTAATAATGAGCAACAAAAGTTCATCAGTCTTTATAAGCTTATTTGAGATCCCAAGCATACATATGGATATTTGTACATTCATTCTGATTACTAACATATATAAACAATTATGATTTTTCTCAACCTTTTGGCCTGATAATGATACCTTTGATGATAAGTCCACCTTTCCAGTGTCCGCCATGTTCATCAAGATCAAGCCACCCTTCTCCAGTTTCTCCTTCCTTGGCCTTAAAACTGCCGCCACTAAGCTCTATCCACTCTCCTCTGGGCAAATCGAGTAGACTGTATTGGCGCCTTTGTTCTTTTCCATTTGGGAGTTTGAGGTAGAGTTTAATAGGGAGTTCCCATCCATATGCTCCATTAGTTAATTTAACTACGTATGCAATCTCATAAACAACTCCTAGTGTGAGCTCTGACGTCTTAAATCGTCCTCTCATATTTAGCCAGCATACATACTTTAGTTTGGCTACCTCGATGTTCTCTTTACTGCATGAAAGCAAATTTCAAAAAATCTATCATATAATATGGTGCCTGAAAGAAGGGTAATATTATTGCGCTTGTGAAGTTTATCATACCTTGTTTCTTTATAACAATCCCAAACCCAATAATTAGGATGAGGAGGATAAGCCAAATAGATATTCACCATCCTTGCATATAACATAATGGATTTGTTTCTAGATTTCTTCTCTTCCCATATTTTCTGCATACTCAACAATCGAAAGGAAAAAAACGATCGATCAGCAGCATTTGTCTAATATGTTATTATCTAAGTATATATGGAGGTTTTAACTTAGATCTCTACTCTCATTCCATCCATCTCATGTCACTTGAGTTATGACTTATGTTTCTTTACATTTCAACAGACTGTATAACAATTATTTATGTCTCGTTATACATACGCTAATTCACAGGCTATGATGATCTGAATGTGTTTTTCCAAATTCCAATACCATTTTTTTTTTTTTTTCGGGTATTCACCAGACTGATGGGTGATTCTGTATTAGTAGCATTTTGTTCTCATAAGAAAGCAATGGAGTAAAAAGAATATATGAACAATATATAGTTTAACTTTTATAAGCTGCAGAAAAGCCATTAAAGATGATGAATTGGTGTGCAAACATTAAACTACAGTTCCCTAGTAGTCTGGTAAAAAATAACAGCAACTAAAAGGTCAAAATGAATTTCATATCAGAATCGATCAGACTGACCATTTTCTTGAATTCCCGGTATTCGCCATTTGTAGAATCCGCCATGATTAGATTGTTTCACCACAATGCAAGAGCAGAGAACCTGGTTCTTAGGCTTCTTTAAACATTTTAAAACCTACCACTTTGGAAGGAGCAATTAACCTAACTCATACTTTTAATTCTGGTCAAAAATGCTCTTCGACCAGTATCCTTTGACTACTTCAACTTAATATGTTGACTTTATGCAATTTGATTAATGTGGTTGGTGTGCATTATTTCGAGTCGAGGAATCATCTTTTAATCTCATATTTTGGTACCATCTAGAATGTCAAGGTGAAGTGGGTATGTGATGTCATTGAGCTTGTCCGCTATGTTGATATTTTATGGAAAATGCCGACTGCATATTTTATTACTAATTTCTTTACACACGCTAATGCAATGTGGACTTATTTATTTATTTTTAGCTTCCAGTTATTTTTTAAAAAAGTGAGAACTACGTCCTAGCAGTTTTATAATTCTTCCTTCTCTCCACATTTGAAACTTTAATGCTCTAATAAGATGGTGGGGTGTTTTTTTTATTTTTTATTTTTAATTTCCTAATTTTGGGGTTTTATGGTTACAACTATACTCTAATTTTATTTGATTTTTTATTTGGTAAAGCTTATAACACCAAAGAGTGTATTTTGCTTTATAATAATTAGTCTCTCGACACATGAATTAGCGCATGTCAATTAACTTTTCCACTGCAAAAATTGCAGCTCTTTTATAATTTTTTCCGAAATTTATATAATCACAGTAAAAACTCTAACTCATCTGTTTGTAATAATATAGTGATGAGCTGTAAGGTGGTTTGATGTTGAGGAATTAAGTTGTTATTTGATAAGTTGAGAAATGAATTGTTCGACCATTCAGAAGTTTATAACATCAAGAAGCATAATATTCAATTTTTTCACTACTGAAGATACATTATTGTACATTTTTTTATTTGGCCACTATAAATTATTGTACATTGAAAGCATGGAAGGACTACTGAAAAGTTTATTGTCTCTGGAGTGGGTATGATAATAATGACCAATTCTTCCATGTTTTTGATAGTCAATGCACAACAATGTATTTTACAGTAGTTGAGATCGCAACACGCATGCATGGGGCCCTCGTAGGTTAGTTGTTAATCATGGTCAGTCTTAGTCAATCAGTAGTTAACCCATTTTTTCTTGAATTTTTTATGCATTATTAAACTCGACCCAATGGAGATATTATAAACTTTCATTCAGCCAACTAATCTTGTAATTACAAGGATGCTTCTTGTAGTGGAGACTGCAACATGCATTAATGGAGATTTAGTGTAACTGTAATAGTAATGTTATCAATTAACCTGTTATAACATGTTTTTTTGAGGAATGATAAGTTTATAATTTTAGAGTACAGTGTTAATAAATGTACACATATTATAAAATAAGTGGATTAGTAATAATAAATGACAATATTATAGTCACATCAAAAAATTACTCACATGCATGGATCCTCATAGGCTAATCATTATCAACCCCTAGCCAATCATTTGAAAATGTCTTAATCCTGAAAAATTATTGTTTGTGAAAATAACATTATATTACATTTATTGTTTGTGAAAAATCATTTGTGATGTTAGTAATCTACTGAAATAATGAAAGCTCTATATATATAAATATACTGGTGTGTAACTTAACATGACATTTATCATATTTTTTTTCCACTACGCAATGTGATTTTATTATTAAAGAACTATTTTTGCAAAAAGTCAAGTACTTAGTTTGGCCATTTAGAGTTTATCATACGTCTATTTACTAGATTGGTGTTTACTTTCTTTCAATCTTCTTCATCTCTTCTCAAACAAAAAACAGTCTTCTTCCTCGGTGTGTTGGATTTTCTACTTTGGAAGACAATCGCAGCATGGCTGAAATTGTTATGACCCTTGCACGTCCTGTTGTTCGGCTTGCGCTGGAAAAATTGATTTCTTTTACCACCGCGGAGTTTCTTGCATTTCGAAATTTCAAGAAGGACATAGATACGCTGAAAAACTCTTTACAAGAAATTCAACATCTGCTTACAGATTTTGAAAACAAACAACTGATATCTGCTGATCGACACCACATGAAGGGTTGGTCTGAAAGGCTCCAAGCAGCAGCTCACGATGCAGACGATTTGATCTCCATTTGGTCAACAGAATATCATCTCTGGGACATGAAAAGCAAGGTACATAGACTTCATCTTCCATTTAGTGCTTCAAAGTCTATCTTCAAGCATGGCCAATCGCGCAAGTTAAGAGAAATTGTAGCCGAACTAAATAAACTTTTAGAAGAAGGAAATCGCCATGGAGAACGCTATAGAAACATCACTGGCAATTCGATGCATGGGACTGAAATTCCTAATTCACAGGGACCTACCTCCCTCCCAGATTCACACGATTCATTTTTCGGTAGGGATGAAGTTAAAGAGAAGATAATACAAGAGCTAATATCAGATGAAGAAGCCAGTGATGGGGAAAACGTTTCTTTCATTCCTATTTTAGGGATGGGAGGAGTGGGCAAAACAACTCTTGCTCAACGTGTATTTAGAGATGACAGGGTTAAAGGTTGTTTCAAAAACAAAATTTGGATTTGTGTGACAAATTTTGACGTCCCCAAGATTTTGAAAGAATTGCTGGTGGCTCTAACTCGTCAAAATATTGACCTTCTCTCTAATGACCTACTAGAAACTCGTGTTCTTGAGGAGGTGAGTAAAAATCGAAATTTATTTGTTCTAGACGATTTATGGAATGACAATTATCCAAAATGGGAAGAACTAGCAAAAGTCTTAAGTCGAGGGGCCAGGGGAAGTAGGGTTCTGGTGACTAGTCGGGTCGATCAAGTTTCAAAAACGATTGGTGCAAAATCCTCCCATCCTTTGCAGGGCTTGGAAGATGATGCATTATGGTCATTGTTAAAAGCAGTTGCATTTGTTAACGCGGCTAGTGTACCAAACAATTTACAAGAACTTGGAAAAGAAATTGTGAAAAAGTGCATAGGGTTACCTTTGGCAGCAAAACAAATGGGAGGTGTATTACGTGGGAATACTGATGCAAATGAATGGAGGAAGATCGCCACAAGTGAAATATGGGAAGTAAAAGACGATGGAGTGTTGCCTGCTCTGCGATTGAGTTACAATCAACTGTCTTCACATCTCAAGCAATGCTTTGCATACTGTTCCCTGTTTCCAAAAGGTTATGTATATGATGTGAATGAATCGGTCAAATTGTGGATGGCAGAAGCATTTATTCAACCTAAAAACAGACAGAGGACTGAAGAAACAGGGAGTGGATACTTCAAGGAGTTGTCGGACAGGTTCTTCTTTGAATCCTCAAGCGAAGACGACAAGACAAAGTATCTGATGCATGATCTTATCCATGACTTGGCACAATCAATTTCCCATCCCTTTTATTGCCAAGTGAAAGATACTGATCCACCAGGACAACCACGAAGGTTTGATGGAAAACCTCGTCATGTATCATTGCTTTCGAAAGAAGTTGAGCAGCCTACGTTAGAGATAATCAGCGAATTGAAGGGGCTGCGCACACTTCTATTTCCAGTTCAACACTTGAGAGCCTTTGGAAAAGCACAGAATAAAATATTCGAATCACTTGAGTATATGCGCGTGCTAGACATGAGTTCAAGCACACTTCAGATACTGCCAGACTCAATTGAAAAATTGAAGCTTTTGCACTACCTTGATTTATCAAAAACTGAAATCAAAAGGCTTCCTGACTCAATGTGCAACCTCTACAATTTGCAGACGCTGAAACTTTTGGGCTGCCCTTGGCTTTTCAGTTTGCCCGCGAATCTGAGTAATCTTGTCAACTTGAGACATCTGGAGCTAGATGACATGTTCTGGTACAAGGTCTCGACATTTCCACGAAGCATCGGGAGTCTAACCGGTCTGCACAACTTGCACAAATTTGAGGTTGGCTGCACTACTGGGTACAAACTTGAAGAATTGCAGAACATGGCGTACCTTACAAGAACACTCCACATCTCAAAGCTGGAAAATGCAGTGGATGCAGGGAAGGCTAACTTGAAAGCAAAGGACATGATTCATAAAGTGGTGTATGAATGGAGCAATGGAGATCTTAATTTGCAAAATGAAGCCACTGGAAAGCAGGTGCTGTTATACCTCCTTATGTTTAGCTTTGACTGATTGCAATTAGCTTATAGTTAGCTTGTAATTACATGTGATTCTCTTACAATTAGGCTGTAATTGATTCTTGTAAATGTTATGTATACCTCTGAGGCTCTGAATGAGATGAATAAAATCATTTCAGGTTCTTGAAGACCTGCAACCTCAACCAAAAGTCAAAGAGCTCCAAATCTGTGGCTACAGGGGCAATGAATTTCCAATTTGGATGCAAGGCGGACGGCTCCAGAATCTGGTTAGTATTTATTTGAATCGTTGCACAAGATCCAGAATCCTCTCTCTTGGCAAGCTACCCAACCTGAGAGAATGCCGTCTCAAAAATATGCAAGCGTTGGAGGAATGGCAGGAAGAGGAGTACCTATTCCTCATCAGACTAGAGATAAGTGGCTGCCCGAAGCTGACAAAATTGCCCTGGTTCTTTCCCACCCTACGTTCTCTGAAGATCAAAAGGTGTGCATCATTGGATACAATTCCATCTGGCCCAGTGATGTTTGTAACACTCATTGAAAATCCTGTACTGAAGCACTGGACTGGAGGACAATTAGAAATAGAAATAGATTCCGATGACGGCAGACAGAAAGCTAAAGTTCCATGGACTTGGGAAATGCTGGAAATGAAAATTACCAAGTGCCCTGAGCTGCATGCGTTGCCAACATACCTCTCTCCACAGAAATTGGAAATAAGTGAATGCAGGTCATTGAGCGCCCTCCCAGACGAACGTCACGCAAGAAGGCTTCATCTTTTAGTATTGGATGCATGTCATGATAAAACATTAGTGGCTAGCATACCCAGTACCAGCAGTTTAACTTTCTTGGTGATTTCAAATATCTCAAAGCTCATATGTCTTCCAAAATGGCCCAGTCTCCCCAGCCTCTCCTCACTGCATATCCGTGGCTGCGAAAATCTCAAGTATCTATCCAACCAAGAAGACAAGTTCCAAGGCTTCACCTCTCTGAAAGTACTCTCCATCAAGGACTGTCCTAAGCTTGTGACACTGCCACTTGAAGGACTCCCAACCTCTCTTGAATATTTGAGTATTGTCTCATGCCCAAGGCTTTGGTCATATGGCCCCCCTGACGTACTCAAGAAACTCACCTCCCTCAATGATCTTTACATTGAAGATTGCCCTAAACTCCAGTCCTTGCCAGAGGATGGACTGTCAACCTCCCTCCACCATCTGTCTATCCAACAGTGTCCCTCACTGATAGAACGATGTGGAAAGGAAGACGGTGATTTACCGAAGATCAGAGACATCCCTGATCTGGAAATTGAGACACCATCTACTGGAACTCCAGCCTCATCATCTTCAACATCTTGGTACCGTCTTCCTAGGAGCCGCAGAGGTATGTGTATCTAAATTTAATTTATTTTCTTCTACTCAGTGGTTAATTAATATGATTTACTTGGTACAAAGCCTATGGAAGAAAACCATGCAAGTTAACGTGCTTGGATATAAAATTCAGGCCCAATTCGCTAATATTTCAACCTTTTGCTTATTCAACATCACAAAAAGAATACAAAGACTTCTAAACATCAGACTATATTGGTTAACAACATCATTTCCTTCGGTATACAGAACTTTAGAATTTTGGATCTTTTTAAGATGCTGAGTGTGATCAGTACATCATTTTCTGTGTCTAAATTTGCAGGACATAATTCAAAAGGAAATATGGTTTTGAAATGATGCCAAGCTTATGGCTTATCAGCACTTCGCTTGAGATGGCTTTAATGCTTAAATATTAAGAAAGTAAAATTGATCTGCATCTCAAGTAATAATGTAATATCACTTTCAGCTATAAGTTTGTTAAATGCTATATAATGGCTTTGCAGGAAAGTGAAGCTGGATGGAAAGCCTTGAGACAATGTTTTTATATGTAATCATGCATGATGCTGAAAGAGGATACCTATTGAAGGGGGAGACAGATTGGAATGCCTTGCATTCTAACCTAAAATAAAAACCCTCTTTTCTATTTTCTATTTTTTGCCTTTTGATTTCCCTGATGATTGATTTACCCTGTTCCACAGGGTAGCATGCTTATTGTTTTTTCTCTTTAATGTAAAATAATAAGCAGCCTTTCGACATCCTTGTTGGAAGGGGGTGATGTATCTTGTTCGACAGGGTGGTAATTTTTTTTTCTCTTTAATGTGTAATAATAAGCAACCTTCCTACATCCATGTTGGAAGGGGGTGATGTATCTTGTTCGACAGGGTGGTAATTTTTTTTTTTCTCTTTTTTTTGGCCATGGAGGTAATTTTTTTTTTCTCTTTAATATGTAATAATAAGCAACCTTCCTACATCCATGTTGGAAGGGGGTGATGTATCTTTGTTTGACAGGGTGGTAAATTTTTTTCTCTTTAATGTGTAATAATAAGCAACCTTCCTACATCCATGTTAAAGGGGGATTGCCTGAATTTCAATCTTCTGACTGAACAAGAGTAATTGATTTGAACTCATTTACACAACCAAATGACTGCAAAACAGAATGCTTTCAGTTCCATATGATTTCAAGACCCCCATTTGCCAACTTGGACAGATGGATGGGAAAAGAAGGTACAAACTATAAAGTCAGCACAAGCATATAAGAACTCACTAACAGATGAAACGAAATTCTTAGGTAGTAAAGACAGCCATAAGAAGAGTTCTAGGATATTACATTAGTAATAGCACTAACACAAAAAGAATTCAAGAAAAGCACATACAGCAGCAAGGACAGAAGATCAAATTGGCATCTGAAATTACAATTTGAACTCACAAAAGCAATCAGGCAAAGCAGATCCTCTGCCCATGACAAAATCACCTCTATGGGCCTTCCATAGAGCTTGCATCAATTCCTTCCCTCTCAAACCCTGAGAAGTGAATTCTGCAAAAGCTCTTCTGCTTAAGAAAAGAGTCTTGTACAAGCCATTAAAAGCTCGCATTGCTGCAACCATCTTATCCATATTTCCAAAATATGTTGCTACATATGAATCACTGTTAATAGACACGTAATAATCCAATGCAGCTTTTGTGTTCCCATGCATGCTTTTGAAATCCTCACCACTTAGAAGGCTAGACTTGGTAACTACCTTGGTGTAAATAGATGTTAATCCTTCAATTTCCATCAGACCATCCCCAGCTGCCAGATAAATGTTTGTGTTCGTTGGGATGGAAAGCACTTGAAGTATGAAGGCCGTCTCATTAGGCGTAAGAGGACATTTCCCTCGTTTCCTCCAAATGTTTGCAAGCTCTCCAGTCCATGGTTTTCTATCTCCCCGTGCTGCATCAATGGCTTCAATGGAGGAAGGAGAAAGGTATGGGTATTCGCATTGACTGTAAGCTACCATATCAGGCTCAAAACGGAGGTGAAGTGAGAGAAAAGGTTTAGGTATGGCTTCAAGAAGCTCAGAGGCTTTCTTCTCCAAGGTTTTAGTGAGGCGTAATGCACTGTAACAAGCTTGACAAAGGGCAGCTTTTGCATACTGAGGATACCTACATAGTGCAGAAAACAGAAGACTATTGTTGAACTTAAAAGATTAGAAATTGTAAGATCAGAACACTAAGTATGTTCTTTTCAGTCACCAAACTTCAAAGGCTTGTTTATGCAGCTGTACCCAAAATTGGTGACCTTGGACTCTAGAGATCCAAGCCCCGAATGCTCGGGACTCTGAAGTTCCGAGCCCCACATCCTTGGTATCTAACCCGGACCTCGAGTCTGAGACTCTGAGTCCAGGCTGAACCAAACAGACTCTAAAAAACTCATAATGTAACAAATTGCAATTCTAATCTCAGAACCACAAAGCATCCTACATATTCAACAAGAAAACCTAACTTTCTGATAAGCTAAAAGTCGGTATGATAACAAACTAACCTACATTTTTGTATTTGACTTTTAAACCTTAATGAAAAATTTATGCCACAGTTATTGACCTTCACCCAAAAGGAGGTACGTATTCATAGTGACAAGTATTCCTATGTCATCGCAAAACACCCAAAAAGAAGGAAAAAATGGTAGTGAAATACCTATCCCTTCTTTGGCTCATTGCTGGCGTGATTGAAATATAATGATGTTCTAATAGGGCAGGAAGAACACTTTCAATGTAATCAAATTGGCCTTTGCGTTTGCTACAATCTACATGGAAGGGTTCTTTCGTTGCAATCTCGGACGGAAACTCTTTAACAACTTTAATAAAGCCATTCATTCGTTGAATGAAGTAGTCGACATCAAAGACATCTGCAAAACCACTGAGGTGACACCATAGAGTTACAAGAGGATATTGCTAGCAAAATAAACAAATAAAAAAATGTTATTAACCTAAATGAGTGGAGTAGCCATTTAGTCTCCATATGAGGTCATATAAACCAGAATCGTCAAAATAATTTAGGTACAGCAAGAGGCATTCTATTCGATTCCATAGGTAAAGTAGTAAATTGTCTCTGCCTTGAAACATTAAAGGAGTCCCCACAGTTAATCAAAATTTTGAAAATCACAAGAGGTGGTATTTCAGAAATCCCATGGTAAATGATATATAAACCAGCAATTACCTTGATTCATTCCAATAAGCAGCCACCTCAAACTTTGGCAAAACCAGGGTTGCATTTAAAAGACGGGCAATACCAACACCATCACACAACTGCACTCCACATAAATAATTTCCCATGCTTAGCAAAGTGGCAACTCAAAATCGAGCAGTTTTACAAACAATTACAAAGATGCTTCAATCACTCACATCTCTTCTCATCTGATTAAGGCCACCATAGCAATCCACTCGAATGAATCCATTACTCTTTGATGGCAGAGCTGCAGCATTTCAACAAAAAACCAATGCAATTGTCTGCAATGATAGTCAATTAAGATTGACTCAGAATATCAAAAAATTATTCAGCAACCTCACCTCATTCCTAATTCTATTCCCATCACAAACAAATACCAATTTTTTTTTTTAAATCCTGCTTTGTGTCCACATTTTCACATAACAAACAAAACCCAAATGCATTCTTCAAAATGAAACAGTTCCAAATACCCCAAATCGTTCTGGGGTAACATTCAAATATTAGAATTTCATCATGCAAATATTACTATGATTACTCTAGTCTCTCACTGTTAATTTAACGAAATTATTCTCCACACTCCACAGTTTGCCAAGTTATCCAATATTTGCTAAAGAAGACAGGCAAGGAAACACAATAAGTTGGAAATTACCTGTGAGATTCCCTTGTAGCCACCACTTGCAAGGTCTCCACTCTACCATCCTCCCAACACTCCATATATCCAATTTTTTTCTGCATCCGCAATGTCAATCAAAAAAATCATATTTTAGGCTGTTTCGGTTCCCAAATAATGGCAAAGCCACTTCAAACTTGGCCCAGATTCCATTCTAATATTAACAGCAACCAAACATGGACAAAACAAAGCGAAAAAGGAAAAAACACATCTTTATTAAAGAAAATGGAAGACTTTGGAATCCAATTGGTGCCCATGTCTAATGAAGTGTACATATATATACACATACAATAAAACTTTTCAAGATCTAAGATTTCCTCCTATTTCTTTACCAAAAAACAACTATTAGAAAAATTAAAAAAAACTAAACTAAAAAAGAATAGCAACAATGAGAAGCAGAGTAAGAGCTTATGAGAACATACATGGGCGAAGTGCGAGAGAGTGGGGATTGGTAGAAAGGCGAAGTAGGCGAGAAGAGAAGCACGGCGAGGATGAGGGAGAGAGTGACAACCACTATGCTGAACAGGGGCTTCACTGAAATCGCCACCATTTCATTTCTTAGTTGCCCAATTTGATCTGAATCTTTGTTTGATTGATGGACCTCACAAGTATCAGCAGAGAAGAAGAAGCTGACTGTGGATTGTTCTGTTGCTATAAGATCGAGAAATTATGAGAGAAACGGTGGTTTGGAGGGTAGATGAATGGAACGTGGACCGGACCGGATTGGACACCGGTTTTTCAATGGATAAGTCCGGGTTTTTTTTGGGTTTTGGAATTTTCATTTGGAGAAAATATTTGTATCATTTTATGAATCGGTAACAAGTTAACAATGTAATATGTGGTACATTTAGGGTGTTATAATTTGAGTGATTTTGTAACATCATAGGATATTCGATTTTATCGTCACACACAAATTTTTCATCTATTCGTCTCTCAAAATTAACTTACTTATAATTTTTTTTTCTCTTGGAATTACAATTTTATCCTTAGAGTAAACAACTTTTTTTGGCCATTAAAAGTCAATGGCCATGGTATCACCATGGTGACGCTACCATGGCCACCATTAGAGGCATCGGAAAATGGCAAGGAGTGGATGGGGAGAGCGTAGAGAACGGGTGGAGAAGATGAAAAAACTTTGTTTACTCTTTGTTCTGTCAGGGGTAAATGTGACTTTAAAATTTTACAAAAAAGAAAAGAGGTAGATTGAGCAAATTTAGGGCCGGATAGAGACATGCATGACCAGTTATTTATGTACAATGTGAATTGATTCATTCTGATTGTAATTTCACAAAGGAGTACTGGAAAACTTTTCCATCTTTCATCTCTATTTTACTTACATGGCGTTTCAACTCTAATCAGGTAGTGTTTCAAGTGGTTTTCAAGTTGAGGAGAATAAGATATATTAGCTATCTTAGCTTGGTTTTGAAGTTGATCAATGCTAGTTTTGATGTCAATTGATCCGGTAATCAAGGTAATTCGAACCAACACCAACAACACATGACACTTTTGATGCTCAGCACATCTTGTTGATTAATGGAAGCAACATATCAAACTTCCAACAGGATATTGCTTCTATGAACACATCAATTAGCAACTCACAAAAAAACTAAATAATAGGTGCAACTGTGAAAACACTTCAAAGTACAAGTTGGGAGAACAATCATATGCAGAAATTGCAATAATGAAGCAATGCATTAATCAACACTTTAAATAACAGAGAATCGGAAGTTGGAAACGTTTCTCATTTACCACATATCCAGGGTTTACCTTATAAGTCGTGACTCATGAGGGTTTTCCTCTTTACCCAGAAAAAGCATACAAGTAGTATAAATAGTAACCAGTATCAACAGAGGCATGCATACCTAGATTTCTCTTCTCCAAGTACTGTTTCACACCACCTGATTATAGATTCCAATAATATAATCCTTAATTAAGTAACAGGGGTATTTATAAATTGATCTCAACTTTTCATTGAGCATGCCTAAACATGCAAGCGTAAAATATCTACAGTTTACAATAGCCAAATAGAAATGTGGCAGGTAGAAGAAGGAGCTACACCTGACAATTCATCCACAGATCTCTCTTCAGACTCATGTAACTTCTTCATGCAGATCCCGCCAGTCCAAGATGCACACAACATTTTGTCAATCACTTTCAGTGTCAGTCACTTCACTTCTCGATTTTACAGAAGTTTTTTTACCTTTCATCAACTTTGCCAACTCTTGTATTGAGCAAGAAGTGCTTTGCTCCATCTTACTTGCAAGTATCTCAATATGATCAAGGATCCCTAAACCCAAAAGCCGGTTCCTCAACATCTGAACAGTAGTAGAGTATGGTGGTATGCCTTCATCGATCATTATCTCAAAGTATTTACAAGCCTCCTCTAGTTTACGTTTCTTCTTACACAAACCATGAACCATGACAGAATATGTTGAAACAGAGGGATAAAATCCTCTCTCCCCCATACTCTCCCAAACTTCAGTTGCCCTATCGAATCTTCCTATCCTTATCAGCAACTTGAGCACCATATTATAAGTATGCCGATCCGGCATGCAGTTATCTTTTTCCATTCTAGATAACAACCTAAGAGCCATGTTAACTTCACAATGATCACAATGATAAGCTTGGATTGCATTGTAACTCCACATATCCGGTCTAACTCCCCTCTCAATCATTTCATCCAAAAGATGGTAAGCCTCTTCCACCTTTTCATTCTTACACAGTTTCTTGATGATACAATTGTAAGAATACACGTTAGGCAAAAGATTATATCTCCTCATCCTATCAAGCACCCTAAAAACCGAATGAATATCATTCGCTTCACAATATGCACGAATGAAAATCGCGTATGTACAAGCATCTGGTTCAACTCCCTTTGACCCCATCTCCCGAAATATCTTATACGCTTCATCCACATTCCCACCTTTGCACAAAGCCTCCAAATAACTATTATATGCAGGCACATCCATCAAACATCCTTTTTCAATCATTTCATCGAACAACTTACGTGCCTCATCCGAATCGCCAATGTCGCCCCAACCCCTCATCAAAATACTATAATTCTTAGCACTCAACTCAAACCCAATCTTAACTTTATCAAAAAATTCATGGGCATGCTTGACATGCTTTCTTTTGCACAGTGTGTAGAGAAGCTGATCAAGATCATGAACACTGGGCTTAATCCCAAACTCAACCATTCTGTTAAAAGCTCGAATAGCATCACGAGGCAAATTAGCTCTACTGTAAACTCTAAAAACAACCCAGAAAATTTCTGGGCCAATCTCACAACACTTGGACTCTCTCACTTCTATGAGGAAGTCCCACAAAATAGCATATTGCTTGCTACTTCCTAAAATATCAATCAAAATGTGGTAGCTTTCAACACTGTGTTGAAAACCCGGAATCGTTTTAGCCCAAAGAAAAAACCTGTGGGCAGAAAACCCAAGATTTTTGCACCGTTTGAGAACCTGTTCGACCAAGTTTGTGGATATTTGGGTAGACAAAGCGTTCAGGGAAGGCTCCAAGTCGTGGTGGGGGTCTCTGTGGTCGCTGAGAATGCGTGAGATCTCGTTGACTAGGTGTGGTGATGGTGGAGGTGGTGAGTTTTGGTGGGTGAGAGAAGAGAAGAGGTGGTAGTGAGGGTAGCGGGACTTGGAGTGTGAGAGAAGAGAGTGGAAGATAGAGTGGAGGGTTTTGGGTTTAGAGGTGAGAGACCAAAGGGACATTTTGGAGAGTTGGCAAGTGTGGCTTCTGGTTTCAGAAACAATATTTCACTTGGGCTCTTAAACTCAAACATCACTTGGCACACTTCAATATATGCTAGCATCGAACTGTTCAGAAAGAAAGCTTATACCATCAGAGATGTGTCAAGAACTCAAAAAGATTTGTTTTGAGAATCAAAGGGGGGTGTAATTGTAAATGCTTGGTCCCTTCAATTTTAGCACAGCTAGGAGCACAATTCACTCAATCTCAATTTAAAATGAACCATATTAATGTTTATGCATGCAAGATATTTAATATTACGAGACGTAAAATATTTTCAAGTTTTTATTTTTCTCCTCTAAGTACTTATAGTGTGAATTCCACCTTTGTTTTGAAAATAACAGGGAAAAAACTTTATATGGTTCTCGGATCATATAGTTGAATATTCCAACGTAGTATGAGTAAGTGAAATCCTTAACATGGTGTCCCCACCCACCCCCAACACAAATACAGAAGAGAAAAAAGTTATATTTATTTTGTGGTCTAAATAGATTCATGAAGCCCAAAGGCAAAAAGAACACCAGCACAACAACAAATAGAATTTATAAGCATACAACAAATGCCTTTTCCATAACATATTCCATACTTCAATAATATATTTTGGCAAAATTTATTTCCATAACAAATTTTAGAGTGCATAATTCAAGCCAAACACAGTAAAAGCCTAAAAGGAGTTTCAAAACAAAGAACTTCAGCTTTGCTCCTCAGCACCTACAAGTTCCCTCTCCTCAGCTGCAGCGGCCATCAAATCATCAAAGTTTTCTGTCTTCCCAAGTAATATCTCAATCTGCAACCCAAGAATAATAATAAATGAATCAATAAAAATAAAAAAGGAATACTCCTATTGAGAAGTCAGAGAACAACCTTATACCCTAAAAGTTATATGCTAAATAAATTTGAGAATAACCCCAGGTTTTTCACTACCGGGTCCAAGAAAATAACTATAAATGCAAATAAACATAGCTTAAATCAGCAATTAATCTTTATATTAAATGCAAATAAACATAGAGCTCATACGAAATGCTAATGATTATTAGTACACTGAAACTCAAAATACATTTAGGATCAATTTCTGTGGAGCAACCATGAAATGCAATTTGTTCCTTTAAATCTCATTTAATGGCACACTGCCACCATAGAAACACTACAGATAAGATCAATAACATAAGTAGCATTTCTTTTCAAATCAGCTATCTCCAATAAAAAAAACAAGGCATCAATTTGTAAGGAGCATAATTTCACAATTCATACCACATATCTGTTTTCTAAGAACAAATGCAGTCTGGCTTGAACAAACATTTTAGCTTCATGTTGGAACCCTTACCAGAACAGATAGTCCAATATAAGAATACACACTTATGTTAATAAATCGGACCAATCTACAAGGGCATCAATAATTGCAAAGGAAAAATCAAGAATAAATGGGATCTCTCACTCAAAACTCCATTGTTTCACCAGAATAAACATTCACCTTATTTTTAACTAACACCTAAACTGGGCATATTTCAGGATGAGATAAACACGTTCTAGATATCTAACAAGCATGCCTAACAATTTTCCAAATAGGATATCATATTCACATACCTTGGCTTTTTGGACAGGTCTCCCTCTTGAATCATCCTTTATGTCAACAGTTGACGTCATGATTTCTGCATTGATATTCGAGAATGAATAAAATTAAAAATTAGATAATTGCTTTGCAGAAAGACAGAAAAGAAAAATATAAGCCTTACTTTTCTCAACAGCCAGCCCATTGTTTTTCAGAATTTCGGCAATTGTGACAACTGTGGCAATAGCTGCAGAAGTACAATGAGTAATTAATCTGTGCATATGGCATTAATACTTAAAGGAATCAAACCTATAGTCAAGAACTACAATACTCAGTGCAATTTTTCTCCCTCAAATTATGGAATTGCCTTAATTCCAATAATCTTAGAGGAACCCTTCTAGTTTATCTTACCTTATTTTACTTCACATACTTGTTCACTGAAAAACACTTGTCCATCTGTCCCTTCCAACTACCAATTCACTATATTATACTAAAATCCTTGTCTAGTATTGCAATTGAAAATTAGTTCTCTTTCTACAAGGAGTAATATATTGGGATGGTAAGGAGTTATTTCCTTGATAGTCTTAACAATCATAATGTTAAATTGGAGAAAGGAAACCTAAGCAATCACCAAACTGGAAGGTCCAACAAAAGGCTTCTTTTCCAGATAAAGACCTGCTAAGGAAGGATTAAGCTCCCTCTCCAAGAAGAGAATTCTAGATTCGAGTGCATTGGAACATCTATAGTCTGCAGAGACTACAATTTAAGGACTGTGAAACACACCAACATTTTATCCAATTTCTCACTACTAGAAAGAAGGTTATTATGACACAATGGCTCAATAAATTATAAATTTTTCTCTTTACAAGGCTGCTAAGTGCAATATCCACAATTATAAAGCTCACTTTGTTAAACAGTGTACAATGAAGCCAATCGACACCTATACAAATGACCTACTTTTAAGTTTCACAAATTTTTCAGAACTTAGTCAAGCATGTCAGCATTTCCGTGATTCTAGCATAATGTATAACCATATCCATTAATACAGCACGCACTTGCACACACACACACACACACACACACACACACACACACACAGAGTCATTAGTTGCAGAGCTTAGTATGAGATAAAACAGCTGAATGATGTAATACCCATTCCCAAAGCAGAGAGCTCGACCTCATTGTACTGTTGCATATACCTCTGAAAAACAATCAAATGCCAGAAACATGATTAATAAAAATACAAAATTTGAAACAACGAACTATTATTCGAAACCATTAAAGAAAGGAAAATACTGCTTCATTTATTTCAACCAAATTCATTTTATTTCCAGGCAAAGCCTAATTTTATACCAAATTAACCAACCAACTCAAACTTTAACAGAAACAAAGCATTATAAAAAGAAACAAAAGAAAACCAATTTAGAACTACAAGCAAATATACATATGTATACGTCCGTAAATGTCGTATATATGAAGAGAATGAAGAACAGGGTTTACCTTGGCGAGATTAACATAGAAAAAGAGGGGCTTTTTGGTATTGGAGACCTGAATTCGGTTCTTCTTGGGTACATCTGCGTTGTTGATGGTGATATTGTTCACACCCTCGGTAATCTCCTCCATTGCAGTGAACCAATTAAGTGAGATAGTGAATACCTTCCAAAAACCCTAACCCTAAATCCCCTTTTTATTGCTCTCTCTCTCTCTTTCTTTTATCTTCTCTCTCTGTAAAATTGATTTCTCGAATTTATGGGCCTATAGGCTAAAGTACCAAAAAGTCCTCCAGTCCCAAAATAATACAGTTGTGTTTCGACCAAAGAATTAAATTTCAAATTTCGATGAAATTTAAAAAATTCAAAAATATGAAAAATTTTAAAAGAATTTTAATTTCGTTGAAAATTTAAAATGAAACAACGACAATTTTGATTTGAAAATATTTCAAAACCTCAAAAAAAACAAAATTCGAGAAATTTTTTGAAATTTGATTCTATAATTTGGACAAAAAACTTTGAAATTCTAAAGAATTTTAAAGTTATGAGATTTGCAAAATAACTTGTTTGGTTAAGTTAATTTTGAAATTTGAAAATGACGGCATTTGAGATCAAGTATAGGTTCGAGTCTTGAGTCTTGGATCTTGGGTGCCAAGTGTCGGGGGGTCTTGAGTGATGGTCCGAGTCCTAGGTCTAGGTTTGAAGTGTAGGGTCTAGGTCCCAACACCCAAGTCTCAAGAGCCGAATTTGAGTCCTGGGTCCCGAGTCTTAAGTGTCAAATCTAGGTCTTGAGCCTTGGTGCAGAGTCCCTGTTTTGGGTCTCGAGTCTCATGTAATTTTGTTTAAGTTTTGATAGAATTACAATAGAAGGCAACTTGAAATGACTCTTATTTATGTGAAACTTTGAGATGAGATCTTGGACTCTCAAATCTCATCTTTAAATTCCACTAGAATTTGACAAATCTCATCATTTAGTTTTGAAACAATGTACTTTAGCAAAAGGGATTTGTAAATCTCAAGTTGACCACAAATTCTATCTTCAAATTTCACATCTAACACACCCTAAAATCTAAATATACAAGCGTTATATAAGTATAATATCTTAAAGCATACGTGAACCGAATGAGTTATTTATTATTATTTTGTATTTAAAATAACATTTTTCTGAACAGTGTAAATTTCAATCTCAATTCTCAATTTCTCACCAAACTCGTTTGTTTTAATATTTGAAATTCATCTTTTGTTTTCTTTTTTTGGGCAAGGATACTACACTACACTACACCTCTCAGACTGCCAACCCTATAACATCTTTTGTTTTTTAATATCTGACAAATGGAGGATTTAAATTTGAAAATTTTCCAACATTATGTAAAAAAATATCATGAAATTAATAGTTGGTCATTTCAACTAAAATGATATCACACGGCAATGGAACCGAAATTCGTGCCTTCAATTATTTTTGCTCAAGTTTTGTTTCCAATTATGTAATTGATAAAAGAGCAATATACCACTGTTGGGTCATCAAACATTAATTATCACTAAGTTTGTATTTAACCACGTCACTGAGCATTGGTGTACATTAGTAGTGCATTTCTACAACTTTTCTTTCTACAGTTGAATAAAAATTCAAAAAATAATAACGAATGAGCTCCCTTTTACAAATATGGGTAAATTGTACAATTAATTATAGAGTGGTTATATTTCCACCCCTTGTCTTATTTTCTTACCCACCTTATTTTTACACCTATCATTAAATTTACAAAAAATATAAAAACATTCTTTACACCCCTCATTATTCTTATAATACCCTTTGATATACCAACTCAAACACTCACTTACTAAACACTCTTCTCACTCATCCATCTTTTTCCATAAATCTTAATTCTACTATGTCACCAAAACTTAAAATCTCATATACCTATTAAAAGGTATGATTATTCTGTACTCTAAATCATTTTTATTTATTTATAGTTTTAGATCAAGAATTTATTCTATTTTATTAATGTTTTTTGTGATTTAGAAATTGAATATTAATTTTGAGGATTTAATTTGAAGTTTAGGGATGAAGGATGCCTAAGCTTCCATTGTAGCTAGGAGTCAAACCATCGTTTTATGGTATGCTTGTAATTAAGACCGAATAGCATATATATATATATATATAAGTTTTCATTCACTGCTGCAAATTATTTATTTGCGTGAAGCTAAGGCAAGATTTCCTTGAGAACATCAATAATATTGCAGCTATATTAATATAGTTGCAGCTATCTTCATCAGTTTTGAGGTGTATATACAAGGCATGATTGTGAATTTTGAAGAAAATTTGAATGCCCAAAACAACAACACTAGTTTATTTATAGTTGTTTTCTTCATTCATTGAAATAGAAGAATTGAAAATGATATTAGGGGTTTATGGAGTTTAAGTCCTAGTAGAAGGTGGGTGAGTATGGAGTTGGTGGGTAGAGTAGGATTATTATTTTTATTTATTTTAAGTCATGTCCTTAAAAGTCTTTTAACAAAATGATAAATTTGTCATTATTATTTTAATAAAAATGTGGGTGAGAAAATAAGACAGAGAATATAAGCACCTTAATTATATCTCTTATCCTTATAAATTTCTTTTACTTTGAGTCTTTTAATTTGTAAGTGGCTGATAACATTACTTAAGTTATTGCCCTAATCTTTAACATCAAGATATCACCGATACTGTTTTGCCACTCTATGTACTGATATCATGTTTTTCAGCTCCTGTACTGTTCTGTCACTCTATTTACATGACGTGACATAAGCTAAATCATTTAGTACTTTGAATCTATATAGTTATTTTAATTTTTTGTTAAGAATTTATTTATCTTATTACTATAAAAATTAGTGGATTGATGAGCCAACGCATGACCCACCAATCCAAAGGATAGCCCACCAAAGGCCCATTGGCTTATGTCCCATGGGTTGGCTTGTAAACAAGATTGTTCTTACAGTTAGGTAATGGGCTTGTCCTGACAGCATGTGGACTGGTCATGTGTTACTCCAACCCATCCAATATGCTTGCTCTGAAATCACTGAAAACTCCAATCACCAATGGTCCAATAGGTTCCACTGTTCCAGTTCTCACAAAATAGGGAGGCTCTCAATGTCTCATAGAACTTTCTTGCCATCAAGCTGCAAGGAAATGGTGTAGTTGAGTAGTTGATAAGCTAGCCAAAGAATGCATGAACTATACTTTATATTTGAGTAAAACTTTTTGTACCATATTAAATTAAATATGTACCACATTTTCCATTAATGAATGTGAGACTTATGCGAACATTATTGACCTTGACCACATTTTCAGTCAATAAAAGTAAGTTTATTTACCATTGCAAAAAATGCAATGGATAATTATATATCTCTTAAATAGAGGCTAGTAACTCATCCGCAAACATTGTTCTCTATTCTCTATTGATAGCAAATATCAATCATAAACCATATTTAGTTCTAAATTTCTAATGACATTTCCAATTTTCATATGTTTTTCTGAAAATAATATATCTTGAAAGCTACACATTGACAAAGGATAAGACTTGGTAACTACACCAGCCAATTCTTTTAATCTCTTCACTTTCTTATTATGTTAGCTCAAATGAAGTCTTTAATGCAGTATACGCCTTTCATTTACAGTAAGTTGTGAGCAACCGAGTGGAGTTTATATAAAGCTTAATGACAGATCCACTAAGGAGCAAAGGGGGTCAATTGACACCAAGAAATCAATTTTCTTCCTTTAACCTTAGGGGTCTAATGGGGTCAATTAAACCTAACATTTTTTCTTCCATTAGTTTTAGGTGAATATGCAGTTTCACCCCAATGAAGTCTGAGGAAATGCCTCAGAGATATTTGATAAGCTAGCTAGGGAAGGTTGAAGCACACGTACATGTTGTTCAGGTTTAATTTCATAATTTTCTTTTATCGCATCCTTATAGTGATAAATTTCTGAATCTGCAACTCCGCATAGACTTTAAATGTTTCCCTCTTTAATTTTTAGTTTTGTTTTTGAAGTACTCAAGCAATCAATTTGATAAAATGTCTCAAAAAAGTTAATAAACTAAATTATTAAAATGCAAGCAGTAGAGCACGTAAGTGTGGATATTTGAGAGTTTTTTTTATTTTTAATCTCACTAGCTAATAATAAAAAATGACTGAATCCACCACTGCTGCCACCTCAGAACTTCTTATCGGGGACCAATCCAAGTGATCGAATTCTTAATGCGCTGAGAAAGAAAAAAAAGCACTACATGCATGCTTGTAAGACTTTCTCTGGCACATTTTTGTGCACAACACTACAAATTTTGATTATGAAACATAGCCAAGCCACTAACAAATGTACAGCGTAAGTTCATGTCCAATTAATGGACAGCTAGTAGGCCAATTAGGTTGAATTCAAGTTGCTGTCAAAGACTGAAAGGGCCTCAATCACTCTTCTTCTAATATGAAAATTTGAGGCTTTTAACACATTGCTTTCATTGGCTTGTCCATTTACAAATAGCTGACCACATTAGGCAAGTGTGATTTTTTTTGACCAAAAAAAAAAAGTGTGATTTATATGCATGCATGTCTCTTACCTTCTTATGTGTAAAGAGAGAAGTACCTTTGAGTTTGAGAGCACCACCTGATAGTGAAAATCATACTGTCAACCATATACCAAACACCTTTTTGTTTGTGATTTTTCTTTCAATCTTTCTTTATGTCTTTTTGATTTGATATATTATTTTAAGAGAACTGATCTAGCAGCTGTTTTGCACCAAAGAATTAAAGATGGCTCTTTTAAGTTTGTGCTCACGTAAGAAATTTAATTAGTTTAATAAATAAGTGAAAAATAATACATTTAAACGCTAAATTTCACTTTAATTTAAATTCTTTAAGTGATCGCACTTCTATAATTCTTTTTTATAATTGTATGCGCATGCAGTTGGTGCAATATCTTGTAGCTTGTTTGGCTGCTTATAAAATTTAGTTTGTACTTCCAATCACTTCACTTCAGTAGTACCGGTGGAGGTTGACAAGGATTGGGGGGGTTCACATCAAATTTAAAAACCAGTGCTAACCAATTTTTTTAAATTAGGGATGTTATAATTTATAAAAGTAATAAAGACAATCCAAATAGCTCAAGAAAAAAGAAATCGATTCATCATGTGTACGAACCGTGATTAATTAGATGATTTAAAAACCTTAACAAAGTCCAAGGACAGCTTGACCATGAATAATGTTGGTTGGTTTTCGACATCGCACCTGCTGCACTAGAGTATTTTGGACATGTGGCGACCTCTTGAAATTAATTTATATATATATAAATATTCTCTACAGTGACATTTGTGATAGTTTGTTTTAATACCGTGCATCAAAAAGAATTCAGGCATTTAGTATAAAATTAATTGACAATAAAATAAGTAGCCCAAGATATTAATATTGAGATCTTTCTCTTAACATCATATTATTGCTTACTTAATTTAAAATGCAGAATTGTCACTAACAAAACAAAAAATGTAGAATTGTCTATTAAAAATTAAATTAGTAACACGAAATTTCCTTAAAAATATAATATTTTTAAAATAACGAGAAAACTTTTCTCAGAGATAGACTTTAAAAAGATAGTGTTAGGACTCATTCTACTGGACCGAATCCATGTCTTCAATCACTAAAACATTATACATGTTTTTTCTTCAGTAACAATATTCATGTTAGTCACTTTCACATGTTACCTAATTAATATATTTATATTTGACCAAAAAAAAAATTAATATATTTATATTGACATGGAATTGGGTCGAACATCGTGTACGTGTAGTGGATAGGCTCAAGATACTCTATATAAGCCCACCAAAGATACATGAATCACATAAATTTCGTCGTAATGATTCAAGCCAAAGCTTTGTAGATGAAAAGTGTTGTCTTTATAATCAACTTGACCCATCCTTGGGTCCATGCCATATATTAAAAGCATTCTTCACGTTTAAAATAGATTGGTTCTCTAACTCATTATATATTCAATACATACCCTAAAAATTTAAGTTATTAAGTAAAGTGATTCAATATGTATTTATGATTTTATTAGAATTTAACATATATGCGCTGAAATCAATTTTAACATTCTTTTCAATGTGAAATCTCCTGTTTAAGTGGTTATATTATGTCATCATGCCTTATATATGTATCTTTAATTTGTGTGCCCTAGCTAGCTAGAGAAAGATTCATTAATTATGACGTAGTATATCAATACACTCTAAAATAGTAAAATCTAAATAGTTTAATTATAAGGAACCAATTTGGTTATATTTCTTGCAATTATAATTAGGTTGTGCTTGCATCCGCTAGTTTTGCTTTGAATTGTAACAATAATCTTTATTGACAGGACAAATTCCGTCTTGTTTGCAACCTCTAACTCCTCCATGATACTATGTAATAAAGGTCTATTGACTTTAGGTATCAAATTGTAATATTTTTTCATTTTAACTACAAAAACATTTATGAAATTTCACTTTAGGTACTAAATTTCAGTTTAAGTACTAACTTTAAAAAACATGGTTATATGGAGCTATGACTATCTAACAGTCATAACTTTTTTATTGATTTGTTGTTTTTTCAATATTTGCAAGGCTTAAACTTTAATGTTTAGTCTTTGGGTTATAGGACTTCATCCCTCAAACCTAAATCAAATGTATGAAACCCTTAAAAATTTTGATTTTTTTATAAATTTTAAACAATCACAACTGTGACTGTTCGACAATTACAACTGTAACTGTTCGACAGTCACAACTGTATAACAAACTGATTTGTGACCTAATCCAAAATGTCTTACTCTAAGTTAGTATCTAAACTAAAAAAAATTAGTGTCTTGCTGCTTTACTGAAAAACTATTGATATTTGGTATTTAATCCTAATTTTTTAATGTAATAATCATCCTTTTTTCTTTAAAAGAATCTTGTTTTGACGATAAAAAATAAAAAAAGGAACATCAAATTATTTTTTAAATAAAGAAATTATTTATAAAAAAAAACATCCTACTAGCTCTCATGATAAAAAAAAAATCATATTAATTTAACTAGAAACATTACAAGTGATAATTTGGAGATTTAATGGTTCAAGCAATAATAATCCACGGTGGACAGGTCATTTATACATGTATTAATAATTCATATAAACCATGAAATAAGAAATGGATAAATAGACTATTTTTTTTCTATGAGCTGATAAATAAACTTTAATCACATTTCACGAATGTTATGCAGAAAGCTTAACAAAGACAAAAATGCATTAGCGGATGCATTGTAAACTAATCTTAGCCTAGAGTTTTTTTTATTATTATTATTGTTGTTATTATTAACAATTAATATATTTAAATTCAGAATCTCTTCTTACAAAGAAAAATGTTATCAAATGGACTCTTATTTTTATCAGATAATGATTATAAAATCTGCTTTTGGACTCTTAATGATAAGCTAACACATCTACTTTATCCAAATGATAAAAAGATCCACTTAATTAGTTTTAAACCCACATTAAAAAAAAATTCTCACTCTCTCCCCTTCCCCCTGCGATCTCTCTCTCCTCTCCCTTGCGATCTCTCTCCCCTCCCCCTCATGATCTCTTTCTATGTTCTCTCTCTGCTCTCTCTCATCTCTGCGCCAATCTCTCTCTCTCTCTCTCATCTCTACTCCCATCTCTCTCTCTCTCTCTCTGTTCTTCACCATATCCCACCATCGGAGCCTTGAAAGAGGCCAGGCGACCTTCAATCAAAAAGTGTTGGGTGTGATTTGAAAGTTTTGAGTGCGATCTGGAAGTGTTGGGCGATTGTTACTGTCAAACAGTAACTATCTGTAACTATCTCAGATAGTTACTGTTGGACAATGAAAATTATTGGGGTATTGTTGCACAGTGAGAATTGCCACTGTCCTGACATGAAAACAAAAAGGTTGGGCATGCTGGGAATTGCCACTGTTAGACAATGGCAATTCTAGCTCCTGACGTGAAAAAAAAAAAAAAAGGCTGGCGGGGCTGGGCTCTGTGCCCAACACATTTTTCCAATTAATTTTCATTAAAGTAGACTGCATTGAGATTTGCATTTTAATAGTGGGCCTAAAAAAAACCTATTTTCTATAATGGACTTTAAAAAAAAAAAAAAAACCCTATTTTTATTATGTCACTGGACAAGTCCTGCAAATAATACCATTTGAGCTAAAAATGTGTATGCCTAATATTTTGTTATATAATTATAAGTTATTCTTCTTCCATTGGATATAAATAAATTAAATTGTTATGTACATTTCCATTAATTAAGTTGGCAATACGTACAATTATTTCGTGCTAGGTTGGTACCTATTATCAATCAATTTACTCATTGTGAAAGTTCTATGGTGGCATGGACCCCTCTTATTAGGAAGTTTCAGCGACATGTCCAAGATCGATCAAAATTCAACCTAAAAACATAGGTTTTTCTTTTTTGGACAAATCCTGAAAACCTAGTTATTGGTCAAATTTTTGACACTTCATTCATAGTTGTATCAAAAAGGAATGGATATACGCAATAACGCAAGTAAGAGACTGTGTTCATGATCAGGTTCTGAATCTAATTCCAGTTAACATCCAAATGAAATGAATGTGACATGTTTACAAGTTAGCAGGAGTCTTGATTAATTAGCAATAAAGTTTTTGCAGTACACCAAACATGATATTGTTGACTGTAGGTTGAATTCCTTTCATGTGCGAAAAGCTATTTAGAGTTCAACAAATTATTAGCTAGTTTAGTAGTATTTTTCAATCTCCACTTTGTTAAATGAGGTCTCAAGTTTGAATAACGTTTTCCCGAGATCATATTTTCTTATCTTGTTAACTAATCACATAATGCTACAATTGATAGTGAGCTTTATGTTGAGAGAAATCTCACATTGAAGATGTAAGGGCCTTGCTAATGACTTATAAGGGTTTGGGCTACTCTTCCCATTGCCAATTGGTTTTGGGATGGATGTCTAGATTCCTTCATGGTATCAGAGCATGTTATCCATGTGATGCGCCTAACGGCCACACGTGCACCCACGTCACCCAATATAAATTGTCCATGTGTTAAGCTTAAATGAGGCCACACGTGCGGGGGCGTGTTGAGAGAAATCTCACATTGAAGATGTGAGAGCCTTGCTAGTGATTTATAAGGGTTTGGGCTACTTCTCCCATTGCTAATTGGTTTTGGAATAGATGTCTAGATTCCTTCACTTTATTATTTTTTTTTTATCTATAGTAGGGAAATTTGAACTTGGGAAATACTAGTAAACCAATAGTTAGTTGGTGATGACGTGCTTATTGAGTAATGCTATTTGTTTTTCTTCAAAGTAATAATATTATACATACCACATTATTTGACCATGTTTAGCTAATTACATTATGTGATAGCATTACATGTCAATTAATGTGGTCAGCTATACCTAATTATTATTTTTAGGGAGACTTAAAGTTTAGTCCATTTCATGAGTCTTTCTTAGGCTAAAACCGGTTTTTAATCAAGTTCTTTTATTTTTCTTCTTTGACGACTTTATGTTACTTTTAACTCCGAAATTTTGGGCTCTGCCCAAAATTCCGAAGTTAAAACCTAACATGCAGCCTCTACAAAGCCTACTCTACATCCTAGGAAGGGAAATACCCTTCAAATCGGGGAATGACTTTATTATGAATTAAAAAGATTTTCTTATAAATTAAAATGAGTTTATTATGAATTAAAAAAATTATTATAAATTAAAGGACTTTATTATGAAATAAAATAATTTTCTTATAAATTTTAAAACACCCTCGGTCTCCATCTAAAAATTGTTTTTCTGAAAAACCAAAGCCTAATTATCTCTTATTTTTATTACATTGAAGAGAATAAATCCTTCATCTATATCCTATTCTCATTTTCCCACCATTTCTTACCACTTGGGCTATCTCCAAAAGTGAATTTAACTTACTTTTTCTTAGCCTTTCACCTCCTTCTCCTTTCAATGAGAAAAAAAAAACCCCTATGAGCAAAATGTGGTTAAATAATGTGGTGTGAATAGTATTACAAGAATTATTACTAGCCTTTTGGCACAGGTTTCGCACTAAAGGTGGGCACTGGTCGGTAACTTATGTTGATACCCATAAACCACTGCCAAACTGAAACCAAACCAAATTTGACCTTTTTAGTTGGTATGCTGACCGAAATATGAAAATATTAAAATCAAACTAAATCAATTCGAATTGATTTGTTTGGTTCGGTTGATTTTTCGGTTCAATATGCCTACCCCTACTTCGCACGCACTAATTAGCTTTTTATTCTTGCGCATATACTTTTTTTTAATGGTGCTGTTATTTTATTTCAAATTTTTTTTATTTTACATATTAGTTGGTTACAAATTTACCTTTTTTTATATTTGATATTTTCATCAATTATGGACAATTTATAAAATTTTAAGTAAATTACTCTAAAGTCCATTTTACAGCCGTTAATGATAAACAAACTCACTTAAAATGTTGCAATGATAAATAGACCCATTTTGTACAAATAAAATTCACGTTATAACTTTTCTGTGTTTTATGTTGGTTTCATTAGTTTTTGACATGTTTATGTTAGAAAAGACATAAAGAATATCAACAAGTATCATTTTTATGCAGTTTCAAATAGTTATGTCCTACAGTGACAATTGCCGAGCGCTTGGTGGGTTCCGTGTCGCGTGCATTTTATTAAAGTGGACCAGGTTGAGATTTTCTATAGCAAGTGGGCTGAGTTATCGGCCTTATTTATGAACTCGACTTAAAAAAAAAGAAAAAAGAACCCTAAAATTTTGAATATTTTACTTAATATATGTATTTTCTTTATATATATGATAAACTTCTAATTAACACACCAAACACACACCCTATCATGTGGTCAATTAGATTGTTCGTTTAATAGTTAATACTATCCATTTCAGGTTAGCAAACATGTCAATATTATCACCCAAAACATTTGTAGGGAAAACCCATTTCAGACAACTCACTCGTTCATATTCATTTTTTTATTTTTTGTTAAACACTCATTCATATTCCTTAAATACCCCAAAATTTTATCA
The DNA here is from genome assembly GCF_963921425.1 of Dryas octopetala. Classification (NCBI taxonomy): domain Eukaryota; kingdom Viridiplantae; phylum Streptophyta; class Magnoliopsida; order Rosales; family Rosaceae; genus Dryas; species Dryas octopetala. Next base: position 13,902,520 of record NC_141369.1, read on the forward strand.
TACATTTTTCTTTTTGTCGAAGTTTTGAATGGCTATTTTGTAGCTGCTTTTCTTCTTTCTTCTCTTCTTTGTTTTTAGGATAATCGTCATGACAAACACCATGTTTGAACCATGGAATTCAATTTTGAAAATTTCTTCAAAATTTCCATTTTTTTGAGATTTCGAAATATTACCGAAACAAAATTATCTTAAAAGTTTCAATTGTTTTAGTTTAAATTTCCAATGAAATCCAAATTTCTATATTTTTGAATCCTCAAAATCCGAAATTTAATTCCTTGGTTTGAACCAAGGAGTAAAATTTCGTTTTTTAGGGGTATGAAAATTTTAATACACAACCAACAAATTTTCGTTCATATTCGACAATTTCGCTAGAAATTTTAAAAATTTACATAAATTCTTGAAATTTCAGTGAAATTTTCGGCGGGGAGGCCGAGACCAAAAGGAAAGTGGAGGAAGAGGCGAGCTGGCCTCGTCTCCAGCCGTCGCCGGAGGCGGCAGATCGAAGAGAGAGTCAGAGGGTGATTGGGGAGGGAGGAGAGAGAAGAGATCGGGGAGGGAAAGGAGGAAGAGAGGGAGATCGGGGAAGGAGGAAGAAGGAAGAGATCAGGGAGGGAAATTGAGGAGAGAGAAGAGATGACAGTGGGATTGGGAGAGAGAAATAAGAGGGCAGTCTAGAAGAGGCGAAGAGCAGGGAGTCATAGGAGGAAAAAAGAAGGAAAGAAAAAAAAAAGGAAGGAAATAAAAAAAGAAAAAGAAAAGAGAGAGTCACGGTCACGGGAGGAAAAAGGAAGGAAAGAAAAAAAAAAAAAAGGAGGAAAGAAAAAAAAAAGAAAAGAAAAGAAAAGAAAAGAAAAAAGAGAAAAAAAAAGGGTTTAGAGTTGATCGGGGTTTTGGGCCTTTGGACAATTGGAAAGAAAATAAAGGGTTTGAGGTTTTGTTTGGGGTTTGCTTTGGCTCTTTTGGAATTTTGTTTAGTTGTTTTTAAACCCTAAATCCTAATACATTTTTATATAAAAAATAATTAAAAATATCCTTAAGGGCATAAACCCTAATATTTTATACAATATCGTAAAGAATATAGAGTATAGATTATAGAATATATAGGGTTTAGTATTAGAGTTTAATGTATAGATTATAGAATATACTAATTTCATATATTCATTATGCTAATTTTATTTAACAGTATTTGTCTCCAACACGTATTATATTCACCTTATATCACATGAAACCTATATATTATATAATTTGGTTTCTTCAATGTTTTTTTATGAATGCAGTAAATAATATGTTAAATAAATATATGGTCAAGTTTCATTCAAAATTTTCCTATTTTAATAACAATTTTCATTTTTTTTGTCTAATTTTGTCAAAATCAAAGTTTTAATCGAAATTACTGTCGAAGTTTTCATCGAAACCGAAATTTTACTCTTTAATTTGAATTACAACCCAACTTTTTAATGTTTGATCTCCCATGTAATTTGACAGAAGAATAAATTTTTAAATACAAATTTTAGAGAAAAGATGATAAGGAGAGTTAAAAAAGGGAATGGCAATAACACCACTTTTTAATAGTTTTAATCTAATCTCTTTCTCTTCCACTAACAAGGAAAATAAATAATTATATATAAAAAAAATAAATTAAAAGATAAAAAGTGGCAGACCAACAAACCCCACAAGATCATGTTTGGCATATGCACTATCCTGTTCACGTGAACTTTTGTCACACTTCAAAATTCACCCCCAAAAAATAAAAAAATCATCGAAAGCTCTAACCTCTAGATACTTTTTTCTTTTTTCTTTTTTTTTTGGCCAGGAGTTCTAGATACTCTTTGAGATTTTTCACATCAGTCAGATATTGCAATAAATAAATCCGATACTTTCAATTTATAAAAAAGTAACCCACCCAATATTTCACTAAAAATAAGAAAATACGCAGGCTGCTTCCGTGTGCGGGGCCCACCTTGTTGGTGGCTACCCAGTGCTCCCGCAATCCAGCTCATCAGCAACGTAGAATCTACGTGCCACAGTCATGGCTATCCGACACGTTGCATGGAGGGACACTTGGCGGCCATGAAGCGCAGTCACGGCGTCTATATAGAGCTTGCCATTTCACTCGGTAAACTTCGTCCTCTGCCGTGACAACCTCAACCACTTTCTATTATTTCTCCGAATTCGTCCCCTTTTTTCTTTGGCTTTGCCTCTGTTTTATTTTCTTATCATCATTTTTTGTTTGAGAGAGTGTTAAAGATCATAACGTAGTTCATCATAATTTCATCATCATGAAGGAAATCATGGGAAACCCTCTGCATCTGAAATCTCTGAACCACATCTCACTTATCTGCAGATCAGTTGAGGAATCCATTGATTTTTACCAGAATGTTCTTGGGTTTTTCCCAATAAGGAGGCCTGGTTCTTTTAATTTTGATGGGGCATGGTAATTGATTAATTTTCCCGGAAAATTTTTATGAACTCCGAAAATTCACAACTTGAATATAATGATGGGAATTCTTAATTTTTTTTTATATTTTGTTTGAATGCTTTTTTTAGGCTATTTGGGTTTGGAATTGGAATTCATCTTTTGCAATCGGAGGACCCTGAGAACATGCCCAAGAAAAGTGAGATTAATCCCAAGGATAATCATATTTCTTTCCAGGTAATTCATTTTAATTAATTTTCAGTTATATTTTTAATATGCTCTCCTTCTTCTGGATATGTTGAATGTGGAGATTGACAGTCCGTTTGACACTGTTTTTAACAAAAGTGATTTTGGATTGTAAAAGTATTTTTAAAGAGTGTTTTGAAAAGTACTCCAAGTGTTTTTGAACGAATCACTACAAATTTTTATAAAAATTTGTATGTTCTTCTTAGCACTGCTAACTACTTTTCTATTAAGTAAAAACAAAACAGTGTTAAACGGGCCCAAAATCTATGGTACCTTATGAATCACTCAAGTTTTTATTTTTTTATTTTTTACTTTTGTGATAATATATATAAATAAAGACAAAAGGATATGAGATAGTATGATAATTTAACGTGTGAAATATGTTTGAATGCTAATTCATCAATAAATAGATTGGTTAAAGTTTATTTGACACTTAATGGGCATAACATGCTCACGTTGTCAATGTCACATATCATAATAGGGTCTAAATTGAAAGTTTGATAATATTAATCATCATACTGTTAGCTTTATTTTAACAATTAAATCATACGATTTTGTCTTGCATTTGATTTGATGGGTATAATGGGAGAAAGAAAAAGACAAATTGGTTGCTTGCATTTCTAGTAGTGTTCCATTTTACTACTACTTAATCAGCCTGTGATATATGGTTGCTAATTAAAGACTACTATTTTCTTTCATGGGTCATGATGGCTAGTGTGAGAGCATGGGAGCTGTGGAGAAGAAGCTGAAGGAGATGGGACTGAAGTACGCACGGTCAATGGTGGAGGAAGGCGGCATCCACGTGGATCAGTTGTTCTTTCACGACCCGGATGGCTTCATGATCGAAATATGCGACTGCGACAACCTCCCTGTTGTCCCTCTCGCCGGCGAAATGGCTCGGTCATGTGCGCGTATAAACCTGCCGATTTTGCAGCATCCGCAGCCGCAGATACGAGTGCTCCAGCAGTAGTTGGATTGTGTGTGTCAATAAGATGATCGTGAGGAAAGAAGAATTGCTACTACTACTACTACCTGCTCGATCTAGTACTTGTGTTGTGTGTCATTATGTGATTGTGAGGCTTTGTAATAAGACATTGATATATAATGTAGAGAAATCATCTTCATCCAAATCCAAAAGGAAAATGTCAAATGAATCACAATTTTTTTTATCACATGAGCTGTCACATGATGATGTGGCCATTGCACATTAATTTATAAGCATTACTCAAAAGGAAATGGTTCTTTTAGTAGCACTCTATGTGTGGGAATCTTCTGAGCTGGCCTACATAGATTGTGAAATCATTGTTTGTTTCTTTGCTTGTTTTGTTTCTTTGTCTTATTTTGTCCTTTTTATTATGTGTTGTGTTACAGATGGATATAGGTTGTTTGGAAGTGCATACTTATATATTTATATTTGATGATGATTACATCATGAGCTGATCAAGGCGCGCATATGTTGTTTTTTTGTAGTAGCTAGCACTTGATTGAGGTTTTGTACTTGGTTTATATTATTTTTTATAGTAAGTTTCGGGTGCTCAATTTGGTCTTGATCACTGCAACTCCAACACTCTTGTTCAGCTAGAAGAAATGAAAAGGATTCCAATCAAGTTGATTCTTCAGACTTCTTTTCTTAAAAAAAGAAATTAAAAACAATGATTCAAAGGGGTACCAAAAAGGTGATGTTATTGATACCTACTAACTAATTTTTTTTTTTTTTTTTTATATCCATTTTTCATATGTTACAAAAAGTAAGAAAAAGCTCCCTAGTGGCAAAAAAGAAAAAAAAAATCTCCCCAACTCAAAAAGTAAGAGAGCTCAAGCATTTACCCATCAATATTTCTAGACTCCTAGTCATATTATCGTTAAACAAACTGTACATTTTTGTATTTTATTGGTAGCTTGCTAAAAATTGATCGACTGTGGTCCACATTATGAAGTTGATCATACAATAGTACTATATGTATCGAACTGTTATCTTAATTTTTCTCAACTTTTTAGATTACAAGTTTACAACTAATGTGATATTATTTATGTATTACTTTGAAAGTCATGATATAATATGTGTTATATTTATCAAAATGTTGCAATTACAGTTGGTTGACACTTTGAAAATCATGATATATATATGATATGTGCCACATGTATCAAAATGTCTGCACCATTCCATTGCTATATATTTGCACTCACCAAACATGAAAAACTAAATCTGAATTATAGTACTGGTTCTCTTATTCTCGCAAAACAAACACTATTGTATTCCCCAATAACAGTGCTCCAAGACGAGTTACACTTGCGACCTCACGGGTGTAGGCCATTTGGTAATTAAATGTCTCTTTGGGTTGACTATCTTGTTGTGACTTGTGAGTTCTACTTTTTTGGGTTTAGGCCCCACCATATTACCAAAACAATTCCACCCACCCTGATATAGTAAACAATGCAAAACGAAATAAGAACAATTAATAGTGTTGTAGAAAGTAGAAACCAAAAATTCCTACTATTTCCTCCTCAAGTAGTGGTGTCTTCCTCGGAAATACTCATGTTCATGCACTAAAAACAAATACCCATCTGCTATTGGCAACTCTCTTTTCCAATGTTCTTTCTTACACATTTTTTTGGTGATATAGGAATGCGTACGTCTTTATGCAAAGCCACAAAACCAAATATTATGTCCGGGATGATGAGGATCATATATGGTATAGGCCGGTATAGGTGTACCAAAGGTCAATATGCATAATGCATATATTCTTTAAGAACTAAGAGAAATCATTATAGAATTGGTTAGGCCCACCCTAGCAAAGCAAAGTCTAAGTTCGCTTAACAATGGTCTGAGCCCATCTAGTACATACTCATACTCTACTCGAGTCTCAGGGTGTTAAACAGCCTAACTCTCCATGTTCATTGATGTTGAGCCCATCCAGTATACTATTTGAGTATTTGGACAGACAATGGAATTATAAGTTATAGTAAATGCCTAAGTTTTCAACTACTTGAAGTATTGATTCTAAGTAAAATCTGGTCACTTTATATATATTTGTACAATTAAAAGAAGAGGATCATGCTAAATTCTAGGACTGAAAGTCATATTGTGTTGTGGCGTGTTATTTTAGGTCGGATTCATGGGTCACAACTTTTAAAAAGGGATTTAATTATGAGTGCTACTATTCTCATCCATTAGTCCTATTTCTTCACTCACTTTTATTTTTTCACCTCTTACTAAATTTTAAAAAATATTTTCCCATGCACCCCCATTATCCCTGATGTTTGCCTAACCACTTACCCACTAAACACATACAATCACGCACCCTTTCCTCTTATCTTGCATTGAAGCGTTGTGCTTTATGATTTGGATCTCAGATCTTCAACACACACTTTGTAATTAATCACAAGCATCAAGTTAGTTTTTTGCCTTTGATTTATAGAAAAGTGCCATCCGAGAAAAAAAATCATGAGCCACTTTTGCGAAGATAAAACAATCGACAATGGAGGTTCATACATGGTGAAAAATCCAACAGGAACTGACTAGAGTATGCATGAAGAACTGCACCGAAAAGTGATCCAACCTTAAAGGTCCAGCCTTTTGTAGTTCATCCTCCAATAAACGACTAAAGGGGTTTAATTTGGGACAAATATTTTAACTGCACATGTTCATATGGAATAGTCGATCTATTACTTGTGGGGTACTTAAAATGGAAGAGAACACCAATTGAGTTCATGTTTCTGATTCATGGTTCATGGGTGTAGTGGTAATTAAGTTGAGGAGAATGAAGAATTGAGGGTTAGTGGGAGGTGGGAGGTGGGTGAGTAGAGTATGATTATTTTTTTTTTTCTTTAGTCCTTAAAGGTTATTTTATAAAAGGATAATTTATGACATAAGGGTGAGAATAGTAGTACTCTTAATTATTACTTAAGAAAAGAAAGAAATCACATGCAGCCCAGCCGACAATACCATCTAATAATTTGAATAATTTATTTGTTAGCTAGGTTCTTATTTAAAAACTATCCTAAAAAGAAATTAACTAAATCGAAAGTCTTTTGACCATCTAATTATAATCAATTTATAGACAAACATTGTGTTTCGAAAAACACTTAAATGACTAGGATGTTAATCAAATAGTAAAATAATTTTCCATTTTGTTCATTTTTTGGAGTGATGATTCTTAAATGAAAATCTAGAAGTTAAATAAACTGAATCATTAAATCATATTGTGGGGTACGTAGTCAGTGGCGCTAACAATGCGATTCCTTTTTCTTCCCTCTTAAGAAGGGGACTCTTGCTTAATATATTAATTGTGTCCTGTTTATTAGGATCTCCTAATTTCGAAACCAATATATCCTAAGACTCGACATACCTTGACTTTCATCTGATGTTTGCTAATAATGTGAGAAATTTTTCATGTTTGTCTTGTTTTTTCTCGATCATAAGATCGATCATACAAGACTAGTACTCGATCATAATAAATTTCATTACAAAACGTTATGATTAATTAATCAAGACATTTTTTCTATTATTTCATCATATGCTTAATTCGTCTAAGCTAGCCTGCATGTTCATCATATCATAGAGAGAGTGGAAACAAGCAACAAATTACAAACAAATAAACAATAATCTTAAATATATACTACGTACACAAGATTTCATGACATGATCGAGTAGTGCAAGAAGATCATGAGGAAGACTATAGTCTATAGTATATGATCTGTTAGAGCCCTCTTTGTAGCATTTGCTCGTAATTCTCAATGGACTCAAGCCTCTGGATCATCAGCTGCTTCCTGAACTTCTTGATGAATGCGTCGGCACTTTCGTTGATGTCTTCGGTTGTCTTCCTCTCCAGCTTCTTTGGTGCAGCAGCAGCAGCAGCTGCCTGCACCTCTTTGTTTTTATATTGATCCATAGCAGCTCCATTCATATTATGATCATGAGTCGACCTTGCAGCAGAAACCTTCTCTCCAAAGGAGCTTTTGGCCTCTTCTTTCTCATCTACAAAGCTTAGGGGAGAGTGGTAGGGATGGAGAGGCATGGTGCTCTTCTTCATCATTAATTGTAGCTTCTTTCTCTTTTTGTCCAATTCAAAAACAATTTTCAATGGATGATATGTGATGCTTTGTGAGCTCCCTTTGCCTCCATATTTATATGGGAAAAAAGTCATATGCATGGTTTTATTATATTTTTTTCTTTTAGCAAGCTTCCAATTAATAAATGAGAACACCATCTGAGAGTCAAAGTTACCAAAAACAAAAAAAGATAACGACAGGGAGAAGCTTGATGTTTTGACTGGATTAAGCCAAGGGTAGAAAGTGCGTATGCTTTTTAGATTGAGGTCCTCAAATGCTTCTTGTCAAGAAAAAAATTTCAAACCTTCTTTTGAAAAAATTGGCTTTGATTAGAGTGATATCGTAATCCTACTGGGTGTTTTGTAAAGATGAATTAGTATATAAATAATTAGATTACACACACTAATGCTAATGTGCTTTTTTTATAAAACTTTACTCATTTGGAAATCCAAATAACTAAATAATGGAAAAATATCAACATATATATTTTTTGTGTGTAAATCTGTAAAATTTGTACTGGCGACTCATTAATTGACTTTTGCACCACATTTTGATCCTATTATAAATTTGAGTTCAAAAGTCTAGCCTGGGACTTCAAAACTCTGTGATAAAGCACAGAGTTTTTGATTGATTCTTACTTGAAAGCGAACTCCTGCATGCACGGCTGCAAGCTAATTAGTAGTATATACACGTTGCTAGTCGATCACATGGGAATTTGGTCAATGAAATACAACTAGTATATAATTATATTCATAAAAAGTGATCTATAATTTTCTTCCCATAAAATAAGCCAAGTAGTCTCTTGTCATTGAATTAATAAAAGGGGTTTGCCTTAATATATATATATATATATATATATATATATATGCACATAATGCCCAAGGCCAAATCGATGAGCATCTTCTATTTGACGAAATTTATTTTGTTAGTAGTTATAACCCATGTGAGAAGACCTTTCAAGTAATCCGTGCGGCTTTAGACAAGTGTTAAGGCCGAAAGGTCCCTGATTAGGCGCCATAGTTGTTGAGCCAAGGAATTATGTCGACTACGTACCTTAAAATGCAATATATAATTTTATGTGTTTATTAGTCATCTCTCTCTGTATTATTGGATCAAGTGGAGGATGCTTCGTGACTGAGTGATAATAAAGAATGGTATGGCATCTAATACCTAACTCTAGCTGCCTAACTATATGTGCAGCTGGGTACACTGCATGTACACGTTGTATGAAAAAAGAAAACAGAAAAATTGGAATTTGAGAAGTACAATGCACATGTTTGCAATTAATTGACAAGGTATGGCTGGTTGTCAACCCATATGGATGCCCTAAACTTTAGGGATGGCATAGGAATAATTTGCATTGGTGCCCTAGCTTGCCCACTTCCCCATTTTTCTGTTTTTGTCAAAGGAGTACAAATAAGAACAAAACCAAAACAAAGGAACAAGATGAGCCTAACTTTATGGTAGATGCTTTGTTTCCTTAGGCCATTTTGAGCTTTCTTCTTGGATCTAGAGTTTTTTTCTTCCTCTCTCGGCCCTTAGGGTCATTTAACTTTTGACAGTACTTTTGATTCGGGTTGAAGCCATGAATTTGTCTTGTAATTTTTGCTTATACTTTCTTAAAAAAAATTATATATATATACAAACAGAAATCTGAACAACTTAAAGAGTCAAGTGAAAATTAGGCTGAAGGGGCAGCAAGACCATCCTTGGAGAGGATATGCATGGATTAGTCGATTGCTTTTGTTTTGGGTATAGGCATACATTTGACCAATTCCTTTATAGGAAGACTTGACAGAAATTTCTTAATCAGAGCACCAACCTAATTACCTAATAAAATTTCTTAATCAGACTATGGGAGGGGGAAAGCTGAACAGAAAACACAACTACAAAATGATCAACTTGGGCCTGGTAAAACCGGCCCAGTCCTTAACGATGACAATCGGGTGGAACCAAAAGCTCATGAATGCCCAAATCTCTAAAGCAGCACGCCCAGGTTGACTAAGCAGTCATCGATCAGCAGTCTTAGTCACCCTCCACCAACCTTTTGCACTCAGAAACAATACCAAAAAGAGGATGATTAAGGCTGATATCACCTTTAATGAGATTAATCACCAGCCATGATGTTCCTACTTTGTGGAGCCAAAAATTTGTGCCAAGATTTCAAGGAACCAACTCCAATTTACATTTAGAAATCGAATATTTCAAAGATGAATGGAACTTATAAACAATCAAAGAAATTAAAAATAGGGGTTTGCCGCCTTGCCGGGTAGGTGCTTGGTCTAAGGTTCAAAATCTCACATCCATGTATGTTAGCTTCAAAATCTCACATCCATGCATGTTAGCTTTGAACCTGTTTAATTATCGAAGTCTTAATTAATTTCCTGTGTTAGTACAGTATTCTATCTTTGTTGAGGAAGGGTTGCTCATTGGGAAAATCAACTCATATTAGAGGTGAAATGACCAAAATTAATAAGCCAAAGAGGTCAAAATTATGAATGTGTAAGTTGAAATTATAGTCAGATAGGTCGATATGTTTAAAAAATGTTAAAATTGAGTAAGTCAAAATTATAGTCAATCTTGTCTAATATGGCGACATTATAGCCAATTTCGTCAAATAGATTGATATTAGAGTTGAATTAGTTGTTGTGTTTGATCAATGTTAAAATTTTAATAAATAAAATTAAAATCGATACTTTAATCGAGATAGGTGTATTTTGGTCAAAAAATGTCCAAATCATAAAGTAATAATTTTTTGCTTTAAGGTTCAAATAGCTTAGTCTTTATCAAAATGAGTCATTTTTAAAAAAAATCTCCTTGGTGTGCAACTCAAAATATTGTATTCTTAATTTCTTAACCTTTCAAAAAACAAAAAAAGGCTTCGTTGCTGCTAAATTGCTGATGCCTGAACGACGACGCTGTTCTATCTGTCGTTAGTTTTAAGCAGCGGACGACAGTTACGACGCCATCTCCTTCAAAACATCGTTAATCCCTCTCCTCCAAACCGCTAAAACAAACCAAGCTACTCCTATGGAAACCGTCCTCCGATTCTCAATTCGTCTCGTCCCGATATCTCTCGCCGAAAAATGCCTCCTATGGAACAACCACCCCCTTACCCCGATATTTCAAAAAACCCGAATACCCTTTTCGAATCCCGGACTTATAAACCCGAACCCGTCCTTTAACTCTTACTTCACGACCCGGAAAAAGTACAGTTCAGCCTCTTCTCCAATTGCCAAAGCTGGTTGGTTTTCGGGTCTAGGAGAGAAGAAGAAAGGCATGAGCTTGCCCGATATAGTCAAAGCGGGTGACCCGGTTCTGCACGAACCGGCCCGAAATGTTGAGCCCGGGGATATTGGGTCGGAGAGGATCCAGAAGATAATTGATGATATGGTGAAGGTGATGAGGAAGGCTCCTGGGGTCGGTCTTGCTGCTCCTCAGATTGGAATTCCCTTGAGGGTCAGTTTAGTTTTTATCTTAAAAGGCACAATTTTGATTTTTTTTTTTCTGTTTTATTATTGTGTGATGTTTGGCTGCTGAGAAAATTTGGAAAAGGAATATAAAATGTAATTTTCTTTTCATGGTTAACTTAATCAGTACTCAGTAGATAGACCTTTAAGCTCTCTTAGTCCTTGATGATTGAAGTAACAAAACTTAGATGGTCAAAGCTTTAAACTCTTTCTTGTTTTTTTCTCTACTATTTTATTAGTAATCTTATTTAAGCTACATTGGTGGTTTTAGTATTGTTACTATTTAATGTTTTACTGGAACGTATTGCTTAACTTAATGGGATTGTATATGGGTAATGGTTGTTATGGATATTATGTTACAACAGTATAAATTTCTTGTTGAAGAGTAAGCTTTGGTTAGTCCCATTTCAGAAAACCCTGCATTTAACAAAACCAGCTTCATAGTTAAAGTATCAACTTTGTCATTCTCATCTCTGCAGATTATAGTTTTGGAAGATACAAAGGAATATATCAGTTATGCACTCAAGGAAGAGACGGAAGCTCAAGATAGACGGCCTTTTGATCTTTTGGTATGTTAATCTGTACTGGAGAGGTGAACATCCAAATAACATATTAATTCTTTGCATTGAAAAGGTTCCACTTGACTATTACAATTTATTAGTTATTTTGAGGCAGGTGATTCTTAACCCAAAGCTTAAAAAGAAGAGCAACAGGACTGCATTTTTCTTTGAAGGGTGTTTAAGGTAAGGGGTACAGATGTACAAGCAGTCAAATTGTAATGTTTTCCCCTTTTTCCTCACTGCACAGCATAGTTCCTGTTTCCTTTTTCTGTCGATTTTAACTTGTGTCCTGTTTCCTCACTAAAAAACTACTCAATAAGTATGATTAATAGGAGTTTGATTTATATGTAAACACCCAATAAATAATATCCACTTACTGAATATTTTAAAAAATAGCTAAAATAAGGGAGCCATCTCTGACATGCTCTATGTGTGTGGGAGGGCGAATGTAATAATGTTTGAATTGATGAATCCTTGTAAAATTTAGATTGTTGGTAACTAAGCAGGTTGGTCAAGCCACTTTTGTATGCATATGTCCTTTAGGCTCCGTGCTTAGGTCCAGCTTACTCTGAAAAACTGCTTAGATATAATAATGTTTGAATCAACTACAATGATTTTTGGACTTGTATGTTAACAATGATGAAGCAGTACTAGATCTTAGGGTATAAGATTCTATAGTATAGTGGCTACCTTAGATTTTTATAGTATTCCAGTCCCTGGATTACAGAATTTTATCTTAGTGTAATCAGTTCACAAAGTGATAGGAAACATGATGGTAGTACCATATTACCAATGCTTGTGGTGAAATATGGTTCAAGATTTGAGTGTATTCAGTTCAAGATTTTCAGTACACTGGTCACCATTTTCAGTTTGTAAATAGTTTTCATCTCTATGGTTGGAATTTTAAAATTAGAAATTGCAAGAGATGAAATACTGCATTTGAAGTTTTTGCACTTCAGTTGACCTTGATGATGATGTTCGTGACAATTCATATTATCTATGGTTGGTAATTTCTTCTTCTCTTGTGATGTTTTGTAGTGTTGATGGATTCAGAGCAGTGGTGGAGCGAAACCTCGATGTTGAGATCTCAGGTTTTGATCGTTTTGGCCAGCCCATCAAAATAAATGCTTCAGGTTGGCAGGCTCGTATCTTACAACATGAGTGTGATCATTTGGAGGGAACTATTTATGTTGATAAGATGGTCCCTAGAACATTTAGAACTGTTGAAAACTTGGACTTGCCGCTTGCTGAGGGGTGCCCCAAGCTTGGGGCTCGCTAGCTTATGGTTATGAAAATGGGTTCACTCTAGAAAATGCCAAGATAACTGTGCCAACTACCATATGTGATACTGTGAAATTTTTTGTAATTGATTATGGTGCTCCTGATGCAATTGACTGTTGGAGATCAATTTTTTAGTTCTACAGATGTGTAGGTTATCTTCTACTAGATTGGTACTGGCTTATTTTTTTGAAATTTTGGATATTATTTTTCAGGCAATAAGCTAAGGTCTTAGGGTTATAAGCTGATCAGCTGATGCATGTCAAGTTCTCCAGTAATATGGTTTACTTGTTTGGTAATGTTTAGCTCCTTTCTCAGTTCTCATTGTTTCGGTATATTTTTTATAAGGTATTCTTTTTTTTTTTTTTCTTTAATGGTAAATGCCACCAGAAAGTTCAGTTAGCCACCCCCAAGCAATTCCATTAATAAATTTTGTAAATGGATTAAATACAAAATAGTCTATGAACTTTACAGTGAATTTCAATTTAATCTACTAATTATAAAAAATATTAATTTGATCAACGAACTTTTCAAATTGTATCAAAACAGTACAATGTTAACTTTCATAAAAAAATTTAATAAAAACTAGTCATGTGCACAGCAAGTGACCACATTTTTAAGGGCATTTCAATCTGTTCATCACATTTTCATGTGACTAATTTCGTTAATTTTTTAATAGAAGTTAATGTTTGTACTACTTTGGTATAACTTGAAAAATTCGTAGATCAAATTGACATTTTTTATAGTTAAGATCAAATTGAGAATCAGTATAAGTTCGTGAACTATTTTTGTATTTAACTTTTTGTAAATTAATTATTGACCAAGTTGGGGCAAATTTAAAACCAGTTGCAGGTTGCACCCATTACTATTTACTACAACATGTTGGACTCTCATTCAACAGAACTAACCGTTTTTTCTTTTTCTTTTTTTAGCCACAATTGTATTTTTTCGGCTTGCAGAAAACCGTGATCATTGCAGAATACCACAGAACCAGAACACACAACAAATTGATAAATTGTATGAAGAGTATCCCTGTAAAAAGTTTATTTCTTTACAACACACAAATATACAGAAACAATGTGTCATCAAAGTTATAAAAGAATGAATATACAAAATATGTACAAATTATTTCAAGGAATCCATTACCATGGTCTCTTTTCCGCAAACCTATTTCTGTTTACAAACTTACAGTGGCCTGTGGCAGGAAAAAAGCTAGACCAACACACTCCAATCTATTGGGCTGCCTTTCCTCCATATTCCAAACTGACTAGCCTCCCGGGATGATCGGCAGAGTGTGACAGGACTTTCTGTTTAATGAAGTCTTCAGTATACGAAAAGCAAGCAGGTGGGTCTACTGAACCCAAACTCGAGCCATGAGCTTCCCAACAAAAAGATCTTGTAATTCCCCCAATGGATGATACAAGCTGAACATCTTCTAAATATAATCCTTCACATGGAGAGTCATCACTGCAAGCAAACATTATTGCTTCCTCTGTTGCAGAAGTCCCTCTAATGTGCGTGAAGGATATGTTCTCAATTTTTACCGCCAAAGTCTGCATGCCCCCAGGTTATAAATGGTAATGTGCTTTAGTTAGAATAGCTCTAAAAGGTATATGTTATTTAAGGAGTAGTTTCTAAGACCTTTTGTTCTTTTGGAGAATTAAGGATTGTCTCCATGCTAAGAAGTACATCATCAAGATAGTGAGTAAATTGTGCAATGCACTTATTGATGGAGCTATGAACTTCCATTATGAGGCTACGGATATAAGGGATGAATGAGATATTCTATTTTCTAGAATGCAGATGTACATATCAAAGTAGACAGTCGGTAACTGATTTCAGAGAAAGAGGAAGTATTCTATAAACAGTTACCTAAAAAAGCCTAGCTAATGACAAGGAAGGATTTAGTATTCATAGAAGTAGCACTTTAAAGTTGGTAAGAATTCCGTACCTGATTTAAACATGGCATCCGGGAGTCGCAATAATATTGATCTATTATTATTGGGTTCGATACATTTTCCATCAGCACATTTCGGAATACAATGTTAGAGGCAAAACCACTACCTCCCTGATGAAGAAGTAAGAAAAACCAATTTCAATCAACTACACATTGCTTCTGTGTACATATGAAGAGAGAGTTCAGAGAACAAAATTACCTGCCATGTTTTGATCCTCACCCCATTATCAGTGTTATACAGGAATGCTGCATCAACCAATACATCACGCACTTGTGACCAAGAGTTTGATTTTCCCAAGCTTCCGATACTTAAGGAAGTATTTCAGAATTAGACAAGGCGTCCAAATGATATCCATAGTGAAGCCTAAATTAAAGTGAAGATCACTTGTACCTTATGCCATGACCAGGGCCACAAACAAGATTTATGATCCGGATTCGTGAAGAATTGCTGACTATAGAAATACAGTCATCTCCTGGATTGAGTATAAGGAATTTATGTAAGCCAATGAGTTACAATGCATAATTTGGATGTGACCATGATTCCTACTAATTCAAACATGATTTTATAGAATGAGGTTGTAAAGCCTAGCATTTTTTTTTTAGTACACAAAGCCTAGCATTTTTGTTGGTGCTAAGAAAATGATGAAATAAAAGCCAGGCCATAATGTTGCAAAATCAATTTGTGGTTCTTATTTTCTATCCTTCCTGCAATTGAGTAAATCAATGTGCATGTTATCTTTGATAATCAATAATAACTTTTATTTTGAGGTCATCAAAATCTGAACATTATTAAATTCTATGCTGAAGACAGATAATCAAATTGGCAACAAAAATCTTACTGTAACATCTAATTGCTAAAACTAAAAGTAACAACTAACAACTTGTTCTGTAACAACTCAAACTTGGAAAAAGATATCTCTGGGATAAAGATTTGCAACAATTTCTAGGACTGACCTGTTCTTATTATGCTATCCTTGACCTCAACACCCCTTGACACACTAATGTGGATTCCATCAGTATTGGGACTAAAAGAAGGTGCTATCACTTTGAGACGGGATGCCACTACCCGCATGCAGTTAGTGAATGCCATGTGCATTTTTTGACTATTGACAAGCAAGAGATTCCTGACCTTCAAATTCTTACACCTATGGAATGTAATGGCCTGGAATGTATTTGATATATCCCACATTAAGGGCATGAAACCATCAGAGAGGCAAGAACAGTGGAATAAAAAAAGAAAAGAAAACAACTGCAATGCTCAGAAAATAAACAATCACTAACCGTTGGAGCATGTCGACATGGCTGGTAAAAACAATTTAAAGCTGCTGTTAGAGAAGTGCAGGTAGAAAAGTTTTTAAATGAAACATAAGCTTAAGGTTCAAGACAGCAATACATTTGTTGAGTTGGTCTTGCAAGAGCGAGCCCACCATTCATGTCCCATCCCATTGACCGTCCCTCCACCGTCTATGGTAAGGTGGTTCACCCCATGGAAATAAATCCACTTACGTCGATTCAAACCAATCCAAGCATCAGGATTTTTGGGAGCAATAATGGTACCAGAGATCTGTTAAGACATGCAATTGAATAAAATGAATGCAAGTCAATTTTGAAAAACTAATGAATGATAGACGCATTTTCAGAAAAAATTCTGGGAATTAAAAGGATTATAGCAAGTAATATAATTGATTCATACCATTAAGGTCACCTTTGATCGACAAGGTCCAGCAATATCAACAGGATGGACAAGGTAAGTTTTTCCAGCTGGAATTACAATGCTTGTCCGTCTGGGGAAAGAACAAGCCACCTCCCAAGCATTTTTGAAAGCCTGAAGGGATTGCAATACTATCATTCCTGGACATGGATTTTTTTAATGGGTTTGTGCAAAATAATGCATAAGAATGGTTCCTGCTTAGTTCTCACAAATGAGTCTACATAGCTATCTCATGAACCATAACTATCTCCATATCTCCTACCTCACCTGAATATTGGAGAAAAAACAATTTTGCCAAATCCCCACATCCATCGTGGATCCAAAATCCCGAAATCCGAAAAAATGCAATTACTTTTTTTGCTATAATAATGATGTCTGTTCTATTCTCTCATTAGATTTAAAACAGGGTAATATTTTATGCAACCTTCACTAAACAAACTTGCTCAAATGATTGCAAAATATGGATGAAGAATTCAGTGAAACCGGACAAGGGTAACTCTGAAATAAACTTTCAATGTCTGGATTTAGTACAAAATTTCTTAAACTAATCATGGTTTCTGAAAAATGAGCACAATTCAATTCACAACGCTACCCATATACATAATGAATTTTAATCATTCAGTTCATATATTGAGCCATTAAAATAATAAAGTAACAATGTCATCATTTCTATTCCCAAATCGAATTGTCTTAGAACCCCAAAATGGAAAGAAAATAGAAACATAATCAGTGGATGATCACTATGTATGTTAAAAAGCTCAGCAGAAACACAAGTTCTGAAATTTGTTACCTTAGAGTCATCTGTAATGCCATCTCCTTTTGCACCAAAATCACCAACAAGAAGAACCCTCATGGATCTGGGTAGGGTTCTGGTTGACCCAGATTGGGGGAGCTGTAAGAGAGAGTCGAACGTTTCTGTTTGTGTAACATTTGAGCTCACAAACAGAAAGAATACATGAATAAGACCAATGACAAACGTTGAAGAAGACGAGCAAGATCCAAGGCTTCCCATAGTGTGTCAGAGCATGTCTGACAGATTTGAAGAGTTCAGATGATCTTTGCAGAATCTTAGTAGCTCAGAAAGTCAGAGCTGTTTGGTTTTAAATTTTAATCACCCAAAAACCATAGTGTCGGGTTTTACTTTATTTTTTGCCACTTTTAAATTTTGGTCTATAAGACTATATCTAGTCATTATTTGTTGGACTATATCTTTTTTTTATTATTTATTATCCAAGGGGAAAGTGGGTTCAAATTTGGATACAGATGAAAAATTTATGTGATACTTCAAACTTTTAACTAAACTACCTACCCACCAACTCTATTATTGGACTCTATTAATTTTAGAGTTTGATCTAATTCATCTAACCATAGAACTTAATTCTATTTTATTGAATCCCTCTCATGCAAAAAAAGAAAATGAATCACACTCTTATGCAATATTGTAAATTGTTTTTTGTAATTTTTTTTTTTCAAAATTAGGCCCAATAATTTGGTGGATTTCTTTACATGATTCAAAAATATAATGAATGATGATGGAAGGTCTGCAATTTATGTCCATTTTTTTCTTTTGTTACAAGGAGGCCAAATGGGAAGGGGGATTCAAACTTTGGCCTTAGATGTAGTGCTTTAAGCACTAGAGTTACAGTCATCCACGCAATTTATCACTTTTAATAATTAAAAAAATTATTATATATGATGGTAACGAATATGAGTTATTTTGCATCTATGGGAATAATAACTTTAAAATTCAATGAAAGATAACTAATATTATTTTTTTTTAATTCAATATTAAGTATATATAAAAAAGATCCATTGATAATTTTTTTTCTTAGGATCTCAAATCGAATGATTTTTTTCATCCGTCCCTGATTTTATTGCATATATAGCTCCTTAATATGCACAAGGAGAAGGAAATAGAGATATATATATATATAGCTAAAAATCGTCAATGCAATTTCTGTAACAGATCGCCAAATACTCTTCCACATTATCCACATCTGTCACATAATTAAAGGACAACAATAAGAATTATCAAGCAATTTGCCCCCATTCTTTAAAAGAAAACAATATATATATATATATATATAAAGTTGGGCTATTAAAGCAATTTAATGGGTGAAGAAAATGGTAATGGGGGCAATTGTCCCTAAGTGAATATTCCCCAATGTACATTAGATTTTAAACTCACTCAATTGTTATTTGTTGGAGGGGTGCTTGTATAACATATATACAAACTAATTTAATGATAGTAATATGTATAACCTGATAGTGGAAAAGTAAACTGCTGAAAATTAAGGTGTTAAAATTGTATTTGTATATCATATATATTAGAATTTATGTATATAATCATTTATGTGTATATATAAATGTAATATTTTGCATTTGTTTCTAGAGAGAGAAAAGGACATACCAAATCCAAAAATGGCGAACTTAGACTTTGCACAACCTAGTGTACAATCATGGACATCAGTTAACTGACTTTTCATGCATAATGCTAAAGCAACAACATAACATGGCAAAAAAACGGGAGGTTGTTTGATTGTTCTAGTACAAACAGCAGCTGAATATACAAGGCAAAAGTAACCCTTTCCCTTTTGTGAGAGCTTGGGAATCATTCTAAATTCATCACTCCAAAGGGGAAATAAACTAGGAGCAAAAGATGGAAGGGTAATAGAGGGAGGAAGAGGAAAAACGAGAGAGTTTTTGGCTGCTTGCACTGTAATTATTGGCCCAAGCACAATATTTAACACTATCATCATCATCATCATCATCATCACCAGTTCACCACCACAACCCTCACAACAAGTCTCATCCTAGCTACCAATTCTATTGACATTGTCATTTTTATTGAGCCTTACGTAACCCTAATATGAAAGTCTAATAATGTACAAAAGTAGCTGATTTCTTTATAAGAACAAAAATGCTTGTGTGTACGTGGAGGTAATACCAAATACATACTAATGTAGTATTACAAATTCATTCAAGAGTCACTCTTTATTATCAGTAAATCAAAATTTGACGCATTCCAATCCCTCCCTTATAAGTGGGCATACACAATATATGTGTAATTTGTCCAACTTTATATTAATTTTTTAGATAGTTCATTTTACTAGTATTTTATATTTAAAGGAAATGCTTCTATTCATAGCAAGAACAATATGAGAATTCAGAATCGTGGCTCTTGGCTAGGGCGATTTAACAAGATTTTTTTGTTTTTCCTTGTCGATTACGCATTTTTACAAGAGTTATTAGACTTCTGAATATGTGACTTTTGGACATAAAGAGTTATTTGAGAATAATTAAAAAGGAATGATGATGATTATTTTTTTGGCTTTTTGGCATTGCTTAATTGTGAAATTGACCTTTTTAATATCTTTTGATCAATTGCATATTGTTTTCACTTTCAGTTTATATATATTAGAGTTAGCTTGATCGTACGTATAACTTAGTTCAATATATAAAGTTTCTCAGTGTTTCATCGATCTAAGTTAATCTCTTTGAAAGATATTAAACTTATTAGAGAAATATTGGGAGACTTGAGTTTCTTGTTTATAACACCCCTACAAGCTGACAGACCGAGTATGGACAGGAAGCTTGGAAACCAAAAAACAGAAAACCAAGTAGCGAAGAGACATTTGGTGAAAATATGGGCAATTTGATTAGTAGCACATAACCAACCTCAAGTTCGTTGCACACCACCTTTTAGCTCGACTTCAACATGACAAGTCCGGACATAAAATACAAAATTGCTGGCAAGCAAGAGATATAATATTAATGTTGTCACACACTCACACCTTATTGCTGGCAAGAGATATAATATATATATCACTTTAATTAATAATATATCAAAATTAGAAAGCTAAAACTCCTCAATGCAATTGATGTAACAGATTGCCAAATAATCTTCTACGTTAGCCACATCTGTCACACAAGCAAGATAACCATAAGAATTTAATAATTATAAAGAGTTTAGGAATAATGATCAAATGACCAAACAAACTAACTAATCAAATTAGAATCCATCTAGTCATCTAATTGTAATTACATAAGTAGATAAACTCAATGTGCCCGATAATATTGAACCAATGATGATAGCAAATGAGTAAACAAACTTTTAATTTTATTGATTTTTTATATGAATGATTGTCAAAAGTATCTAAAAACGGACATATGAGTTATTGGACAACAAAATGTCCACAAATTTGAGTTTGTGGGTATTATGCAATGTGTTTATCAAGATATATCAAGAGAGAATAGGGAATCAGCTAAAAGTTTCGTACCAAATCCAAAAATATTGAGCTCAGATTTTGCACAACCAAGTGTACAATCATGGAGACCAGCTATACGACGGTTCATGCATAATGTCAAAGCAACAACATAACATGCTGTATATATGGGAGGATGTTTAACTTCTGCAATACAAACCCCAGCAGCAAATATAAGGCAAAAATGACCTTTTCCATTAATATGTGGGAACTTGGGGTTTTAAAATCAACCAAAGAGGGATATAAAAGGTGAGGAAAAGATCGAAGAGGGAGAGAGATCGAGGGAGAGTTATTGGTTTGTGCTAAAATTGGTTTAAGCACCATGAACCCCATCATCATCACCAAGATAAATCCCCCCATACCAAGCCTCATCCTACCAATTCTACTTTATCAACTCCTATTTTAATTTTAGTTGAACCTTTTGTTACTTTGAAGTTGAACATGTACCTATATATATAATACATACATATTTACACATGAGTTGGCTTTGGAAAATGAAATAAAGATACTATAATTAATTTAATCTGAGATTTGACCTAATTTTACTAATTATTATATATAAAGAAAATGTTTCTTAACTAGGGTTATGTACGCATTTTTACAAGAGTTACCTTGATGTTGAATTGTGTGACTTTTGGTTGAATTCGTTTCACTTCATGTAGACGAAGATGTTCTTTTTCTTTTTTCTTTTTTCTTTGAGAAGATTGGTTAAAAGTAGCCTTAATAATACATCAAATTATACTTGCGGATAAAATTTGTTGGTAGAATGCGCAATGCAACAAATGAGGTACGTCATTTGTTAGTAATTTACACACTATATGGATGGAAGGAATTTATAAAATTATTTGTATATGATTCATTTTTACCTTTGTGGGAGGTTAAAATATGATTTATTCGTCTATCAAATGTCATAATAAAGCTGGCATTACCGATGGCGACAGGGGAGTAGGGTGGGATTCTGTTCGAACATAGATTTTGTTTTGCTGAAGGACAATTGCTTTAATTTTTACTATTAACTCTTTAAGGACTAAAATATTGATGGGTGAATTAAGTTGATTCTAGCTGTAATTGCAGTTACAACATTATAGTTACACTGTATATCCTCTTAAAATTGAAATATCAAGGAATTTTTTTTTGGCTTATTTACACCATTGCCCCCTGTAAGATACATTTTTTTTTCACTTTGCCCCCTGAAACTTAAATCCTCTTAGTTTGCCACCTGAACTTCACAAAGTTATTGCAAAAGACCCTATGCCGTTAACTCTGTCAATTTTTCCATTAAAATAGCTGACGTGGCACCTATATGGCATGAGTGAGACCCTTTTTTAGTTATGTAAAATCCATGTGGACAAAAAAAATAATTTTTAAACTAAAAAATAATAAGATCCATGTCAATTTTTAATAATTTTGTTTGTCTACATGGATCTTATATAACTAAAAAATGGTCTCACTCATGCCATATAGGTGCCATGTCAGCTATTTTAACAGAAAAATTGACAGAGTTAACGGCATAGGGTCTTTTGCAACAACTTTGTAAAGTTCAGGTGGCAAACTGAGAGGATTTAAGTTTCAGGGGGCAAAGTGAAAAAAAGTGTATCTTACAGGGGGCAATGGTGTGAATAAGCCTTTTTTTTTCTACAACTGTAATTGTAGATACCTACATTAATCGTTAGACGTATGTGTTGTTATATTTTATTTCTATTCTTCAAAATAAAAAAATCAAAATTATATTATTATGACTAATTTAAAAAGCTGTCAGACTCTAGAGAGTAAAATGTCGTTTTACTTATGACATGTATACTGATCTGTAATTAGAATCCAATTTCTTTAAAATTGGGAGTTGAATTTCGATTCAGTAAACATGTCATAAGTAAAATATCGTTTTACTCTCTAGAGTTTGACAACTTTTTAAACTAGTCATAATAATGCAATTTTGATTTTTTATTTTTAAGAATAGGGATAAAATATAACAACAACACGTATGTCTATCGCTTATGGCATGTTTTTTGATTCGTAATTAACATTTAATTTCTATAGAATAAAGAGTTGGATTTCGATTTTTATATTTACTAATCATATAAAAATAAAAACATAAGTGAGGCCCACATGATATCATGAATTCAATTCCTTATTTTGGAAGAATTGAATTATTGGGTGGGGGATAATATTCTGATTCTTTATTTTAGAAGAATTCAATTTCTTATTTTTTTTCTCATTATACCCTCACATTATTAACTAGTATAAGACATTTTAGTAATCAAATGCTCACATAATATTATTTATATTCTAATTTAGATAATTTAATAAACAACTTCAATAAGAATCAAATTCCTCTCAATCAAATTTCTTTTTAATCTAATTCCTTTTAACCCGATTACGGATTAGTAAACATGCCATTATTGTAAAGAAATGAATCCTAAAATAGACTTTTTTTTTTTTTTTTGGCCATGGAAGCCTAAAATAGAATAAGAATAATAAATGGTTAATTTCATTTCAGTACCTCAAGTTTGCTTTAAATTTCAATTTAGTACCTCAGGTTTAAAATCTTACAATGTCATACCTCATCTTTTCAATTTGTTGCAATGTCATACCTTCGTCAATATGACTGTTAAAAGATCTCTTCAATGCTGATGTGGCACTTACATGGCACTCCTACAATGCTGACTGGTTATCACGTGGTCTGACAACATAACACATTATGTCACATGGAATAAAAAATAATTTAAAAATTAAAAATTGAAAGAAAAAAAATTAATAATTACGTGCCATGTTTTTAGATTTTTAATTATTTTTATGTCATGTGGCATGACGTGGCCTGTTATCAGACCACGTGGCATCTAGTCATTATTGTGAGAGTGTCATATAAGTGCCACATCAGCATTTAAGAGAGCCATACTGACGGAAGTATGCCATTGCAATAAATTGAAAAAATAAGGTATGATATTACAAAATTTTAAACATAAGATATTAAATTAAAATTTGAAACAAACTTGAGTTAGAACTGAAATTAACCCAGTAATAAAACATTACCCCATCATCTGAATTTGGAATACCTAGCGCAGTTTTCGTTAGCATACTGTTTGGATACTTGAATAGCATAGCGTTCTCCTTGAACCATCGTCTTACAGTTACTCTTAAGCATCAGTCGCCACCCTTCTTCCTCCTTCGCACCTCTAGCTATCTCCACAACTACTCACCGGCAACCCTCTCTCTCTCTCTCTCTATCGAAAGTGTTGAAGAAATTTTAAAGTTAGAGACTTTGGGGGTTTTATTGGAAGAGAAGATACAGCAAATAGCAAGAGGGAAGTTTGATTTTTTCTGCTTTGCATGAATGTACCGGAGCCTCCTTCCTTTTCCTGCTTTGAAGCCTTGTACTTTCATCACCACTCTCCAAAGGTAAAACTAAACACTATAAACTTTGAATTTTCTTGGGGTATGGCTGGAAATTGAACTAGAGGGATTAGTTTTTATTCTAATGAAAAACTCTCAGAAAAGATTAAGCTTTTGTAATGGGGTTTAGGGATTTAGGTTTTGGGTTTTAAACAAATTTCTCAATCCTTCATTGTTAGGCGTTTCAGTTTATTGAGCTAATTTCTTGTGTGGTTTATGTTCCTGACTTAATTAGATTCATGCTATTTAATGCTTTTACTTTATATGGTTTTGACTTAGTTCAACTTGTGCCACTTTCAAATTTTTAAAAATTGCTGTAAATTTTTGCTTTTGATTGAATCCTGTAAATTTGTATCTTTCTTTAAATTGTTGTAAGTTTATGCTTGTTTGTTAATTTTGTTTTTATTGATTGACATATGGAACAATGGCCTAGTGGGAATCTATTGTTGAGTTAAACAATGGTGGGAAGTTTATAATGTTTGATGAGTTAAGATATGTGAATGGTAAGATGGTTGTCTATGATAATGCTGACACTGATAATATTGATACTGATTTGCTTACTTGTATTGGTAATATGTATAAACTTGTATATGATACCCTTTCATCTCAGGATTTGACATTAGAAAACTAGTAAACTCGAAAGATGATTGCTTTGAAAAAAACTTGAATGCTCACTAATTGATGGCCTTGGTATCATGTAAGCAGAAAAATGTTTCAATAGTTTTTGAGAAATTATTAATGAAGTGATTTTAGAGATGGATACAAGTGGATCAAGGAATTATGCTCTTTGCTTATAAATTCACAAAGGCAGAGGAAAAAGGAATGTATAAGGCAAGCTGATCAAATCATTCCATTTTCAGGAAGGCACAGGTCAAAATACTCAATACAAGAATCACAGTAGAGTGGCTTGAAGATGTTTATTGGTTAAATACTCAGGCTAAACCATTATATAAACAGTTTAGGCTCTATAACTTTGTCATTTCAAATCAGTGACACATGCTGTCCCCACAATGCCCCATTCATCATTCATTGATTGCTATTGAAACGATAGTGTCCTTACCACCTGTTAATATGTCCTGTCCGTTAACAAACATGAAACAGCCAATGAGTTCCCTCACTCAATAATCTTAGTTGAGATTGGAAGTCCCATATCCATCAGAGGTGTATAACGCTTTTTAGCTATCTTGTGGTATGAACTATATTGCTCTTTTGTTATTAGAGCTTGGTAGAATTATTCATTTGGGTGCTCTTTCGCCAAAATCTTGTTATTTCTTGTTCATGTTACATGCATAAAGAAGTTTTTTATTAGTTGAATTATGACTCATATATAACATGACTATTTTCATACATGATTTGTCATGTAGTCATTTTACATTATTAAAATATATTGTTGTACAAAATGTAACACCTAAGAACAAGAGTTAAGATATGCACGTGATATAATAAAATTATTTAACATTAATTTGTTAACCTCTTGCATTATTAATTAAACTATTTGATTAGAATTTAATGGTGGTTTGTTTAAACCACAATTAGATTACCACTTTTTCTTTAACTTTTTTTTGTTAGCATCTTGAAATGATTATCTTTGTTAGGTGAGCATCTTGAACAGATTTTCTTGCTTTAGGATTTGTCAAGTGTAAGTTCTTGTGAAGCGGATGAGTTTTGCTTCATCATTAATGCTGCCACATTAGCATCATTCAGAAAACTTAGACTGATACAGCAAGTTTTCAAGTGTTTTATCCATCTCTTTTTTTTTTTGGCCGGGGTTTCTCTTTTCTTATTTATATTCCAATGAGAAGAAAGAAATTCTAATTTTGTCTGTCTGTCTCAAGGTTTCAGGCTGCTCAGGAGTGGATGTGCCTTGGACTACAATATAGAGCTGTCTCTTGGACTACGAAAGTTGAATATCCATTGCTATTCCAAAACTTAAAACCAATGCTAAAATTTCATGTGGGCCTATCCTCTCCTTACAGTCCTAAGAAAATTCGAACCCATTACCCCTGTCCCATTTTACTTCCGTCCTAATAACTATCATTCCCTCACTTTTAACTACTTTTTAAACTCTTGCTCTTCTCTTTCAGACCTCAAATGCATCCATGCTCTAATCTTCCTAACTGGGTCCAACCAAAACCTCCTCCTCTCAACAAAGCTTGTTACTGTGGCTTCTTCCGTATCCCCTACCATGGACTATGCACGAAAACTGTTTGACGCAATGCCTGAAAGGGACGTATTTCTTTGGAACACATTGATTAGGGGTTATGCTGATCGGGGTCCTTGCCATGAAGCCATAGCATTATACAAAAACATGCATCAGAGTGGGTTATCACCCGATAACTACACTTTCCCTTTTGTGGTTCGGTCTTGTGCGGTGCAGTTGGCTTTGAGGGAAGGGAAAGAAGTGCACTGTAACATTATTAAGTATGGGTTTAATTCAGATGTGTTTGTTCAGAGTTCTTTGGTCAGTTTGTATGCACAGAGCGGCGAAACTTTGAACTCAGAGATTGTTTTTAGTGAAATGGCTGTGAAGAACATAGTTTCTTGGACCGCGATGATAGCAGGCTATGTGCAAAATGGGTTCTATAAAGAAGGGTTGAGTGTTTTGCAAGACATGGTGGCTTCAGGTACCCAACCAAATGTGGTTACGCTGGTCAGCATCCTTCCTGCTTGTTCTAGTTTAGAATTTTTGGATTTAGGAAAACTAATTCATGGTTGTGGAATTAAAGTTGGTGTCGACTCAGATATGGCACTCATGAATGCATTGATTGCATTTTATGGTAAGTGTGGGAATCTTGACACAGCACGATCTTTATTTGATGGGATGGTAGTAAAAAACCTGGTCTCATGGAATGCAATGATTTCCGCTTATGAACAGAATAATGCTGGGACTGATGCAATAAAGCTCTTTCATCAGATGCAAACTGAAAAAGTAGAGTATGACTATATCACAATAGTTAGTGTTATTTCGGCCTGTGCTAGCTTGGGTGCACTGAACACTGGAAGATGGTTGCATGAGCTCGTCAGAATGAAAGGGTTTGGAACCAATGCTTCAATCAGTAATGCACTTATTGACATGTATGCAAAGTGCGGGAACATAGACCTTGCCAAGGATGTTTTTCAGGGATTGCCTCATAAAAGTGTTGTATCCTGGACATCTATAATAGGGGCTTGTGCATCTCATGGTCACGGGCATGATGCTCTCATGCTTTTCTCAATGATGAAAGAACAGGGTATTAAACCAAATAGTTTCACTTTCATTGCTGTTTTGACTGCTTGTAGGCACTCCGGTTTAGTAGAAGAAGGGAGAAAGCATTTTGAGAGCATGATCAACGAGTACTCGATTGTCCCTGGTTTAGAGCACTATGCTTGTATGGTTGATCTTCTTGGTCGAGCTGGTTGTTTGTTAGAGGCCTATAAGTTTATTGAAAAGATGCCGGTTGAGCCAGATGTGGGTGTTTGGGGAGCTTTACTTAGTGCTTGCAGGATACATGGCAATTTTGAGCTAGCCGAGCTTGTGGCAGCCCATCTGTCCAAGTTAGATCCTCAGACTGTTACATTCTATGTTCTTATGTCAAATATATACGCTGAAGCTAGTAGGTGGGAAGATGAAGGTAGGTTGAGAAACTTGATGAGAGAAAATGAGTTGAAAAAATTACCTGGGCAAAGTTTTATTGAGGTGAATCGAGGATTTTATACATTTTTATCAGGTTCAAGATCCCGGGAATCTTCTTTTCAAAAAAGAAAAAAAAGATCTCGGGCATCTTGACTGACTTAATTCAAGTAGATTATTTCATCCCTAAAGTGCTTTTCTAGTTGCAAGTATACTTCTTAATTGGTTGGGGCAACAGAAAATTCAAATGGTTCCCATTAGCCAGCAGTTATATAAGCTAGCTATACACTGCGCCAAACTTGAGTTTTTACGGCATGCATTCTTTGTCGCATGCATCTTTTGCGTGCGGTAAATATTTTTTTACGGCATGCAGTAGGTCACGCCATACATCTTCCTTGAGTTTTTTAGTTGGCCTTCTACGGCGTGCAATGGTTACCCACTGCAATTATTCATAAATTAGGGCGTGCAACCCCGCACGTCAGTAAAAAGAGATATTTTTACCTTAGTAACAATGTGCATTGTTTGCTCTAAATTTTATTTTATGTTGCTCACAAGAAAATCGAGGCAAGACTTTACACAAAATTATTGTATATGAGGATGATATGTAACATCTCACTTATAATGTATATGTGAAACTCACTTTTATTTAATGGAATCTATATTTATGTTGTAATTCAGATGTCATGCCTTAAGAGTTTTTATTTTTTTTATGATAAATAAGAAAAATACTTTAAGTACTTTAATTGGGCAGGCAAGAAGAAAATATTCAACTATGGTGGGAAATTTACATTCATATAGACCAAGTCGATGGTCCAATGCGGCTGCTTGTGTCGGTTATACACGTCTGATATGAATCAATACGAACATGGTTGATATCTATCAAAGCTGAAAATGACTTTGTCGTATAAAATTATTAGTGTTGCTCAATTTTGAATAGTTTAATCATCAAAACCCACAACACAAACGAGTCCACAACACTAAGAAAAGCCAAATTATAAAATAATTTAGGATATTATTGTTTTGATGGAATTAAAATATATTACTCTGTTATGATTGTATCGAAGATTCAAAGTTAATTGAATTTGATAATCAAAAGCAAAGAAGAAGTAAATATGCTCCAATAATCATGTCTTCATATATGTTTGTGGTCCACATGCACTAGCAAGCACGCATGACACGAGGAACGTCAATTTCGCTATTTGTAACTTTTGTCTGTGTTTGCAGAACTTGTTACCATTTAAGAGGCCCAAGTTTCGTGTTTCGGTTTTCGAGCTGAGATTCGATGTTATATATTGTTCGGAAATGGTGGGATTGGATGTTTTTGAGTCGGATTTTTGGATTTTCTTCTATATATACTTAGTAGAAGTTTCAATTTAAGTCGTATATACTTCGTAAAAGTTTTAATTGCAATCGCAGATCTAAGAATTGAATTTATTTTTGTAGAGGTGTCATGACGAAGTTCTTAAATGTTGGTTATTTTAAATTGCTTAATGAGTTGCTTTCATTTTTATATTTTTTGAGACATTTTATCAAACAGTTTTTAACTTCATTCTTTCAAAAAAGAATGAACAAAGTTTGAGCTAATGACCTAAATATAATTAAGAATAAATAGGCATGTGTCTAATTGACCCTGTTGTTTTTAAAAGTGGTATTAATCCATTTTTTCTTTTACTTACACCCTTTTTGTTTTATAATACATAATTGCTCAGATTAAAAATCAAATAAAAAGAAGTAGAGAAGTTCTAAATCTATTAGAGTGGTAAAAAAGGAGTATAAACTAGGTTCAAGTTTTGTTGGTTTTTCACTTACATTTTACACCCATGTGATATGAGTAAATCTCCACTTTAACATTGCATTAGGTGTATGATTATACGGCACCTCAAAATAAGTATGGTTATATATGTTACTAGTACGACATTATATGCACACGTTGCACCTAAAAATTCCTCTTTCAATATACATATTTTGCATACATAATTTTAGTTGAAAATGCCACCATACTCAATCCAAAAAGAAAAAGGATTGCATCTCAAAATACTTTCAATGCCACCATACTCAACATCTTATGTCCGGCGTGATTAAGCACTTCTTTATACACACCTACAAAACCTAGGACCAAAGTCGAACACTTGCCTCCTTACATGGGACTTGGCCGGGCATCTTAAAAGCAAAATTTAAAATTTACATGAACCCCAACTTGCATAATGACAATCCAGAATTAGCACAAATTGGACAAGAAAAAAATAACAAACATTTGTGAAGATAAACCCAAGTTGCATTTTGATAGCTAGCAACAAAGAGAGGCCTCATGGTTTAAGTTTTGCTTTGTACAAGAATATTGGATTTCCTCAAGAACCAAACAAGTATACCCATAATTACATCCACTCATAACCATAAAACCCATCACTCTAGGATCCGAAACATGAACATGAGCATCAACAAAAATCAATCCAACTCAAAAAGTAAGAAAAAAAAAGAAAAGCAATTGATACATATGCATGAGATCATCATCATTTGCTTTTGTTCTTGTTCTCTAATCATTGAGATGAAAAACTTGAGTCCCTTACCATGCTACCTAATCATAACTCACTCACTCCCACAACCCATGTCCACCGGAATATTCCACACCCTCACCAGAAAATACCACTCCGGTCACCGGAAAACTGAAAAATCACTACCGCGATCTACGCTTACCAGGCTTCGCTCTACGAGCATTATTCTTCGAAGGTTTACCAAAACCGCTGCAAAACCCACATGCGGAAACCTTCGGCGACGGCGGCTCAATGGCCGGCGAGACCTTGCCGGTGCGATAGGCGCGTCCTCCGCCGTTGGATCGGCTGGTGTTGATTGGCTTCGGTGGCTTAATCTGATCAGCCTCGTTTTCTCTGTCTTGTGAGTCTCGTCCTTGTTCTTGTTCTTGTTTTTGTTTGTTGAGCTCTTCTGATAAGAACCTGTCGTCCCACACAAACCCAGAAGAGCCTTGCCTTCTGAAAGACAGTGTAGATCTCTGCAAACCAGCCATGGCAGACTCTGACCTCTCTCTCTCTCTCTCTCTCTCTCTCTCTCTCTCTCTCTGTGTTCTCTGTGTGTCTCTAGATGGTTCTTAATTTGGTGAATATATGTGTGAAATTCTAGGGAATTATTAAGCAGTTGTTGATGTTGTGCGTATCACTTTTTTGGTGTGTGTGTGTGTGTGTGTGTGTGTATATAGTAAGCAGAGATGATACGAGGTGGAGATCCCAAAGATTGGGTAACATAGAAAAGGGGAAGGTCATAAATTTGCAACTCAGTCAATATTCATTAATTCAATCAAATTTTCTTATTAATTATTTTATTAACACTTATTTATTTATATATAATTGTTGATTTGTCTCCTTTTTTTCTATCTGTGTTTTTTATAAATAATAAGAGTATAAGACTTATTAAGGGGTACGAAAGTGAATACGTGATGTAATATTTTGTTCAACGCTGCCTGCTGTTATGGGCGTGGTCATCGTCTACGTAAAGGAAGTCGCTTTTTTGATGCCATCTCAATCACTAATTAGGGGTTTTCTGACGACAAACCATGCAAGAATTTGGAAATTCAATCACTAATCAGTGACGATGTGAATCAACATAATTAGTTGTTTAATTGCATGTACAAAAAGAAATTGCAGTAAAATATCAAACATATATATTAGTTTGAAATTTAAATATTTTTATGGCGGTGTAAATTTTAATTACTTTAAAAAAAAAAATCATTGTATAGATTATCTAAAATTTCAAAAGAGGTATAATATGATTTGACTCTCTAAATTTCCTTGGGCATGATGCATCTACAAAATCAATTAAGACCGAGAGATTTGAGGGTGAATAGGTAAGCCTTGAATGATCTCATTTTGGTTAATGACTCTCAAAAAGATTTGAAATATAAATGGTATGATTTGAAAGAGATTTTAGGGCATATAGGAGAGAGCAGTTTTTTCGGGCATTGTTAAAATAAGATTCTCTATTGATTTTTTATACATTAATTTTATGATTATATCCAAAAACAGCTCCATTTTAGTCGAGGGTTTAAATTTCGAAGTTTTCGGCGAAATTTCGCTGAAAATTTCGTTTTTTAGGGGTTCCAAAATTTTAACACGGATTCGACTAAATTTCGGAAAATTTCGCCGAAATATTCGAAATTTCGCCGAAATTTCAAGCGAAATTTCGAATGCCCCAACAACTC